>NC_133975.1:25074480-25699480 GCF_047716275.1 Strix uralensis
CACAGACTACTACTCAACATTTTGAACTTTTAAAGTAGATTCAGTATATACAAGAATCCTGATTCCCAGACATTTGCATTATAAGAATATTCAACTGATGGAGCCAAATTCTGTGGTTCAAATTAGAGCACCAACAGTTACAGTTTCCCTTATAAATAACATATCACAAAATGATGTGTGAACAAAACTGCCACATCAAATTTCTTAATAATATTATTTCTTAGTATTTGATCCACTGCCCACTGTTAGTCATATGCTATAAATTACACTGCTGGACTCCATACTTTTCTCCCAATAAGTCCTAATGTAAAAAGCAACAATTTCATGTTAGAAACAGCTGTTTGCTTGTAAGTTTCAGCCCCATAATCAAGTAATCGGTGGATAAATTGATAATAATATGCATATCTAACTACATTTTTTCTTTTTTCTGCACATCACCAGCAAAAATATATGGAGCAACTCTATCTGTTTGCATCCTCCATTATCCCCATGACACACTATTCCTTTCAAAAAGCTACACAGGTATAATGTATTATAAGTCAGTATGGTATTTGACCATGGCTTGAAAGAAAGTTTTTCCTCATTTCTCAATCTTCCCATATTTTGAAATAAAATTACAGACTTACTGCAGATATGCAGCAATGTATTTCTATTTCAGTTAAATGATTCTATATGATAAATATGCATATTTTAAATGCACTATCCACGTATGCAACAAGTGGTGCAGAAATAATGGAAATCTTTTGATTCTATTTGTTGTTAGAAGGATTCTTAGTTACACAGTGTTTTCAAACTTTCTGTATTATATATTTATCTTATTAGTACAGAATAAAACTACTTCCAATAATGGGAAAAAAGAAGACATTCAATATAGCCTTTTTAGCACAGAACATTAATATTAAACTTACTGATTTCTGGGTATCTTTGACTTGTTTGTTGGGTTTTTTTCCCCCACTTATCTTCACACCACAAAGATGTCACTTTTTTCACTGTTTGGAAAATTTTCAGTCTCTTTTTCTGCCTACATGAAGATAACTTTGATGACATTTCTACTAGATGTTTACGCACTGATCTGTAAACAGATGTCCATTTTTCATAAACCAGCATCTTTCAGAAAATGCTTGCTCCTGTTATTACTCTCTAATGCTTTAACATGGAGATATTTTTGCTTGTTGTTGAAGTACTAGAAATCCATGAAAAGACTGAAGGTGCGGTTTCCAAATGGGTATCTATTGCTTTACTGACTACACTGCTGTACAATATTTCTCCTCAATAAACCATATCATACACTTACTTTCCACCACTATTTTACTGTTCATTCTATTTTTGGCTTTCCATGTAAAAAAAGTGTTAGTTTTCATTTTTCATTATATAATTTTGTGTTAACCTTCCTAAAGTACGCAAATACCCTTTGCATAAAACTTCTCTAGATCTAGTCATGGCATAAATAATGAAGACTGTAATCTTTTAACTATAAATGCAGACTTCCCCTAAGCTGCAGTGTACAAAACATTAGAATCCTTCCTAATGAAGCACATTATCAACTAAAATAATAAAAAAATAAATAATTTTAGTACTATAAGGTATGAAAGATTTTAAATCATGAAGCTCAAAATCCAATAAACCTTTATGCTAGAATGTCTGAATTCGTAGCCATCTCAAAAAACGTATGAGAGATCTCAACTCTACCTGCATAAAGGACTGGTAAGAGACATACCTAAGGGTTATGAAGTTTTTTGAATGACAAGACCTAAGTTTAAAAATGCGAACATTAGAAGGAACTTATCAAAGAATTGCCAAAATACTTCCTGAGAGAAGGTTAAAATGAAAGGACAAAATAAACAAAATAGAAAAAACATAATCGCATTCACACAGTATTATACTCATTTGGTAAGGCAGAACAGAAATGCCTGAAGAAAGTGTAACGAAAGATGGAGTTGCCTTTTAGATAAAGCATTACTTCCATCTATGTTTTGGTTTGCTATGGAATTGAGTCAGCTTCACCAATCTGTACCTGAACCACTGTCTCTCTAAGTGGTGATAACACATACCATATTACCCACCTCCCTTCAAAACCTTCTAAAACATGCAAGAAATAACACTGCATGCACTCAAAGGACCAAGCTGGTTTATTTCAACACTTATTCTCTGCATTCAGATTAGTTCCCAAGCAGAACAGTGCCTCCACTACCACTCAGCTGGAAGCAAGGCAAGTAAGTCCTCCCCACAGGCATCAGTATCTCTATGTGGATACCAGAAATTCATCTCAAGCTAATATGGTAATGTTGAGACATAATACTAGTGCATGTAATGCAGTGCACAGCTCAGTCTCTGCAAAGTGTTGTAACTAAACCCTCTTGTTCTTCTTTGAGACTAATAATATTACAACTTAAATGTATCACAGTTCCATCTGAGCTTTTCCGTTACATTCGCAGAGCAGGTAACTAAAACAGTTCAGTTCTTTTAGATTGAAGAAAAGATAGGGTAGAATATGCATGCAGGACAGTTTTCAAGGACCTTATCAGAACAGAACTGCCATAAAGTGCATTGTAATAATGTGCATTCTATTTCCAGGTAACACTCCTATTTACTTCCAATGAACGATCATTGCTCAAAAAAACCCCAAAACACAAATAAAAAGCCACTACTGATTTACTGAACAGACAAAGAGGTGACACAAGTTTAGGTTACAATGATTTTTTTACATTAAATTAACCTAACTGTTCCTTTATTGATAAAACATTGAAAAGGACACTGATAACAAAAGCATCTACATTTTATATTTATCCAGCTCTAGAGAGTTCATTATTACTGGACTATTTAAAAGTACAGCATTGTGGTTAGAAGTTCTACACCAAGTTTAAACCCCACTTACTTCAGTACTCCCTCCGATTTTACAAGTGTTCTTCTCCTGATGAATGGGAATTAGTGGTAAGCCTCCAATCTTTGGACTTTTAGTTATAGACTGTTTTCTTGCTTTTCCAACAGGTGGCCATATATCTGCATGCTGAAGAACAAAATGATTCCGTGTGGATTTTTGGTGTGGAATTTTGTAAAAACACAACATTCTTTTGTATGTAAAACTCTCTTTGAAAAAGCAGTCTACTGCACAACACCATATCCTCCTCTTGTGGGAGAAGGGTGAAAACACTATGGTGCTTAAAATTATGTTAACATTTTGTAAGCGCTGCACAATACTGAGTGAAGAGAACCAAAATGTCGCTATACCATTTTCATGTATCAAACATCTTCCCTCCATATTATTATTCCAATTAGCTTCTAAGAATAGAAAAAAACAAACAAGACACACACATTGACATGATTCACAATTTCAAAATTCCACAGGATTCTCAACAAAAGTTTCTGAAATAAAATAAAATTACCCCAATTTGCAAACAAGTGTTTCAAAATTTATATTAATCATTTAGGAGAAAATAATTGCTTAACTCACAACAAAGACATGTGTTATCCAAAAGGAAATGGATTGACATTCCGAATGCTCCAAACACACAATCTACAAATAAACAGATTTGGCTTCGATAATAGCCTTTGCTTTAGCTCTACTGAAGTAGGTCAATTTTGGGGAGACCTCCAAAGTATGAAGCTTTACTCTGAGTGAAAAACATGACTGGGAAGAAAAAAACAACATTATCTGAATATTTCCAATAAAATGTTAAAACCTCTTTCTGTAAGAGGTCTATAATGAACTTTCATTAGCAGATCATGTAGAATTTCACATGTAGAAATTCAAGCACATGTGCTTGAAGCTCACAGAGTCCTTTGGTGATGTTAACAGTAACCAGAAAGACAGCTCTGAGGACAAGGTAGTGTAAGAGTATTTTCCTGAAAAAGCTTCAACATGAGATTCTGTGAATCAAAGAGGATGTACGAGGCCTACAGAAGAATACTTTCTAAAGCTTGGAGATGAGTGCACAAAGCCAAATCAGCATAACTCTAAAGGAAATGGGCAAGCCAGAACTGCAAATGAACCCTAATGAAAGCTAAGAATGCTTTGTGTAAATACTGGCAAAATACTTATTCAAAGCATCAGTTATAATAAATAGGAAACAGGAAATTCTGTCTGAACTTAAGAAAAAAAACAACTCTTTTTTACCATGGGAGTGGTTAAACACTGGAAAAAAACTGCCCAGAGAGGTTGTGGAGTCTCCAGTTATTCAAACCTGACTGGACACAGTCCTGAGCAACTGGTCTAGCTGACCCTGCTTTGAACAGAGGGATCTGACTAGATGATTCCCAGAGGTCCCTTCCAACCTAAACAGTTCTGTGACACTGTCCAAATCTGTAAGATTTCTTTCCACAGATGTCAAGATCTTCAGTGTCCTTTCTTTTTTTTTTAAATGGTATTCAATCTTCCAAATCCATGAAGTAAGAAGTCTCTTCAAGACTATCTACAAAAATCCAGTTGTGGTGCTGTGACCATACTTGCAGATGGTCTCCAAGTAAGAACAGCGTTACTATTAAGAAGCCATCAGAATCAGTGATTATTAACTTAGAATAGCAGTCTAGAAATCAAAGCCCCAATTCCAAATTTAGAAAAAGTATCTTATAGATTCACATCTTTCTGGAGTAAAAAATTCTCACATGTGGTGCTGACCAGTGTGATGTAAAAGTCAGTTCTAAGAGCTCTCCTCAGTGAACGTTAAGAACATTTTCTTCCAATGAAACACTGAGAAGGTATTATCTGAAAGAGCAGGTCTTGCCAACCAAAATCAGTTTACTGTGGACCAAGATACAAGAAACAGATGCAATTCAGAAAGTGACTGAGAAACTTTAAGCCAGCTTGTGAAGCAAACTGCCTCCTTTAATTCTCAGCAAGCCTAAGGAAACTATCGCTGTCAGTTAAGCAGACTAATTTCCCTTTTGTGTCTGTAACATTTCTTAAAATAGAACTCTGGGAATGTACATCAGAAATACTAGCAACGTATTAGGCCACATAATAAATGCATTTATTCATAGTTTTGACCTATCTGCTCAACCGTACTTCATGGTAATAAAATGTGCCTCTCTAGTTGATCAAAAGCAATGGAACTGGAAGAATATTACTGTGTCCACCTTCATATCAATTAATTACTTCCAACTGTATGCTACATATGCTATTAAGTGATTTTGTACAAAACTATTATAGAATTCACGAAACAAGTTTCAGCCATGCTTTTCAGGATGATTTTGCATAGAACTGCAAGAAACAATGGTCCTCCTTCAAACCCTCTTAGTATTTACCAGCTTAAAGTATAAGATTAATAACCTCCGAGCTAACTTGATTTTCTGTATCAAAAGTATTCTTGTTACTAGATTACAGTGGTACCTACACTTTGCTATTTATATTCTCCACACCATTTATACTACAGGAATAAACATTATCAGAAAACAGGAGGAAAAAGATAACAATAGTACAACTATTCTACTGATATTCATTACCAATAAAGTCTTATTCTGCTCAAGCACTGACGAGCACAGTAACATTTATGTCCTTCCTAATTGCACTGGATCATTAAATGTCAATGTCTTAACGCTTCAAAACCTACTTTATTTTTCAATTTGTAATCTAAACTATTCCACTGACAAAATGTGTTGTCTGCAGTCTCTCTAACATAAAGGTGTTCAAACACTGTGATAGCAGATAAGGTAAAAGATAAGGTGTCTTCCTAAAGATGGCTTCAATTTGAAAATTCTAGCTAGAAGTAACCTCAGTTGACGTTTACAGTTTTCTGGTTTAGAAATGGGATAGTGTGATAATTGTCTGCTGCATGATACAAAACATTTGGAGATCTTATAGTAAGCTTTAGCAACATGAGCCATTGCATTTTCAAGGAGAATTTCACTGTAAATTATATTTAAAGCAGTAGCTTGTAATAAGAACAATACAGTAAATCTGCATCGTTAGCACTTAATGTAATTCAAAGATGGACAACTTTACTGACGTCCAGAATGCTGATTAAAAAAACCCCCAAAACCAACCAACAAATTCCACAAAAAAACCCAAAACCAAAACACAAAACCCTCCTAATGTACCTCATTAGTAATGCTAGTTCACTGTACTGTTCATTTATTGGAACGCAGGTTTTTTTAAAAAATAGTATTAATTCACAGCATTTTTTTCTAAAAAAAAATGCACATTAAATTTCTTGTTAGAAAAAATATCCTGAACATTGAGGAGTGTCTCTCAGTTTTTTTATCTGTATTGTCAGAGGAACGTTCTACATCCCACACTACCTGATCAGAATCCTAACAGATTGCCCTTATTGTGATTTTACATCAAAAGGATTTCAACAGTTACCAAGCCTGTATGAGTTATTTCTAAGTAGCCTATATCAATAACCTCTGAGCCTATTTGTTGTGACACCGCTCATGTTATGCCCATGAGATGTACGACACGACCAGTGGCTGTTTCCATAGAAACTACAGTAGTTACTTCAGTTAAGGGAGCTGAGTAAGACAAAAATTTGGAAGTCTTACTTACAAGGCATGCATTATACTTCTAGCACTACTATCTATGAAGGTCAGATTCTGTTTTAGAAAGCCTCTAAGAAGCATGTATTGCAACAGTCTTGTGCCTAGTCCACTTTATGTAATATGTAAAGCTCACAGGTAATCATAAAACTAGTGATGTTTATTCATGGTGATATTCTGCAAGGTTCCTTGAACAACACAGGAAAGAAGAAAAATTGGACACAAATACAAAATCCTTTTAAAACCTTAAACTATGTTTCAGTCTCCTGTCAGGTTGAATTCTTCCCATTTCTCCTACTCCCACTTCCTCCTATGTAAATTTTAAACTCTATTTGCAAGGATGTGTTGTTATATGGCACTCAAGCATACACCCTCTGTACTCACAATCTAGTAGCAAGCAGATTACTTAATTCAGGATAATGCCTATCCAACACAATAAAATGTCAGTGTTAACTAAACTAACCTAGGTACCAGAGAAATACAACTGTATTGGCACAGCTCTTCAACAGGGCTAGTTCACACCACTATGTTTTTAAACAGGACACCCTTCTTTCATGACTGCTTTGCATGCAGCATCCAAACTGCTGAGCAGAGAAACAGCACTCAGGCGTTGTGGCAAACAGACACACTCTGTAGGTCAATGGCCAGAATTTCACCCAGAAGAGGTTTACTACTGCAAAGGAAATGAGTTCTCTTTCTTTAACCAGCTTCTCTACAACACAGCAGGAAAAAAAAAAAAAAAATGCCAGAATGTAATGTTCTTCTCCCTTACTCTCAAAGCACTCAGCTTTCATATGAAAATGACATTATAAATAATAGTCTTCACAGATTAAGACCCATCTTCTTGCAGTTTTATTAAATTGAGTATTCCGGAAACTTTACTAGCATTGCAACTTTATCTGTAACATATTCATAATACATACATATAATTGTTTAGTAGGATTTTCATAACAGCAGTAAAAGTTACATTTCTTTGATCAGATTAGTACCTGTGCAGTAAAAATGCTGATCATCCACTCCATTTGTGCATCTTGTCCATCACAACATATATACCTACAACGTAATATATAGTTAACAAGAAACATAACAAAAACTCCTATTGCAGTTAAACTATTAACCAATAGGCTTCTAAACAACTTCAGTGCTTACATTCGTTTATGAATACTACTATATTTATTAACATTCCCATAAAAAGATAGGGAAATATAAATCCTTCAAATCATCACTTTACCCTACTTTGAAGACAAAGCATGTGCTTCATTTAAAGCATGTGCATAGGTTTAAAATCTATCATTCTAAATTTATGAAAATCATTTGCTTTATGGCCACAAAAGGGAGACAGACACCCAACCCCAAAGGATTACCAAATCATATGAATTAAGATTTTAGTTAATTAAGAAAAACATAGCAAAAAGTCAACATCCACGCAAAATAATGCCCATTAGTTTTCAAACATTCTTATTTTGAAATTGAACATTTCAACAAATATTAAACACTGAAGTTAAATCAATGGTGTTTCATGTTTACCTACCACTGGTGCTTTTCAGAAAATACTGCAAGTCCCCAGCTGAAACAAATAAAATTTTCAAAAATTAGTTCCAGAAACTCAAGACAGAGATATATTCCTCAAACTGCAGAGACTCATTAACTTTATATAGTGCTTTTAAGTGGAAAACAAAATTTACAAAGTTTAAATGTGTACTCCAAATCTAGAATGAAATTGTGGTTGAAATTGATGATCGATTTTGCTCATTTTCTCACAGTTGATTCAAAGATATTGAACATTCAGTTCTGGACAAAGGGTTATAGCCAAGTCCTGCAAATGATGGCTAACTTGCCTCATTTGGGCTGTGGCTATACTTTCTGAAAGCTGCTGGAAGTAAAACTAAGATGGTGCCCAGCAAAGAGTCCACTACAGTGTGGAAGTGACAGAGGGAAGTATGCTTGCACTATAAACAGAAGTAATCACAAGAGTTTACAAAGATTTAAAAATTGCTGAAAAAAAAAGGGAGTAAGTGCACAATGAAACCTCTGAGATCCAGAAGAGACTTTGCAAAGTCTGCTTTTGGAAGTAGACTGAAAATAAACCTTAAGGAAACAACCTACCTGCAAAGACTTGTTTACATAATTACTCCTGTTTTGGACTAATCTCCTAGTCATTCTGTGCTTAACTGAAAAAAAAAAAAGAAACCACACCAACTTTTTCTCTAACACAACCAAGCTTTGAAATTTACAGACCTATCTGAGGTGTTCTGATTCACCAACTGTAAAGGTAAAGTTCAAGCCGATCGGTTTAAAGGCTACAGCCAACTTAGAATCCTCTTGGGATAGGACCCTATGTACACTGTCTCAGTGTCTCAGAGCTTTGACTGAACAAGTACTGGAGACATCTGAGAAAAACAGGTGTCATTTTTCACTGCTCTTTTCCAGAGACATAGTCACTGATGTTTGTAAAGGACACTGCAGTCTTCAGCTAGAAGAAACATCAAAATAACAAGAATCCTGAAAAAGGAAAATCCTCTACTGAGCCACAGGATCTGTCACTTAAGGAAATGACTAGTTGGTTTTCTCTTTTCTCTTTTTTTCTTGGTGCAAAGAAGGTGCGCCCACCAATGAAATGCAGGACACATACTACAAAACTAAGCGAGCTAGCAGCAAACAAAGGCACATGAGATAATACACCTAAGACTAAGAAAAGCCAATCAATAAAGTAATTACCTAGCACAGAAGAGTTAACATGGAACACAGAAAATAGAGATAGAAACAGAACAATAACATTATAGAGGGTAATTTAATTCAGCATATTTTCAAGTGGCTTCTTGACTTTTCCTTGTTCCACAGTGTTTTATGTTCCTTTTTCTTGACGATACTACAAGTACCTTGCCACAGAGTGTTTAAATTATTTTCTTTTCTATTCTTACTTTGTTGGTGGCTTCATTTTCTTTTTCACTCCAAAATAAAGCTTCAGGGAATTGACAGGTAACACTTTTTCAGGTTTGCTAGCCTGACAAAAAAAAAAAAAAAAAGATTCTAATTATTGTATCAGAAATGTGCAAAAGAGAAAATGCCACATGACTGTCTTCACAGTTAGGCTTCTTTCATGGGCTGCATCCCCCTTTTCCAACAGACCTTTTTGGTTTTTCTCTCCTTCTTTCCCATTAACAAAGTGTGACAATCGCTACTACTGGAAGCAGAATAATTAAGAACTGGAGGTCCACGTGAAGTCACAAAACTGTAACACAATTGGAATAATGAAGATGTGGTAGTACAATTCACAAAATTGAAGTGCTGTAATACATGGACACAAGTGCTTTAAGAGAGTCAGTCAGGGAAGATGAGGAGTGGGGTTGCCCTCTGTTAAAAGAGATCTTCTATGGGAAGGACAGTATCATGGTGAGTATTTGCTTCAGAACACCCA
Organism: Strix uralensis; assembly: GCF_047716275.1. Classification (NCBI taxonomy): domain Eukaryota; kingdom Metazoa; phylum Chordata; class Aves; order Strigiformes; family Strigidae; genus Strix; species Strix uralensis. Next base: position 25,084,370 of record NC_133975.1, read on the forward strand.
ATCAGGATGAAAAAAAGTGTATCAAGTCTTTAAATAACCCAAGGAAGTCTCTGGATAACAGATCCTGACTATATGGGGCAGGGGATGAGGAAGACATCTGCTCTCCCTGGCACCTGCTAGTGGAACACAAGCAATCCAGGGATAGCTTCTTGACAGCAGTACTGGATGGTCCAACACGGGGTCATGCACAGCTGGATCTGCTATTCACAGACAAGAACCTGTCATGGTTTGAACTTGGCCAGCAGCCAAACACCACGCAGTGGTCGCTCACCCCTCCCCTGCCTGGTGAATGGGGAAGGAGACACAAGGAAAAAACTTGTGGGCTGAGATAAAAAACAGTTTAGTGATGGTAATAAAACAACAGTAACAATAGAAAGTGCAGACAGGTAATGTACAATGCGATTGCTCACTGCTTGCTGACTGATATGCAGCCCGCTCCTGGCCAGCAATCCTGACAGAACAAAGATCCTGCCACGCGCACAGACCAGAAGCGAGAGAGAACCCGCCTTCTTTATATATTGAGCATAACCTTGCATGATATGGAATACTTGAATGGCCAATCCAGGCCCGGCACTCCAGCTGTGCCCCCTCTCAGCTCAAGGAAAATCAACTCTATCCTTGGCCAAAATCTGGGTCGGGGGCTCCAGCTATGCCCTCTCCCAGCTCAAGAAAATTAACTCTATCCCAGCTGAAACCAGGACAGAACTGGTCAGGGATGTAGTATTTACCATAATTACCATGAAATAACAGAGCTCAAGATCCTGAAGGCAAAAAAGATAACAAGTTAGCAGAGGGCAGACCACAAAGTTTAGAAGAGCCACATTTGGCTTATTCAAGGAACTGAATAGGTGGGTGTCCATGGGAGGAGGCAACTCTGAAAGGCAAAGGAGCTCAGGAAAGCTGGCAGGTCTTTAAGGACAGCATTCTCCAAGAACAAGAATGGTTCATCCCAATATTCAGAAAAACAAGTAGATTTATCAGAAGACAAGCCCAGGTAAATAGGTAGCTCACGGTGGAGCTCCACTGCAGACAAAGGCAGTATACAGGACGTGGAAGCAGGGAGAGACTATGAAGGAAAAATTTAGAAATACAGCCCAGGACATGTAGATATGGTGTTAAGGAAGCCAAAGGTCATTTGGAATTGAGACCTGCTATGGACATTAAGGGCAACATGAAGAGTTTCTACACCAGTACCTTAGTAGTAAAAGGCTGAACAAGGAAAATGTAGACCCAGTGCTCAACAGGGAGGGTGAATTAGCAACTGGACACAGGTAAGGCTAAGGTAACTCAGTATCTTCTTTGCATCGGTCTTCAAACCAGCAAGGTTTCCGAGGCCTCTACGCTTACAGACAGGGTCCAAGGAGGAAAACAACGACTGCATCAGAGGAGCACTGTATTGAGTCAGGAAAGACTTGAGAGAATTAAAGTCATTCAAGTCCGTTGGATCAGACAGGCTGCATGCAAGTGTTCTAAGTGTACTGGCTGACATCCCTGAAAGGCTGCTCTGTGTCATCTTGGAAGTGGCAACTGGTAACTGGAAAAAGGAAAACATTGCATCCATCCTCAATAAAGGCTGAAAAGACAACTTGAAGAACTGGTTGCCTGCCAGCCTCATTTCAGTCCCTGGGAAAATCGAGTTACTCAAGCGTGTCCAGAGAAGGGCAACGAAGTTGGTGCAGGGTCTGGAGCACATGTCATACGAGGAGCAGCTGAGGGAACTGGAGTTATTTAGCTTGGAGAAGAGGAGGCTGAGGGAAGACCTCATCGCCCTCTACAACTACCTGAAAGGAGGTTGCAGAGAGATGGGGATGAGTCTCTTTAACCAAGTAATAAGTGATAGGACAAGAGGTAATGGCCTCAAGTTGCACCAGGGAAGGTTTAGACTGGATATTGGGAAGCATTTCTTTACAGAACAGGTTGTTAGGCGTTGGAATGGGCTGCCCAGGGAGGTGGTGGAGTCCCCATCCCTGGAGGTGTTTAAGAGTCGAGTTGACATAGCACTTAGGGATATGGTGTAGTTGAGAACAGTCAGTGTTAGGTTAATGGTTGGACTAGATGATCTTCGAAGTCCTTTCCAACCTAGATGATTCTGTGATTCTGTGAAATGTCTGAATTTGTGGACAAGGGGGGAGTAGGGGATGTCTTGTACCTCAAGGCTTCTCACACTGTCTCCCACAATATTATTCTACTCAACTTGGGATGTTACGATCTGGATGTGTGGACATCTATACCAGTAAAAAGCTAGTTGCACCATCACACTCAGAGGGTGACGGTTAATCAGACGTACTGTAACTGTGGAGCTATGACAAGGGGAGTACTGCAGGGGTCTATCCTGGGACCTGTCCTTTTTAATATCTTTATCAATGACTTGGAGGAGTCAATCGTCAAGTTTACACAGTGACCCAGAGGACCAATCAATATGCTTGGGAGCAGGGCTGACTTCCAGAGGGACCTATACAGGACAAAGAAACAGGCCAACAGGAATCTCACAAAATTCAACAATAAATACCAAGTCCTGCACTAGGGAAGGAAAAAACCCCTGCAATGACACAGACTGGCGAGCAGCTCTGCTGAGAAGGACCTGAGGATGCTGGCAGATGGCATGCTTGGCATAAACCAGCAGTGTGTCCCGGAAGCAAAGAAGGACTCCTGGGCTGTGTTAACAGAAGCACGGCTGGTAGGTTAGGGAGAGTGATTTTCCCCTTCTCCTCAGCATTCGTGAGACTGCTTCTGCAGTCCTGCATCCAGTTTTGGGCCCTGCAGTATTAACAAGCAAATCAGTAATCTGGAGTGAGTTCAGCAGAGGCCCACCAAACTGGCTGGGGGCTGAAGCACTTGCCCTGTGAGGAGAGATGACCTAACAGCAGCCCCTCAGCACCTACAGGGAAGCTACCAAGAAGACTGAGTGAGGCTCTTCACATCATTAGAAGATGACTAGATATAAGGACAAACTTTTTCCCGAGACAACAGTCAGGTATGGTAACAAGCTGCCCAGAGAGGTTATGCAATCTCCATCCTCCAAAGTTTTCAAGACTTAACTGCATCAAGCCCTGGGCAACCTGTTCTCACTTCAGTTGCTAACCCTGCTGTGAACAGGAAGTTGGACTAGAGATCATCTGAGGTTCCTTCCTTCCTTGTTCCTTCTTGAACAAACTACCTTTAGCCAACCTACAACAGACATGTACCCACACTACATGCCCGGAGGATGAAATGCTAAAAGGAAACAATAAAATTGTCATGTACACTACGACTAACATCTAACACAAAACACAAACATCCCTTTAGTAACCCTTTAGGTCAAGTGTTTTAGCTTTCCATTTATTTTTAAAAATAAATTTATAATTTTATAATCCCAGTACATAAAGATACTCCATAGTGTTAACTGTCTTGGATTCTCAATTTCTCCCTCTACAGCTTTCAATCTCTAACACTACAGTGTGGAGAAAAAGACAGAATTTGAGACGGCATAAACATTTACAAAAACAAAACAAAAAACCACACAGCAGTTTCATGGTTGGTATTCTATAACTTCCCGCTCAAATCAAGGATACTGCCAGGATGAAAAAACACTCCTAGAAAACATACTATCTAGTTAAACAACAGTATTCTCACAAAAATGTACCTTAAGGAAGCCATTTGTCTGTGTGTGAGCTTATCACTTAACAACAGTACATTAAAGTGGCGTGTTATTTCAGTCAATTAGCACAATATTGTAATTTAACATACAGTATCATGGAAACTTCATTTTTTTGCTAATTGCTCTTGAGCAAAAGAAACACTTAACAGAATGTATCTCCACCTGCATATGCAAACTTAATTTGTTGTTAATGAGAATTTATAAATTAATTAGTACATGCAGTCTTATTAAATACAATTTTCCATCTGCAATGTCAAGCTTTCCTACTATTCATTTCTAAATATGACTAAAATTAAACCAAGATTATTAGTGGTAGATGAACACCTCTTGAAAGAAAATAAAACAAACTGATATACACTGTTTTGTCAGAATGGTATTTCCATTTGCTTTTTTATGAAAGAAATGTAAAGCCATTTAAAACTAACGTTGTTCAAAATTTGACCCAAATTGAGGAATTTAATGTTTTATAAATCAGAATGGCTTAAAAAAGCAGATTATAAAGTAGTACAACAATCCTATCATAAACTCTTTCCAAGATACTAATTAAGGTTTTACGGGCATATTAATTTATTCTCACATATGTGCCAATTTGAGTTTTAGCACTAAATTATGAGACACTATTTTTGACATTCTGGGGTCATTCTAATTACAATTAAAACCACAGTATCACAAGAAGACACAATATTTCTTTTGCATTAGCTCACTTGAGCAATGGATTTGTCTTTTTAAAAAAAAGTACTTTAAGAAGGTCAGCAAGTATACATCTGTATTTGCTGGATGGGCAAAACCAGCAGTTGGCAAAAATAAAAGCACTTTAAGAGATTATTTGTTTTAAACTAGAAATCATCAAAACTAAAATGAAAACATAGTTCACAATGCATATTATTTAGTTTTATACTTTAATACAAGCTGCATACATCTAAAAACACTCTTTAAAGAAAACTCCCATGAAATATTTAAAACTGAACCCACCACGCTATTAAGTATGTCTACATTTGCTTCTGTGGAAATCTGAAGTATATCTAATTATCAATATTAGTTTTTGGAGGACTGAGAATACATCCGAAAACTTTTTGGGAAGCAGGGGAAGATTCTGCTAGTGTACTGAGAGTTACTGTTTCCTATAAGGTCTTCTATCATGACACTTGTAAGTATAAGAACCCTGCTGTTGTAATTTCTAAAGGCTTTTTGTGAGATACCAAGAAAAAACGGCATGCAGCTCACTTAAGCTCCATATTACTTCTACTACTGCTCTCTACAGTAGATTTTCAAAAAATTTAGTCACAGCATAAGCCGTAGGCATTCCTAAATATTGTTTTATTTTTATTTTTTAAAGCTTATAGTAATGCATAATTACTATAATAGCTAAATGAGCAACTGACACAAACTCCTTTTACTAAGTGTCTGTGAAATAGTAAGATAAAAATCTTGTACTTCAACCCCATACTCTATAAGCTGCCATTTAATACCAGAAATGTTGATATGTGATCTGATTGCCTTGCATTTCTTTTGTAGGGGAAAGAAAGCTTAAGTGAGTGCTTTAAGAATTGGGTGAAGAGTTTGTCTGTTATACCTTCATATCCTTGTAAAGAAGCAAGTTTCCTTCCTGCAACACAAAATAACGCTCCTGAAATTTGTTTCCGGACAGTAGTTTTGATGGTTCTTCTTTGTACTTCAGATTGCCTGCTTTCACACTACCTTTCTCATTTTTCTCTATCAACAAAATAAAAAAGCATTTTGTTAGAAGATTTTACAACACTGGAAGCTGGTAGTTGTTAAGTGCCCCTAGTATTACTGATTATCAGAAGACCAGAATTACAATTCAACTCATTTGTTAATATGATATATATATTAAAACAATAGAAATAATTATATAGAATATACAGGTACATTATATATCGCATTTGAATACACATGCTATATTAATATACTATAAATTAATATAGTATACATTACTGTATTATATATTAATAAGGTATGTATTCTTAAATATTGACACTATTATGATTTTAATTACTGGGGAAAAAAGGTCTTTCTGTTTCACTTGTAAGATAACACGGAAAGAATCCATCGACACACTTTAATTAAAAGAATCTTTTCATAATAGAATGTGCAATCAAGTCAAAAGTATGACATGGATACTTTTAATCTCTCTGCTTCAGAGAGGCAAAAATTTTCCACAAAGATCTGATTTTGTAATGAGTCTGTCTACATTTTTCTGTCTGAGTCAAAATACACACAGAAACACACATATATTTAGTAAAATTAATAAAAAAAACCCAAAACAAACCCAAACCACAACTTTGCAGTCAGCTTTATAAAGCATTTAACTTTGTACTGAAAAAGCTTTTATTTTAAAAAAATACCAGAACCACTGAAGTTTTTCAATGTTACAGACTAGATTTTTCAGTACATTCTTAGCAATTTAAAATTCTAAATAAAATAATACAAAAAAGTATTACTAGTACATATAAACTACTGCACCACCACTTCTAGATGTTTTTGGTTTTCCTATTCTGCCCAATATAAGTTTGTTTGGCTTTTTGTACTAGTTTATCAGTTTTTCCCAGCAAGTCCACTTTCAAATAGCAAAAATTCCTGACCACTAATTACAGTAATTACCATGCTGATATGACTCATGTATACCAAATCAAACCAAAACACGTTAACAAAGTAAGGAACAACAAACGAAAAAAGAAGTAATTCCTACTTGCATCTTATCAAGTCTTTATGAAAGAGCAGAGAATTCAGCAGAATTATGAAGTATTCTTTTCTCCTCAAGTTAACTAGTGCTGGAAGCAGACTGCCAGCATGAAGAGATAGCAGCTAGGCAGGAGATGAACTCTTCTCCTCCATTCCAGTTAACACTATTTCACCTCAAAGAGGGAGCCACACTAAGAGGGCTAATAATTCATTTATCCCAAAACACTACAAGTCTACTACTTATGCCATATTTTGGCTTTTACCCCCTATCTTCTTTTACTAAATGTAGGTATTTCCTGTAAGTTATTCACTTATTTAGGAAATACCAAATAAACTTGTTTAGGAGTCCCAGAATGATACTAGTTTTTCTAATATATTAATTTCAAGATAGTAAATAAAACTCTTGTGTAAAAGGAGTATGTGGTGTATGGAGCATAGCAGCCTTACCCAACTACTCAATTGGCTTTTTTCATTAAAATTCCACTTAGGATTTGAGCATCTGTTATCAAAACTCTATTATTAAGCAGCAGCACACAATATAATCTAAAAAAATAGTAATAAAATAAATCAACAATAAAAAGTAACATAAAACATATTTTTATTTAGTCAGGAAAGACATGAATACAGAAAAAATTTATTGTTTGCATTATTTTTTTATTTCTGAAGAATGGTATTACACAGCCATGGCTAACTACACCAATAGTCATGGTTTGGAAGCAACACTTGCTGTAACATGTACTAATCAAAATCAGGTATTTTCTCCATCTTCATATATTCTGCTAAATGAGCAGTCAATATCTTCAAGTACTGCACGATTTGCACAAAGCAAGTATGAGAGGTGACAAGGGAGAATTAAGAATTTGCATGAAACGTCACTAATGACCACAACATGCAGGGTCTAATATAAATATACTGCACAGTACTGTTTTTTGTTCTTCTTTTAAAGAACCTGCAGACAGTTATTCCACACATGACTATCTAGGAAGAGCCCCAAGATTTTAATAGTGAAAAATATATTAATGCATTAGATGCATGGTTGTGCATGCACAAAAAGTACATGAGTGATATCCAGTCTCAAACGTGCATTTATGCAAATACACTTTAAAGTGCATACAAAAAACCCCAGCTAGGTTATATTTTAAAACTCAGAGTCAGATTCTACTATCATTTGTATGGTGTAGAGAGACTTTGGGACTCACTTGAAAAGTTGTATCTGAATCCCATCTTTCATACTGGCTGAAAAACTGCTGTTTAAAGAGTCAGAATTAAATTATTCCTCCTACTAACCCTAATTATTTGCAAAAAAGAAGATAATTAAAAATTGTGAATCTAATTCCCTCTTGCTTTATATCTTAATACAAACTGAAATTATGAAAAACATTAAAAAATATAATGGAAATTTTGAAGATAATAAAATCCTTTGATTTCATCAAATAAAACCAACTACATTCTAATCAGCATGCTTGCTGTGAAAGGAAAATCTTAAAGAAAAATTCCCAGTATTTAGAGTTTACAATAGAATCTAAAGTCATAATCAATACATTTCAACAATTAAAATCAGAAGTTACTTGGATTGCCTCAGTTATAAGTTCAAATATACATGCACAGTTAAAAAAAAGCGCTAACACGTTCCCTGTTTGCCAATAAGAATATTTATTTCATGTTCAGAACAGAATACGAATCCTTATCCATACAATCACAAGATTTTCTTTTAACGATACCAAATGAGAGTAGCAGGATACTTCCACGTCTGTACCAAATTGGAAGGTTTTAAATATCTGCATATAGCTCTTGATATGACAAAAACTCATTCTAAACTTCACAGCATTCCTACCATAGCAAATCTATCAAACACTTGACACTTACAAAGATCTTAGAAAAGCCTGAAGGAGTAAAAATAATAATCCTCTAAACTGATGATATTCTATAATCTTTATAAGCCAGCATTTCATAAAGTAAATCTAAAATGATCTGGATGTGTCTTAATAAGAATTATTTTTCAGATACAAACTTTACAGAACATGCAAAACCTTCTAGAACTTTACAACTGATAGGAACTAGAAGAACTCAATCCATTCAGGATTGATCCGCCTATGGTTTAGAAGTCTGCATTTCAAAGAGTATCTCTGAATAATAGCCCCTGTTCTCAGAAATCAATACTTCCCACTGAAATTATACAACTCTTTACTGGTAAAATTTTAAGGACCTAGATACACACACTTTGTAGTGAATCTATTCTCTCATGTTCTTCTAACAAGTAAAATTTAAATGTGGGAAATTTTCAGGTAAGGAGAAGAAAAAGAGTCTTGAAATACAACTAAGCTATACGGAGTATCTCTTATAACAAAATATAAACGCATACCTTGCCCTTCTGAACAGCACTTGAATGAGTGCTCCTGCAACAAGCATGAAAAGCTATGGAATAAACTGCCAAGAAAGAATAACTAAAGATCTGGATGAAAGTGGAAAACTCTCAACGAATTTACTGGAACATACCAATACAAATATACTAACACTTTTTTTCCTTGAAAAGTTGATTTCTATACAAAATATACATCTAGACCTCAAGACAATGTTTGATACTGTACAACATGAGAAATGAGTTTAAAATGGACAAAATGAGAATAATAACTATGAAAAAGGAGAATGTACTATGTGTCATGTGTACATGAGAAAATTTGCACTGACAGGGAAGACAGTGATAAGTTGTCAAGATGAAATGAAGCTAATAGCGTTGCTCCTTTAGGCTCACTATTGAACCAACACTATTTCAAACATCATTAAAGTCTCTGGAAGGAAAAGGAGAAAAGTACTGAGGACACAAAGCTCTGAAGTAACATTAATAGAAAAAAGGTCAGTAATATCATAGTTTAGTCTGTAAGATTCTAACATAAATCAGAGAACCAAGGGAAATTAATGGAATTCTGTTATAAACATAATATGATCACAGCCCTATTAATTTTACTGCAAAAGAGGAGGACATCTATCTACCGAGTTAAAATCTGTTAAAAAACATACTTCAGATAGTAGTGAATAGACATCTGGCCTCAGCCCTACTACTCAGCGAGGAGGAATTAACCACATAGCGTAAAAGACTGAAAGATTAATGTCTCCCCTTCTTCCTTCAATCCAGCAGTTACTTCTTGTGCACTCTGAGATGGAGAGCCCCAGAATAACCACAACTGCTGCTTCCTCTAGACACTGAGAGCATTCCTTCCCCAATGACCTCATCCTGTATATTTTCTCACTCTGACACTATCTAGCGATGGAAGTACAACATTTATCTAAAAAAACCCATAGCTTTTTGTCCCGAAATAGCTGCCTACTTGTTTTAACAGTGTGTACAGATGCAAAATTAGAAATAGAAACAATAAACATTCCTGCAACTACAAAATGTGGATGAATGGTGCAGACTTTCTATGCATCTTTGCCTACACTTAATATATACACTGCTTGGCTGAAGCTAATGAAGTTGCTCCTCCAGTATGCATAATGTTTCAGAGTAAATTTACAAGCTAAAAGTGGACTCAAAAACTCTAACAAGATGAAATTACTACAGAACTGTGTTTATTTTAAACATTATTTTATTATAACAAGATCCAGTTAGAAAAGGTAACGTTTTAGAAATTACAGTATGTTCACCATGTAAAGTTCCTTAAAATGGCAATTCCACTCTCAAGAAAAGATTTTGTAATACATGAGAGATTACTCTGTCATGTAGTTTGCAGAGATCAACACTGTAAGTCTGCAATATGGCAGAGATTTTTCCCTTCAAACCACTAAGAAAACCAATATAACTTATTAAGTAAGGTTTTAATTATTTTAACAAAAAAAAAAAAAAAAGAGACAGTAAATGAGTAAATGTAAACATTCAGTCAAAGGCCAGTATGTCTAGACTAAGGTCAAACTGAATAGAATTGATGCAAACAATTACTGTGATGGGTTGGTAGAACAAATGGATGTAGAAATTAGAAGACAAGAAGGAGGGCAAACAGCAGATCTCCCCTTTTAAGTAGTACTACATTTTGTAAGCTGACACTAGTCTGTGTTTCTCAGAGCAGTGGTTCACACAGTCCTTATGACTCATTCCCTTTTCTGATTATACCTCAGCACATACTGATTGAGATGATGGGAGTTCATATTTCAAGCTTTTAATGAAGTAGGCTATTTCTCTCTGTTCAGTATCTGCTATGCCATGTTTAGAGGTAGTGAAACTCAAACATAAGTCATGAATATCACACTTGTTAAGGTTGGTTCATATGTGTGGAATATGCTTTTACAGGAATAAAAGATGATGAGAGAAGACTATTACTTTCAGAAGAATAAGGAAAATAGCATAACTTCTTGAAATCAAGACAGAAGAGATATAGAGATGGAGAGATTAATAACTCTGTGTATGGGGAAGAGAGAAAAAGAAAATACTATGTATTGAATAAGTCAGTAGATAAAATCAGATGGTCATTAAACCAGGCATCATGTGTCACCATCACATGTTTTACAGTGACAGCATACAGGATTTCAACTGCTTGAAAACAGGGTAGTAATTTTTCGACATGTTTAACTTCTAAATTCCTGCTTCCCTCAAAGCAAATACTACATATTATTACACAGGAGACCTAAATCCAGGTATTATGTAAGAAAAAACAAAATAGAACTGGAGTAGCTTGTAAATCATATTTTTCCACTATTGAGTTGTATTTCCTTTCAAGTGTCAGATCTAAATTCCTCATCCTTTTTAAAGATCACATACTCTCCAAGTCATTCAGTTGCTTGAGTATGTCATTCAAATTAGCTTTGTAGTTTGGAGGCATTGGGTTACATAATAGAAATTATTAGTAGTACATAACATACTTATATAATTATATATAAATTATATGTTTCATATATAATGTAATCATTTTAAGCTATATGTATATATAGTCCATGGAGAGAGGGTATAGTGTGGTGTATATATGTGGATGGATTGTGTAGAACTGCACTGTGGATAAAAGAGTAGTCTCAAGCTTCACAGCAGAAGTTCACAAACTGTGAACCAAATGCAGAGTTTCTGTGTACTTTTACATTCAAATGGGAGAGCTTATAGTTTGTAGAAACAAGAACATCCATAATGTCTATGTTTAAAAGGAAGTCAGCACAACCGTCAGTAAATCAGTAACTTTTATAAAGTAATTCAGTAATTCAGACATTCTGGGACACTTTGCCCCAGTGAAACAGCTATAAAAGAATTGCCATCCTCATGTCTCACATGAAATATCCAAGTTTTAAAAAAGATACATACCACTGTAGAATTTTATCATGTCTGCTGTTAGAAATCTCTTTATTATCAGATATGCAGTGCCAGGCTCTGGCAGTGAACTCCAGTGAAGAACTTGCTCTAGTACATTCTCTGTATAATGCAGAGGACGTTCTAAAATGTCGGAGGAAAAAACAAAACACAATGTTGAAATAAAAAAAGAAAAACAAAACCAAGGTTGCAGACCTTTAGAAGTTACATGTGTCTATACACAACAGTGTCTCACTTTGAGCTACAGAAGAAAAACACTGCTTTCAAAATAACACAATTAGGCACTTCATTGGCTTTCTGCAGCAACACCTTCGTTGGCAGGGCCTGCACAGGTAATGAATATCAAATTAAACAAGCAGTAGTCAAATGTTCAGCAACTCTTTTGTATTTAGTTATGAATATTTTCTTATGTAAAGACACTAAGACACTGCTTTCGAACTAAATACAAAAGTTAGGAACTATCACAGGGCATACCTAAATATACCTAAACAGAACCGAGTCCTGCAGCTATACTGGGCCTCACTGGCCTAAGCTCAATACAAAATGTATCATCATAGCTACCAATTCTCTGCAATCAAAACCCAAAGAATTTGGTTACAGTGAAAAAAATTAACCCAGTATAGATTATATTGTCTGTTAACGATCAAAGCAGACTGAGACAGACTCTTGGTTTCATTATATTCCTTTTACTAGAAAGGAAAAGTATGTGGTCTTATTAGGTCTTCCCCCTGTTGCTGTGGCCAGGGAATTTCCAGACTTGCACTTTTATATTCCAACCTAATACAAGGAGTACAGCAAGATTAAAATACCAACCGATGAAGGCATGACTAGACTGTATGTGTGCAGTTCAGCACTTCAGTTGCTCAAACATACATTTGTTCATAGGTATCATCCATCCTAAAAGAGAAACGCTGAGACCCTTTCACAGGACTGAAAAACTGCAGTAATAAGAAAGTTCAGGCAGTATCCATACAAATCCCAGTTCATATACCAAATGAAAGTAGGGAAGAACTTGCAAATAGTCCCTAATCTGCATTACCCGATCCGGCAGAAATCGGTGTGATATGTACTGCAACACAGACTGAGGTATCATACAAGGCAACACTAATGTGCATGGAGGGAGACTGTACAGTTCCCCTCTCTATTAATCCTTCTTCCACACACACAACCCCCACCTGAAGGCTTTTACCTGCTCAGCAGTAAGCACCTACTATAATTCATGAAAGCATAAAAACCTTAACGATGGCTTTGTGGGCTACAACTTAAGAGCAGTGGATCCAAGGGTCATTTTACCTCCAAAGAGAGATTTTTCCAAAAGTTCTGAGTTTCCATTTGCATACCAATTTATGTGGGTCAGGCCTTGAAAAGAGCTGGGTACAGCTCCTGGAAAGTCACACCTGTGACACTGTCATGTTGGGTCAGACAGTCCAGCCCTGTGTCTCTTGAGTACTGAAGGGAGAAGTATGCCACCATAATCTCATTTTTCATTTCTGCTAGGGTAGATGAATATGAAATGTCAACAGCTGCTTTGGGACTGTCCAGCAGTACACTCTAGCAGAACATATTTTCCTAAGCACCAGAGCTTCAGAAAGCAGCAGCCACAAATAACACTTAAGCGACAGAAAAAACTACCGCTGTTTTGGGATGCAAAAAACTACCTTACCTGTAGACTTGTTATACCACTTATATAAAGATTTTATTATTCAGACATGACATCAAAGCAGCCTAACAAAAATACCATTCTGTAGACAGAAGTTCAATCGCATTTCTTCTGGCCCTTCCGTTTTAAATGGTCAAACTTTTAAAATTTCTTTGCAACTTTTGGGAAACTGTGGACTCTGATGTGATAAAAATTAAAACAACTTGCTGCCTTAGTACAAGAGAGAAAACCCCATTTTAAGAGAGGAACTTTACAAATCAAAGGCACGAAACACTAGCAAATCACCACATCTTCATAGAACACCAGCACTCCCAGAGTAAACACCTACTGTTTTATTTATAGTTACATTTAAGACCATCTGTCATCATGGATTACACGGTACATAAATCATCATGCTGAAATGCATTAGCTATTTTACTGGCAACACACCTCAATTACAAAGTATCCATCAAGCACAAATTACTAAAAAAAAAATATACAGCCTATTTTGTAAAAGCATATGGTATTGAACATTCTGCACTAGGCTAGATAAAATTATCAATTATTTCAACTTTTCTATATGCAAATAATTTAGTTGATTTTTAATATTGCAATTTTAGTATTTTGAACAGCAAGCAGTCAAAACATATGTCCAATTACCCTTTTACTTAGGTCATCATATGCTGGTAAATATCCCAAACCAGTCATTTTCATCTTAAACAACATTAACTATCAGGAGAAAATTACTTTTTAGAAAATATAAGATTCTAATTTTCTTGCCTTCTCAGGGTTCGTTTTCAGGGCAGTGTATCTTAAAAAGTAAAATAACTCTCATAAAACTTCAGGATTCAGTGTAACAAACAGAATACCAACACACACTGGACAGGAACCAGACCGCCGCAGGAATACAAGCAGAAAATTAATTTCTGTCAGAAAGACACTGTGATCATTAATGTACATTGAAACAAATAAGCAAACTTTGTTTCTGTCATGACATGTCAGAATCTCAATTTACTTGTAAATGCCTTAGATTACATAATGTTCAATGGTGTTTGTTAAATGATGCTAGTAAGATCAACTTGCAGCAGCAAAGACTCAAGTAGGTTTTTTTAGTTCTTTAGTGTCACATTTGGACCAAAGACTGCACAAGACTATTTTTCTCTGTTGTTTTCTCTGTGTTTCAGCCTTTTGAAAATCTGCTAGATTCAGCCGTAGCACCACAGGAATCTTCCTGAATAAGTGCCTCTTACTACATGCATTATTTTTATTTTTCAACATTATTAATTCAGTTCAGCTGTTCTGATGCACAGATTCTTCCAGAAAGGGGTCCATGAAGCAGACATTTCATCAACACAGTCTCTACTGATTGGAGCCAGGTGAGAAATCAGGACCTTACTTAGTTTGCTTTTTGCTTGTTTGGTTTGGTTTTATAACACTGGTATGCCATTTCTACTTTGCATTGTAAATTCGTTTCAATAGGATACACTCTAATCCCTTGCCAATATTTATTGTCCTATATAGGACCTGTAGTGTCTCGCTCTAAGCTTAACTTTGCCGATCTTCCACAGTCATTAGCTCAGATAACATTTCTAGCCCACACTAAAATACTAGTTGTTGCACCCAAACACCTCAAGAAGTTGCTGTGAGGTCTATCTTTTTTATTCACTTTTATGTTCTCTTGGCCATTATCTAGTTTAGTTTTCATTTGCCTGTGTTATATATCAAGTTTAAGAAAATAAAATTCCCTCTTCAAATTTTTCCATACTCAGTCAAAAGAAACCGGATTTCTAGAGTACTTGTAGGAGTTATCAGGACTCTTCTAATAACAATAGATGCTAGCATTCTTTGTCAGCTGACACCCACATCTATGAATCTGGAAATGAATTCTATGTTACAACTCTATACAGCCTCACCAGAAGACTGCAAGATGCAAAGAGGGATCAGGATCATTTATTTTAAGACAAATGGGAGAATGTATTTCCATTCTCATTATTGATAACACCAAGGTCAAGACTGAGTATATCAGGAATATTAGTAAATCTAAAGAGATTACTGTAAGCATGCCTAAAAATCAAGTAAAACAGAAATATTCAAACAATCTTGGAACATTTAGTAATCTTAGTTTTCTCCATTTTTTATATTTTTTTTCTTAACTTGAAAATAGTATCTTCACTACAGAAATTAGTCTGCAGTCCACTTCTGTAACATGAAAATAGCAAGAGCAGAAACTTACTATAAAGTGCAAATAGATGTTGCTTTTTACTGAAAGCATATTTCTGTCCCCCATGTATTCTTCAAAAATCAGATTACATTAGTGAGGATTCATCAAACTACAATGTTTTAATTTTAAAAATCTCCATTTCTTTATGTTATTTTAAGTATTTCTGATAATAACAGGCAAGCTCCAGCACACATAAAGCACTCCCAATGTTAAAACCTCTTTACAGTTCATGAATATTGTGACTGTGTGACATTTGCTCTTGTTGACAGGAGAACCATAATTAAAACAAATGTTTCAAGACTCTCCTGGATATGCCATAATGCCACTTGCCATAAACACAAGGTCACACACTTTATGCCTCTTTTTTCATCTACACACATAAAATAATTGTCTAAATAATAAAAAAGATCCTTCCCTTAGGTATTACATGTATTTTCTAATTTCATCTTCTGAAAAACATTATTCCTTATAAAATCAACTGCTGACATTCTAATGAAAATAAATTTCTTCTTTTAAACTTATTGGTAAGACCTACATTTCTATAGCTGATAACTAACAAACTGCAAAGCAGAGTAATATAAAGAACATTTTTCAGCCCCCAATTTATAAGGATTTTAAAACAATTCATCACATTATTTCTGGCAAAGTGTAGAAAGAAATCATGCAGATGTCCCAGCAACCAAATGTAAAACCAATGGCATGAAGGCTAAATTTGTTTTGTTTCTATAAACGTTTTAGTAACTATTTAAGCTTTTGATTATGTTAAGTATAGAAAAATAAAAATAATAAAGTTTGATGAACATGCATGAATTTAAGCGTCACTAACCTAGTTCTCCATTTTCAAGTACTTCAAAAGCAGTCCAGATATCATCTTTGTTGGGAATAATATTTTTGATTCCTAAAACATCACTAGTTAGTTCTTCTGCTTCCATCAAAGGTGATACCTGTAATACAAACTGAGTCAGTTTATAACATATTACAATTACTGATCTCTGATTTATTTGTTCAAAATCTTTCTGCCTGCAATTGACTTAAAAAACCCACACAAAACCGCCAGCATTATTTGTCAGACTCCAGCATGCTTTCCTTATTTTGTTCCATGAAATCAAAGTTGGAATTTTTAGCTGACTAATAACGTCTTAACTTGAATTCCCTTTTCTCTACTCTTGAAAAATTAGGTGAAAAAAAGGCATCTTGTTATGTTACGGGTATATGGTATGGGAAGGTAAATATTACAGAAGTACCATTTTCTTATTTTAGCAATGCATATTCCCATTTTTATTCCTATAAAAAAGCATGTCTTATGTACATAGATGTATGTGTGTATCTATGTATACCCCATACCACATACATGTACAAACAAAAGTGTCTGAGAGTCATATGCTGAACAGAACAAAAAGGAAACAGATACAGAGAGGTATAACATTTTAAAAAAAGAAAAAAAGAATTGTCCTAAAGTTTCTAGTTCCTTCTTAACAATATCTGTCCTTTGCCGTTACAGAAATGAAATTTTTTTCCTCAGCATCCAAACAACAGAGCACTACTACATAGAGATCAGTGTGTTTAAAATACACTATGGGATACAAGGCTGAAAAATCTCAATTATAGTAAGTAACAAGCTCTGGTTTCTTAGCACTCAAGGAAAGCAGACAGCCACTGGCAAAAAGAGAAATCAGGAGGAAGGTCATTTAAATGGCCTTGTACTATTAAATAAAACCAGCATTCACTATTTACTTGTTAATGTTCTTGTGTGCTGCACCCATAGAGCTGTGAGAATTTATACTACTGTATAGTGCAGTAAAACTAAAGGAAGACATCTCCCCTTTAAAATTGTATCAAAACATTCTCCTTAAAAATGCATAATACTCAGTCTTTACAAAATTTAGGCAACACCGCGATTTTAAAAAGAAATACTTAAAAAGAGTAGTGATAGATATAAAATCTTACCTTCATTATGTAATTACATAAAAACATGTATGAAAACAAATTTGGTATACTTCATGAGAAAGTGATTAGTATAAACACTGTATCACTGTTATACACTAACCCTGATTATAATACTACAGTCTGGCTCCTTTCTTTCCACATAAACTTCAATAAGCAAATCTCCAGCCTGGGAAACCTAAAACAGAACAATTAAAAAAAATAATTAGATTGTCTTTAAAAATATTTTAACTATCCTTTTAAATAGGGAAAGTATAATTATTATCTAGTGGACGTGCTAGAACCTACTGAACTCAAACTTTTTTTTCCACACACTTATCTACAAAAATAGTCCAAATGTTGACACTAGTGGGAAAACCTGCACTACATTCAATTTTGACTAGTTTAAGAAGAAAAACACCCTATTCACAGATTCAGGAGGAAAATCCAAACCCTGACTAAATCCAACAGAATCGTATCAGACAAAAAGAACACACTTTACAAATATACATTCAAGAGCAGGAAAACTAGGGGAGACATGAAATAAGTAGAAATTTTAAATTTATATTTAAGACTGCAGTCTAAGACATGAATATACCTTAGTATCTTAAACTGCCAGAACTGTAACTCTGATTTAGAGGTTAGCCAGGCTCACTTTAGAGCCAAAACAGATGAATAGTATTTAAAACCATGAAAAAGGACAAGATAGAAACCGCAAACTAAAATGAGTTAGTTAAAAACAAGAGGAAAAATTACAAACAACAGAATATTTCAGTCATATAGCCATAGTACATGTCCAAATAATCAAAGTTCCCTGCTACGAAGACTACATTTATGATCATTAATCACAATGAAAACTTGTCATGACATATTTAAAAAAGGAATCAAAACAAATGCTCTTAATATCAACCTCCTAAATATAGCTCTTGAAATTTGTTGGTGATATCTAAACTTTATGTACAATGCTAACATGGAATAATTAGATGATAAAGCAAATGTATGACATAATATGTAATAGTTTAATATACTCAATACCAACAAACATAATTTAAGAATGTCTAATGATATGAAACTTACAAAGAAATTGGAAAGTCAGTAAATCCAGCCTTTGATGATCAAGGAAAAAAATCTGATTCATGAGAAGGAATTTAGTATTTTCTATTGTTAGTAGGATTGCTCATCTATGGCAATAAAATTATGTTCGTGGATGAGAAATTACTTTACTTTTCTACAGTCTCACATTTTGCCTGCTCTAATTTCCTTGCAGCATAGTCATAAGCATCTTCAAAAGATCGTAATTCATTCCAGTACCAAAAATATTTTCTAAACTAAATACATGGTGATGATCAGAGTATAGGAAGAAAAAATAAGGCAGAAAACTGGACCTTTCAGGAGGTGTACCCTTTTACTAATAAGTCAATATAAAGAATAAAAAATCAAATTAAGAATAACAATTTGTGCCTTAATTTTGAGAACAGTATTCATAGTGACACTACTTATTTATATATTACTACAAACAAAGGGAGAGGTTAAAAGAAGTAAAAAAACTGCATCATATACAGAGTAAGACATGGAGAAAATGATAGAAACAGTCAAGCTTTGGGATACATTTTGACTAATTTACAGAAGCTAAAACTACATTTCTACAGAAAAATAAATGGCAGCACTCAATTTTAAAGAACATTAACATTCTGAAAAACGGTGACTTTAAAGTTAGTTTAGCCTCTGAGAATAGAAAACTAATGGAAACATTTGTGAGGAAAAACATTACAAAACTACTTTGAAGAAAGCTGCTTAATTATAGTGGCACTGACTCAAAAAAGCTCATTTAGTTGTAAAATTTGCTTTTCAGATGATATTACAGAAAAAGGTTGGAAATAAGAATGAAGCTGACATTTGATTTCCACTGGGCTCATATAAACAACCGTATGGAGAGAAAATGTGATGTAAATTACAGCAGCAAACAGAAACAGCTGGCATAAGTATATGGTGGACAGAAAATGAAGAGCAGCTAATGAAGTGCCACCTGGAACGGAACTTCAGTGACATTTCAGACATGAGAGCTTCCAGGCCTTCAGCAGAAATTTGGTTCAGATGTTCTCCTCTGAACACTCTGCCTCACCAGCCTGGAGATAATACTACTATAGCAACCTGTATACTCAAATGTATTAAGTATCCACATCACTGATTTTCCCACAAATATGTATATGTTTTGATGCAATACTGTCAGATTATCAGATGTTAAATGGAAAGGATTGTTACACACAATTCTTAATTGTAGCTGCTCGAGGCCTGAGTTGCCAATCACCCATGCTGTTACATCACTCGGTCTGCACCATGTCATCAGTCCTAACAGTAACTGGAAGCCCATCCAAAAAAGTTCCCAAAGAGCTACCTCTCCTGCACGAGCCTGAAGTCCAATCTGCATGCTACATAGTCTGAATATGCAAGTCTCCCATATCCATGGTCTTGCAAACTGCTTAAAGGCTGAATGATTGTAGCTACTGACAGAGGGAGTAGAGCAGCTGAAAATGAGTATGTTTCAGCATACCCCTTTCTTTCACTGGAATAATGAAAGATACCAAGTTAAAGCTAAACCGTTCCATCTAACCACTGTTTCTATTTTGAAAATGTTTATTCTATTTCATGTCTGTACTGGCAAATACAGCTCATGACAATTGGCTGGGGTCTGGCTATTCTTTATATAGTGTTAATGAAAGCATCAAATGCTAAGTTGGACTTAACAAGAGCAATTTAAAAGAGGTTTATATGTCCAAGCCTCATAAAATATAGTGTAGGCACCCATATAATCTAATCTTCCAAAATTGTGAGTAATATGCACTTTATACTCATGACAGAAGTTATAAATGTAAAATATAACGAAGAGGAAGGTCAACCTTTTTCAAAAGCGCTTATTGTTAGTCCAGGTCTGGCTCTGATGTATTCCCCCAGCAAAACCTACTGACAACACCGTGCATAGTTAAGGAAATGTTAAATTCTCCTAGAGATTTCTGGTGGCTCTTTTTTCTGGAAATGCCATAGAGAGCAAAGATATCAATGATTTGCTAAGATCCAGAACCATTTTCTAACTCAAACTCTGCATTTCATGATGTCTTCAGATACAATATTGACAGAGATTAATTAATAAAATGCAGCAGCACAGGTACTATTGTCCTTATAACAGGTTGTGAAAACATGTACTGAGTATTAAGAATTCATGTTTTCCAAGTAGGAAATCTGGAATCACTTCAGATACACAATTTTAAAACACCACAGTGACCAAGTTTGTTCTAGGAATTCTGCATTACTTATTTCCTTGATATGGAGAAGAACATTAACGACAGCTTTAAGTTGAGATCATTGTACTGTTTGGGAAACAGGGAAGTTGACAATTCTCTATACTATTTTCCATTTTATGCCATTCAAGTCTATATTAAAGAATAAAGCCATAAAACAATGTACACAATTTACAGCGCAAATCCATTTTGCCCACACAATACAAATAATACAGTATAAAGATCTGATTAGGTCTTAAGAGTAAAGTATTTCTAAAAGAGAGTGAAAAAGGTGGTACTTTACTAGAATAATTTTTCATTAGTAATCCTTTTCACATTGAGATTTTCAAACATACGGATATTTTTGATATATTTTTCCTTTGTTTATGTAACTGTTCATATGGAAATCCAAAGTGTTTGGTCACATAAGGTCTTGAGCAATGCAAAAAGAGACTAAAGAGATTTTTCTGTTTAATTTCACAATAGCAATCCTCAAAACAATCACTTATGCACACGGGTACCCAATGAATTAGCCTTTTCTATTAAAACATTCTTGGTACCTAAAGTTTCTTTTCTTACTTAAGACTGGTGCCATCTTGGTAAAGCTGAGGAGCTCAATCTGTCTAACCATTAAACTCATCCAGGATACACTCTGAGCGAGCTCACTGCCAAACCCAATTATTTGAATTCACATTTCCAAGACAAGGCCAAAACAGATAGGCTCTAAAATATTCTGGGTGATTGTAAAGTTGTGGAAGGATTGTGAAGGGGTGGAACCAGACACAAAGGAACTAATATACTCCACTGTAGCTAATAAAGCTGTACCACACTGTAACCACAGATACTCAAGACAAGATAAAAATGCATTCAGGTGAGCCCTTACCTTGCTCAAGGAAGTATTTAGCCTCCTCATTCCTCATCTGCACATTAAAGTGGAAGAAAATGCTCAAGTTCTCCTTCAGAAAGTACCTTAAGATGATGGTTTGGGTCTGTGAATCAGCATCTGACACACATATGTTCAGGCATGCAAGAGAGGCTCCTTCCTTCAGCATCCCAGCTACTCGGCTAGGTCAGAAGGCTTCCTATGCACCACGCTGTTAAGACTCCAAGTCTCCCTTCGCTACCCGTTTCGCAAGTAACTTAAGCGCTTAATCTGGGACAGAACAGTACATCTGGGATCCAAGAGCCTTGAACTAAATTCTTAAAATGGAAATACTGCTTCATACTCGACACAATGCCTGAGTTTTTACCACCATAAACCTAACAGCACAGGTCTGCAAAGAACGAGGGCACACTCTAGTCAGGCCTCTGCTCTGAGCAACTGGGGTCCCATAATCATAGAATGAGCCAGGGAGTGCTTCTGCACCTCAGCTAGGGTTAGCTCTTGTGTACCCAAAACGTGTGGATTTTCACCACTCTTTGTGGTACGCAAACACAAGACCTCTAGCCAGTTAAAAAAAAAAAAAAAAGAAAAGCAATGGAAATCATAGCTGTGGTGTAATAACTTACTCTAGAAATGATCTGAGAAAGCACTTAATGAATACAGCAAAAATTTACAGATAAACCCAGGTGATAACACCACTAAGTAAAATTTATTATCAGTGACATGTCATACCTAGGAGACTCAGAAGGCAGACTCCATAATCCAGCTGAGACTCTCTCATACATCAGATATTTATTTATCACATTCTTTGGAGAACTTCTTTTCCCCATGGGATGAAAAAAATAGATTTTCAAATGTATGCATTTAAATACAATTCCTAATGCATTTCTTTTTATCCCTTTCTCTTTCGTTAAACTGAAGTAGGATGTGCCATTTTCTTCCATTTTCTTCAAGTTATACTTGTACAAACATCCTCTCTGAAACTAAAAGTAGTCACTTCTAGTAATGTGTTAAAAATTAATGAGAACAAATTTGACAGTTGCATACCACCTAATAAAATGAGAAGCCCTTTCTCTGCTGCCTTCCAAATTTAAAGTACTATAAAGCACTGCAAATCATCCTTTTCTATTTATGAGGCCTTGATGGATGAGCAAAATGCTCCCGACTGAACTCAGATGTACAAATGAAGCATAGGAGATGGAAGCAGGGGCAGGTGACCCACAAAAAGCACAGAGCTACTGTCCCATTGTGCAGAGATGAGGTTAGAAACACCAAGGTCGACCCCAAATTGAAGCTTGCAAGCGATGAGAAGGGCAACAAGAAAAGATTCTACAAGTACATAAACAGCAAAAGGCAGACTAGGGAAAACACGGGCCCACTACTGAACAGGGCAGGGGACCAGGTGACAAATCACAC
This sequence comes from Strix uralensis, assembly GCF_047716275.1. Taxonomy (NCBI): domain Eukaryota; kingdom Metazoa; phylum Chordata; class Aves; order Strigiformes; family Strigidae; genus Strix; species Strix uralensis. The sequence goes on from NC_133975.1 coordinate 25,107,351, forward strand.
AGAAGAGACCAAGGTACTCAATGCCTTTTTTGCCCCAGTCTTTGCTGATAAGACTGACCTTCAGGAATCCCAGGCCCCTGAAACCAGAGGGAAGGTCTGCAGCAAGGAAGATTACCCTCAGTGGAGGAGGACCAGGTTGAGAAGCACTTCAAGAAACTAGATGTACATTAAGTCCATGGGGCCTAAGAAGTAGGACCCATACGCGCTAAGGAATCTCACTGATGTCACTGTAAAGTCACTCTCACTTATCTTTGAAGAGTCATGACACCTAGGAGAGGTTCCTAAAGACTGGAAGAGCACAAGTATCAATCCCATCTTCAAGAAGGGCAAGAAGGAAGATTTAGGAAGCTACAGGCTGGTCAACCTCACCTCAGTCCCTGGGAAGGTGATGGAGAAAATCCTCCTGGAAAGCATTTACAAACACATGAATGAGAACAAGGCGATTGGGAATAGTCAGCATAGATTTACAAAGGGGAAATCATGCTTAACCAAACTGATAGCGCTCTACAATGAGGATACTAGTGGATGAAAGGATAGCAGCAGATGTTTTCAGTAAAGTCTTTGACAGTGTGTCCCATAACATCATCATCGACAAGCTGACAAAGTACAGGTTAGATAAACAGACTGTAAATGTGGATTGAAAACTGGCTGAACAGCCAGGAGATCATTAATCTTCATCAATGACCTGGATAATGAGACAGAGCACATCCTCAAGTTTGCAGATAGTACTAAACTGGGAGAGTGGCTGATACATTCAGAAGGACCTTGACAGACTGGAGAACTGGGCAGAGAGGAACCCCATGAAGTTCAACAAGGGAAAATTCAAGTCTTGCACCTTGGGAGGAGTAACCCAGGTACATGCTGGGGGATGACCAGCTGGAAAGCAGCTTTGCTAAGAAGGACCCTGATGTCCCAGCATACAACAAGCTGATCATGAGCCAACAATATGCCCTCACAGAAAAGCATGCCAACGGCCTCCTGGGCTACATTAGGCAAAGCACTGCCAGCAGGTTGAGAGAGGTGACTCTCCCTGCTATTCAGCACTGGTGAGGCCACACCTGGAGTACTGTGTCCAGTACTGGCCTCCTCAGTACAAGAAGGATATGGAACTAGTGGAGAGAGTCCAGGGAAGAATCACCAAGATGATGAAGGGACTGTAGCACCTTTCATATATGAAGAGGCTGAAAGAGTTGAGACTGTTCAGCCTGGAGAAGAGAAGGCTTGGGGGGAATCTTATCAACGTGTACAAATATCTAATGGGAAGGAATGAAGAAAACTGAGATACTCTTCTCAGTGACATGACAGGAGGCAATTGGCACAGATTAAAAACACACAAAATTCAATCTGAACACAAGAAAACAATAATTATACTGTGAGGGTGGGCAAACACTGGAAGAAGTTGCCCAGAGATCCTTGGAGATATTCAAAATCTGATAGGACAGCCCTAGGAAATCTGCTCTAAGAGGTCATGCTTCAGCAGCAGTGTAGTTAGACTAGATAATCTCGAGAGGCTCCTTCCAACCTAGACAACTGGAATAAAACTGCATCAGGGAAAGTTCCAATTGGACATAAGGAAAAAGGTTCTTCACCAAGAGGGTGGTCGCTCAGTGGAACAGGTCCCCAGGCAAGCTGTCACCAAGCCTGTCAGAGTTCAAGAAGCATCTGGATGATGCTCTTAGCTGTATGGTTTAGTTTTAGGTAGTCCTGCTAGGAGCAGGGAGTTGGGACTGGATGATCATTATGGGTCCCTTCCAACTTGAGATATTCTGTGATCCTATGATAAATCTGTGATTAGGTAGCAGATTTTGTTTCATTTTTAAGGTCAAAGTGATATTACTATTTGTTGTAAAGAACTTAAAACTTAGCCACGTGTGTTATGAGAATCAAGCCAGAGTCTACTCACACAGTAGGTGTAACCATCAATTCAGAAAGCTGACTATTAATGCTGGAGACTTTGCTGAGACCAAAATAAGTACAGTTAATATACTGGTTCAATCTTTCTACAACTCCACCTCCCAACAACCTACACTGGTTTAGGGAAACCAAGTCCACGCAGGCTCAATTATTCATGAAGGTTCCAATTTGATTACAAACTTTAAAATTTGGAATACTAGCTTTTCAGGTGCTGGAAGCTTTTTAATAAAAATCTTACCAATTTTAGAAAGCCTAGACTTTTATTTTAAAAAATCAAAAGCAAGTCTCTCTCTCTCAACAGGCAGTCTTCTAAATACAATACACCTCATAAAGGTGATTTTGTAGTGATACCTGGGGTGGAAAAAACACAGAACAAAACCACTTTATTTCGGTCTTCACAGCTTCAGTTTTAGACAAACCCACCTAGCCAGCAGTTGCTACTATATTATTCAATTCATCAACAGCCTTTCAGTTTCCTTTCTACTTTTCTTTCTCCCTATCTAATCAAAATGTCTCCACTATCTCTTCCTCTACTGATGAAACTCCTCTCGTATCTCCTTAATTTTTTCAGAAGATATTACAAACATTTAACCATTACAGCTTCCCAGAGTTGCTTGGAAAATGTTAATAGTGTAACAAACATTTTTTTGGTTCTAAAACCATAGAAAAGAATGTATTTAAAAGTCAATGCATTTTCACACTCTTAGGCTTGAATATTTTATTCTTTAATCTCAATAAGGTCCTTTTCATGGACTCCAGAATTAATAAGTTCCATTAAAGATACTTCAACCCCTGCCTTGAAGAATTCTCATAGGGATATCAGATTTGGGGGTTTTTTTGCCATTACTAAGGCATGTGTTTCCATTCGGCAAGACAGACACTAGAAGCAAACCTTAAATTGTTTCCCAGGGACTTGGTCACTCCCTACCAGGCACCAAAAGGAGGAAATAGGCATTCTCCCTTCTGTGTGCACATTTGCAGTAAGTTATGATTGTCAGAAAGCTTCATGCCACTCTGACCCAGACAATAAGGGAATATGAGACAAAAATAAGACTTCAGATAGCAATTCACAGAACATGTAATTTCAACATGTATTTGCAAGACCCTGTATTCTTAATGATGGCTTACAAGTACCACAAAACTGTTGCTGGAAGGGGGAAGGCAGTCAGAAGACAAAGTATTATAGATTTTTTTCTGCTAGCTTTCTGTTAGTTCCTAAAGCCCTATAAGCTCCAAAATCACTGAAAGTTTCTTCTCCACTACTTTAGATTTATGAAAAAGCTTTTAAGCTCCCTATGTTTCCTTTTACCTCTCTTAATTCAACCACCTTGGTAATGTTATGAAACTTACCAATTTTTTCTTCAGTTAGGACTGGACACAAATACCATTCAGACAGTGAAACATGCTATCACGTCCCTGTTTCTTACCACTCTGAGGTTATTCAAAAGTTATTACAGGCAAGACTGGAACTCAAGATGGTAATAAGTGGCATAAGATCTCCCATTTTTTTATATTGTATCCCGAACTTCAGTTTGACTGTTAGTATGTGTCTGAAGCTTCCCCAAATAATATTTGTGCTTTGGGATTCTAGAAATGGTCACAAAACAGGATGCAGCTAAAGATTCAGGTGCTTTAAACTCAAAGGGATGGTGAAACTCTAATGAAGAGAGACCATGTATACCCAAAGCTCATGAAATAATAGAAATATTAATATACTCACAAAGGTATTTAATATGCAAGTTTAAAACTAAAAAAAGACAGGTCACCAGTTTCACACTTGCAAATGTTGACCATTTTCTTCTAGTACAATTTATGAACCATAGTAAAAGCATGTAACAACCTGTAAGTTATCCCTGTGCTCAGGACAGAAATGTAATGCCACAGTATGCTTTACACAGAACTGTTTTGTTTTATAAGTTTATGTCTCCTCTTTTATTTCATTTTATTTCCCTCAGCTCTGTAGTTAACAACACTGGTCACAATACAAACTTAGAAATTTACATTTAGAAATCTAGGTATAAAAACCTGTAAACAATAAAACAGTCTTTGTTAAAATTGTTTTCGTACCAGTTGATATTTGCCACTTACCTGAGTGTCTCTCCACCTGGTAATAAAGCTGTTCTCTATATCCATTTGTTTGACCTGACCTTCGTTTATCTGTTTAAAACAGATCATCGTTAATCAATTAATAAGTATAAGGAAGCTTGTATAAAAATTACAACATAAACTAGCAAACACTAAATTAATATAATAAACTAAGAAAAATACAAACACAGAGGAATGCTTACATCTAACACTAGCAAATAATTAATAATAATGTAACAATAACAAACATTGTTATAATTAACAATACTGTTAATCATGTTCTTAAAGAAGTAGCTATGCAAAATATCCTATCAGTCAGAAAGAGCACTTCATTGATGGGATTTGTTATTATAAACTTTACCAAATAATATTAGAAGAACAAGGACTCCATGAAAAACTGCCAAACATACATACTGTGCCATTTATAGTGGTACAGTAAACTCTACACCAAAAAGACTAATACGAGTTGCTGCTAGTAGTATCTTTTCCATAGCTGGATTTAAAGTTCCTTCTAGGCCTAAGGAACCAAACACCTTCTCTAGTCTTTATTGTAACCACAGCTCAGAGACTAAGAACACAGAATTCTTCCATGCTTCAGTTTTGATCAGGCCCATAAAATTTGAATAGAAGTATTCTTTTTAATAGCCATGATCTTAAAATTCTCTTAAAATTGGTATGCTGGTGTCAGCAAGAAGAATATGCACCATTGTGGAAAACAGTAGCTCACAGCAATCCTATAAATACAGACTTTCCTACAAAGGCTAAGCTAGCTGGGAAATAAAACTTAAAGCAGACAAAGAACAATGTTAACTGAATTAGAGTTCAAAAGCCCTGCAAATCCTTAGACAGTGTAACTACTAGGAAGATCATCTTTAAGAATATTTCTATACTTTAGCATGTCTAACAGCTGAGCAATTAGGATATTTTTATATAAAAGATACCTACATCAAAAAGTTGTACATAATTTTTAATTAGATCTTCAATTACATTGACTTCTTCACTAGTTTGGCCTTTAGTTTGAAATAAGCATGAGGAAAACACCATGGCTAGATTGTGAGGGTTCATATGATTGATTTCAGAACACATCTGCACCCTGTTGAACGAAAAATAAACATATTAGAAGGTTTGATTGTTCCTTTAATTGTCTGAGGCTCCTCTACAAAATCTGGAGTGCATTTCAAAAGGAATAACTACATTAAATGCAATGAAAAAATCTTATATTGTTAGTTCTTTTTTGTATTTATTTCTTTATATTATCTCACATCTCATTACAGAAATGAAAAGTTATACTTTCTATCTGCATCTCTAGTGATATCAAAATTATTTAGAATAGAATAAAAACAGTATAGAATAGTTCAGTCAGAAGGGACTTACAATGATCATCTAGTCTGACTGCCTGATCACCTAAGGTCTGACCAAAAGTTAAAGCATGTTATTAAGGGCACTGTCCAAATGCCTCTTAAACACTGACAGGCTTGGGGCACTGGCTACCTCTCTAGGAAGCCGGATCCAGTGTTTGACCGCCCTCTCGGTAAAGAAATGTTTCCTCATGTTCAGTCTGAACCTCCCCTGACTCAGCTTTGAACCTTCCCACGTGTCCTATCACTGGATCCCAGGGAGAAGAGCTCAGCACCTCCTTCTCCACTTCCCCTCCTCAGGAAGCTGTAGAGGGCAATGAGGCCACCCCTCAGCCTCCTTTTCTCCAAATTAGACAAACCCGAAGTCCTCAGTCACTCCCCATAGGACATTCCTTCCAGCCCTTTCACCAGATTTGTTGCCCTCCTCTGGATGCATTCAAGGACCTTCACAATCATCTTAAATTCTGGGGCCCAGAACTGCACACAATACTCAAGGTGAGGCTGTATCAACACTAACACAGCTTCACTGCTTCACTATATTATGTTATGTAAGTATATCCTGCAAACGTATGATCTAAGATCAAACAAAATGTGGAAAGAAATGAGATCCTTCTCAGTTTCTATATTTACGGTAAAGTTCTCATGTCAGTTCTGTTGTTTACATAACATGCCCTCTTTTAGAAGCAAACACTTTAAAGTATCACAAAATTTTGGCTGTTAAACACATAAATTCAAACTACTTTCGGAACATATATGACAGCATATTAATATATCTGAACTGGATATGCTTAGAAATACCATTAAATACAATACTTTCTATAATCTTTATCCAAATAATGGCACCAAACAATTTAATAATCATATAAATAGTTTTTAAAGGACATCTGCTATGTACCTGGGTATGTAATATAATTTCTGAACACAATACCCTGTAAAGAAAAGGTTCTACGCATTCTCTACCCACTACAATTTACCAGGAATATAATTTCACTTGTTCAATACACAATGTAATAAAGGCCATTAATATTTAACCATGACACTGCAAAATCATCAAAGTCACACAATTTTATATATTTGCTGCTGTTTATCTAGGAATAAGACATGACCTTTGTGCTTAAACAAGTTTATATTTTGGATATTCTCTACTGCCACTTCAGTTGAAAAATGAAGCACTGACAAAAAACAGAAAGGGTAGCTAATTCACAAAGTTATTATGTGCAATACAGATTGTGGAGAAGGACATTTTCCCTGAAAAAAAATCTTTTAATTTCAAGAATGATTTGCAACAATCCCCTGGAAGAGTAGCAGACTGGGATAGAATGAGTTCATATAAAGAATCTACATCAAAAATTACCCTACTTGGACACATACACGAGGAGCCCTCTCTCTTGCTGTAAGGTTGTTCCAACCCATTGAAATTTATAGATACCTATTTATAGATACCTATTGCTAAATATAAAATCAAAGAAAAAACACACTATAAATTAAAGGGTATCAAATATATTTAATTGTCACAACTAGGTAAGCTTTTGATGCTTACTAATTAATGAAACAAGTCACATTTCATTTATGGTAGAGTTATACTGAGAAAACATTACAAGAATTTCTCTGCTACTGTGTATCATTTGCATTGACCTGTAAAGATGTTCAATTAAAGCAGCCAAAGTTGCCCTATTGACTGGTGGAAGCGTCCGAATAAAAGCTCCATACTTCCTCACACGTTCCTTTTCATTCTGTGTATCTGCCGGAAAATAATAATCATTGAGCATTAGTAAGAATGCATACTAAAAACCAACGGCAGTTCTCATTAACTATATTGGCATCATCTACTCATTTAAAATTAACAATTTACCCAATCAACCTCTTCATAAATGCAATACTGACAATCTACTGTTAACAAAGTTTATTATTGTACACCAGTTCAGGGAAACAATATCAGCAATAAGAGGGCCAGTTCTATATTCAAGCACCATTTGCTACAGTTTAAGGCTAAATCCCAGGACAGCAGTGACATTTCCTCTCAAGGGATATTTAATCTGTAGTTTGTGCCTGCACATGTGTGAGTGCACCTGTGTATGCACAAGTGCAAATGCACTTCTAAGAGTTCTCAGAGATAAGACCTTTTCATCTTTTTTGACTTTTATCCGAAAAGTGTTTCAAGGCCCAAAGTTTAAAGATCCAGCTATGTAAGACTGATAAAAGAAGAGCAACAGGGAAGGGGATGGTGAATAAGTTGTGCAAGTTACATAGCTCAACAGTGGCAGAGCTGATGATAGGAATTCCAGTCTTGGGAATTATAGTATCTGAGACACAGTCACAGCTCTCTACCTTCAAGTTAAGTCTGCCTCCCTGTACTGCATAGATACTACAGAGCATAATCCTGCTCGGGACATGAGCAAAGTTAATGTAAATTTTATTTATTTCTCTCATCTCTCCAGGTGGTTGCTAGCACTCTCCACTAACTACTGCACTATATTTTGATTTCTTCAGTAATTGGAAGAAAAAATAAACAAACAGCAAAAAAAGTTTAAACGCCTTCTACTCTATCTTTCTCAGTGTTTTAGTTCTCCCACAAGTACCTTCAGTGTCACTTAAATGTAACAGGACAGGATTCTCTGCTGTAAAGCTGAAGCAGAACTTTAACCCCATGTACAAATCAGGAAGTTAAATCACTATAACACCATTATGCACTTTCACAAAAGAGCTAACTTAAATCTAAACTGCTACAGATACAACTTTTTCTGATTTATGATGAGACTAACATGGTAAGTGAATGAATTCTTAATATTCTTCTAGCTTGTTCAAATTAAGGTTAAAGTCAAAAAGTGTAATATTCATACTTGAATTTCCCAAATTTCTAGTGGTTCATATTAAAGCAACCTCCATATGTTTGAACTTGAGAAAAATCAGAGAAATACGCTTTTAGTTATTTTTTTAAGACAAATCTTGCCACACAGTAAATAGTCCTATATGATTTCAATGCATTAATGTAGAAATTCATGTTCTATCTTAGCTTTTGCTATGCACCTATGTTACTGCTACACATCATCTGCAATTTTGGGAGGGAAATACTGCAATATAGAGACAAACAGAAATACAGCTGTCTTCTAAGAACACTATAAAAATCATCACAATTTATGTAATGAGTAACTAATTAATGTATTGGTAGTCTTATGGTTCTGTTTCCAGCCGTACAGGGACACACATCCTCATGTTTTAAATACATCACAAGTTACAGTCTGGGTTAAAGTTACTTACATTTTCTTTCAAATTAGATTAATATTTCTAAGGAAACAAAAAGCAAGTAACAGTTTTTAATAAGTTTACACTGTTAATATACATAACTGTGTGAACGTTCATAAAGGGTATTTGAAGAATTTAAGCAGCAAGACTATCATTTAACTATCATGCAGATGATAGCATCAACGTTTTGCCACTTTTGAAGTAAACTTCTATATATGGTCAAAAGATAGAGTACACGCTTTTTTCCTACTCTGAAGTTTGTCTACTTACTAAATTCTACCATCAATGCTTCCATAAAGCATTAAACATCACTTCTTACTTTGGCTGATCCAACTATGACACAGTGCAATATTGGTCTACCGTTTACAAATGTATTGTCAGGGAAACATTGCTATTTGTTATTATTATTATTCTGTTTCATTTAAAGGCAAATCATCTCTAATTAACTAAGTCTATTGCAGCCAAGCTCTGAACATTTTTTTCCTCGCTAAAATTGTTCTGATGATTATCAAATAACATAGGTTGACACATGGCAAGTAATTAACAACTCCCTCAAATTTGATACTGAAAATGCACATACAACCTTTCTTGTATTGAATGTTATTGAATACATTACCTAATGCAGAGATCCAGAATGGATAAAGTTCTTTAGTGAGAAGTGCATCATCTATTTGAGAAAGAAAACTCTTCAATACGTCAGTCACATCTTCAAGCTGATGTTTTCCTGCTCTTAGTTTAACACTCCTTGCATCTTTTTTGAAGCTTTCCAGCAGTTCAGCCACACTGGAAGAATCGCCATTCTTAAGATAGATCTGCTTGCTACCTAAACCTAAGTTACAGAAATACAGGACAGAAAAATAAGTAAATGTAAAATCAAGTATTTTTTTAAAAATTCTAAATGTTACTACATGAAAAGCATATCTGGCTGTCAAACACACTGTATTTCCTACTAAAACCTCTCTGACCTTCTGCATGTACTCACTTTGTTAGTAAAACACTGTCAAGTCTGCTTACACCCAACCAGACCTCTTTGCAAAAATACACATCATAATATTAAGCAAGCCTAGGATAACAATTTCAGGAATACTTTACAGGCAATTCAAATCCCCAGATCTCTTCAGGATTTCCTAAAATAAATTTCAAAAGGCACAATAAAGAAAAGAACTTTTGATGACTGGTGGTGTATTACACTTAAAACACAGCTGCTTTCATGAGCAAAACTCCCACTATTTTATTACTGTACTGATCAACTCAACTTAGGACACTGTTAAGTGTTATTGTATTATTCCAACCTGAAACTTTCACTCTTAAAATCCTCAAGATTACTAGAAAGTATTCCTTTTTTCTGATTTTTCTCACATTTGGGAAGATATCAGGCACTCACTATTCTTATATTTAACAACTAAAACCACCAACGCCCAAGGCGAACTTAAAAGAAAATTCATAGTCTAAAACACACTCAAGACTACCTTCAATTACTGCATATGAGAGTAGCCAAAACATTTTATTTTTTAAAAAAAACTTGTGGAAGTTTTGCATAGATGTGCAATCTCGCTGCTTCTCTTTGTAGAGGTGTTTCCCACATTCCCCACATTTCTTGAAAGAGAATCATATTTTATACAAAAACCCTGCTTTTCTTATGTACCCGTCAAATTAAGTACTCTGTCAAAACCTGTGAAATCATGTCTTATGTTCTTGCAATTCACCTTTCCTGTAATGCCCACAAGCGCTACCATTTGATACTGCCTTTGTGTTGTTACTGTCAGGAACAGCTGTGGGACCCAATAGTGTCTACAGAACCTTTACCATGATGACACAAAAACATGTATGCATACAAGTAATGCATACAAATAATTCCTTCAGCTTTCAGGTGAGTATTTTAACATCCAGTAATGCTGATCCTGAAAAAACTTATTTTTCAATAAAGATCTAACTTATTTAAAAACATTAGGAGATTTATTTTTAATTTAGAACACACATGAGCAATTGTTCTGAGTGGAGGACATGATCACCCTGTTTTAACAACATTTCAGTACATGAAACAGTGTAAACTATATTTAGAATAATTCCTATTGCTAATGATTAAAAAATAATCTAGCATAAACATTTTTTTTCTTGATTTTAGGCAATAGTTGTAATCCATTTACCAATTTACCATAACACAGTGCTGCCATATTTAAAAGTTATTTAGTTAAACTTATACCACTGAAATACATATTAAGGTCTCTCATACTGACAGAGGTTACAGACACATCTATCCTGAAGACAAGTTTTGTACAGGGTTGATATATATTCAGCATTTCACAAGAAAACTGATGAATTTGCAGTAGTAAAAAGGACACAGACATCATCTGCATATGATCTAATGCTATGGAAAGTTATGCTGGCAAAATTTACTTAAACAGTAGCTGACTATACATCCTTAGCCTATTATGCTGAAAAAACAGCAGCCTTAAGATTGAGCTGGGTTCGACAGTTAAATCAGTTTCACAGAAGATATGCTGACTGGTCCAGGCCACAGCCTTTCCTGGTTAACATAGCTTATTTTCAGGGCTGAGGTGTTCTGCACTGAGACACTGGACCCCAAGGCTGAGCTACATCAGGCAAACAAGTCAATTTTTAAAATAGGAAGGTGTCTATAAAGGGCATTTACCAAGTTGTATTTCCCCAAATTGCCCATTCTCAGATGTGTGGCAGTGTACTTCATAATCGCTTCAAAGTGGAGAGGCTAACGAGGGGTATTGTTTTACTTTACGTAATACATAAACTCATTCAATAAAATCTGATGGTGTGGGGGCTTAGATATTATACAAATGATCTTAGGTTGGATAAAATCCGCTATACTTACCATACTGTGTAACAAATGCTACACAGCTGTCCACTATAATAGGAACATCATTTTTGCTGAGCTGCTGATCTTGTAATGCATTACCATCTGTACCTGCTGCTTTTTCAATTGCAGCATACCAGACCATGAAATCCAGCTTCGTATGGCCATGGATGTATAGTGTTCTGAAAAGTATAAAAATATTTTGAATGCAGGAAAGAAATATAAAAGTGATGTTATTGTACTACAGCAACATAGCAGATGTCTGGAAAAAATAAGAACTACTTAGAATAAGACATCAAGGCACCTTCCACCACATAAAGCTGTGGTGGTAGCCTTTTGTTACGGCATCTTTTTTTTTTTTTTCCAACTACATTTGTACCTGCACTCTCACAATAAATGAAAGAATATCCACAAACACTGTCACGGGCCTTTGAAAGGACCTGACCAACATTTTAATTACTCTTCTTTAGTCTTGCTCCTATATTGTGCATTCATAAATCCAAGTCCACAGTTAAGCGGGAAACAGAGATTGAGAGACAACCTTCAATACTGGAAGAGGCTTTCCTTCTTATCTATTCCTCACCACTCCCCACACTTCTGTAGAGGAGCTGAAACAAACAGAACTTCCCTCCTTCACATGTATCAAAATGATCACCCTCAAGAAATCACAGAGCTAAGCAACATGTATGATAAAACTAAGAGTTGAGGTAAAGTAAGTTAAAGCAACACTTTAATTACCTGTTCATCTCAAAGCATGGCCCTGTCCTGGTTTTATTATTTAAACATGCTAAAATCACCTCCTTTGTTTACTCTGACAGGCTGGCTTCTAAGAGACAATGCCAAAATTGAAGTTTAAGAGTGTATGTCCACCCATATGCACGTATGTAATAAACAACTGGTTTAAGTGTTAAAAAGCAAACAAACTTTTCTACATACATACTCTTTGTCTCCCACTAAAGAAATGTAAGGGATTCATTTTCTTTAATGACAATTGCTAATTAGGAAAAGTTAAAATGTTCTATTAAACTTCTATGAAAATACTTTCATCAAAATATAAACACTAATTTTGATTATTTTATTTAGAAAAAAACATTTTATATAATGATGGAATATTTAATCACATTTTTTTTAATAACATCTTTCAATTTTGCTTTTATAAACATTTCCATTCTAGAATTCGTATCTTGATAGGAAGTGAGGATGCAATGTACACACACAGACCCAGGATCTGAAGTATTCTCAGGATCCACCATACAGACTTAGCCATTCAGCAGCAGAGTAGGAAACACACATACTTCATCTTACTGAAGCTGCTTTTTTAAAAAGCCTCTACTTCATGACTTCAAAAGTCCTATTAACCACCATACATGCCTGGCTAGTAGAAACACTCAGCCTCTCTTCCATTAAGAAAGAAAAATAATTTGCATAAAGCTCTCAAGTTTTTACAGCAAAATGAGTGTGCCCAATTCAATACTTTCAACCATTTTCTGGAGACCTGTCAGAACAGATATCCTACATAGGTGGTTCTCAGCCAATGGCTTCCAAGCAACACATCACTCCGACATCCTCCAGAATTGCTGTAGCCATAGAGAAGAGGATATGAAAAAGTCTGAACTGACTGGAAGAGAGTCTGACAGCGCATGTTACACTATTCCCTTAGAACTATTATTCGCAGATCAGCAGAGGTTAGGACTATGACTTATAAAAGATTTATGGTGCTTCCCAACACAAGAGATGCACACACGTATGCGTGTTACTGTGCCTTTATTTTCGCTGCAGAACAGCTGGATTTGCATTACAGTATTATGCAAAAGGATAAATGGAAGTCTCAACAGATTATTTTTTGTTATCTAAAGAATTATGACATGTACAGGAAGCAGCATACTGTAAAGTGAAAATATTATTACTTCTAAACAAGAAAAGGGCAACTCTGCTGTATATCAATGAATCGATACCAGAGAGGAAATATAGTAGTGTATTGAACTTCCAAGGTAATTTGAATTTATCTGTATTTTTCACAGAGATATGAAAGTCTACATCATGTGCCTGTCAATCAACTGTTGTGATATATGAATTACCTAAACTATGTGAAAAAGACCATCTTGTACTCTATGGATCTTCCCATCTTCCCCTCAGTGCATCACATTAGAAAAGAAGTATCAGAACTACCAAGAGATGATGCTCTCACTGTTTTCTAAAACTTGAAAAGCTGTTGAGTTAAACTCAAATTACAGAGGAAGAGGTTACTTAATAACTGACAAAGAAAATGGGATATCTGTTTAAGTAGCAGCCCTATAGCACCAACACAGTCATGAAAGATAAATTGCTAGTAAAAAAATATAAATGTGAAAGAACTTGCTGCTATTGTGGAACTCGGTTTGCTCATGGAAGGTAACTAATTACTTTCCAAAAAATTATTAATTTTGCTCAGTCAAGAATCTCAGTCACCTAAAGAAAGTCAGGTAAGTCAGAGAAGCAATTTTAGCATTTACTACAGCACCATAAAAGAGAAGAAGGGAGAAAAGGAAATGAAATCAGTACCAGACACAGTTCAGAATTCAGTCAGTTTACTGTGGAAGTGGCTTAGAAAGCTCATCTCAAACCACAGTATTTTTGGCAGAGGGCACAGCCAGGATACATTTAAATCATAAAAACATACAACAGTATAGGAATAAGAAGTTTAATAATTTCTTCTAATTCTAACACTTTCAGCCAAACTTAACAACTTTTTTTCCTACTTGGAAACCATTTGTTGATCTCCATGAACGTGGAAGGTGGTATGAAAACAGTTACCAGCAGAAAAGCAGAACTTTCCTCAAAGCACACCAGAAGTCTACAGAACTTCATGAAGTAATAGAGACAACTTTGCAGATCTAGCTTCTGCTTTTCATGTCAGTATCATCATCTCTTCCAGTTTTCAGAGACAGTAATAATAACAAATACATGTATTTCTCACTGAACTAATTGCTATTATTAAAATATAAAGTTATATTAAACGCAAGGCTTAAGACTAAGCATATAAACACAGGCTGAAGTGTCCCACATACCACAAAACTGAACAACGTAATGTCAAGAATACTTCTAAGCTTATAGAAGCAATCATGTTTGAAAGAAATTTTACTATAATGTTTACAAAGATCTACCTATCATGCAGACTAACAACTACTTTCCACACTCTGAACTGAAATGCATTCCTACAATATAAATTCAGTGCCTTCTACAGTATGTTTATGCGTGTGTTACTTCTTCCAGTTCAAAAAATTGATAAAGAGCAGACACTTCATATCAAACAGCTAGCAATAGTGACTACACAGTGAATAATGGCAGAGTTTTTGCTTTGTTAAGTGCGAAGCACATACAGTCCATACTCAAGAAATTAATAATTTAAGTACTCAAACAAACAAGAAGGCCCGCCAAGGTAGATTTCTGCCTTAGTGAATTGAGGCAACTGAATTGGCACAAATGAGCAGTCCAAGATCACCTAGTCGCAACATCAAGGAGGCTACTGTTAGCTTTTCAACTTTACTGTGGACTATCATCACATCCTTCCGCACCAGTAGTCAGACAAACAACATACGTGAGCACACTTTATCAACAACAGTGCAAAGGCTTATCTTTAACCCATCTTGCAAAGTCTACTACCTTTAGCTATGTCTGTATGCTTTGTTGCACAACTCTGCACTGGGAAAGCAGTGATGCTAAGTGATTCTGGGTAAGGGTTGGGAGAAGAAGGGTGAGAAACAGGCATCAGCAGAACTCAGTGCCCTCCAGCAATATTCAAGTGATTCTAATAATCTGAAAACAGAGGTACCAAGAAGGTATGCGAATGTTATGAAATGATATCGGAATAATGAAATTGCAAATAAAGCATGGAAATTCAGCTAATAATTACAGATATATAACAAAGGTCAGCAATATTTCTTCAAAGGATATTAAGGGTCTTATATCCAGCACATCATACTGGAAGCACAAGTCCTTTCATTCCTCTGAGTCTTATGTTTAGGTTATTTCCAGATTCTAGAATTTTTTGCTCATAACTGCATTTTACAAGAAATCTTACTGCTGTCATCAAAGGGTTAAGAAGAAAGCATTGTAATTAATGAACCATCAGCATAGGGAAATTGTGCCAGTATGTAGGGAAGGTTTATTATCTATAATAAGAAAGAGCTAACTACAAGAAAACTGTAGCAGGGAAAAAAAAGCACCAGCTGGATTACATTATGGTCTGAAAACATTCACCTAAGAGAGAGCTTAAATGATTACAGAAAAAAAGAAGAAACTTTTGAAACTGAATTGTCTGCACAACTCTTTTTCCTTAAAGTACGGCATTAGAGATTTTGCATTACGTTTTGTATTGAGAAGATATACTTTAAAATTACTGTACACAGTTGTTTTCAGACACCTTTCCTCTCTTCAGTGTACAGATCCCTCTGTTGACCTCTGTTGAACTACCCAGGAGTAGCTTCTTCCCCTATCTACTATGCAACTTCTGTTTGGATGGCAACAAGAGATCAAGTATCACCAGTCACTTAAGGAATTTTACAAATAGATAGGAGAGATCAAGGGGGAAAAAATCCAAACTGAATATGAAGCAAACCAGAGGACATCTCTGTGTGCCACAGAGAAGCATCAGAGGCAGAAATCTGGAAAATGGTTTGCCATTTCTAGCAAGAAGTCAAGAAGAATTTTAACTATGAAAGCAGAACGTAAGAGAGGGTGAATGACCATCTGATTATGGCATAAGAAAACAGTGTTGTGAGAAGTTAGGATTTCCAGCTGGGTTGGAGATAGTTCTAACAGATTGACAATATGTTCCAACAGAGATCAGAGTGCAGGAAAATTTCAACAGGTGCTACACAAGGGAGTGTGTTGCTCTCTAATTTACTTTAGCAAAGATACCCAAAGACAAACATGAAATAACTTTGAGATCTGAAAAAAAATAATCTAGAATTAGAGAAAGTTTAGGATTATCGTGAAAATTTAGGAGGTACACTGATCTTAAAAAAATCCAACAATCTTCAAAAGAGAAAGTCTTTTTGCTTTGAAAATGTTTTAGCCTGGTTCAGCCTCTCATGATATGCTATTACTTCGCAATGTATAGTATGATTACAACCTCTTATTTCTGAGCTGGTAGTCTTCTTTCACTGAATGTGTCAGAGAATAAATGAACAGCAAGTTGCTAAGTAGAAAACAGGGTAGAGGAAGCGGCAGGGGGGCGGAACAGGGGCGGGAGTGGACTTGTGCTGGGTTTGTGTGGCAGGGTTTTTGGTAGCGGGGGAGGGGGCTACAGCAGTGGTCCCCTGTGAGAAGCTTCTCAAAGCTCCCTCGGCTCCCAAGTCGGACCCATTGCCAGCCAAGGCTGAGCCAATTAGCGATGGTGGCTGTGCCTCTGTGATGACATATTTAAGAAGGGGAATCTGGGAGGAGGAGTTGGACTTGTGAGTAGGAGTTGTGAGGAGGACACCTATGTGAACACCAAGGTCAGTGGAAGAATGAAGGAAGAAGAGGGGGAGGTGCACCAGAACAGAGACCCCCAACCTGCAGCCCATGGTGAGAGGGCAGGCTGTGCCCCTGCAGCCCATGGAGGTCCATGGTGGAGCAGATGCCCACTTGCAGCCCGTGGAGAACCCCACACTGGAGCAGGTGGCTGTGCCTGAAGAAAGCTGGGACTCTGTGGGAAGAAGCCCCCACTGTTGTAGTTCAGTGCTGGGAGGACTGCAACACACGGAGGTGACCCACGCCGGAGTGGCACAGAAATGGCTGCAGCCCATGGGAAGGACTCACATCAAAGAAAGTTCGTGGAGGACTGTCTCCCGTGACAGGGACACCACGCTGGAGCAGGGAAGAACGCGAGGAATCCTCCCTCTGAGGAGGAAGGAGCGGTGAACTGACCATAACCCCATTCCCTGTCCCGTGCACCGCTGCAGGGGAAGAGGTAGAAAGATCGCAAATAAAAATGAGCCCAGGATGAAGGGAAGCATTGGGGGAAGCCTTTTTAAGATGTGGTAATGCTTCCCACTGTCCTACTCTGTCTGTTAAGTGGTGGTGGTGTTAGTGTTTGAATTAAAGTGATGTTCTTTTTCTTCCCCTAATGAATCTGTCTTTTGCCCCTGACCATAATGGGTGAGTCATCCCTCCGTACCCTTATCTCAATTCCTGAGCCTTTTTACTTTATCTTCTCTTTACCATTCCTGAGGGGGAAGGGGTGAGTGAACAGCTGCATGATGCTCAGTTTCCCTCTGGGCTCAAACCATGACATGTATTCATAGCTAAGGCACTTCAGAAAAATCTCACAGGACTTTTGGTAGTATTCTCGCTTAATTCTTGCATTTTATACAAGCTGGAAAGCATTATGCACCTTGCAGCCCAAAATCAACTGTAAACACTTCCTCTGAGTAGTTATGGATCAGATGAATTTACATATCCCATGAATTTAACATACACATAAATTTATTAAATCTTTTTTGAAGGTCCAGAATTCTTAGATTTATTACATTATAATTATTTCAGCACTAAGACTTGGAAGTTTTTATAGTTCTGAAACTGTTTACTTGCGTATGAAATCACTCTCAAGTAAGAAGTCAGTTTGTAACAACCTAAGTCATTCTTTTGCCCACAGTAGCCAATGAAAAAGTGTCAAAGCAAAAGATATATGATACATGTAATGTATTATTTTCCCTATTTAATCAACTCAATAACTGAGACTTGGAAAAAAAAGGCATACATATCTGTAAGTAAGGGGAAGTTAGTTTGAAGTCAGTAACAAAAGTAACAGAACAGTATGAGCTTACTCAAGGTATTTTCATCGCTTCTTCTAATAAAATTTAGCAAGACGTTGTAACACATCAACAACATCTATTTCTTTATCCAAAGAAGGGGAGTGGTCTTCCGTTTTTTTCAAACTTTTCTTAATTCTGGAAAAATCTTGTTTTGTTTCATTCTTGCAATACTATTTTTTTTTTATTTTACCATTTATCCTGTGTTTTAAGTGACTAACAAATCAACATGAAAGTTGTCAATAAATCAGTATATAGGGTCTCCTCCAAGTGATCAATCTATGCCAAAGTTGGCATTAGACAAGCACTGCTATAAATAACAGACAAATAGGAAAACCTAGAAAGTATGATGCATTATTTAGTTGATGCTGATGACGTCTCAAAGGTATTAATTAATTTATCTAGGGTGTGGAGGGGCAGAAGGACGATTGCTGGTTTTGTTTCCATTTACAATAATTGAGTCTAAAGATGAGGGTGATTTTACACTTAATCATTTTCCACACACATATATTAAATTTCTTATCACTGCAAGATGCAATATCATGCAACTGTGCTGAACACCTGGATAGTTTTGGAGTAATATCCTAAGCAAGAATCACTATGCCAAAGCTTATATACCCATATGGGTTTTAATGGTTAAGATAATGTGAACACTATGCATTTAAATGCTTTATGGCAGACTTCAGTGAAGAAAAATTAAACATATTAATGGCCACCATAAATCAGCCAGTGCTCCCGTTGAAGTTATTTCCAAATAGTTCAGAATTTCCATTAAACTATTAAAGCAGCTCAGTGAAAACCTACCCTCGCTTGACAGAAATATTATTATGAAAGAAATAATAAAAACTGACTTGGAGCTAGAAGTTTTGCTCAGCACTGATAGCTCTGAAATTAGATGCACAGTTTGTATTCATCTACTGGACTGAATCTTGAATAGGATACCTCTGGTCCCCTAGTTGCTCTATGCAGCTTACTTAATGCTGAATCTTTTAATATGCTTCTTCAGAAAAAAAAAAAAAAAAAAAACAAAACACAACCAGAAAAAGTGTTTGTTTATGATCTGCATCACCTTAATGAATTTTGGAACTTAAACAGTATCTCAGGAAGAGTTAAATTTCAGAACACACAAGTTACAATGAGTTTATTCCAGAAGGTTTCTCCAACTCTGAAGAGATGTCAAAGCTATCTGTGTGTGGGGTTTTTTTGTTTCCCCAAACAGAAAAACAATCTTCCTTTATTAACCTATTTTGGGCTGTTATGAAGACTGTGTAAACACTGCACCACTTCTTACACAAACGTTTGCCCAATAATCTATCACTGAAATAAAAAAACTCCAACCTATTACAGAATAAGAATTATTTTTGATAATTTTACTTTCATCTTTAAATTTGTATCCATATATAAGGCAGAAATATCCTATCTCACTTCAAGTTTCAACCTCCCATATCACCGTATTTGACAGTCATCTCAGCAGAGTATTACCTATTTGGGAGCAGATATGGATCATGTTTGCTTCACAAGTATGTTTTTTTCTACCTAGTATGTTGTTAACTGAGATCAGACATAACAGTAAGACTAACCAGGGGACTCACACATACTCTCTCAATCCTGACCTACATAGATTGAGACACAGAATTCTGGGAAGTGATAAAAAAATTGACAAGTAAGTGGTAAATGCTCCAAAGAGGTACTCTTTCTTCAGAGGGTAAAAGTTAGGTCCTTTTGAAGAAACTGCTATTGGCAGACTAATCTGACTGGGAATAATTTTCTCAGTGGGAAAACTGCTTTTAATTAAGCAGTACTTGTTAGATTTCCTGACACAGACATAAAACATAATTAATACACAAAGACTTTCCCTCCTTTAAAAAGTCTGCAAATTTACCCTCTCTAGCAACTGCAAGTGAAAAAGCTCCATGACTGATCAGCAAGAATTCTAAGACATCAATATCAAAGCAGATCAAAGCTTTATTCAGATGGGAAATTTACCTTCCTTTTTCAACGAGCAGCAGGACATCTATTTTCTCTCCATTTTGCATCACACTACTGATTGCTGAAAACAAAATACATACTTATTCGTATGATCTACACAGACACATACATATAGACACATACATGCATGCACATATAGACATGTTTTTTCAAAACTATCTTCAGTGACAAAAGGAGCATGGAATTCTTAAACATTTCAAATAAAGAATACTGCTGATAATAGAAACAAAACTCTACAGAATACCACAACACACTCACAGTTACAAGAAAAATTAATACAGAAAATTATAAAGAGAAGTTAAACAGGTGCTTTTTAATGTGAAAACATGCTACAGTGTTATATTAAAATCAAACTTGTAAACAGAAGTTTCAGAAGACATAATGATTCAGAAGATGGATTTTTGAATCATTTACTTGAAACCTAATGGCTGCAGATATTTACAGTAACATAACATGACTTGTATGTTATATAGTGAAGATCACTGCCACCCTTCTTTATGTTACCTTATGATATTCCTGCTTAAAAAAGCTCCCTGAAAAACACCTACATTATACATAATACAGAAAATACATGTGGATAGTTTTATTAAGTAACAGTGCTTATAAAACTATACTATGCACTATACTAAACATGGTAAATTAAATGTAAGCTCTTTACTAATTCAAAATTCTTAAAAGTTAATTCTTTCGAAGTTTAGGTTTTATATATAATCCACATCTTATCTCAACTAATTCCCAAAGACAGTAAAGTCCTGAATATCAATGAAGCTCAATAAACATATTCTGATGCATGCTATATGATGGTTTTGTATCATATACTCCTTGCCTCATTTACATTTACTGAGTCAAATATCAAGAAGGTAAGTGACTATACTTCCACTGATGATTCATCGTTTTGCAAGTTTCAGTTACACAATTCAGTCTCAATAGTGCAGCAGATTTAATTTGGGTAAACCAGAAATCAAAGAAAAGATAGGAGTATGGATATATAATAATGCCAAGAAATACAAATCTGTTATACAACTAATACTTAAAAATCAAACCAACCAAAACCAAAATTCAACCAAAAGCTAAATGTGTGTTTTATTTCAATGCACAGGTAAACCCATCTGGACTGCTGAACTATGACAAGATATTGCTGCATGGGTAGACAACTTGGTTGTAAAAGTACATCACATAGATGATCACGTACCCAAGAGTCGGGCTGCTGAAGAACATCAAAACAACCAGGTGGATCAGGCTGCTAAGACTGAAATGGCTCAGGTGGATCTGGACTGGCAACACAAGGGTGAATTATTTATAGCCCATAACTCCTCAGGCCATCAAGGAAGAGATGCAACATATAGATGGGCTCGGGATCACGGGGTGGACTTGACCATGGACACTACTGCACAGGTTATCCATGAATGGGAACCATGCACTGCAGTCAAGCAAGCCAAATGGCTAAAGCTTCTTTGGTATGGAGGACAATGGCTGAAATATAAATATGGGGCGGCCTGGCAGACTGACTATATCAAACTCCCACAAACCAACCAAGGCAAGTGCCATGTGCTTACAATGGTGGAAGCAACCACCGGATGGCTGGAGACATATCCCCTGCCCCATGCCACTGCCCAGAACACTATCCTGGGCCTTGAAAACAAGTCTTATGGCGACATGGCACCCCAGAAAGAATTGAGTCAGACAACGGGGTTCATTTCCAAAAAAATCTCATAGACACCTGGGCCAAAGAGCATGGTATTGAGTGGGTTTATCACGTCCCCTGTCATGCACCAGCCTCTGGGAAAATCAAACAATACAACTGACTGTTAAAGACCACACTGAGAGCAATGAAGGGTGGCACCTTCAAATACTGGGGTAGACGTTTAGCAAAAGCCACCTGGTTAGTCAACACTAGGAGATCTGCCATTCAAGCTGGCTCTGCCCAATGAAAACTTTTACATAGTATAGAAGGGGATAAAGTTTCTGTAGTGCACATGAAAAATAGGCTGGGGAAGACAGTCTGGGTTATTCCTGTCTTGGGCAAAGGCAAACGCATCCATGGGATTGCTTTTGCTCAAGGACCTGGGTGCACTTGGTGGGTGATATGGAAGGATGAGGAATCCCGATGTGTACCTCAAGGGGATTTGGTTCTGGGTGAAAATAGCCAATGATTTGAGTTGTATGATGTTAATTGCTATATAATACTGTATATCATCACTACTATGGCTGCTATATGCCATATCAACAGTATTTCAGTAAAAATTACCCAGATTAATCAAGAATAAATTTTAGTGAGAATGGGCAAAGTGCAGCAATGATAGGACCAGACAAGCATAGCAGTGATGAAACTGGAACTGGCTTCAGCATGCAACAATCCAACACGACACACAATCTTTCCTGCCCTGAAGGACTACTATGACAGATGGAGCTTAAAGTCATGGACTAAATGAACTCAGCAGACATTTTAGAGGGATGGCCCATAGACTAAGGGAAGGATATATGTGTGTATATATCAAAAGACAGGAAAGGATGTATTGGAAAGTGTGGGACCTGGGCATGACATAAATGATATAGAATAAGGGGTGGATATTGTCCTGGTTTCGGCTAGCACAGAGTTAATTTTCTTCTCAGTAGCTGGTATAGTGCTGTGTTTTGGATTTGGGTCGAGAATAATGTTGATAACACACTGATGTTTTTAGTTGTTGCTATGCAGTGTTTACACTAAGTCAAGGACTTTTCCCCTTCTCAGACCACCCCACTAGCAAGTAGGCTGGGGGGCACAAGAAGCTGGGAGGAGACACAGCCAGGACATCTGACCCCAAGTGGCCAAAAGGATATTCCACACCATCTGACATCATGCTCCGTATATAAACTAGGGGGAAAGCTGACCGAGGGATGCTGCTCAGAAACTGGCTGGGCATTGGTTGGCTGGTGGTGAGCAATTGCATTGTGCATCATTTGATCTGCATATTCTAATTCTTCTACTACTATTATTATTATTTCCCCTTCCTTTTCTGTCCTATTAAACTGTCTTTATCTCAATGCACAAATTTTACTTTTTTCCCCCAATTTTCTCTCTCATCCCACTGAGAGATTGAGGTAGGATTAAGCGAGCAGCTATGTGGTGTTTATCTGCCTGCCTGGCTAAACCACGACAATTTGAGAAATACGTAGATTTTGGATGCTCATATGATTAGGGTAGGAGCAATTAGAGTTGAATTATCAAAACTAATATCTGAAACAGTTCTCCTACTGCCTAACTTTTTAATTCTGAATCAGGATCAAAAAGTATTCACAAGTTAAAAATAGCTAGAGGCATAAAAATACTCCTGATTAAAAAACACCTTCACAGCAAATATAAGGTGGCAGTAAATAAACAGTAGAAAGCCCAATGGCATTTAGGCAAGTTCCTGCAAAACAGTCCACAATGTGACAGCAGTTACAAAGAGGATCGTCAATAAAGAGCTATTGTCTTCTCTATGTTACTTTAATATAAAATCTCAAATTATTTCTTCTTTTCTCCATAACATATTGCCTTGTTCAATATAAAACCAAATAGGGCAGATATGCTTAAAGAGGATTCAGAGAATAACTGCAGACAATGATATAAAACTGGTCATAGAAGTCCATTTGTATAAATATCCTTATTTTTCTACGTCATGATATTGAGCAAAGAATATTTTTAGTATCAGAAAAAAAGAAAAGTCTATTAGTCTGTGAAACAGGTTTCCAAGAGAATTATTATTTTTCAGTACATTTGAGTATTTTAAAACTAGTCCTGTCAATCATCTCAAGAACACGTTCTGCAGTATTTCTGCCCTGTCAAAAATATGAGACAATAATCCCAAAAGGTTATATGTTATTATTCAATTCAGTACTCTTGTAAGAAAGATACTGCTGCAA
This sequence comes from Strix uralensis, assembly GCF_047716275.1. Taxonomy (NCBI): domain Eukaryota; kingdom Metazoa; phylum Chordata; class Aves; order Strigiformes; family Strigidae; genus Strix; species Strix uralensis. The sequence goes on from NC_133975.1 coordinate 25,131,431, forward strand.
CTGGAACAAAAATTGTCTTCATTCATTATGAAGCTGTGAAAAAACCTCTCTAGCGTGTGCCACTAAGTAGGGAAAAAAATCCAAGATAGAACTTTATCAACTCCATATTCAGATGAGAGTTGGAAGAGCATCTGGCTCATGCAAAGGAATAGTTACTGAGCTCCCTAATGTTTTTGACTTTAAAATGTAATAGAAATGTCCTTAACAGTGAATTAATTCTGTAGAGCATTTCCGAATTCTAGATGTTAAACAAAATTCTTACTTAGTTCTTGCAATCTCCTTAGATATATGGAATCTTCTTCAGCATTCTCCATTTCAAGACAAAAATAAAGGCTTGACTTCTCTATAGCAAACCAGCCTTTTCTCCACTGATCCAGGTTCTGGCAATCTTTGTAGTACAGCTGGCCAATCAGGTCACAGTCTCTCTCTAATAAGCATTCAGCCACAGGGGGAACAAAATGCTACCAAAGAAAATGGGGTGAGTCAGATGAAGAAAAAAAACCCTCTTCCCCTAAAAAATAAAATCAAGATATTGCAAATCTATAAGATTCAAGGATGAAAGCCACAGTGAAAAAATAAGACTTTCAGATTTATCATTCATAAACCCATATATACACTAAATTTAAATTATAAAATCAAGTATAACATATTGTTTCCTTTCATACTCCACAATTCAAACATTTTTGTTTTTTAAACTAAAATTGATTTAATTAATAATGTGATTATTAGCATTTGGTACTGTATAAAATACAATACTGCTTTATGAATTCTGCTTCAGCAAATGACAGAATTGGAACCATAAACAACTTAGCTGAAATAAATTTATACAGTATATTTCTTTATACTAGAGCACCTTTAACATATTCTTAAGGTCAGCATTAAAATATTGCTTCAATACCTTTTCCATTTTATTTTATTATCTTATTTCAAACATTAAATCACAGGAGTTATTTCTTCCTGATCACAAGAAACCTTTACACACAAGCTCAATCAGTATTCATCAAGAATGGCTTCTCAGAGGATTTTAAGCTACCAATGACTATTCTTTGTGCAAAGGCTTCTGGCCTAACTGGAAAAGATAATTATCAGTATTACCTTAGCTATTGCCCAAGTCCATTTTCTTTGTGAATATGCACTTTCAGCTCCAAATAGAAAAACACGTTCTGACATTAAGTAGATTTCAAAAGTAAAGATGTCCCTAAAGCAAGCAATGGAAAAAGGCAGCTGTATTTAGTCTTTGTAACAGTAGACACACAAGGGTCCCATTTCTCTCTCTACTTTTTCATTATTTCATATCTATGGAATGGAATCCATCTCCATTTCTCCTCCAATCTTACAAGCACAACCCAGCTAATAACAGATTATTTTATAACACAACATGATCAAAGTGCTTTTCAGGTCAATAATATGTGGTTAGAGACTACTACATAATAGTTTTTTCAGTAATTTTGAAATTAATAAAATGTTTACATATAGTCATTAAAATTCACAGGTAATTTTTTGGTTTTGCATGTTCATGTGATTTCAGCAAGTATATTTTTGTGATGCATTCAAAACATTTTGGTTAGGTTTAACATAAGGAGACCAACACATTGAATGAGAAGTTGTAAACAAGGTACCACAGAATCACAGAAATCTTGGTTCAAAGGGACTTTTAGATGCCACTTGGTTTAATTGCCTGCTCAAAGTGGGACTATCACTAACCATAGATCAGAACAGCAATGAAAACCCTTGAAAACCTCCGACGATGGAAACTACCATTTCTCTCAGCAAGCTGTTCCTGTTCTCCACCACCCTTTCTAATGAAGAGGCTTTTCCTATCATCCAGCCTGAATCTCCTAAAGTGAAATGTGTGGTCACTGCCACTCTTTGTATCACCTGCCACCACCAAGAAGAGTTTGGTTCTGTTGTGTTTATGACTACCCTTTGAGGTTGCTGTAGCTCAAGAAATTCTTAAAAGTTTTTGGGGGGCGGTTCCTGTTTTTTTTCTTTTTAAAAAGTATACCATTATTTAAACAGATGGACCCTGCTTTTCCATTTTTAACTGACAAATAATAAGAATAATAAAAGAAGAAAGAGCAAACCAGTTGAAATTGGTGTGGAATTTGAAAAGTAAATATTTTGTTGGACTTAGGGTCACTCTTTAACTTATAAATTATGATTCAATTTATAGTATGATTTCATTTGTGACCTCTCCCTAGAATACAAATAGATGTGCTTTTTCCTTTCAGTGCTGGAGATTCAACTAAATCTGGAGAATGGAATATGAGTCAGTTCTCTCATTTTCAATAACCACTTTGAAAACTATATGTAAATACTTAATTCTGACTAATAAAATAGACATTTTAAGGACCGATTGTTTCATTACAGGAAATACCAAATTTAGGGAAGTTCCTCACTTTTATGAGAATTGTGTAGTTTTCTACCCATTTTCAGGTAAATCACAGCAGGAAGTTAGTCATTCCCTAAAAGTGAAGTATTCAGCCAACATGTTTTTAATTTATGTATTATCCTGAAATGGAACCATTTGGAGATGTAGCAGGCAACAGGTTAGATTCGATGACAAAAGAAGAAAGTGGTATTTTTCTTTTTTCTGGATATCACAAAACTATGCTACTGCAGAACAGTGAAGGCCATCTCCACTGTATTTTATAGAACGTTGAGACATCACCATGTTTCAGGATTTCTCCCCTCTGAACTCCCTTTACCTCTGTAGTAGCAAAGTCCTTTCTTCCCATTACCCTTTCTAGAAGCTTACTGAATAGACTGTTTTCTTCGCAGACACTTTTGATCTGTAACTACACGCATTACAGTATTATACTGTTGAAAGATCTTGCTATTTTACATTCACACACATAAAGGAATTTAAAAGGAAGTGTTATGGAGTTTGTTAGTCAGATCCAAAGTAGAGTGTAAACAAAAATGTTGTCCTAATAACAACTACCACTGAGATGCAACTCAGATTTAGGTGAATTTCCACATGCTGTTTTTAATGTACAAATGAGATGTGAGAGAGTTATAAAAGAAAAACAAGACCTCAAAAAAAAGTTGGTATCTTCAAACTAACACAATGTTCAACACAGTGTCCTCAGCTGCAGGACAAGGAATCGGTTTCAAAGACGGATAGATTTGTGACCAAAATCAAAAGCATTGTGGAGAACTCTAATCTGCTGCATTATTATCAGGAAGAAACAAAGCAAGTGCTTTGGCTTGAGGCAGAGGTCAATCCCAGAAAGAAAAATTAGTATTAATTGTTCAATTTATCATCATGTAACCTTTTAAGCACTGAGAATATGCATTACAGTTTTAATAAGAAACAGATGTATCTAATTTATGCTGCCCTTTTAAATCACCCTAACATTTTCATTATATCACTATAAAAAAATAAAATCCCCAAATACCACTTAGCACTTATTTCTTGAAGTCAACATAATTCAGTTTTTTTCTAAATTGCATGTTCAAAATTCAGGAACAATTGAACAGCTCTGAAAACCCAGAATAAAATCTTTGAAATACCTGAGTTTGTTTATTGAAATATTAATTTGGGAACCTACCCTCTATTTAAAAAGAAGTCTGACTTGTGCATTACAAGACAGATAACTTCACTGATGTCAATCATACCACTGGGAGTGGTAGTTTTATCATTTTCATAGTAGCTCAGAAAGCCACTTTCCAAAGTGCACCATCTTTTGTTGCAATCTGTAATTAAAGAAATAATAGAAAAGTCAGTTGGCATAATAATAAAAATTACCGCTTCCTATAGAAGTTGCCTCACAGGATGCATAGCCTGTTGTAACAGTAATACATTTATGATGAAATCTCAGTCGTGTTCATTTCAGTGGGCCAGGAATTCAAAGTCTGTTTTGATACTACTTAATCTACAGAAACTCTAGCACACGCTAATTTAAGAAAAGAGTATTTCAAATATAACATGAGTATATTAAATCATTTCATAAGTTAACTTTACCATTGTATAGGGCTTTTACTTCACTTGCTGTGGAACTTGATGGAGGAAGAGCTAGTACTCTCATGTTATGTTTAGCAGAATAGTTATGTCATGTTTAGCAGAACAGAGTTAAGGAAGCAAAAAGGAAAGATGCTCTAAAGGTAGAAACACTGAAAGTTACAAGAACAATATATTCTGACAAGAGCTGATAACAAAGTGAGCGAGCGAATGAGTATGCAGTAGCAAAAGAGGGCTACTCTTTCTTTCATGTTACTGGAACTAGAGGCCAAAACCAAGTCAATCTGTTTTCCATTGATTGGTAATGCTTGGGTGTCCACTCACTGTCACAAGATCAAGAAAAACAATTTAAGCCTTTCAAATAGTCTAGAAAAAACAGTGTCATATATGCCAGAACTTGTATCCATTGCATGCTGCTAGAAAACACAAGGAAAACACTATCAGAAATTGTTATTTAACATTATTAGTTGAGTTTTTTTAAAATATGCTACCAAAATAGTAGAGGATGACAAACTGAAGAACAGAAAAACTAACAGCACATCAGTGGTTGAGCTCAGTTCTCTCCTGATGCAGGCCCAAGTGCCAGGTAGTAATGATACTGTACAGAATTTATTCCTATATATTGGGGGGAGATAAATGGATACATAGTAGACAGGCAGTAGCTATAGCCATTTCAGGATGGCGTGTCCACATTAGAATGACCTGAAGATCTCTCTTGTTGCTATTCTCACATATACCTGGCAAGGGTAAATTCATTTAGCAACACTGTAGTTTACAGAATGCTAACATTTGTAGGCTGCTTTCAACATGCAACAATTTACAGTTGCTGAGCATGGTTAAATTACCTAGTTAAGAATTCTATCTTCAAATAACTGAATTAGATGTATTGGAGTATCTAGTAATTGCTATCTATACTTTTTAAAAAAAAAAAAAAAAAAACAAGGTGGAGGAAAAAAATCTGCAGAACAAATTAAAAGTATTATTGGGCATATTTAAGACCAAATGTCTGCTCCCTCTTATGAACCTAAAATATGAATGCAGCACATGAGATAGCATATTAATGACTACTTGCTAGTCAAAATATTCATGCATTCAGTCTAGCTTACATCTAGTTCTTAGAATATAATTTGAAGTGCATCTATTCCCACCACTGCAGGTCCAAAGAGAAAATACTGTTAATTTCTACAGTCTTAAAACTCCTATACAGCTGCAAATATTTTGGTAAAGTATTTGTTAGAATTTGGTAAAACAGCTCTGGAAAGAAACCACAAAAATCAAACAAAAAACCAAACGCAGTTGTAGTTAGCCAATATTTACTTATTACGTCATCTGATATTTCATCCAATTAGTTTTTCTGTTATCTGCTATATGATTTATACATGTTTTATAAATATCTTGGTACTATTTTATTAGTATTTAATTTGTATCATGTTACTTGCTATCTAGTTCTATCTAAATACACATTTTAAATACTAAAATAAACATAAGATAAGAGGTTTGAAAATGTATAGTTTTACAGGAGTTGAGCACCAAACTTGCAGGTTTTGATTGCTTAGGGGTTTTTGTCTCCCAGCTTTTCCCCTCCCATCCCCCAAAGACTTTTCTACAAAACAGCTCACTGCTTCAATTTTCATTAAACTGTTACAACTCTCAAGGACAATCTTGGAATGTCAAGGCTTTTAACAGGGCCCCATAAAACCTTTTACACTAAAAACAGAAGGAAAAAAAAATCAAACCTGAGCCACTAAATCTCTAACCTTTACTTTTTGATACACTGCATCAGAATAGCACCAGCATTTGAGCTCTCTTCCTGCTGATCATCAACAGCTGTTAATTAATAACTTTCCTCAAAAGTTATGCACCCCTGCTGAAACCACTGATGCTGCTATAATGAGAAGTACACACAAAGTTGGCTTACTCTCTCCTGCACTATCTGAAACACACATAATGAAAAGCTGGACTGTATTTCCAGGTGTTCCACCTGGTTGTTATAAAATCTGGGCCCAATTCATAGCACCAAATGATTTCTTGAGTGTCCTTTTACCATTAGGGCTCAGTCCAAAAAGGGATAAAAGTTCTCTGTGACAACAAACACAGCACTTAAATTTTCAGCCCTTGGCACTAAAGGCAAGGCTGACAACTGCCTCAGAGATTCGTAACACTGAGGAAGAACTTAACTCTGGTTTAATGGTTAGACAGCTTAACAGGATTCTGGCTTGCAGCCCTTTCCAGACATAGCACTAAAAAAAAATTTAAAAAATCAGTAGATCAAAAGCCCAATGTACTTTGGGACAGGGCCCAAAATTTAGACAAGTGCTGTAATCCTCAGTGAGAGAATGGTGCTCCCTCTCTGGCCCAGTGAGAACTCAATTAATTTGCAGCAAGTCAGAACTGCTTCAACAGGAGAGCTTATTGCTCTTCTCTAGAACTAAACAGCTAGGTCACTTTTTTGGGTAATGTAACCTTCTTACTTGAATCTTTACAGAGGAGGGATGTGAAACTGTATCTCCCTCACATTAGTACTCTAATCATAAAATTATTTTCTAAAGACAGTAAGAAGGAATAAAAAAATACTACCACCTATTCCCAACAATGTGCAATATGCATATCCCATATTACTTCATGTTAATGAGATTTTATAAAGGTAGAAACAGTTTTTGATGTAGAGAAAAAAAATCAACATAGAAGAGAAAAAAAAAGATTACACGTTTTATGTTTTAAATAGCAAAAAAACCCCTTTTGTCATAATACTTCTTACACATGGCTGAGATATATTATTGCCCTCAGGCAAGAGTAGTTTCTATTTCAAAATTGCAGAGGTTTTTTGTTGTTGTTGAAAGGATGTTATTATTACATCTTCCTCCCTTGTCCCATTTATCGTTTGTCTTCTTGAACTGCAAATGGTCAGGGAAGCCTGTCTTCCTATGTATCTGTAAAGCACCCATCCCAGAAACATCAGTCCCGACAAACACATGGGTAATTTGACATTAATGCAAAACCAAAGCAAACAAACACCATGAAAAAAATCCCCCAAAAAACCAAACAGCAGATCATCTCCCATCTGCAAGACACTATCACAATTTCAAAGGTCAAAACCTGAGCTGAGGGAAATCTGGTTCCTTTCCATTTACTGTATGTTCCTCCAAGTAGTAAGTGCAATGCTAAGCAATAGCCTACAAGCTTTCAAAGCAGCTTCATTTCTGTCCTCTAAAAACTTATGATGGAAGACAGTCAAATTTCATTTGTTTCTTGTCTGAGGGCTTTCCTCATAAATATTTTTAAGGCATCCTACTAGTGATGCCCAATCCTACTGCGTCTCCCCAAAAAACACTACAGAAGACAACTTGTGAGCATTTATAGCTAAATCTTGAATCTATACAGGTATTTACAAACTTATACGACACTTCTAACATACCACTGTGTTAGAAGAGACCAGTAGTATTGCCTTGTTTCTGCTCTCTACTTCTATTAGTGAGGTCTTTTTATTTTTTAAGTTTGTTTATGAATATAGATACCCACAGCACAGAAAACAAGGTCTGCACTTAGAGCAAGCAGTAGTGAGGTGTGCAGTTATTCCTTTCCTTCCTAAATAAGCTCAGTGCAGTTTCAGAACAATCCTCAAGAAAGTACTGTCGAGCAGCTGTCCTCTGCCACAACAGATGTCTTTGTTAACAGTTCCAAAGTTGCTGGGAAATGCCTGTGATCAGGCATTAGTTTTGTTCATCACCCAATGCTTTATCTCCACTAAGGATCTTAAAGGCATACACCATGAGAACATGGACATAATTGTACAAAAGTATGTATGTATTGACACAGGATGCCATGTCAAGATTTTAGGAGCAATAAACTCAACCATAAATCAGTCCAGATTTTAAAAATCCACATCATTTGTTTGCTTAGATGGAAGAAAATATAGGAACACAACTGGGGAGAAAAAGGAAAAAAAAAAGCTAAGAAAATTATCTCATAACATCTCTCTCTCTCAAAAAAAAAAAATCACAGAAGACTGATATACACAGAAAATCATGTATCTCTACCGTGATGTACACCCATTTTCACCCCACAAAGCTCAATTTGTTGTAAAGTTGTTGGAAGTGCTCATTTCTACTTGAAATACTTTTAGAATTTGTGAGCTTGAGAAATATCCTAGGGGTTAGCGATTTGGACTCTTACTAAAAAGTCAGTGATACTTTTAAATGATTTCTGGAATATTATCATTTCAGATGGAAACTAGTTTTTGACAATTAGTAGCATGCATCTAAATATAAGTAAAGTGAGAAGTGTTTCTAAGTGTTTTTTACTTATCAATAACTGTTGTTAACTGAATACTTTTTCAGTAGTTCAGTTTTCCTCTGTCAACCACTGAATAAAGAGATCAAGACGATCAGTATTTCCTTTATCTGAAAGAGATCAACCGAATCAAAAGAGGATATGTCATATCAAAGATATTTTATCTTTTTAAAAGTAATGCAACAAGTTAAAAAGAACCAAATTCATCCAAACCATACATATTCATGTATTATTCAAATGCATAAAGTAGAAGTAAAATACCTTCTTTTAATTTCTTCTCTGTAAGCAGCTTAGCAGTATTAGAAGAAACTTTGTATAAGAATTCACAAAGAAAGGTGGAATGTAAAGAATCTTCAGAGAAACCACTTTTAAAACAAGTATCGTAGTTTGGGAAATCTATTAAAAGACAAAGGAATAAGTAACATACAGAATTTCAGTTGTATCAGTTATAACCATTTCTCCACAGGTCTTCCTAACTACTTATCTCTAGATGCATAGTTGGTTTGTAATATCTTTACTACAACACAGATATATCTTAATGATTTATTTTTAAAAGTAAAATTCTTACATATCAAAAAAACCATTGGCTCACATTTGTTACAACATTGCCATTGTCTACCACTGCTTGCCAATGTAATCTAAAATATGGTTTTCTGGTGTACTAAGCTTTTGGTTTTGTCTCTTATGTAGCGTACTCAACAGAAGGGAATTGTTTCTCTCGAGGGCTTATCTAGAAGTTTACCACCAACTCTGGCAGCAGACAGACAATGATTCGGAGAATCTCTGTCAACTTGCAATGACCTCCCCTTCTCTGAAGAGAAGAACACACACTAGCACCAGCACATGGTGATGCTGCCTTGGCTGGAAACCTTAAAGTAGAAAAGACAGAGCCAAGACAAGCAAACCTCCCTCTATAGCCTTAGGGCTACTTGAGAGCATAGCTAGCAAAAACCCCATAGCTGCATGTTTGCACAGTGATGGAGCTCAACATCCTACAATCCAGTGTCTGGCACTTGTGATAGAGCAATGCTCAGGCAAAACTTAAAAGTACCATGTTTGCTCTAGGAAGACCTAAACCATTCCTGCGTTTCCCACTAAAACTTCTGTTGTTCAGCCTATGCAGTGTTACTTTGCAGAGTGGCACAAGACAATGGAAAGTTGGTCCAGAAGTCTGTCCACAATGCTGGCTGCAGTATAGCATAGCTAATTTTTTCCTGTGTAAATCTGTGTGTGAACTTTAATTCCCATGACTGCTTCAGATACTGTACAGCCCTTTCAAAAGGTACATTCAGGCACATCAATGCTCCACTATTTATTTATTTGTTTAAGAATAGCTTTCTGTTTTCAAGAGCCTCATAACAGTCACAGACTGCAACCAGAACTGTCGACTTTCAAGGCCAAAGTTTATCGCATGCTCCAAGCTGTAACAGAAGTTGTGATGTGAAAAAATTTGCTGGGATAAATCATATTACAGGTTCAAGAGGTGAGTTTTATTTCAGGAGGAAAGTTTGTGAAAAAGCAGGTAGGTCTGTGTGCAGTAGGGATAGGTATCAATTTAAATAATTTTTTAAGAAAAAATGAAGTCTCAGATAAATACTTGAGATACATGTTAAATGTATATACTCATCTTTTCTGGTAAAAGCCTGATACTATTGGCAGAACAGACGACATTCTTCTGTGTTATAAATAAGGGTATGAGGTCTATGAGTTATCACTGGCTTTTTAAATATTTTTTTAAGTCCTAAACTTGATGTCTGCGCAAAATAAAAGTAACTTGTACACAATTACACTGTTTGCTGAAATACAGTTAACACCATCACAACTCCCCCTCTGCTATACCACTGTTGTTCAACTCAACGCCAATTTTTCTTCTGAATTCCTCCTTCCTTTCCTTTTGCTCAATATAAAATCAGAAGATCAAAACAAAGAGGATGTATCCTACCTGAGAACTTATTATGGTACAGGAATTCCATCTGCAGTCTTTGTCCAGCTTTCTTGGCTAACAAGTATGGAGTACTATAAACAGGGTCTCCAGTAGCACACATAACATCAGCCCCACTGAACAGCAACATCAGAGTTTCTAGCACATCTTGTTTAACTACAGCAGCACACAGGGCCTTATCATGGAGAGGGAAAATAAGAAGTCTGTTTAAATTAGAAAGTTACTGGCAACAAGTACATGTAATTTAGATGCAAATCCTTTCACCTCCGATATAGTTCCCCTGCAGTTTCAAAGACCATAAACACTGAGAAATAGCAGGAATCATAAAGTATGGTCTGAATCTAGAAAAAAGCAACAACAACAAAAGAAAACTTGAAAACATCATCAACCCAAACCCTGCAAGATGTTGCTGCCACAAATTTCACTTGGAAAGGATAACATGAATCAATACAACTGGAGGGGAAGCTTTTTGTTTATGTGAAAAATTCCCCCTCATTTTCCTTCATACATCAAACTACTAAAGAAAAAATCTTAGTTCAGACCTTAGAAGTTCAACCAAAGAGACAAGATTTGTTCCTTAAACACTATTACTATGAAACAGACTGAAATTCATAGGTAGTTCTTCAAATCTATGACCACAGTCAATAAGGCAACTATTCTTCAGGGTATCTTGATACTTGATCATCTTCCTTAGGATTTAAAGATCTTGCTGCATCCTAAAACATCAGTTTCCTTTCATTTCTGTGTACACGAAGACAGATAAACATAACAAATCTTTTTATCTTTTTCCTTTCAAAATGTTGGTCCAAAACCTTAAAACTACAAGTAGCTACACAATTACACTAAGCAAATGACATCTCTCTGGTTCAAACCACAATAACTTTTAAATGTTACTGCCTTCCCACAGTCTCTGCAGACGCTTTTAATTTGACTCATGTAACTGAATACATTAGCGTTGTAATATATATGCATTTAAACTCTCCTATATTCATAAACCCTGAACAATTATGACTCAAAAATCAACAGGTATTAGAAGTCAGTCAAATAGATATCAAAAATTACACAGAAATTGGTAATTATAATTATAATTTTCCACTTTATAACTGTAAAGAATTTGTGTTATTTGTGTAAACGGAAACTGTGAGAACACCCAGTTTTCATCATTAATTTTAGCTTGTTTCCAATTAGCTACAAGCTACTACATAAGTGTACATGACCTACTTTCACCATTGATAACACTGAATCATCTAATGTACTGGAATGTTAGATGTCAGACATATAGGATATGAAAAACACGTAACAAAGGAATTTAAAGAACTGAAGTGTGAATCTGTATCCCTAAAGTGTGCATCTGAAGAAAAATAAAGATCCATATTCATTGACAGCTCTGGAAGACATTTACAGGCACCATATAGGTACCATAACCTTCTACAAACAAACTAACTGGGAAAACCAGGAAGTAAGAAATCATTAAATGAGACCTGTAAAGGCTCCAAAACAACCTTATTCAGCTCTGTGAGAATGTCACTCAGGTTTCTGAATTTCTTTCTCACCAGTTTAACAAGATGACCAAATTGCACACGGATACAATACAATACAAAAGGTATGGTACGGGCTTACCCATTCTAGTATTACCTTATTCAACTGTTCCTTGGTTTTGTAGGCAAAAGGTGCTTTCCTGAATTTTCCCTCTTTGTATTTTTGTGTAATGAATGCTATCCTTTTTTCTGCAGGGGCATCCATATGCAGCTCTTCATCTGGAGGAAGATTTCCTGCCCAAAAACTGTTTGCCCTCTTATTTCCAATGATGATAAAGAGCTGGATGATACGCAAGAAGAAAAATAAGTAAAATAGCATGAAGAATATGAAGCTAGCCTATAAATAGTTTTCAGCTGCTAAAAGTTGAAAAAGAAAGTTATTAAAGAAAAGAAAATTGTATGCAGGAGACAGAAGCCTCTCTCAGTCACTGCCTATGGTCATCTATAAATGAATAATAAAGTCTGTGGTCATCATTTACCATCAAGATCAACTAAGCTTTACACGGCTAACCAGTTATAATATTTCAATACATATTAGAAAATACCAGTAAAAAGTCAGATAAGACTAAGGTATGTTTTAAAGAAAATACTGATGACTCAACCGTCTCTATCAGCACCATTTTTTAACACCCCAAGCACCTAAACTGGTAGTGAGAAGTTTCCTTTCTTTTCCCCTTCCCAATATTGCCCATCATGATTACTCTCTCCAAAAGCATTTTATTTCTTTTTCCCCCAAAAAACTAGATGCTTGGAGATATACTAAGAGAGACTGTACAGATGGTTATCAAAACAAATGAGTATTTTGAATGACACAAAGGTACATTATTCCCAGAAACATCCAGTTTACTATAACAGCAGCATGTTATTTAGCAGTTATATGTTCAGTCTTCTTGTGAATAAAGCAATAAACAGCTATTCATGCAGTAGTTTTCAAGATGAAACAAAGAGTTAGAATATCACAACATACCTCAATAAGTTCATTGCTCCAAATGCTGGCATCCATTTTCAGACTCCGGACCTTTGAATCTCTTGGTCCTAAAGATCTGTGCTGTCCTGTAAGTCCAAGAGAATTTTTACTTAACTAAAGCACTTAAACTGGGATTCTCTTCTGCTGAGATAACAAAAAAATTTAATGAAGACAATTTTATTCTAATTGCTTTTTTTAAAAAAGGGTGGGTTTGACATTTGAACATAAAATAAAAGCACGAAAAAAAAACCAAAATTAAAAAAAAAAAAAAAAAAAGTGCATTTGGTAGTAATGAATAAACAAAGTAGACTGATGTAGAACACTTTTGGGAGGGTTTGTTTTGAAAGAAAGTCTAGAGTTATAAATTATTTCCCTGAATTTACTGCTTCAGCACATATTTAAATATAAAACTAGATTTTTAGTAATTTCTGAAGAAGCTATCCCTACTAGCAGTAAAATATACCCTGATGTAACAGAATATCCCAAATTTATACACTAAAAATTGTTATACTTTAGCTTCCAGGCTTGCAAAAGCCAGCCATTTCCCACAAGTGCTAGTGTGTCTTAATTTTCACTAACTGTGAAGGATTATTCATCTGAGGGAAACCAAACACCTTACAGACCTGTCATTTGAAGTGCTTTAGAATAGGGATGACCTTGGTATAAAATAAAAAAAAAAAAAGTTATGTTCACTTTTTGTTTGTCAAAACTTTCACAAGGATGGCACTGTAAAAATGAAAAAAGCCAATTCAAGGACACACAGAGATATGCAAATATGACATTTTGTAGAACCCACACAGCCTGTCATTAATTACTCTACCTGCACACTTCTTACAAATGACAACACAGAGATTGATGGATGCCCAGTCAGGACTGGGAGCTTTACAGTCAGCACAGCTCCTGTTGGACTCATTGAACCAAATCTTCTCAGCTACTTCATAATCAGACAGAGTTTCTGCTATCGATTGCTGCAGTGCTTCAATCCAGTCTTGTTTCTCTCTTTCCGACTCTGCTGTAAAGCTGAAACAATTGACTTGTCTGTGTTATTGATCTTTATTTTAAAGCCCAATTAAACATAGTCTGTAGTCTCTCTTATATTTACACCCAAAATCACAGTCCAAAAATCTTCCTCTACACAGATATAAATACGAAGATGGAATCTATTATTTTGTATTTTTAGTCAATGAAAACTCTCTGTTTTTGTATTCAGTTTTCAACAAAACCACAACTAGCATGAGCTACATAGCTTCTGTAAAGCTCAAGTTACGTTCCTGAGTTACTTTCAATCTTTTTATGCTACCACATCCCAAACTTAAAGCCTGAACTTTAACAAAAGCATAGAATAACCTAAGGAAACACGAAGACGTATTTAGGAGTAAAAATGGACTTAGCAACTACGACAGCCAAAAAATTATTTTCATTTAAATTGATCTTTTTGAAAAATCTGAATAGTAATGAGCAAACACCAACATGGTGATGGCTTAGAGAAAGTCAAAGAACTAGCTATCAACCAACTAGTCACAGATTCAAATCACTGATCAAGACTAATTTGCCTGCTACTCTAGTCAACTGAGAGCAAAAGGAAATTCTTTGCTAACATTTAGCAAGTCCAGGAGAACAAAGCAATTTCTTCTCGTGCATTACTGAAATTTCATTTAAGAAACACTACAACACTTAAAAAAATGCTTTTATTGGCATATACTTTTATTTTCTTAAAAACCATTACAGGTCAGAGCATCAGCCAAAGTGAAACTTTCTACTGATTTCAATGAAGGATTTTTACCAGGTATGGTCCAAGTGACACTTTTCAAATAAAATGCTTAATATTAAATGGATGCAGCATTATTTCATTACTGCAGTTTATTATTCTTTAACATGGTGTCAGATTGTTAGTTACTTTTTTCTTCTGCCCTTGCACACAATGAACAAGGAAGTCTACATAAAAATATAAACCTTTGCACATAGGATGTCTACTCAGGGAGGTAACAGATGAAGCACACAGCTAAACAAAAGGGAAGAAAATCTTTCTGGTTTTTAAAAAAATGCTGAGAATTCTTAATGAAAATATTCCCTTGTCATTCAAACTAGATAAGTCACTTTAGTACAAAGCAAGTATTTCTTTAGTGTATTAGTTATTTGCATATTTTGTAATGTAAATATTGAAGTTCTCACCTAAAGCTTTTATAAGGAGTAATTATTTCAAAGGATTGCTTTGCAGTCCGATCCACTTGTTTTACATTTGCCACATTCATAGAGATTAAAGTGATACCAAATCCTGTCTTAAAATCCTAAGGAAAAGAAATAAAGGTTCAGGGTTTTATCATTGAAGAATCAAACATGTACAGAACAATTAAATTAGCATGATCCAAAAATTGAAGGTCAGTAATACACATTTTGGCCACAACACGCAAGCTCCTTCTAATTCATTAATGGATAAAAAAAACTTACACTACATTTTGTCCAAACACTACGCTTCTAATTGCTAGAATGACCTTACTTGATAGAACGAGAAAAAACACACACTATAACTATTAATAAAGGGAAAAAAAAAGTTAAATAACATTGCATTAAAATGTGGATCCAAAACTATGGGAGCATCTAGCTTAAAACATGCTTTGGTGACTAAATAATGTTTATACATCTAAATCCTTCTCCTTGACAGCAGTTTTGCCTATTTTCATACAGACTATTTTAAAAAAATATATTATGTATAAAATTATTTCTTATATCTTTACATGCTTATGCTTCTGATGTATTACGTGAACTAAACATGTCAAATGTATTTTTAAAAAGTCCTATATAGCAGCTGAAATAGACAAAGGGTTATCTGTGACTTAATTATTAGAAATTTTAAGCATCTTTGCCCTAAACTAGGAGGAATTATTTTTTTCCCCCTGCATGGAACAATGTACTTAAAAATCAATCTTACATTAACACAGTTGGGAAATAAAATGTTCAGTGAGCTCTTGTGAGGCTCTCTCAAATGCATGAATTTTGGAAAAACTGATAGGCACATATGTTAGTTCTGATCCATTAAAACACCATCAGTATCTTCTTAACCTGATTTAGATGTTCATCTAACGGTAGTCACCTCCACAAGTTTAATTTCTGGGAACATTAGCATACTTCTTGGAAACAGTAACTGCATCAGAAAAGAAACAAACTACACTACCCAAGCGAAAAAACAAATCCACATGTCTTACCACCTGCAAGTTACCTCTCACATAACAAATAGTTGGGTATGGGCTGATAAAACACGAGCACTGGAGGGGAAGAGCTTCAGAGTTACCTGCCTGTGCAGAGGGGATTGTTATTCTAGTAAATACATATTTAAACCTGCATCACTCACAGTTTCTTTTCATAAGATTTTCAAATTCTGTGAGCATTAAAGCTCACATGGAAAAGATAGTTCTGTATTGGGTTTGCGTGGCAAGGTTTTGGTAGTGGCAGAGGGGGCTTCTGTGAGAAGCTGCTAGAAGCTTCCCCTATGTCCTACAGAGCGGATGCCAGCCAGCTCCAAGCCAGACTTGCCACTGGCCAAGGTTGAGCCCATCAGTGATGGTGGTAGCGCCTCTGCGACAACATATTTGAGAAGGGGGAAAAAGTTGCTATAGGCAACAGCAATTTCAGCTGGAGAGAGGAGACTATGTCTGAGAAACAACTCTGCAGACACCAAGGTCAGTGAAGGAGGGGGAGGAGGTGCTCCAGGCACCGGAGCAGATTCCCCTGCAGCCCGTGGTGCAGCCCATGGTGAGGCAGGCTGTGCCCTGCAGCCTGCGGGGGTTAACGATGGAGCAGATCTCCACCTGCAGCCCGGGGAGGACACCAGGCCAGAGCAGGGGGATGCGCCTTGAAGGAGACTGTGACCCTGTGGAGAGCCCATGCCGGAGCAGGGGGATGCCCAAAGGAGACCGAGCCCGTGCTGGAGTAGGCTCCTGGCAGGACCTGTGGCCCCATGGAGAGAGGATCCCACGCTGGAGCAGGTTTGCTGGCAGGACTTGTGACCCCGTGGGGGACCCACGCTGGAGCAGTCTGTTCCTTGTGGAAAGGGCCCATGCTGGAGCAGTTCAGGAAGAACTGCAGCCCATGGGAAGGACTCATGGTGGAGAAGTTTGTAAAGAAGTGCAGCCTATGGGAGAGATACCACACTGGAGCAGGCAGGGGAAGAGTGTGAGGACTCCTCCCCCTGAGGAGGAAGGCACGGCAGAGACAACGTGTGTGATGAACTGACCGCAACTCCCATTCCAGATCCCCCTGCACTGCTTGGGGGAAGGAGGCAGAGAAAACCGGGACTAAAGTTGAGCCTGGGAAGAGGAGAGGGGTGGGGGGAAGATGAGATTTAGTTTCTATTTCTCATTATCGTACTCTGATTTGATTGGTAATAGATTATATTAATTTCCCCAAGTCCAGTCTGTTTTACCTGTGACAGTAACTGGTGAATGATCTCTTCCCTGCTCTTATCTCAACCCACGAGCTTTGCATTATATTTTCCCTCCTCTGTCCAGCTGAGGAGGGGAGTGAGAGAGCGGTTTGGGTGGGCACCTGGTGTCCAGCCAGGATCAACACACTACAACTTCACAGAACTTGTTTCACTTCATTCCCGTATTTGAGGTATGAACAAATAAAAATATTATTTTAGACATGATTGATACAGCTAAACTTGACATAAACAATGCATATGGGTCTACGCACAAGTGGAAGTACTAATTATAGCACACGAGGCATTACAGAGAATTATGCCCTAAAAGGCATTATAGTGTCCACTTTAAGATGAGATTTTTAAAATGCCATGATTTCCACTAATTAAACATAGTGTGGGATAAGTCAGCTAATGCTTCCTTGCCAGACTTAAAAATTTTATTTTTTTTTACCTTCCATTACCTTTAACAGTAACAGTGTGGAACCCAGGTGTGGATTTCAGCACCAACCTTTATAAAAAGTAGTAACTTTTCAACAAGTACCCTGGCTAAGCCACTCCTCATATAATATATTTTTTAATATTTCTACCTTTCTTCTACCCTCATATCCTGTAACATAGTCATTTTTAATCTCCCCCCCATCTTCAGCCCCAACCCCATTTTCCTATAAATTAATGTTCTTCATACTGACACATCTGGCTAAGAAGAGAGCAGAGTTCTGTGAAGCCTACACAATCCCTAACTCATCCTCAAATATCAGTTCTATGGGAAAGGAGTGGGCAGAATAATCTCTTTTTGAGTATGAACTTGACAGCATGCTCTGTAGCAGTGAAGCAATCTTCAAATCAGACATCACCAGTGAGAGAAACAGAAGCATGAAATAAAGAGTTAAAAAAAAGATTGAGGATAGAAAAATACTACATTTTCACTTATATTTGCAGAAGTGTCTTAAATCAAATGACCAAAATGAAAAAAAAAAAACACCTTTAACTTTCTAGAATTAAATGGTTTGTGTTTCTGAGATGTAAATTGGATGCAGGTTTCAATTATTTCAAATAATTGGCCCTAAAAAGCCCTGACTTTTAAAAGACAGGTAATGAGACTATACTTGTACTTGAACGAGAGTGCAATGCATTCTTCATTTCTTAAATAACAGCTGAATGACTGCCAGAAGCCATGGTAATAGCAGTTCAATACACTCTTAGGCCCAGATTAACAGTTTACTGAAGGTAAATGATAAGTAATGAAGACAACTGAAATAATAACTACCACACTGAGACAAATCAAAAGTTCACCTAGCACGGTAGCTTCCCTTTAAACACTTGCTACTGATAGCATAAAAAGAATGTAAATAAGAAAAGGTACATTGTTATCTTCCCACATAAGCTGCCAGAAATTTAAGGACTTTCAGCTCAGAAATCATAGAATGGTATGGGTTGGAAGTGACCTTAAAGATAATCTAGTTCCAACTCACCTGACACTTTCCACTACATCAGGTTGCTCAAAGCCCCATCCAACCTGGCCTTGAACACTTCCAGGGAGGAGGCATCCACAACTTCTCTGCAAAACCTGTTCCAGTGTCTCACCACCCTCACAGTAAAAAATTTCTTCCTTACATCTCATCTAAAGCTAGAAATTAATCTGGCTTCAGAAGTCAAAGATAACAAGAAATGTTTCTAGAAGTATGTCAGTAGCAAAAGAAAGACCAGGGAGAGCCTCCATCCCCTGCTAGATGCAGGAGGAAACATGGTAATGAGTGATGAGGAAAACGCTGAGGTGCTTAATGCCTTCTGTGCCTCAGTCTTTAATAACAAGACTAGTTGTATTGAGGGAATCCAGCCCCCTCAGTCAGAAGACAGAGACTGGGAGAACGATCCCCCTGCAATCCAGGAGGAGATAGTCAGTGATCTACTGCATCACACAAACATACACAAGTCTATGGGACCTGATGGGATACACCCAAGGGTGCTGAAGGAGCTGGCTGGGGTGCTCACCAAACCGCTTTCCATCATTTACCAGCAGTCCTGGCTGACTGGGGAGGTCCCGACAGATTGGAAATTGGCCAAAGTGACGCCCTTATATAAGAAGGGTTGGAAGGATTGATCTGGGAAATTACAGGCCTGTCAGCTTGACTTCGGTGCCTGGGAAGCTGATGGAGCAGCTCATCCTGAGTACCATCATACAACACATGTGGGACAACCAGATGATCAGGCCCGGTCAGCATGGGTTTATGAAAGGCAGGTCCTGCTTGACAAACCTGATCTCCTTCTATGACAGGGTGACCCGCTTATTGGATGAGGGAAAGGCTGTGGATGTTGTCTACCTTGACTTTAGTCAGGGCTTTGACACCATTTCCCACAGCATTCTCCTGGCAAAACTGGCTGCTCATCGCTTGGATGGGCACACGCTTTGCTGGGTAAAAAACTGGCTGGATGGCCGGGCCCAAAGAGTTGTGGTGAACGGAGTTAAATCCAGTTGGTGTCCCCCAGGGCTCGGTTTTGGGGCCACTCCTGTTTAACATCTTTACTGATGATCTAGACAAGGGGATCGAGTGTACCCTCAGTAAGTTTGCAGATGACACCAAGTTGGGTGGGAGGGTTGATCGGCTTGAGGGTAGGGTGGCTCTGCAGAGAGACCTGGACAGGCTGGAGCGATGGGCTAAGGACAACTGTAGGAGTTTCAATAAGGCCAAATGCCGGGTGCTGCACTTTGGCCACAACAACCCCCAGCAGCGCTACAGGCTTGGGGAGGAGTGGCTGGAGAGCTGCCAGTCAGAGAGGGACCTAGGGGTGTTGATTGACAGCCAGCTGAACATGAGCCAGCAGTGTGCCCAGGTGGCCAAGAAGGCCAGTGGTATCCTGGCTTGTATCAGAAACACCATGGCCAACAGGGACAGGGAAGTGATCTTACCCCTGTACTCGGCACTGGTGAGGCTGCACCTCAATTACTGAAGCCTTCTCTTCTCCAGGCTGAACAACCTTTTAGACTAGATATTAGGAAGCATTTCTTTACAGAATGGGTGTGGTGGTTTAGCCCCTGCCGGGGTCTGAGACCACGCGGCCGCTACCCCTCCCCCACAAAGGGAGTGAAATACAAAGCCCCAAGACTGAAATAAGGAAAGGTTTAATACAACAGTGCAATAGCAACACAACAAACAACAACAATAACAATAACAGTAATAGTGATAGCAATTAACAGAGCAAAATAGCTACCAAATACAGCAGTGAGAAGCACAATGTACAAAACCACGAGTGCACCGCGCTCCCGCGCCAGGAAATGTGACCTGCCAGGATGTGACATCCGCATGGTATCTGAATAACCCGGCTAGAGCTCCCCCCCACTGCTGGGGAAACTTAACCCTATCCTGGTTAAACCAGGACAACGGGTTGTTAGGCGTTGGAATGGGCTGCCCAGGGAGGTGGTGGAGTCCCCATCCCTGGAGGTGTTCAAGAGGCGGGCTGACATAGCACTTAGGGATATGATGTAGTTGGGATCTGTCAGTGTTAGGTTAACGGTTGGACTAGGTGATCAAGGTCCTAGGTGATCCTCAGCCTGCTAGCCCAGGATACGGTTGGTTTTCTGCGCTGTGAGCATACATTGCTGGCTTATATTCAGTTTTCCATCCACCAACACCTCCAAGTCCTTCTCTGCAGGGCTGCTCTCAATCCATTCATTGCCCAGGAAAGTTTCTGAACAAATAGTTGCAGCAAGCCCATCATACTTACTAGCCACTGACAGACTCATCCTCAAGGAATTTAAACAAATTCATGATTTGAGGCCTCCACAGCATCCTGATTCATAAATTTCCCAAATGCTTATTGTACAAAAAAGTACTTCTTTTTGTGCATGTATGTTGGGGGGGGTTTTTTGCCTGATAACAGCACCTCATTACATGATGTTAGAGAAAAGAAATGGTAACTAAACTTTACTCATCTACCTAGTCCATACTGTTCCTTCTCAAAAATTTCTATCCTATATTCCCTTCAGTCTTATCTTTTTTATGCCTTCAAACGGCTAGCTGCAACCACTTTCCTTGGAGCAAAAAGGGAGCAGGCAGCATGAAGGACCCTGCAGACTGAAGATGGCACACATCTGTGTCTGTGAAGACAGACACTAAACTTTGTTGTACTGAACTTAACAATGCAGAACTAAGAAAGCACTCTAGAAATGAAATGCATTAATTTGAAAGTCTTTACCTTTAGCTGGAGCACCAATCCCCCAAAATTTGCACATGTACCCAGTGTATGAAGAATCTCACTGAAGGGAGAATAACTACTACGTTTTAAATTAAGTGTGTAAGAACTTACAGTACTGAATTTCAGTGTGAGGAATGTCAGAAAGATTAAAAAATCAGAAGTGAGGAATACACTTTTCAGAACTGAAGATGGTGGCAAATTAGCCAATTTCATTGGTACATTAGAGTGAAGCTATTTCTGTAGTGGTCCAAACTCTTTAGGGTAACTGTACAACACTTGGCATAAACCAGGCTTTGTGAGCGACACGTACAGTGGAATCTAATTTTCAAGGTTCCGAATTATATGCTTTCAGGAGTGCAGTCTTGTGCTCTCCTTCAGAAACAGAAGTGGGAATTGGTACAGAGAAGAAAGAAATGCTCCACTTCGAAAGATAAATTCATTCACTTTGAGTGCACAAGAGGACAATAGGGCCATTCAAGCACTATACAAAATGTACTGACAGCAAGACCAAGCAGTATCTTTTCAGAGTAAGAATTGTCTTGCTTCTACAGACTGAAAGCTCATTGTTTCAGATAAATTAAACTATGTTAAGACTTTCTGACAAAAGAAGAAAAGTTTAAGAAGTTTCAAAAATGCACAGAGAAAGCTGAGCGTTGAGGGTTTTTTTTAAATATGTATGTCTTAAATATGTCTATATTTATACTGCCTTCATGAATTTGAAGAAAGGTTGAAAAATGGGTTGACAATAAAAGCTTTTTTTTAAAAAAAAAACAATTCTTTACAGATATAATAATAGATCAAAAGTATTCTGTAAACAGCACAGTTAACTGAAGGCTAAGAATACTAATAGGGCAAAGTAGTTAACTATGAGTATTGGCTTTCTGGTAAGCTGTTGTTCCTTCCTGAAGGAGAAATGATTCTAATGTGTGAGTCCTGCTGTCATTATCAGCCCTGTCTGAAAAAGACATAACCTATGAAAACCTGTCATCTGTATATAAACTGGAAATTACATAACTTCTTTTTTTCAAAGATACCTTTAACATGTATATATAAAGTGCATATTAGTGTACAAAATTGCTTTCTCTTTATGTATTATAGGCAAAAGCTACCCTGAGACAGGTTTTACTAACCTTTCTTCAATTCTGTTCTGGATGAAATTCAAGGAGCTTCAAAATTAGTCTCATACCTTTTCTAACATATCACCACTGTTTACAGACACAGAAATAAACACCAAGGTTAGGGAAAACTTAAGTACATGTATGAATAAAATCACGCAGCTACATCTAAAATAGACTAATTTTCAGAGTTGCTAAACACATAACTTCTGGTATGTCATCTTAAAAAGACAGGCCTAGGCATCTTTCTCTATGGAATTCTTAAGCAAATGTAATCAGAGACTGAATCTTGTGGCTTTCAGCTAATGAACAGACCTCCTCTACAACACTACTCTTCTCCCTTGAAAGTATAATACTTTTTCTCTCTTATTTTTTCTCCTCCATTCAGTTTTGCAGTAGTAACACTCAGGCTGGCATTCTTGTTGGTTTAGTCAAATCAAAATTCATCTGAACACAGGAGTTTTAGAGCTGCTGCTTGTGTTCCTCAACTTCTACTGTTTTAGCAGTTATAATCATGTCTTTGGATGTGCTGTCTTCTATGACTCTAAGATTAATTCCACAATATATAAAGTTGATTAAAAAAAAAAAAACCTTGCCTCAGGAAAACATCTCGGACCCCCCCCCCCCCCCCAAAAAAAAAAAAAAAAAAAAAATCCAACCACAAATATAAGTTTAGCCTTATGCTTCACATAACAGTCCTTGGAAATAAATCCCAAGTTGTATTTTAAAGGTTAACTAACTATTATTTTCACATTAGAAATCAGTCCATATTTTTATCTCAGTTTTTTGCTGGAGGACTAAGGGGATAACAGCAACAGCAAAAGGAAAACTGCTGCCATGATTTCAAGAGAATATATTTCTACATACACACACACACATATACATACATATGTAAATATGTAGTTTTAGCTTATTTTGAAGTACAGAACTCAGAATTACAGAAATAGTACTGGTGTATGCTGGGAGCATAGCACTTTTGGAAATTGTTACATCAACTGAGTAGTCTCACTGCACATCAGTTTCCTTCCTGTGAATTAAGAGATCATGGTCCCTTTGATTTTTTTGTCTTTGGCTGTCAGATCTTGAGGTCACACCATATTTAAGGATGTGTGTGCCCACACGCACACATACGTAATAAGGGTCCAATTAAGCCTACCTGGTAAGAGGTACCAGATAATACAACAATAAGAATATACTACATATATACATACATGTGTGTATGTGTATATATATGTATATGTATATGTGTATATATATGTATATATGTGAATGTGTGTGTTTATATCTGCACACAAGTGCTTTTTTTAACATCCATCTTTCTTACCATCATACCACTAATTTACAAAAGGCCCATCCATATTTCTGACACTACTCTTGTCCTACTGCCCATACACAGAAGGTTCTTGACCTTTAATCACAATATCTCTGATTAGAGTTCCAAAATATGACCTTACACGTTTCCTTTAATTTATGTTTTCTATTTGCAATAGCTCTTTAGGTTTACTTTGGGAAAGCTACCACGAAGTTTGTGACAATTAGACTGACTTATTTCTGAAAGATCTGAGAATTCCTTTAAGAATTTAACATGATTTAGACTCTTCCTTCATGATAGCCCCATGATATTTGATTCCCTTCAAACAAACAAATTATTCCAGAGAGATGAAAAGCCAGTAACTAGAATCCTTCAGATACAGCACTCAGTTTCTCTCCTCTCTTTCTTAATTGGAGGTACATATTTCAGCCTTTCCAGCTATTAAGGAAGGTTAATTTCTGCAACAGAAAGATGGGAATTTCCATATTAATGAAAATTAAGACATATTTATGTATTAGTTTGAAAAACAGGGGCTAGTAATGCAGAGATTACTTTGTTGATATTAGTTCATCTCCACAAGTTTATACTGATTCACTCTCCTTTTAAACTATACTTAGGCTTAGCTTCCCCAGTTACCTTTCATCAGGCTTTTCAAATCTTTAGAGACTTACGTCCCTCATCACAGTCTAAAATATTTTAATATAGATTTTAGGTGATAGTTACATATCATGGATTGAAATAAAAAGTCCCACAAGTAAAGACATATGTAGTCTCTCTTACAGTCTTCCAAATGAGGTCTCAAACTGAAGCCGCAGTGAAGCATATAGTATATAATTACACACACAAAAAAATGATGTTAAAAGAACATGAAGTTTGCCAACTCAAGCCCTGATGAGCAAGGAGAAGCTAGAATTCAATCTCTCTGTGTATGTTAACCCTATAGCTTTGTGCTCATCTGTTATAATATGTGAGGTAGTCACATCATCAATTTTAGGTTCTTTACTTCACTAAGCAAAATTCTTGCATCCCATATAGAACCACTTGAAAGTGATTTGAGCTATTATTGCTATTATTGCAATAATATTATTATTACATATTGTAATGACAACCTCACATGCATAATTTTGGAGGTTTAAAAGAAGGGAGGGAGCAAAAGGTGGAAAGGGCCACTTAGTCAGTGCCATGCAGTCGGTTTGTTTGCAGTGGAGTGTATTGGATATGCTACTGGAGCACATCCCACTACATCATTACATTATAAAGAAATCTAGTACATGTACTTTGAGATGGCTCTATGATGAAAGCCAACACGTAAGAAGTGGGGACAACTAAGAGATTTGTTTCAAAAATGCATTCCTGACCAACACTCCAAGGTAGTTACAACCTTAGATGTTACTTTTCATACAAGTTACAAATCTCTCTAGTCACTTACTACAGAAGTAATTCAGAATCCTCACTTCAGCAGCTATGTTTGTATTTCGCAGTATCAATACAATTTTAAATCACTTGATGATGCACCATCAGGCACATGCCTTGCTTGTTGTATGGGATGGATCTAGGACACATGAAGATGAAAGCCCCCTTCCTGTATTGGCAGCAAAATACAAAAAAAGGAGGATCACATAATTAAAGTGACTGAATACTTACTATCCTGGAGAGTTAGCTCTTGTCTTTGCCTTTGCCAATTTCTACTCAGTGTAAATCAAAAGCCTTAGTACACAGTCATTTCACTGTATGTTTTTCATTTCCTAGTACCTGACTTTATGCTCTAGGGTTTGATTTGCAGAACTGCTGAGCAACTGGAACTTCAGCTGACACCTGTGAAAGCAGCATTTTGAGCAGGTATAGTCTGACAGAAAACTATTCCCTTCCAACCCCCCATACAAGACAGAGAAAACAGAGAGTGCAAAATATATGGATATTTCAATCATTCATACTGTTTCTTGTAACTGTGTGGTCATATACAGGAAACAATCGGGTTCCTTTACCTAACAGGAACTGATGAAAAATAAATTAATCATTGTTCCTCAAATGGCCAAACACAGCAATTACTGATCATTTCCTCAGAGCACGTTCCTTTACTGGTGAAGGATTCTTTCTGTAAGGAACTTTTCAACAGTGTGCAATAAAAAAGGCACAGGTTACTCCATGAAAAGAAATTAAAATTATCAAACAGTTACTAAGTAAACAATGCACTGAATGAGGTAGCGATCCTGTAGAAGAAAATAGCATATTATATTATTAATACCTATCATTAATAACTACTGCACAATATTAAATTGTATAAACTGGATGAAATTAAGGGTTTAGAAATAAGACTAGTTTTCCCATGTTTAGAGTGGGTGCACAAATCTGTAATTGTACTAATATTGTTTCACACAGGTCGTCTTTGTATTTTCACGTTTTCAGCTAAATTCTCCCCAAAAATGAAGTTTACATAGTCACAGGAACATCTGTCTCCCTACCTAACCCCAAGTAAATTTCTACTCCAGATAGATGCTTGGCTTCAATCCAAATCAACATAGTAGCAGCCACTGAATACCTCAGGTCTTAACAAGATTTAAGGAACATAAATCAGAGCAGAGGACATGGACTCTAAGTTTCCCCACTCCTCTCCTCTCCAGTCCCAAAAAGAAAGGCTTTTGTGTATGGTCACAGTTTATTAAGATTAAAATTAAAGATTAAGATTAAAATTAAGACAAAATGATACAATCTGGAAAGTTGTGTTCAGAGACAACAGCTACAAATACATACATACATAAATTAAAAGCTTCCATTTCTTAATCCTCAAAAATGAAGCAAGAAGACAACAACAGAGAGGAGAGGAAAAGATAATTCCAAATATTCACAAGCTTCTCACTTGTGCAGAAACATGCTGAAAGGGAACGGGGAGGGGGGGGAAAACATGCTGCAACCATGCCTTGTCATTACAAATAATTTGTATGCTATGCCATTTAGTGATGGTCCAATAACCTTTTTGTTATTTCCAAAACAATTTGTGTGAGCTGTTGCAGCAATGTAAAGAACTGAATTCTACATAAAGATGTACATTTTAACACAAAACAATTTAAAGCTATTACTGGAGAGTTCATGACTTAAAGGTCCAATAGTAATTATCATTGCTGCTTTAGAAAAATACTGAAATGACTGAATTCTTCAACTATTCTACAATTCAGAGCTCAGCTGAGGTACAGAAAGTGTGATTCAGACGGTATTCCATTCTGCATGCACATGCTTTCTTTTTCATGTCACTCAACATACTAGGAAAGCAAGTGTCTCACATCTAGGGCACACAAGACATAACCAAGCATCAAAAGCAAGCTGGTAACACTGCATATAAAACCTGCCTTGCTATCTTCCCAAATACCCTGACAGATACCAAGCAAGAGAAACAAAACTGCTCTCTTTGTTGCCAACCCTCCCCTGCCATGTGAAAGGCAAGTGCAGACAAAGCTCCAATTTGAACAATTACGGTAACTCCCTTCCAGCACGGTTCCTCTGCAGCGTGGAGCTCATTCAGAAATCAGCATCTTATTAGCTAGAGAGGATGAAGCAACTGCAGCCCGCCTGGGCTATGATCTTTACTATTGCAGCTCCATGAAACATCATGAGATGACATAAAGATAGTGCAGCTAAATAAATACGTAAATAAAATTCAAAGCCTGTCATGTGCAAGTACAGCCTATATTCATGACTTCCACCTTTATTCATATTCCAATGGCCATTTATAGCATTGCCTCATATTAAAAGAGACAATCATGTTCCTTAAGATACAGAACTCAATACATGGAAATTCATTCTGTATCAGAGTTCATTTCTTGCTACTGGCTTCACACATTTTCCATTCCAAAGTGATGCCAGTTTAACATATGTGAAACCTATTATTACTTGGAAATTCCTCAGGTTTTCTCACTGTTACTGTTTGACCCCTTCCACCTGCCTATGATTTTTTTTTTTTTTTATTTAGCTGACATAGGTATCCCTTCAGCCACCATCTCAAACTCAAATATAGTTTTAAACACTCCCCCTGGAGCAAGCACCTCTTGTTGATACAAGGCCATTTTAAAACATAACTATTACTATTAAAATTTTAAGTAGCCATTTGGACTCTTCTTTGGAAGTGCTTCACAACTGGAAAACTTCTTGGAAGATTTATCAAGACTGTTCTCTGGAGACCAGAAGGATCTGTATATTTTAAAAGTACCACATACAGTTATGGCTTTCTGAATTCACATCTTTGTAATTCTCTTGCTGAAGCTTTGCATACACACCACAGATCTTGCTACATATTCATAGTCTGGACAAACTTCTAACAAAATGTTTGAACTCCTAGAGGAAGGACAGATTGTGAACATGTTTGATATTTTAAAATCTAGAGCAGTGGTCACGCAAAATTGATGAACCTCTTTATAGACATTTTTGTACAGTTGTCACCGGACAATAAGAGAAAACTGGTATGATACCCCCAGTGGCAAAGATCACCTAATGAACCAAAAAAATCTCCAGATAATGCAGTTACTGCTTTCCTACTAATTTACCTGTGGAGATAAACAAATATGACATTGACCACTAAAAAGTATTATTGATCAAGGACAATGCTTTTACTTACTGACTGCAAACAGCATGGTGCTAAGACAATTAGTCCTCACTGTATAGATAAAAAACTTATTTACTACCTCCTACTTCAGTAAAATAAAATTTAACTCTATGATATCATCCTCATTTCAGCTGGGATAGAGTTAATTTTTCTTCTTAGCAGCTAGAATAGTGCTGCATTTTGGATTTAGTATGGGATTTAGTATGAGAAGAATGTTGATAATAGTGATGTTTTCAGTTGTTGCTAAGAGATCAAGGACCTTCCAACTCCCCATGTCCTGCCTGTGTGCAGGTGTACAAGAAGCTGGGAGGGAGCACAGCCAGAGCACCAGACCTAAACTGGCCAATGTAACATTCCATATCATGTAATGTCATGCTCAGTATATAAAGAAGAGGTGGCCGGGAAGGAGGGGGTTCTCTCTCGCTTCTGGGATTGTGATTGCAGGATCTTGGTATTTTGGGATCGCTACCTTGGAATGGGCTCATGAGTCAGTGTGTGGTGAGCAATCTCATTGTGCACTGTTCATTATCCAGTTCTACTTTCTATTATTATTATTATTTTATTACAATTATTAAACTGTTTTTACCTCAACCTATGAGTCTCCCTTTACCCCTCCAATTGCCCTCCTCCCCAGCCCCCGGGCAGGGGAGGGTTAACGGGCACCTGTGTGGCTGCCAGACAGGTTCAAACCACAACAGTCCTTTTTGGAACGAAAGGTGGGGCAGAGGAATGCAAGACAATAAGGACAGTAATTGGGAGAGGTAATGAGCAAAACACCAACTGAACCCTGTTAGCAGAATGATCTCTGGAATTCCTGTTGTAACTGTGGTAGAGGGATGAGGGGTGGATTCTGTGGATTGTGTTTCAGTATTGTGATATGTTATTTTTATTTTGTCATGGGGAAGGGGTTTTTTATGTCTGGTTTCTTGGTTTTGTGTTGATGTGAGTGAATACTGAGTTTGTGAATACTGTCTTATGTAATGACGGTGGATTTTAATGATAGTTCTTGAATATGTGATTTGCAGAGGCAAGGGGTGGAATGTGCTGGGTTTGTGTGTGTGGAGGTAGTTTTCGTTAGCAGGGGAGGGGGCTACAATGGTGGCCCCCCGTAAGCTTCTCAAAGCTCCCCTGGCTCCAAGTCAGAACCACTTCTGGCCAAGACTGAGCCAATTAGCGATGGTGGCTGTGCCTCTGTGATAACTTATTTA
Source organism: Strix uralensis (assembly GCF_047716275.1). NCBI lineage: Eukaryota > Metazoa > Chordata > Aves > Strigiformes > Strigidae > Strix > Strix uralensis. Next base: position 25,160,975 of record NC_133975.1, read on the forward strand.
AGAAGGGGAATCATGGAGGAGGAGTTGTGAGGAGGACACCTATGTGAACACCAAGGTCAGTGGGAAAAAGGAGGGAGGGGGGAGGTTTGCCAGAGAAGAGATACTCCCTTGTGGCTTGTGGTGAGAGGGCAGGCTGTGCCCCTGCAGCCCATGGAGGTCACCAGTGGAGCAGATGCCCACCTGCAGCCTGCGGAAGACCCCACACTGGAGCAGCTGGCTGTGCCTGAAGAAGCCTGGGACTCCATGTGAAGAAGCCCCCACTGTTGTAGTTTGGTGCTGGGAGGACTGCAACACACAGGAGGGACCCACGCGAGAGCAGCTAGAGAAACACTGCAGCCTGTGGTAAGGACTCATGTTGGAGAAAGTTTGTGGAGGACTGTCTCCCATGAGAGGGACTCCCACGCTGGAGCAGGGGAAAGAATGAGAGGAGTCGTGTTCCCCCCCCAAACCTTGACAGTCCTTTTACACAAGTAAAAATAATTCATGATTTCACTTTCAGTAAGTATTAGCAAATGTAATACTACCTGATGGAGAAAGTTTTCCAAAGCTTTAAATATCTATGACTTTCCAAATACCTGGTGGTATTCCAAACATACCCCATTTTATCATAACTGGATACTATGGGATTTCCCTGCTAATGTTAATGAAACAGTCCAGATTTCTGATCCTATCAAACTGAATGGCCTTTCTCAGATGATAAAAATGCAACAGAACACAGAAAAAAAAAAACCTCATTAGGAGTATTTTAATGAAATACAGAGAGAGATCTGCATTGTGCTAACAGTCCTTTTTCCAGCTAGGGAGATTTTAAACACCTGCTGCTCACACAGTCATGAAGAGAAAACTTTCACTTTAACAAGTGACATTATTATCTTTAATTTAAGAGGAAAAAAAAATAAGCTAAAGAAAGCACAGACCCACACAAAAGCTTTTGGCCAGATCATATAAATTCTCATCTGTTTAAAAAATATTCACCCTAGCAGAAAGGAAACATTAAAACCCATGAAATTTCAGATTTGCTTAAAATTTGAATTCAGAAACTTTTGAAATATCTGAATCAAAAGAGCAAAATACATACAAACATATTTAGCAGAAGACCCGTATTTGGAGTGTGTGCATGCATGCCCAATAACTTGAAGAACATGCCTTAGACTCCATGGACATACAGACATTTTCTAAAAGCCAATGTAAAGCACAACTTCCCACCAATGCCTAGAATCAGAAACCTAAGAAGACCAAACTATGATTTGTGAATTCTTCCCACTTCTGTAATATTTATTCTAAAACAGTGAAGGGACAGCAGCACCAACAGTTTTGTCATACATTCTTCTGTGCCTGGACTAAGAGAGGGCTGATGCCATGACAACAGCAACGCTGCACAGTAGCTTTTGATAAGCAGGAATCTTTCCTGACCTAGTCAGTCATTTCAGCATTTCTCTCCTGGGAAGACAGGGAAGAAAACATTTAGTTCAACCAAAAATTGGGAGGGGCATGGGGGGTGGGTGTGTATGTGTGGTTTGGGCGGGGGGGGTGGGTGGGGGTGTTTCTTTTTTATTTGTTTTTAAAGAAAATGTTTTCTTCTGCTGGCTTTAGATTCACACATACTAATTTGTCTTTATGGAACAAGGATGAAAATAGCTGATGAATGCACAGAAAGTATTTTGATTTTTTGTAAAGCAAAATCATTAATGGACACATAAACAGCGACTGCTTAGTAGCTATACACTTTCACATTTGCCTAGGCTTTTCGTCATGAAGGTAATGATTCCACATAAGGGAAACACTGATAGTATAAAAGTAAATATGTAAAAGGGTTTCACAAATCAATGCAGTTTACAAACAAGCAATCTACTTTTCACTAAACACTGAAACAACTAGAGTATTAAATGCTTATAGAGTTTACTGAACTCCTAGTAAATCCATCGTAAATAACTTTTATTATGAGTTCATATAAAAGCCATTGCCATTGGTTTTTAGTGATTTTTTTTCACTTTTGATTTTACAATGATTAAAGCTAAGAAGGGCAATCATCACAGCTAGAGACAACTTAATCAAAGGCATTCACAACTCAAATAAAGAATAACCACATATAATGACAGAGAAGCTATTCAAATATTCTTATGATAGTCAAAAATAAAACAAGGGTCCAGCTCTAAAACATCTGCACTATACTCATGTTTCAGGACTGGGTCTAGAATTACTATAGCCTTACTGAACCAAAATGCCTTTGTCTTAATTAACATAACAGTCTAAATTTTTTATGAATATTAGTCTTCCAAAACTCAAAAATTATGAGCTAGAAGTGCCTTATGTAAAAATCAAGTAAATGCAATCTTGCAATGAAATTATTTTCAGCTAATGAGAAGGAAAGGCTAACATCCAACAGAAAAATACAAACTGTTTGTACAAATACCGAGCAACTATACTCTAAAGAAAATACTATGACAAGTTAGAAGTTAAAAAAAAAAAAAAGAAAAAAAAAACCACCAAAACCCCAATCTGTAAAAAAACCCAATACATACTCCTTTCAAATAACTTTCATACTGTGTTACTAACGAGAAGACTACTTGGTAGAAAGAACACTGAAAATTAAATGATCTTTAATAAATTATCTCCATTTATCATTTCTACATTTATCTTGTTTGTTTCACTGAGCATCCCACTGTCACACAATGAACAATACAGGAAGGTTTTGCAGGACCCAGAATAAGCTATGGACACGTGGCTCCCTTGTAGCACAATGATTCCACCTGTCTCCTGCATTCCTTTCACTTCTCAGACCTCTCACTCCCATCCATCTCCTTACACAAGGAAGAAATAAATCTTGCTCATCTGATTTTAATGAGAGACTGAAAAAGCAAAACTTGCCAACAGCAATGTTACCTCTGTTTCAGACCACATTCTTGGGGTGGGGCAACAGGCCTTGATCACTACTTAAAACTGTTATTCTAAAACCATTAATAAACTCTGAGTAATGCAGCAAATAGAAGCTTAACTTCCATATTTTGCAAGTTTAAAAATTTGTTTCCTCAACGTTCTATTAGAACAGCCTTTAAAATCATGCAATAATAAAGAATAAAAATTATTTTGAAACATACACATATTACTATGTTCAGATAAGCCAAGATACCTTACAAATCAGAGATTAGTAAAGAAGAGCACCTACAGCGGCATTTTGTTCACAGAAAGTGACAAAAAAAAAGTGAAGCAGTGATTTACAGGCAACATCCTGACCTAGACACCAGCAAACTGAAGCCAATTCACGTCATGATGAAGCACAGCTCTGAAAAAGCTGTTCTGGCTCATAACTGAAGCTATGCAGGTACATCTCATCACACAGAAGTTGCATCAAAACTGCAAAGGCTTGATCAAGATAACACTGTAAAAGAGAATCTCACAAACAGTAAAACAGAGCTAGGATCAGAATTATAAAATCGCTCCATTCCAGGATATTCAGAAACCCAGCAGCAGCATTTTGTATGAACTGTGGGTGGGGAGGCTTGTAACATGCTACAATGATTTTTGAGAACAGAAAATCTTCCAAAAAATCCTTCTATATTAGCAAGACTAGGCAGCTGCAATCTGCAAACACAGTGAAGTTATAAGAAGGTGTATTTTCCCAGCATGTGCATGCCATTTAAGAAACTAGGACGAACAAGAATTCAGGAATGAAACAAAATACTGGGCTAAAATGAAAAACTGCCAATTCTGACATTAATGGCAAAGCTCCAACTGACATTCACAGAGCTGGAGATTCACCCCAGGTATCTGTGTTTAGATCCTACAAGCAACAGCTTTCCTTAAACTGCCCTGTATATACTGAAAATGAGTCTTTAACTTTTCCATTTAGAAGGACAAGCAGCTAGAACAAAATCTGTGCAGGCCTCTTAAAGTTAATTTTAAAATACATCTTCATGCAGTGTAGGAGAATGAAATTTAGGCCTGCGGATGAAAGACCTGTACAATTAGAAGACCTGAACAGCCAGCACCACAGAATCATGCTTAACTGTAATGAGATAACACCTTCTGGTTTTGTACCCATACTGCACTCTATTAACCTTTATTTTTTCTTCTCCCTGTAAAATTCCAGTACAGCTTCACCTGCATATATTTAGGTATGTTTCTGACATTCCATACCTCATCAGTGAGAGAAGGATGAAAAAACAGAGCCTCTGAAACAGAGCTTTGTGTAGATGTAACCCTTTTATTTCAGCATTAGAATTTATTCCTGAGAACACCAATAAAGACACACAAGTTTCACACCTAAACTGCTAATTGTACACATTTACCGTAAGCAAGTGCAGGTACCTGGGATCATTATCAAATCAGGCTTCTAAGTTTTACCAATTGCATGCTGTCATTAAGTAAAACAGAAAATATGAAGCAAGTTATATATCATCCTTTTTTAGCTGTAGAAGGAAAGTGAGAAACCTGTAAATACCTGATCACAGGAATGATTACAGAGCACACAGGAAAAAACACAGAGAAACAGCTGATGTATTTATTCAGGGTGAAATAAGTCTTTTCTAGATAAGCCACATAAAAATGGCAGGTACCTCTGCTGTGTGGTTGGTTTGTTTTAAATAAAACAAGACAAAAGATGTTAGAACCCCCCTTGCTTCTCTTTGTGAAAAAACAAGTGCAAGGTGAAAGTCAGAATCCATCTCCCACCTGGGCATCAGTGATGACCAGTCAGCACTGTCTCCTTCTCTTCTCTTATGGCTACTCAGGACTAATGAATTTTGCCTTGATCAGTTTCTCAACTTTCGTTATGACCCCCATCTCCTGGCTCATCAGTTTTCTTGCAGCCCAGTAAATTGGCAGCTGCTCAGTTCCTTCAGGGGAGAGAAGCGAGAGTCAATTGTAATAATGGGCTGCAATTACTCCTGTGTTGCAGGAACTGAGCTGCTGTTGCTGACTGCTGTCATTTTATCTGCCTTTGAACTTCTTTATGACCCCATGGCAAGGAATTACAGCCCTCGGCTGGAAAAAACATCACACCTCTCATGATCACACAACGTCCTGCAGAGCCTCTCAAACAAGTGCCAGACAGGCTGATTGTGAAACAGGAAGCAGTATATAAAGCCATATTAATTATACCAATGCAGCCGCACTGCTTCAAGACCTTCTTCAAACCTCACTCACGTATCTCTAACACAGCTCTGCATACTGAACTTAGACTGTAGACATGTATAAACACGGACAAAGGCAGTATAGTGGATATAGACTGCTCTCTGCCTAGATGCAGAGTACAGAAATCTGTACAATTTGAAAACATTGGACGGTACAAGACTGAGACAATAATTTTGCCATAATCAGAATGGAGTCATATCCAATGGACAGAAGTATTTTTTTTATTAGCCTAACTCACCTTAAACAAAGAAATGGATGGGAGCTGTAATAGTCAGTTAAATATTAGATCTCAGAATCCCCCAAAGAATTAGCAAAGTCAATAATTAAAGTGTTTATCTCCATGAGTAAAGCACACTTGTCAGTCATTACGTTCTTTGGCTCAATATTTTTCTTTTCTGAAGCAACTTTTATTAGAAATACTGCAGAAGTACAACATAAAGATCCCCAAGAGATTAAAAAAAGAAACACGCAACCAAATAAAAGTTGTCTGAAATGCTAAAACACGCTAATGTCACTAGGCATCACCTAAAATACAAACAAGATTATTTCCACCTTTTATTTCCTGAATTATTGCTTTCCGTCTTCTGTCATTAAGCTGAATATATTTTCCTTCTCAACCACTGTCCAGGCCTGTTCACATGGTCCCCCAGCTGCTCACTGCCAACTTTTTGGCAACCTTCCACCTTAAGGGAAGGTAACAAAGCTTGATCTTTGTTACAATTCAGTACATGTAATATTTTTCAACTGTTTCTTTAAAAGTGTTAGATATCCATCAGTCAATCATTCTGGTGGATCTAGGGGGTGGAGGGGGAGGTCTGACCCACATGCTGAGATGGAAACAACTCTTGAGTGAAGTTCCCTGGAAATATCTATTGGATATTTTTAATGAATGAGTTTTAAAAATTGCCACCTCTAACAAGATATTATTTTGCATATAAAATATTTAAGAGAGATAATTTAATTTAATAACAATGGCATTGAAGTGTTTCATGAGGCAATAATTCAGTTTGAGTTGATTAAGTTCAAAATTGTTGGCCTAGCAATTTATTAACCATGGACAGAAATTACTGCTGAGAGAGCACACTGGGGTATTCCCCACATTCTTACTATGCTGTAAATCATAAATTCCCTTCCTTTTGCTGTAAGGATAGTTACTTTATTTAGAATGAAGTTTGTAGATACAAGATAGTGGAGAAAAGAAAATAATGCTTTGTTATTACGTGAACAATGCCACACCGCTCCAAACAACATAAAGAAACCAGCACAAGTGAAAAAGAATTTACTTAAGGTTCAAAAGATTAAAATGTCACTATAGCTATAAGGCTATTAAAGTTCTCAGTATTTTAAGGATCATCTTTATAATGCTTATTTTAAACCACCCCCTTCACGTAACTGATGAAAATTCAAATGGCATAATTATTTTAGCATTCCAACAGCAAATCCAACCTGCTCTCTCTCCACCGCCAGCACAGACTGTTCACATTTCCAGTGCACGCTGAGCAGAAGAGAACAGTTTTAGAGCGAGTGGCCACTGTTACGATTAACTATTTGTAACAAAAAAGGTGTGGGGTGAAAAAGAGTATGAAGGGAAAAAAAGGGGGGGGGAGAGGGATGAACACAAATTCTGGACATCTTAAACAAATTCCAATGGTCCTTACTCTGATGAACTCCAACAGAGGTTGAAGTGAGACCACCCAACCTTGAAAATCAAAATGAAGTAGCAAAAGAAACCCATGAATGCCAAAACAGTTTTCTTTATGATGAACACTGTGCTTTTTCTGCTTGTTCAGCTACTGCAAGCTAAAAGCATTATGATCAATCACCTGCTTTTAAGTGCTTTGGGTTCTAGACAGTTACAGTGTCAGTTACAAGGCACATTAATGAATTGCAGGCATACTCTTTGGTCTCCTGCTGGCGCATGCTAATCCATTTTATTTAGTATTGCAACCAAGGAGAACATTTTAATCATCATAATGTGACTGCCAGTGCTCATCTGATCATACTCACCATAGATTAGGCAAATCCTAAAGTCTTCAAGAATATTGCCTTTCTACTTCAGACTGGACAAAAGAATGGTCTCACTTCTCTGTTAAAGTTTAGCTTTCACAGAAGAATATCCATACAACTTAGGTCTTTATTCAGAGAGGCAATGCACAAAAAAATAATATCCTTTTGTGACATTACTTGTCTGAGCTCTGCCACACCAATCGAAGATTAAATTCATAAACTGCATTTAGTTAACTGACAGATTTCAAAAATAGCAAGTCAATAACAGAAGATATATGCTAAATAATTAAAAATTTGCAATGGCATATCATGGTATTTTTAACTAATCAGGAAATAGAATTCACATACACTATCATAACATATGTTTGTACCTTTCTAAATTTGTGGAATGAACGCTTCAGTGAGGATATGTTGTCTACACTGCCTCAGAAATGCTCTGCTCTTCACTGTTTAACCAGCTTTGCAGTTTTACATAAATATTAATATTTCAGGTATTAAACTAATTAGCATAGCTGAAGTAAAGGATGCAGACTGAGGGAAAAAAAAGTAAGCAGTGATGCCACTGGTATGTTTAAAGTTAACTCTGTCCCAAACATGGCAAGTGCATAGAAGTAACAGATGGATAGGAAAAATGTGTTTTACATTACCCTCAATTTAAAGGAGAAAAAGCACACCAAAGCTACTGAGCAGTTTTTCAGCATGTCTCCTATGAGAACTGATATGTTTACAATTAAACAGGAATCCACTAGGTGCAAAATAACATTCTAGCTGCTTTTAATTCCACAGTATATTGAGCTACTGAAAGAAGAGAGATATAACTATTCTTGAAAAACTTTTTTTCAGTTTCTTTATCACCTCAAATCTTCTTGCTGCACACACAAAAGAAAACACTCCATTATTTAAGTAAATATATATATATATATGCATACACACTGATTATTCAATCTTTTAGGCTGACTGAATGCAGAAATAACTTGTTCACGAGATTTAAAATAAATAAATAAATGCAGACCTGGTCTACCATTATAAAGGAAAGTACACATAATGATGCTCTGCTTTGTGTATGTAGGGCTTTTGATCCAATAGATTATTTTACCATGGGATTTGAAGCCAAGATAGTAGTTCTTACATGCAAGCAACATTTGTAGTGATTCCAGTACTCAAAGCAAAACAGAATAGTGTTATAACCTTATGACAAGTAGATCTAAAACATTCCTCAATTGTTTACACGTGCTGTGCCACTCTGTAAAAATCTTTTTTCTTCATAATATTCAAACAAATCCTACTCTTCTTCACTGTTAAATTTTAAATGATCAAGGTAGCTGGCTGTATACGTATTAGTCATCCAGAAAGCTTGACTGAGCATTACTGAGAAGCTGATAACTTTGTCATTTTCCTTCCTCCTTCCCTACCCTCCAACCCAATTCAAATTAATCAAGAAGCTTTTGATCATTGTGGAAACATTAGGCTTTCTACCATGTTTCATGATTGCTTTAGATGCACTTACATCTCAATGAGATCTTAATAGCATAATAACAAATGAACAATAAAAAAATCCTCATAGAGCCAAAGTTTAATGGCACCTAGAAGAGCTTAACATTAACTTTTTAATTTTTCTCTGACAGAATTCCTGTTTATGCCTTTCTCCGTGTTCTTTAATAATATATTCAATAGCCTAGAATAGCATCCCACGAAATTATTTTTGAATGTAAAATATAGATCTTTCCTGTAAAGGTGGTCACTGACAGATTTTTCTTGTTTGATTCAACCAGCTTACTTTGATAGCATATTATTTTAAACCCATTTTTAAATCTTTTTTGGAGTATGGGTGCAATTAGTTTAAAACTGAAGAAGTGATGGTCAGAACAGCAACAAACCCTTCCCCCACTCAGTATAATTTCCTGTAATCATTTTGTATTGCGCAACAAGCAAAAAAGAAAGTTTTTAAGCTTTCTTACTGAATTCAAGTTATTTCCTGTTTAGTTGTTCCTGATGTCATGTACAGTAATTGATCTTTGCCATGGTTTTGAGTGTGGAAGACTGGAATTAATTTCTTGCCAAGGAACTGCTGGAAAATCAGCAATATGACCTTAATCTATCATCCCAGCTATAGCTTGATGCAAACAACTGTATTTAAGAGAGGCTGGATCATTTGCTTTCACTTCAAGTCACCAACGTATCAGTATATTTGATCTTAAAACACTTCCTCATATTAATCTTTCCCCCTCCAACACATTTGATATATCTTTGGGTTGCTTTGGTTTTGTTTAGCATCTTGCTACAGATTTGTATCATTCTGAAGGAGAGTAAAGCCTGAATGAACCAGACAAAGGAGGACAAATGTTCTTTTGATTTTCTGTCATCTCCACCTATTTAGGGCATTCCAGGCCAGGCTCATTCATATGTTTGTTAACATGTTTGATCACAGTCTTCACCAGCAATCAAGGAGAGAACTCTTTCTTTAGAGAGCTTCCCAGTTATTATTACAAATAACTGCTTATCATCACAAAATCTACAAAAGGACAAGTGTTCTTGGGGCAGTGGGGACAAGGATGGGGGGACAGGGGAACACAATGACACAGATGACGCTGTTTCTTCTCATTCACATAAATTCCACCTTCCACTGGCCCACCCCAGCGCATACCAGGCATCCATCTCTCCTCTCACTTACCATCTATCAACTGTCTGAAAGGTCTTCCCATTCCTCCTCCCACTTTCTTTTGTTGCTTTTAATCCGCTACCTTTCTGCCTAGTTCCTTTCCAAAACTGCCAGTTGCTTTCTACTCAACTTGCATTCAACTCCTTTCCCCAACTCTTCTTTCATACTGCTGTTGCCATCACCTTGGACTCATTTCATATTCACAAATATTATCATGATAATACAACAAAGAATCTAAATACATTAAAAAGTATTTCTCATGCTGCTTTAGCATGACAAAATCATTACTACTCAACTTCAGGACTTCATTTAGCTACTCTTCTCTGTTCACCTTCCATTGTTTGACACTTTCTACTGTACTTAACAGATCCTTTACTTAATTTTTTTAAGGGTTTTTCTTTCTCATCCATCATGTTCACTATTATTAATCAGGGTTACATTTGCTCCAGGGAAAAACAGAATATTTTCTAAGGAATAATGCCCTTGCAGAGGATCATTATAAATTCCCATCGCTATATACCAAAAAGTCACAGACTTCTAAGTCTGACCCTGAATCCCAACCACATCGTCTCTGGCACTGTATTTCACAGAATCATACAATAGTCTGGGTTGGAAGGGACCTTTAAAGATCATCTAGTCCAACCCCCTACCTGTGTGGACAAGGACATCTTTCACTAGATCAGGTTGCTCAAAGCACTCCCCTTTAAGCCTGTGTTTCTTAATAGAGATAAGAACACATCCCTTCCACTCACATATCCGTTACACACACATCCCTTCCTCTTCCCTCCATGGTCATTCACATCAATTCCTCTCTTTTAGAATGCGAGTCTCAAGCATCATCTTTGACTTGTCCTTCCATCTATCCCCTTATCAGTTCTCTACGTTATCATACCCTTTGCCATCTTCTATCTGTTTAATATAGTTTCCTATAATACATCTTCTGATGTTGTCCAGTTTTGCTTTAAATGCACTAGTACTCTTAGAGAGGAAATGAAAATTACTAGGCACTCTTACTGGTTCACTCAACATGAATAAACATTTCCATCTGCTACAGAGCAAATCATTTCAATCTTTGACAAAACAAAAAACCCTCTGAAATCAGTAAGAGCATTGAGCCAAAATGAAACAAAAGGGTTTTGATAAGAAACGGATACTATTGCTTGTACATAACAGAGAGAATACTCATCACTATTCAAGCTTTAACTTGGAGTCATGCATGGATGAAAAAAAGTCACAGATAATTATGGCAAAAAGTCACAAATAATTATAGCACACAGCCATACATACTGTTTCCTAGTCTTTATATTTAGCAAAGTTTCCTCAAAAATCCCAGGTAAATACATCTATTTCGTAACCACCCAAAACAGTAACAAAAAGGATCCTGAATTCTCTTTATCAAAGCCAAATTCTAGGGCAAACACTGTGACACCTAGATCCTCCCTGACTTTAGATACCAGTGAATCTTAAATATACCATAACAAAGGGGGTATATTCTAGCAGGCCAGGGAAGCATCTGCAGAGCCCTTCTGACGGTCACAGAGGGGAGGTTATCACTGGCACCATCACAGCAGACTGACATTTCAAGCCAGTGTTTGAGCTGTCATGAAGGATCAGATGACATGTTTTTATTTAAGCACGAATGATTTTGAAATAGAAATGGGAATTTCACCAAGTTGCAGGTTGAACAAATTGATTCTGTACGATCCATTTTTCACTTTTGCTCCAGAGAGGAAGTTTAAGAAATTCACACTACATGGAGAGTCAAAGAAATTGATGGTTTCATACTAGCACTATATCACTGCCAGAAGCTCAAGCTAAACCAATCACTTTTTAAACTAGAAATGGGCCTGAGACATGATGTTCTGATCTCAATCTGAACTTCACGAAGTTCATGGTGGTTATGTTAGGATTTGGCATTTGACTTAGGATCTTCTCCACTTTTAACAATGAAGAAAAATCTTTTAAACCAACAGTGGACTCTCCTCTATCAAGTTTAATAGAAATCAATGAATCAGCTTGATCCGATCTCATTTCAACATTTTAAGCAGTCTAAATAGGTGCCTTTTAGCACTGCAGTTATAATAAACCTCTCTAAGTCTCCCCGGGAGTCGTTCTAGTATGGATGTGAATTCCAATATGAACAGGATTTGAGGACATCCCTAGACATATTTGCCTGGTAATTACTGGCTAAAGCACAAACTTGAGACCAGGAAAGATTTTCAGAACAACAGAGCCCTCTAATGGATTAATGCTGTATTACTGGATTTTTCTTCAGTGCTGCAGTAAAAATAATTCAGTTTTCAACTTGAAAATAAAAGACAAGAGGTACCAAGAGAAGAACTACAGACTATGAAAGCTTAAAGACAGAAACTATTTTGATTCCCAAATAGCCAGAAATTGCATAAAGAAAGAGACATTGTTCAAATGGAGGATCTAAAAAGAAACCTCTTAGGACCACTTGATATTTTTAAGTAAATAAGCTTTGGGAAGAAGCTGGTTTTGCACCATTGTTTGTAATATTCATACACACAGAAGAAGCTGACAGGCTGGCAGCACATCTAACCTTCATTCTGTTTCAGGGTTTGATTTTGGTTTGCCTTCTGCCGCACTGCAGTCAGTGATCCCTGCAGAGCATCCATGTAGTAGAAGGGAATAAACATCTAGTAGAAAGGCTGTGTAAGGGTGTGCTTTCATGATCAGCTAAAGCAAATCTGAAATCAATGATGTTGAAAGGGGAGCTGATACAACTTACCATACAGTCACACAAGCAACAGAACCAACACACACACGTACACACAAAATAAGTATTTTAAAAAAATCTCCAAGAAAGGAAATTGATTGAGGGGTGAGGAGCAGTCTTAGATTATTTTAGATAGTCAAAATCTGCACCCTGAAAACATGTACCAGAGCAATCAACAACCCTTCAACAGTGAATGGCTCTGGAACAGTTTTGTATCAACATACACAGTCAGAAAAACTGACTCAGCATGGTGGGTAGGGCTGGGAGTGCCCCATTATCAACAGAGAAAGATCGAAGAGCTACTTGAGGCAAAAAAGATGCTTATAATGCTTATATGCAGGTAGAGTAAGAAAGAAGGAAGAAAGCAAAAGTTAGATGCCTGGTACTGAGACTCTCAAGAGGGACATAGCTAGTTTCAAATGACATATCACTCCAGAAGAGAAATTTCTCCACAGGTCTGTATACCTCATTGAAGTACCACATTTGTCCCTTAATCAAGAAGCTTAGAACACCCATAAGGGAGCACTCAAAAGTATTCAGGGGCATAAGATGAATACAGTATTGATCCTAAAGCTAAAAGCAGCTCATTACAATGAATCCACAAAGAGAGGACTCTCATGGATGAGAATGCATTCCAGGGGTTCTCACTGATAAAATACCTGGAAACCCCATGACAGAACAGTAACATTTAGCACTGCAGCACAGTATGGGTAATCCCACAGGCAGAGACTGCAAAGTAAGTTGGTCAACTTCATTCTTTCTACGAGAATGACGTAAAACAGACTCAGTGAAGTACAGGGTTTGGGGGTGGGGTGTGCTGCATTTTGGTTTTTGTTCCGCCTTAAAGACCTCTAGCTGTAAACTTTACTTAAACTAACTGGCAGGTCACCTATTCATTACAATAATCAACACTGAGGATTTCAGTATAGCTAAAGCGTACTGTGCTCCACTATAAAGACCAATTTCTCTCCATGGTGCTCATTCAGCAAAACACATCCTGCAGGCTTAAATTTAAATTACATGTAGCCAGTACACTTTTGGTAAAATATTACACATCTAAATCATTTGTGGAGTTTTGTTGTAGCTACAGAATAGTACATATCCATAAACTGCACCACATTTTAATTAGTTGGTTGTTGACTAACCTCAAAAAAATGTACCTGACAAGTAAAACTTCCTTGGAGCACTGTAAGTAGAAAGAAAGAAGGAAAAAAAAAAAAAAAGTCTTTCTCAGCCTCAAATTTCCTGCCATACCCTGGGAAAGAATAGCAAGATCTAATGTTGGACATTACATGGTCCCTCAAGCCTACCTAAATAATTTCACACTTAAAAGGATAACAGGAGAGGAAGTAAGATCAACTCCAAAATGTCAAGTCTTACTGAAAGATCATTCACATTTGAAACAGGAGTTTGCCTGTACACAAATTTGAGAGAAAATAAGAAAAAAGCAAGCATGTAACAACACCTCCCCCATATGCTCTCCCAGGTTCCAGCTACGTGTCAGTCACTGATTTCCTCACGCAGAAACAATACATTCCATTTACTGTCCTGCAAAAGATTTTTCTTCCACTAGTTCACACAGTCATTCATTAAACCAAATCATCCCCATTTATCCCCTACCTACAGCATCTGAAAGAGTTCTACAGCTAACTACTTTATATCATAATGACAGACCTACTTCAATGTTTTTTAATACTGGATTTGTTTAAGTTATTACAGTGCACAACAGAAACTGGCCAATCTAGGTTCTTAAAAACACGAATGTCGGTTTTGAACATTTAGATGAAGTATCACTTAAATACCACAGTCTATTTCCGTATAACATGCTTTCCAGAGCACTGTATTACAGGAAAGTGAAACCAGTGCACAAAATAAGCCTTCTGATTTAGTAGAGTGCTTATGGCACACATTTTAAGAGTGAATTAATCCCAGCCCTAACACTAACTTGTTGTGACACTTAGGGCTTTTCACTTCACCTCACTATATATTAGTATTTTCCATTGTACAATAGACATAATGACACTTCACCTGCTTTTTGAAGCCTTCTGAGAACTGCAGCAATAGAGTACTACATAAAAAGAGATATGCATTTATATTGAAATACATCTATTCACAAAGAACCATCAATTTCCAACTCACCAGTTAAACCATCTTTATTAACACTCATTCACAAAAAGCATATGAAAAATTTACCTGCTCATTTTTGCAGATCCACACGGTATTCCCCTGAAGTAGAATAAAGATTTTGGCTTTGTATCCTTTCAGCTCAAGATACCCGCTTTTCTCAGGGGCAACAGAAGTTCGAGACTGAGAGTTATTATCAGACTGCAATTTCAAGGCACTGAGCATTGTATTAACCCAGTCATTCCTTTCTTCTAAACAAGAAAAAAAATTAGACATGGTTAAGCAGCAACTCCGTTCTACTCTACACACTGGTTTTCCTGTTCTTCCTACTATGCTATGCTGGTTGATGGTATAGCTATACCACATCACAGAGAACATCCACCTTGAGGAGGAGGTGTAAATAAAAGCAACATAAGAGTCTGTATAAGTGGAGATGTTAGGAAAGACAGCCATTCAATTAACTCCCAACAATCAACACACAAACTGAAAGTTAAACAAACTGATGATCAAGATTCTTAAAATTATGACTACTAGGTCTAAGATGCTTAATTCCAGAGAGCTTAAAGACTGTGGTGGTAGACAGGTGGCATTCTGGAAGCCAAAACAATGGGCAAGAACTACAGAAGTTTTGTAAGCAAAAACCAGGGAGCCTCAGTATCATCTGTCACTAAAAAGGAAAGCCATCACCAATGCTATTCTATGCTTGGCCATGCTTTTAAGCAAAAACATTTGTCAATTTACAATCTATTCCATTAAGGTGTAGTGGTTAAGCTTGATATTGTCAAGGGTACTGAGTAATCAAGAAAATGCATGTTTGAATATCTTTGCATGCATTATTAATTTAACATCTTACAAATACATGAACACAAGTAGGTGAAGTAATAAAGTTCCACTCAGTCTCATTCACTATGTTCAGGTATTTCACCAGACTAAGATCAATATACTTTAATGCTGAATACTCTGAATGAATTAGACTTCTCCCATGTGATTGGAACATCATGAATATTTCAACTCTTTGCTCTGAAAGATTCGGGTCATAAAATATATGGCAGGGGTGGGGGGGCACGGAAGGAAGCGCCTAACATATATAACACCGTATATATAAAGTTGACACCACGGTGCCGAACACTGCAAAGAACACCGTTAAAACAGTAACATGCTTACTTCATAAGTGTCATGTGCAACAAGAAGGAACAAATACACGAATTTAAGCGTCAGAAAACAGTTTGAAGAAGAGGAAGATAGCAGCCTGACAGACTAGCACAGGGAAGGTGATCCAAGTGCTCCTCTTAGAAGTTTTGTTTTCATATACGCTCTTTTAAAGTACTTTGAAAAGATCACTGGAATATTTCAGTACAGTTGAGGGCATCGAATTACTCCAGAAGATTTTTTTTTAATGGTGTTTCACTCCAATTAAACAAAATCTTGCTGCATCTGAGCAGATTCTGCTCTAATCCATTGCTATCCCCTAACAACTTAATTTTTTGTCCCTAAACTTTTCAAAGCATTATATACAGAGTTTTTCCCTCTAGATATTTAAATCAATCCAAAAATAGTGGTTTTTTGATATACAAAAAAAAAAAAAAAATCAGAGCACTGTAAGGAAACAAAACAAGCACTATGATCCAATGATTGCAGACCAACATTGGTACCAAGGGGCACAGGTCAATGTGTCATAGCATTCTTTTATTCCGATACTCCAGCAGAAAGAAAGGAAAATTAATAAATAAGGTCCAAGGATAAAATATGTATAAAAGTCTCCATTTCAAAATCTTTGAAAACAAGTTAAGTACCCTTTGAATAGTCCCAGAACAATTCCCAACCACAAATCCACAGAACAGCAGCATCAAGTAACAGTCTGCACACATAACAGAAAGCAAGCAGGATTATTTACATAATTTACTATGTATATATCATCCAGCTCGGATACAGTAAGGACCAAATTACTTGTACAACGCACATTTCTAAACTGAACAGATTTACAGACAGGCCACTATGTCCAAAGATGGTTATATACTAACTGAAAACACAATTTCATGTATGACAAGTGGTTGCTCTGAATGTATTATATAAGTCAGTGTAAGTTGTTAACATTTTTATAGTATTCAAAAGCAATGGTCCATAAAGCAAATTACGGCCCTACAAAACGTACTGCACTAAGATGGTATTGTTCCAATTTATAAAAAAAAGTAAAAAAAAAAATTTGGAAGAGAAAGGCAAAATAATAAAAATAGACATACTCTTTAACTCAGCTAAGAGCATAAAAATGCCTGAAATGATTTGAGCCAAACCTGATAAGAAGGATTTGTTCACTGATGCTGCACTCCTGTTACAGCCTACAGCGAATGTTTACAACCAAGCTATAACCCATAAAAATGGGATTTGATAATGGAAATGCTGAGAGACCCTTAGCTATAATGGGTCTGGCATGTACTGCTGTAAATACATATTGCATATCTTTTTTTTCTAGGTATTCCATTTTATTTGATTGCTTCCATAAATAAGTCATACATGCACTGATATTGATTCCACATATTACAGCTGTAGATTGATAAAGCATTAAATTAGAAGGCATATTAACTTCCCTACTACAATTTACATTTGTATTCTTTATCAATACATGGCTGAAAATACCGTATAAGGCAGTAAATACACACAGAAAAAAACAGATTTCCTTTGATCACAGCATCACATTCAAGCCATCAACTTCATTGTTACTCTTTGTCAATTTTATATCAAGTGGTGACTCGGAGCAGATGGCTGAGAGCACACAGGCCGTAAGAGCTGCTAGTGAGACCTGAAGAACATCCAGACAAATTCATCTTTTGGAAGGATGGGGGAAGAGGCAGAAGAGTTGAAAAATAGCATTCTCATTTTGATATTTTTAGAAGTCATTCCCCAACAATTTCAGAGGTTCTTACAAAGCTTACAGTTATCTCCAGTTTCACTTTATGACCCCAAACAGCTGGATTCCAGAAATATTTCTGGTAATATAACAAGTTATATTTCACAAACATAATTTAACAGCAGTGATTACATGGCTTTTTGTCAATCATTAGAATTACATGTTATACTTACCTTCCTTATCCACACGGAAGACGAAAGTCCTATGGGATGTGACAACTTCAAATTTATTCTCCCCATGAACTCTTACTGTTGATATAGCAGAGAGCAGTATTATTCCCTTTGAGAACACTTCCTATAATAAAAATGCAATAGAAATAGTTACTAACTCTCATGGAACATTAAATGTCTCTCGGGTAATGCTATTTGCCATGATGTTTCGGAAGTTCACATACACAGGTTTTGCTCCTAAAAGTTCACAATACTATTAATAAAACTGCATCAATAACTAAACCACTTCACTACCTACACATCACCGACTTCACTGTTCTGGGTCCATCCGTAAAATCCCATGGCAAGATAGAATGCATATATTTGAGATACCACTTCATAAATTGTCTCATGGCACTAATATTGCAAGATACCACACTCTCCTAAATTTACAATTTTATGCCAAAGTAAATTACATTGACTATCTCACAGAACCATAATTAAAAAATATGTAATTATTATACTTGTAGACTAGAATCAGACAAGGGAAAAAATTGTGCCTTCTCCAGGCAAAAAATTCCAAAGAATTTTTCTGTTCCTTCCCCACTCCTTCAATGGGTAGCCAGTAAGAAAAGTAAATTCACTGATTTTACCCCTAATTTTGAACTCAAAGGGGGTGACCACTCTCTGGAAAAATCCATTGCCCTGTCATTACTAACAAGAATCTTCCAGCTTCGGTCAGATATGTACTTTTCTGCTACATGAGGCAGAAGAACAATCCCTCAAAAACATTATTTGACATCAGAGCAAATTTTCCCAAAATTTGCTAATTTCCAACTATGAATTGGGATAATTGAACTGAACACAAAAGCAATATAGCAAAAAGGAACCGCTATAAGTACTTTATCCAAGTATCTTGTCTTTTAACCTAATTAACCAAAATATTCCGGGGGGCGGGGTGGAAAGGAAAGGTCAAGCAGACATACATACTTCTGCACAATTCCTGGATTCTGGAGTTAATGCTGCTGCTCCTGTCCCCGCTATGCTTTGATCAACTGGTTTTCTAACTAAGACAATTCAGATATACTGCTAAGATTTATGATCCAGATGCAATAACAGTCCAAGAGTCAGCTCCCCAACAGGATTTGTATCGCAGTAACTTTCCTCCTAAAGTATAAATTATTATAATAGACTTTATACAAGGACTTAAGGAACCACCGTGAATGCTAAGTATGAAGGATACACAGGATCATTTTTTTGTTTACTGAGTTTAATACACTACTGATTTGCACCAAATTCACACTCTTATGTTGTTTCACTTCTGTGTAATAATATACATCCGTGAGTGCAGTTTAGCACATAAATAGAAACATCAACATACAACTGAAGTGAATGTGTTACTATAATTAAAGACAACTACTCTGTCACTCAGAATAATCTTAGTATTGCACATCTATTTTCATTGTTAGAAGAGAGATTTTAACGTATTTGTTAATAAGGTTGGATATTATGTTAACTACCGCTCCTTCACAATGGCAAAGCAAACTTATTACATATTCAATTTCTAAAGGTGTCCAGATATAATTATATTACGGTGTTTGCAGGCATCTACTGGCTGTATTTGGTACTGTAAGACAATAATTCAGACTGCTGGAAGTCACAGCTATTTTATTTTATTTGCTTAAAAAAAAAAAAAAAAGTCAGTCTCCTTATAGCTGAGCATAGTTTTGGTTTTGCTGTTTAAACAATCATCCTTTCTAAGGCTTTGTTCTCCAAGGCATACGTACTTTCAAATACAGTTTAAACCATAGTAATTTCTCAATCTTTCTTCTGCTGCAGCTTCTCTTTCACGTGCAAGAAATAAAGCCTACTATTAAAAAGCTCTTGTTGATCAAGATAAAATTTCTCTCTTTGAAATACTCCAGACAAGAAATTAGGTGAATTATTTCATATAGAAAACAAAAACAAACAGAGTCAAGAACCTCACAGATATTTCTTCTGTTACTGAGAGGCGTACATGAGTTTTAAGGCTGCTAAAAAATTTTCTGACAGAACAATTTTCTAGTGGGGAAAGAAAAATTTTTTTTGCTATCAACACCCTGATGAAAACTTATTTTCAAATACAGCCCAATGTCACTCCTTGACAGTTGTGCTTCAGAGTTGGGCTAAAAGATCCTGGAAAATACTATTTTGCACTGCTTTGGCTTTCCTTCCACAACAGATTAAATATGACCTATTTCAAGAATGGCAATGATTCACCTGTTCTGCAGTGAATTTTGGTTTTTTGTTATGTTTACATGCAACATAACACAAGAAAATATTTAAGTTCTCCACATGAAAAGGCAAGACTTTTTCCTAAACCAGTAATATACTTGTTCGGGGCTCTAAGATGTTTTTAAATAAAAACTTTCAACATAAAAAGCTTTACTTTACAGCTTTTCGCTTTACTATAAAGTACATGTTAGAGCACCACAGTTCTGCCAAAAGTAGGAAGAAATTTGAAAGAAAAACTGTGTATATTGCGTAGCTGAGAAGAATTATCAAATTCTACCTTCCCCTCTTCAGTTTGCTCTCACTTCAGTTAACCACATTCTGTTAAGACAAAACCACACGGGATGTTGCTCTGACCACATCAATTTGCTCAGGACCACGAACACAGAAGGAATGAGCAGCGACACAGATTTGAACAAAAACTGTTCGCTGCTTACACAAAATGAAATTTTTTTTTCATATATTCAGATGAAAGGTAAAGAACAGATCTCTGTCAATTAGAAGTTGACATACAACTAGATCAAGGTTAGAGAAATATTTACAAAATTAAGGTTTAAATCATTCAGAAGTGTTCAGATGCGTTAAGTACACATTTTTAGGAATACTACCCTCTGTGTCTTCCCTATCCATCCTCCACTTGTTTCATTCTTCATTAGCCATGTAGCACACTTCCCCTTCTTGAGAACCTTACTTCTCTCAAGTTCCTAATTTGAATGACAAATAGAGCTATTTAATATTGCTAGAGTTTCTGGGTAAACTGAACAGTTTCATTCCACTGAGTCTACCCTTCTCTGCTTGTAATAATCAGAAAAATACTAGAGTATGGATTGGTTTCCTTTTGAGAACTACTTTTAATTGATATGGGAAACCAAAAGTATAACAATTCCTTTATAACATGCTTGTCTGTGTAGGAAGATCCTTGGACGAACACATTAGAATAGACAGAACTTGCTATTAAGATCTGAAGTTAAAACAACTTCCCTATTTAAATAGATAAAGATATATAAATAGCTAGCCATGTAGCTAGAAGGAGGGACCCGCTGCCTTGCAATGAACTATACCTGTCTTTTGCCAGAACCAGCTCCTGAGCTGCATGCAGGTCTTCACGGGTCTGCAAATAGTTGCTTACGATGTCAAGGTAACAACACCCAAGCAACAGCAGGAACATATTGGTATCCATGTACCAGGCAATATGAATACTCTGGGTGTGGGAGTAGTGATCCAGCAGAGACCACTGTATCAAAAACTCATGTTCCCCAGTGACACCACTGCTCCCCCAACACAATCCCACTGTACCGTGAGAACTACTGGTAGTCAACTATGTTTTCCTCATATCTGCAAGCTAGTCCAAGAGTTTCACCAAATCCTCAGTTCCAAGAATTTGCTTCAGGCTTCACAGTTCTCAGACATACAAAGTTCTTAGCATATTTGACTCATCAAGTTAACAAGTCAGCCACCCAGATTTGGTCAAACTGTATACACACACAGATCAACCAGCATGTCTTTCAATCTTAGGAGTGAGGTTTTGTACTCAGATTCCAGGAAAAGTGAGACAAAGAAGCTTCAGACCAAGCCTTCTGCAAGCTCCTGATAGTCTAACCAATCGCAGAGACCTTTTAAATAGAGAATATATAGTTGGTAGCCTTCTACACATCGTGTGACATACTAAATATTCCCCCGAGCAGAAGGGAAGATTTCTGGAATCTCCTATGACAGGCAAATGTATAACAAGTACTATTGCAGAGTAACTGACCTCCAAGTAACTTTTTCAGTGACCTTCAAAAAAAAATTAAAAATCCCCAGTGCAGATACAAGATTTAAAAGTCTGTATTAGCATTTCTTTCCCTAATTATGCTACAGACAGTGTTAAGCAAATCCCAACGCTGTATTTTTCAAGTCTTTCTTAATGACTAACTCTGCTTTTCTGCTCCTCTGAAGCCCTAGGATGAATACCACAAAGGGGTAACATTTTTTGTCACTGCAATCCAAATGTTATTCTTTTGTTCCCTTCATCTACAAAATCATCTTTTACTATGAGTGAAGCAAAATAAGCAAGTAAAACCAGATTGTTCCGTGGTCCTTATCAGTAGGGATAAAGATCAGTAAATAATTTTTTGACTTGGTTTTTAATTTCTCTGGCCCGTCAGGAAATAAAGTCTTTTCTCCACCCCACATAATCTGCTAAAATAGGGCTAAGAGTGTGCATGTTATAAAGCATCTATAGGACTCTTACTGATTACCACCACCCAGCATACTGCCAAGGAACTTTTACCTGCAATTGTATTTTGTTCCTAATTTAATGTGCATCTTCAACAGGAAATGCTTTCCAGCATTTCAAATAATGAACATGAATATAACCTCAGCTCCACCAAACACACATATTATATAATCATCTATTACTTTTGAGTTTAAGAAGTTCTTCATTTCTTCCAAGAGGAGAAATTAACTAATCACAGAGCAAAATAAAAATAATTTTGTAGTGCTCTAAATTGTATAAAATAAAAAGGAAAAAAAAGGAAAAAAAAGGTGGCAATTTTTCAAAAAAAAATGTGTTTAAAGACAGGTCTCCAAAAAAAAAAAGCCATTTCTGTTGTGAAAAAGTAGTCTGAAAAGGTCAAGTCTTTTGTAAGTCTCAGTTTCGCAAAAGGAATACATGTTTTGATTTACACCATGATTTACAAATCCGTTTTTGTATCACATATCAGAAGTGATCTACTTTAACCAAAGCAACTCATGAGTCTGCAAACATTTCAGTAAGATTCAGTCCTTAGACAAAGAACAGCCACTGACATCGCATTACTATGCTCATTTTAAAGACACATTCAAACATAATCTAGTCCAGTAATATGTGATTATTCCTAGAAGGCAAACAGGAAAGACACTTTTTTAATTAAAGAGTAAACAAGCGTATGGGGTTTTTGAATTTCAAAAGGTCTTCCATGCCACATTTAATTTCTCTCTCAAAATCTCCAACATGCTGCACTCCCATGACAAGACACTTTGCAACCACCATCAGAATAACACTGGATCTCTTAAATGTGTTTTGCATGACCCTGTTCTCTTTTGCAGAATGCAGCAGTGTCACTCTTTCAATAAAGTAAGAGGTTCCGATATCTCCCTGAAAAGGTCAGAAATACAAGCCTTTCTAGAAAACAAGAGGATGAAAAATACATGAAGATCTCAAGGACACCTTAAAATACATCCTAGTACTTTGCAATTGAAAATTATTTTAAGATGAATAATCATTTATAATTATTTCTGAATTTCTTCATGACAACATACATATTACAATGTACATATTTTTGTCCCAAATGTCCAAAACATGTCATTTACCTTTTCATTATTGTAGTAAGACATGCTGTCTCCATCAAACTTAACCCAGCGCTTCTGAAACACACGTTTGCTGTGAATCAAAAATTAATACTATTAGAATTATAAACACAAGTTAACACTGGCTTTTAAGAATGTCTCAAACACAAATTATAGAAAGGTCAAATCATGTGTCCTGTGTTTGGGCCTAAACATTTTGAAAATTAAAATATATCTTAGTCCTATCTTTTCAAAAGGAGAATGCTGATTTCAAATATAATAAAAAAAATGGACACATTTTTTAATCACTTCAGTTTCCTTTATCTCTATTTTCTCCTCACGTGTTCTATATCACATTTAAAGTGACAGAGGAAAAAGAACTTTCAATATTGTAATTTCGCTTAAAATGAACAAGGACGAGAACTGACTATTTTTATTGGAGGCAAAAGAATATTCTGAACACAGAGTATACCTTTAAGTGTTACAAGCTCTATGAGATACTTTCCAAAAAGGAAAGCTGAGAACCTAAAATGACCATCTCACTGTCATGTTTATGAGAAGGACATCTCTGTTGACGGGCTACAGCATCTCCAGTCATCAGCATCTCCTGAACGCTCTCTTTCCTGGCCAATGAATCAATAGCAGTCACACCAAATCACTCAACAAGTACAACATAAAATTTCATTTTCAATTTGTGTTATCAACTGGACATCATTAATGAGAAGCTCATTACACTATTTCAGTTTGCCATTAACTCATGCCCTATAAGGACCTCCTGAAATAATTATTTTTACATGAACCTGAAGTAGTCAGTTATACTCATTAAAAATCTTGACGGCCTATTACTTATCATCTATAAAAGTTTCAATTCTAAAATCTATTAAACGAGTTAATTAAGCAAGAATAAGACCCCACTCTAACATCTCTTTGCCAACATTATTTCCTTCCCTGCTAAATGAGTGATCTGCTTTAGGATTAGTAGACTGTGATAGTTTATCAAAACTTTAATCAAATAGCAGTTCCGGCTTAATTAACTTGTATTATATGACTACAATTAATCATCATTTTTCATAACCTGGAAAAGCAATCTAAAATCTATTTTCCATTAAAATGTCAATAAACTTCAAGACGATGCAGGGAAGAAAAACTGAACCTAAGTACCACACATGATGTGAGTAAACTGAATGGCTTTACAATTTATAGTGAGTTCACTAAAAAGAGAAGCTGTACTTTAAATGCATGGTTTGTAGCAATTTAAGAAAACAGTATTTATTCATTCCCCTGAGGAGTCAGAAAGTGCCAGGTGTAAAGAGGAGCTATATAAAAGGAGCAGGGGGGGAAGGCAAGGAGGGTAGAACAGAAAGAAACATTCAGCTGGCGGGGACTAAAATAAAATATGACAGTGCTTCAAGGGATGAAAAAAAAAAAAAAAGTGTTTTTTTTCCTTTGGTTGGTTTAATTCTTCAGATATTTGAGAAATGGTATTGCAAGAAGAGAACCAAAAAATGTAGCATTCATTAAACCACGCTAAAGAAAAAGTCCTTGAAATTTAGCCAAGGAATATCACTGGCTCAAGGTTGATGACCCTGCAACTGTTCTACTCAGTCCTAACCAGTACTAATTTTGTGGTTAACTCATTATCTTTTGCAAATAATACATTCTCACACAGGACTATCTAAAGCCTTCACACTTTTTTTGCAACTCTTATTCCTTCAAATAGCATAAGAGGAGTCAACTGGAATCAAGAACTACACTTTCTATCACTCTATTAGCTAACTGCCAAGAGTGTTGTTTAAAGGAAAAAAAAAAAAGGTCTCAAAGTGAAATAAAACAAAAGTTAAAGCTAACTGCAGCTCTGAGAAGTCAATACACTAACAATTCTGAAAAAAGATGTGCAATTACATATTATGCTGGGAAAAAGTCTTTTTACTCTGTGTATTTAATATAAAATATAAATATAAATATAAAATATAAAATAGAAAGAATAAAGAATTCTTTGATTCTTTACCAAAAGTAAACAATGACAATCCATAAAGGTGAATGAAACTTTTGAAACAAAAAAAAAAAAAAAAAAAAAAAAAATTTGAGCAGATTGACATTCCACGATGATAAAATAGGTTTATTAAACCAGGTTTATTCCTTCTTGTTATTCAGCTTCAACAATGTATCACTGTATCAACACAAATAAAGCCAGAAATCAAAGAAATTAAAACTTGCTAAACCAGAACTCTTAAAAAGGAACAACAAAAAAAAAATATGTACATTGCTGTACAATAGAGCTCCTTCCAGTAGGCTCAAACCAGATTGAATTCTCAACCATTTTAATTCAATAACTTTTTCACTAAACTGAAAAAAAATTAATTGCTGTACTAATTGACCAGTAGTGATGATTATTATAACCAGAAATAATGAAAGGCCAAACAGTTTTAACTACCTTTCAGTGTAGCTGAACATACAGTCCTAAGAGCAAAGAATGCAGTACTAAGGCTTGAGTAGAAGTAAAGTAGATGTATTACAGCACTAACAAGGATGACAGCTTTAATTTCTAGATCATAACTACTAGTGAAGATCAGAAATAGACTTAAAAAGTAAAACTGTGCAACTTTCAACACAAGAAGGAATTCAGAAGAAAGTCCTAACAACAACTGGAGAACTGAAAACTACAATTTAAAAGAAAGAATAGTCTATTCAGTTTATTAAAGAGGAGGTTAGAAGAATTTCATCAGAGTTTGCCAGTGTTTATGAAGGGAACGTCTGATAATAGAGTGTTCTTTAATATAAAGCAATTTACGAAGAGCTGGAATTTAACATAGGTTAAAATAAAACAAAAAAACTTTTTAAAATAACAGCAATTAAACATAAGTTGTTTTTTTTTTTTTAAACCCACAAATGTGGCAGTCTATTCTCTTTGTATTGCGTTCCTCTCTCTTCTTGATCATTTAAAGTCTTAAACCAAGACTTGGGCTCAGATGCCTCCCATCAAACTTGAGGCGCATCAATAAACTAAACTAGAAGACAATTCATCCTAGATGCATTTCTAAACTCACAATTCTGAAACTGACAGGATCTCCAGTCACACTAATTATTAATGTATACATCCATAGCCAAATTGGTAAAGTAGTATTTCAGAATCGGAGTTTGTTTTCACTTACTTTGTGGCCCACAGAAAATTAGCAAAAATGTACAAATTGGAAATACTGGTAGAAATTAATTCTGTATTTTTCTGCTACAGTTCACAAGTGGTGATCAACATTTTTAATAATAATATTTTTCCTGAGTGCACCTCCTAAATAAGCTTTAAAACAGGTAACATCATTAAAAACTTAAGAATTCAGAACTTGCAACATGCTCTTGCAACAAAAACAGTTCCCTTTCCCTTCCCACCACAAATAGTAAGCAGTGACCAAATACAAACTTAATATCGCTCATGCAAACATATGTCTTCAATCATACATCTACAATTATACAGTAATCACTGCAAATACCATACCCTTGAGGGGATAATTTATCCAGCCATCCTGCTTTAAACTTCTTTACTGATGGTCCATAAAAACAAGCATACGGTGTTATTGATTCATTCCCAATCGATGTTTGATCTCCATCAAAGTGCCGAAAATGAATTTGTTCACTGACCAAGCAATCTGAATCCCCACTTTGTCTCTTACTACAAGATGCTGATTGTGTTTTGGCTTTATTTTTCTTTTTCTTTAAAGGCAAAGAGCATTGTTCCACAATCGAATACACAGATTCACTTTCAGATTCTCTTGGTGCTAATGATTTGTTTTCCTGAGACAGGGATTCATTTTTTGCAAATTCCTTTGTCTTCTCTTCCTGATTATTAAAGGAACTAGAAACAAAAAGTGCATTTTAATCTTAAAGTATTGCTACAATGCACAAATTCGTAAAATCATTAATTAGAACAAATATTGGTAAGACATATTATAAACATAACATGTTCAACCATTGTGATAACCACAGACATGCTAAATACAATGTATCTTATAACTATGACCATACCCAATCCTACTTTCTCCATTCAACAGGACTGGTAGCAAGGTAACACTTGCTGGTTCCTTTAGAAGCCTGAACAGAAATTTAAAATTAATTCTCCTTCCTCAGAAAACTAGCTTCACTCATTTTAACATTTTGGAAGACTTCTAGTATCACCTCTCTCTTCCCTCTCCCACCCCAGTAGAAGACAGGTACAGACTGGAGACTTAATAAGCACATTACCTCCCATTTTGTCAAACCACTGTCTACCACCTCATGACAGGAGTAGAGAATGGTTTTTAGTTTTGTGTTTGGTTTTTTTTCTGATGAGGAGGTAGTATGAGAGTACTCAGAGATGGTTAGATAGAAGACATACAAAAATAAAACGTGTTTTCCTTGTTCTGACTGGGGAAAAGAGGGACATCTTCCAAATCCACGTAAGATTCTGAAACCTGGGTTAGACAATCTCAGGAGAGCCGCAAAGCCAAACTTCACCTCCTATAACATGGGGTAATGGCCCAAATAGGAGGGGGAAAAAAAAAAAATACAATCATGGTTGTGCCTTCAGAGGTAGAGATCTACTTGCGATATCAGTAAATAACTCTTTCCTCTTTAAATTTTTAATTTCTCTATAACTCTTATTTAATACCATAGATTCTTGCAAGAAGAATACTCTTCATTCATTCCTAAATCCAATTTATTTTCACAAGCCAGGAATTCATTTCCATGAAGTTCCTAGAAAAGAAATATGTTGTAATCAACATTTGCACTGATGTAGTAAGGGATGTTTAAATTACTGTAGACATAAATCACACACAAACAACAGCCTAACCAGCAAAGCTATTCTTTGACACATTTTCAAATATGCATTTGAAAGATCATGTTTTTAAAAGTATTCTAAGAAAAGTTATTTTCAATATTTCCTTTCTAAATAATAATACCAACATAAAACATTTGAACATAGTCCAAAAAATAAAAAAAAAAAAATCAATGTGTAGAAACATCAGTGCTCTGACTCTTCCTGAAGCACAACTGAATATTATTTTTACCCTGAAATTTTCTAAGCTCAAGAGCCACATGTTGCATGCAGGTTAAGGATACCATTTATGATTTGCCACTGCTAGCCTATGTTTCACATAAATACTTGTCCTGGTTTAACCAGGATAGGGTTAAGTTTCCCCAGCAGTGGGGGGGAGCTCTAGCCGGGTTATTCAGATACCATGCGGATGTCACATCCTGGCAGGTCACATTTCCTGGCGCGGGAGCGCGGTGCACTCGTGGTTTTGTACATCGTGCTTCTCACTGCTGTATTTGGTAGCTATTTTGCTCTGTTCATTGCTATCACTATTACTGTTATTGTTATTGTTGTTGTTGGTTGTGTTGCTATTGCACTGTTGTATTAAACCTTTCCTTATTTCAGTCTTGGGGCTTTGTATTTCACTCCCTTTGTGGGGGAGGGGTAGCGGCCGCGTGGCAGGGGCTAAACCACCACAATACTACTTCTCTGAATTTAATGTACAGTCTTCACGGTACACTAAAGATAAAATAGTAGTAAATTCAAATTCCTACAGTAATACTGAACTCAGTCATATCGAATCTATCTCTCATTTTCTAGCCAAGCTCTCCTTCCTAGAAGGCACATTTATTAATGTTTGTTTAGAAATCTTTATCACAAACTGCTTGCAGTGTACAAAATGTCAAAGTTAACACTTCAAGAACATTACATTTCACATTTCCTAAACTTGATCTGACAATCATATTGCATTACTAAGCTTCTCAATACTCGTCTATCTTCCTTTAAAAAAAAAAAAAACCGCCTTCATGCTTTTTGATGAAAGCATTTTAATTTACTCATTTAAGCTTTGATGCGTATGTCACAAAGCTGAAGGGTGGCAGAAAAAAGTGGGTAAGCTTTCACGATGGTTGCCATTTGTCTTCCGAGCAGCAGTGGCTCATCTTGTACTTGAGGACTGTACCTTGGCAACATAAAAAGGCAAGCTTAAAAAAAGCACATAGCCCAAAGCTGAGTATGTGTACATTGCAGCAAAAATTGTGGAAATCACAGGCTGCTGCTAGGATAAAAATAGGTCAACAGTCTGCTTTCCCTTGCCAATCAGATCCATCATAAAAAAAACACCAAAAACCAACCACCACCACCAGCCACACACCACACTATTAACTATGTTGTAACACCAAGAATTAGACAAAAAAAATAAAAACCACATCCATACACCTTGTAAACAAACTAAACAGAAAACTCAAAAGCAACCTGTCCACTGCTTATCAAATGCTTGGATTGACTGGAATCTCACAAAAGGACACACAATAGTCAAAAGGCTAATGTCATCGCCCAGGAAGCATCTTTAGAGTAAAAACGATCAGTATCTTTTATCTTAATTTGCTTATCGGGATGCAACTGCAAACACCATACCCACTGAAGCTATATGCTAGTATCTCTTCCTCCCTCTCATCAACCATCACGATAACAGTTTTATGCCCGTCTTGTGCCCACTCCACAATCTTCAGCACTTGGGCAAGTGAATTGAGGGAGCATGAGAACTTCCAAGCAATAATCAAGAAATGCATTTCTATTGCCAGTAGATTTTAAAATGTAGAAGTCCACAAAGACAAGTTGTGGGGACAGGGAATTCTATTTGCTCACAAAGACATATATTTCACCCAAATTAAGTCCCAAGCATTTCCAGTGTGCTGTTTACAGAACTACTCTGCAAGATACTCAGACTCAAAATGAGACAAAACTCTCCTCTCCCAATTCCTGCAAATCTGAGGTATTATACAAAGGTAGTTAGCAGCAGCATTTTCTCCTGCAGACACCTTTACAGATACAAGTATTTCTTAAAATATAGTTATATATATTACACAGAAAGTGTCTCTAAATATGTACTGTTCTTATGCATAGGAAGGACCTACCCTGGCAGAAATCTGTCTTCCGGAGCCCAGACAGATGGAACTGCCTACTTGCAGCCCTGTATAAAAATCCTCTACTTTCAGATACATTTTTGGTTTTAGCTTTTTCTAACAGGTAGTCTTGCTGACCAACAGCGAGTCGGGAAACCTAAATGCTAAAACACGGACTGCGTGAAGACTATCAGGACTGAGGCGACATTAAACCAAGACTGTCATTCAGGACAGGCATCTTCCTTAAGAGGTACTACCTTATTCTTCTGTTAAAGCTAATGCCACACAGTTCTCCTCAGGTTGGTTCTTGAATCATGGTTTGGCAATACAATTTTATAATAGGTCCATAAATTCCTCCTTTTGAAATATTAAGGGTTCTTATTTTAAAGTGATAAGACTTGCAATCTGGCCAGCATTCCACAGTATCAAAATGCTTAGGAGCTCACATAGTTTACTGAACTTAATATGCATATTTAGTCTGACAATCTACAGTAAGAAATAAAGCCAATACTTAACTCTAGAGGCCTGAACTCATTAGAATTCAGTTTTTCTGTGAAGGAATTCTAATACACTTGACTCTTCGGTTGGATACAACAACAAACCAGCTTTAAAACATTTGGATTTTTATTTGCGTTATTTTTTAATCAATATAAAAAAATGTTCCTTCTTCAGGTTGCCCTTTAAAGGTTTCTCCTAGTTGCCTTTCTTCCTGACCCAAGTCAAAGGTGTACTTTCTTTATAACTTTAATTCCATGTTCTCTCATGCTCACCTCCAGTCTGTAGTGACTCATTACCTATTTCTACACTCCCCTCATAAAAGCCTACAGAAGCCTTTTCTTCTTTACACCAGTGAAACAGGAAGAAGGGTAATGGCAAATTTATAAGCCCTTAGAACAAACTTCAGTCAGTCAGTATTACAATTTGCTACATTTTCTTATATAGAGAAAAATTATTTTCTCATGTGAAGTTATCTTTTAAAATGAAGCAGCAGTTTCAAGACCTAAAATCTCAGATACTTTACAGTGTTACTTAACTTTTTTATTTATTCCTAGGATACTTGATACCTACTGAAAGAAATCTGAAAGTCAAATCTGTCTTAGGACCTTTGTTTTTATGGTTCTTCTTCACAGTCTTTGCAATTAAGTTCTAATGGAACTAAAATAATGAAGTTTCCAAAAGGAATTTGATAAATATAACTCAAAAAACTGTTCACATACATGAAAGTGATAATTAAAATCCAAGTCTTCAGATCAGGGAAAGTATGTTATAATATACTGCATTAATCGTGATTCTACAACCTGCAGAAATAGTAATTTTATTTCAAGCATTGATCCTGTTTAACAGAATGGTATTTTTGTATTTGGTGCCTCTGTAAAATAAGAAAGATTGCTGACAACCTTCCTGGCTATGCTTTTTTATAATAAAATATTTTAGTGAAATGTACAGAATAATGCTAAGAAGTAACAAGAAGGCTAGGAAACTTTTTCTAAAAACCCTGTCATTGAACTAATTACAAAGAAGTTAAATTTTGAATTTTTAAAGGCATTGGTACAGACAACAATAACTGGCACAGACAAGACATTGTACACAAGAAAAGAAAACAAAAGCTCAAGTGTCACTTTTGTGTGCAGAAAACAAGAACTAGAAGGAGAAACAAGATACGAATTTATATGTACCTCCTTAAAAAGTCAACACAAAAAAAAGCAGCACAATATATTTCCAAAGAAAAGAAAGTACACACCAAAAATAGAGATCATTTTTATGCTTCTAAACCCACTCCCATTAGATGATGAAATCTGGAGCATTTACTTTTGCTGACCAATTCTCAACAAACTAAAATTGGGGAAAAAAATGTCATAGGCATCCATTTGAGTAGCTTTCATTTTAGACAATATTTTAGAAAGTGAAATATCAGAGTGAAGACCAGGACAGAAACTAAGAATAATTTATTGTTTTCTCTAGGTCCATGGCTTGAGATCGGCTGGGACAAGTATAAACAATCAGAGAACCAACAATTTCTGGTCTGCATCCTGCTGCAACAGAAGCAGGAGCTGGGATTCACGGCATTTGGCAGATGCCTCCCTAAGCTAACTTAGCTCTCATATCTCCATGTGATTCAGAAGTCTGTCCACATGCCATCTATAACATTCACACCATCAATTACCGACCCCAACAAAAATATTTGCTTCAGACAATCCTACAACAAAAGTGACTTTCTGGGCATACAGCAAGTTTAGGGGATGCATGAAAAACATCAGAAGTTCTGAGAACTTTCATATACAGGAATTAAAAAAGGGTATGACCAAAAGTGACCATTAGATCATCTAAGCTAACATGTAAGCTGCTTTCATAGGATATATGCAAGGCTGTGTAGAGATGTCCAGTCTTGATCTGCAATTATCAGAAGAGAGAAAAGCCACTTTTACCTTTACTAGTCAATTCTAATGGTTATCCACCACTTAACCTCATTTAGGCACAAATTATTACAATATATCACTGTACCTAAGAGGGTAAAAGGAGACACTGAGGTTGTCTGCAGTTGCCTGTAACTTACTGTTTTGCATTTGGTATGGCAGCTCTGGCATTTAAGAAGTCAGTTATCTGTCCTATGTTGTTTAAAAAAACAAAAAAATAACCAAAATGCACCACAGCTTCCTATTACTATTGAATAGTACAAAATGTATCTCAAGATTAAGAAAAGTCACTAATTCACAAATATTTACACTATAAACCTTTTGCATGTACCTAAATAGACAGAAAAGATACTAGGAACTGAAAAAGCAGAGTAAAAAATAATTAAGGGCAATATAAAATAGATAACATGAAGATTGAAGTGAAGATAAACCATTTATATCCTGACTTCTCAACTTACTTTAGCATCTTGAGGGTTGTCACAAATAAAGGTTTCTCCATACGGAGAGATGATGGGTGGCTTTTCTTCTGTGAAAGTTTCTTAAAGCGAAAAAACAAATAAATACAGAGTCATACAGTACAATGCTCTACTAAAGTATTAATGAAATCAACAAAGGACACAGATTTTTTTGCTTGTCATTTCTCCGTCCTTCTCAGAAAAAATTCTGAAGAATGAGAAACAAATTTCCCATTTCTAACCACTCCAGATACCTTTCTTTACCCCAAGACACTACCTACTCAGACACAACTACTACTGCTATATAATTTGGATATAACTTGTATACAGACATTTTCTTCTTTCCTACCCTGCACCAAGTTAAAAAAAAAACGACCTTCTATTGCATACTCTTAGGAGCAATAGCTCCAAAGTGTCCTTTTTTCTGACTTTTAAACCCGCCCCCAAAAAAACTCATTTGTGTACAATCTTCACTTTGTCACCACGTATTTGCTTGAAATTAATATGCATAACTTCAAACAAGACATACCTCTAGAATATGAAAGAACTTTTACTTACAACTGACTGCACAAGACTTCTAAACTCTTCCAGTAAAGTATTTAATACAATTAATTTCCTGTTATTTCCTGAAGCTATAAGCACTAACTAACAAATTAAGCAGCATTAGTCAGGAACATGCTCCTTGTATCTTTCAAGAAAAAGCTAACTCTGCTTAAAAAAATCTGGATCTAATCTTAGAAACTCTTAATACTGTAGTCTAAAAAAGTATATTAAAAGAAATGAGGTTTGAAGACTGGACTTTCCAATTTTCATTTTATTAGTTCATAAACAAAAACTAAGTAAAAATGCAGATGTGGTTAAACGTCCTGCTATTACATACATCATTTTTCCAACCCTTTCAGATGCCCAATATTTCTTAAAATAAGCAAGTCAATATTCATTTTAGACAACTTCTGCTCTGAGGTTTCTTTTTCCTCAATATTTAAGACATAAATATCAGCATGTTTAACTCACTGTTCTGTGAAATGTGCCTCCCAGTGCAAGAGATATTTACAAGATCCACATTTCTTCTTTTCTGAAGGGAACTTGAACAAAATAAAGCACAAAATGAAAACAGTAAGTGAATTTTCCCACAAATGGAGCAAAAACATCTTATGCAGTTAAACTATTAAAATTATATACAAATAGTCAATTTTAAGTCTCGGGAAAATTTCTGATTTAATTTAAAAGTCACCTAACAATGTGTTTTCCTCCCTCTATGACATGGACTACTTCTTCGATCCCAGCATACATCTTGAGTTTGGGGTTTTTTTGTTGTTGTTTTGAATTGACCTTATTTAGATTGCTGACAAGCATGGAGATCCCCCGCTCTACCCCAATCCTTTACCTTCCCTTCTTCACACTGATTACCAATGACAAAAAAGGATGCACTAAGAAAGTCCAACATTAAGCTCAAAGGGAGCCTGGGCATGGGAATCCAGACAAAGCATGCTCTCAATCACTGAAAAAAATTGCTGTAAAGTTTTGATTTCCTAAAGTGCATTTTTTCCCATAAAGTTTTCAATCTGAGACATAAATGGCATTGCATTGCAATGGCCTGTGACTACCACTGCACATTTTGTAGATAGGTAAGAATGTAACCCCATAAACAACAGAAATATTATTTTATTACTGGTGTTGTGCTGGCCCCTAAGTATTTCAGCAATTTCATGTATAGTGGCACTCATTATGCTGCTAAAGATCATATTTTTTAAATTATTATTATTATTGAGATTTCAGGCTGAGACAGCAGCTTTAGAATAACACCACAAGAACAAATATGCCTGAATTAGTACATTTCTAACCCATCTTCACTACTCTAGCAGCCTGTATTAGAGCTGTTTTCAGCTAAGTTCTGATTTCCCCTGTTAACATAAGTAACATTTTTTCCTCTTAATTTCATTTTCTTGCTTGAAATAAGTGATGCAGATCCTTGTGCATGTTTATAGAATATTCAGTAACTGATAAATGCCACACAAGATCCTTGAAGTTTTTCTAACAGTTTGCAGGTCCTCCATCCTTCGAAGTCAAAGACAAGTGTGTTTTAATAAAAATACCAATATTGCTAATTTTTGTTTCCCCACTTGACTTACTGAGAAATTTTATTCTTTTAAGATTAGCTATATTCAAAACTTTAGAAATACTGTCCCATGAAGACCAAGTTGAATTACTCCATATTACAGGCTGATGTCTCTCTTATGACAGAAGGCATACATTTATGAACTACTATTTCATATAATTTTTAATCCATGCCTAAATCTGCCCCAGACAAATTATTAGATTAAATTCAAGACAGAAGCCAAACCTTATAAACTTACTTGACACTTCAAATGTTATCCAGTTTATATCAATTAAGTTCCTCAACGATATCCTGGGTTTAGAAAACACAGGGTAAGTTTGGCCAGTGAAGGTGGATCACGGCCTAGCTCCCATACATAACTGTTTACACTCCTGAGTTATAATTACAAAAATTACACAGCAAATACTTTTAAAGTCTGTGTTTCTTCCTACATTTTACTGTAATTGATGTACTTGTATCTTTTGAAGTTACATTAGCAAATTCATGCATTTGTTCTAACCTGATTTTAAAGAACCTTACAAAAAAACCCTAACTTTTTCCACACAGACCAGATATTTTTGTTGTTACATTGGGTTGTTTTAAGGTTATTAATAGCATTAAAATAAATGAGAGATATAGATAAGCAGCTTTGACTCAAAGAGCTTTTAAAATAATGGTTTTCTTCCTTAGTAAAACAGCAAGTCGGTGGCTTAGTTTCAGGGTGGATGGATTTAAAAGTGAGTAATCAGCAACAAGTGAAGATAAATTCACCAGGAAATGAAAAATAAAAAAAAAAAAATCAGCTTACAAGGACCTGCATTTTTTTAATTTATACTTTTTCAGAACTTGTGTTTTAGGGTTTTTTTTATTATGTCCCTACATGTATGTGTACATGGCAAGAAAACCTGCTAATAAGCAAATAATAGGGTTTTTTTTCCAGCAATCAAAACCAAAACTTTTGTCAATTTTGGAAAATGAAGTTCTAACTTATGTCCAGTAAAAATTATCTGAAAATATAAAATAAATGAAACAAGTTTACTTTGTACATCTGCTTGAAAGATTATATAGAACAAACAATATACAGTGCAAGCTATAAAATGATAGTAATTTGTCAATGCTTAATAGACCAGAATAGCTAGCTAGTTGTTGTACAAATTGAACACCTGGATTAAAAGACAGAAAAATACTGAAGACTTCTTTGGGGGCAAATAAGATTGAAAAAAAAAAAAACCAACCTTATATCTACATCAATCTATGACTTTTCTTAACCATTTCTGAAATTTAATACCTCTTCAGACTAATGATCTTCTTTATTTTGCTCTTTAAAGAAAGGTTAGTGCAAGTCGTCTGCCAATGACAAAGTGTGCCAATTCTACAAGGATATAATAATAATTTCAATTAAATTATCACTTTGTTATAACTGTGGAGATTAAGACCCGCTATTTTCATATATTAAGAGGTACCATACGCGGGTCAGGCTGCATACTCTTCCTTACCGCCCTTTCCTTATGCATAAACAGAATGAAAAGGGTGTGAGGAGGCAGCAACTGGTCTCACAAAAGGCTGAGAGACTGGAAAGGTGAGAACTTCGAGCTGGGCTGAGCTGAGCAGTGTTAATCAGTATACTCCTGTCACCTCGCAAATAGAGGGAGAGAGGTCAGTGCAAGCACTCAGTGCCTCAGAGTCTTTACTGGCATTCATCTCCTAAATTAATGAAGCTTTTATTTTCAAACTCATTCAAAACAGTTTTCTATCTATCTCAAGACCTAACCCTCCCCTAGTGCAAACACGTCAAAAACGCTCTAGCATGCTGTGTTAGAGCCTTGGGGTTCACAGGTTGCTTGCAGAGGTAAATTAATGGTGATGCTTGGCCATAGGAAAAGAGAGGGAGAAGTGTCTCTTTCCTCAAAAAAAAATTGCTTTGTGTGACAGAACAGAGAACAGAGAGACACAGCAGCACTAGCTTGGACACCTCATCAGCAATCCTGACCACTTATATGTTACGACATAGAGTCTAAAGAATACTAGCACCAAGCAAAAATTTTTAACCATAGGATCTGCCAGTTGAAGAATACAAATAGTGCCTGCTCAGGCCAAGCACCCTTATCCATTTTACTTATTTACATTTTCCCACAAACGCAGTATGTTTTTCAGAATTACTTTTGGTCTATTTCCTCTTATTTCTCCTAATAAAGAATCAGAGCAATCCCACTACTGAGCAATACAAGTAACAAAATTGGGGGATACAAAAAAATCTAGCAGTATCTAGAGTTTATTAGCGTGACATTTCATCTGTGTAGCATTCTGTATAACACAGGTCTACCATGTCATAAATCTGCTCAAGTGTTTGAACAGATTGCTGCACTGAATGATGCAACAGTAGCTATTTCACCTAAGAGTGACTGCTAAATGACATGATCCAAAGCATTCAAAGCCTCTGAAATTATCTCTATACTTATTATCTTTAATCTTGTGCTAAAGGCACGTTGGTGATTAGGTCCATCCATTGCATTATTTTCACTGTTTTGTCTTACAAAAGCCTTAATCTTCTCTCCTGTCTGTATGGAAGAAGTCACTTAGACCAAAAGTATCAAGAAAGACCATGAAGCTTCCAGTCCACCCTGTTTAACCCTTTGTTCTGTTCCACATGACTGGGAACCATATTAAAAATTTAAGACTTCTCACTTAAATACAGAATGCAGGGTCTCAGAAAGAGTGATGACTTTGTCTAATAAAGACATTTTGGATGCAGATTATTTCAATTTTAGAAGATGATTTGCAATCCTCTCAACAATTCCAGTGCTTTTAAACACCTTTCGAGTGATCTTTATTAATTCTTTATCAACAGAGAAATCATGTTATAAGAAGGAAGAGTCTAGCTGTCAAGAATCTAGCATAACTACACATCACTTCAATACTGATCAACCAAAAACACTACTGAAATTTGCATAACCCTATTATCAAGAACACTGTAATTGCCAGTTTTTTAAAAAAAAAAAAATCTGCACCCCTCTGTACTACAGTGATGCCACATACACTTCAAAGAAGAAAGAAACTCAAAATATTTCAAACTTCTAAAATGCTATGGTGTCTTACCAGCTGACAGCATGTTTTGTTACAGGCAAGAGCCAGGAGCACAACTGAGGCACAGGAAAGCAGATATAATTGCAAGAGAGACAAGTACATTTTTAGTAATAAAAAGTGATATAGTCACACCACGACTAAGGGGGACAAGGAGACCCACCGTATGAACTTTTTGTGCCAGAAGGCAGATAAGAGATCATGAGAAAAGGACTTCCTTGCATGAAAATTTAATGACTAATATCCATGAACGACTAGAAGGAAATGTTGAGTTTCCCAGATGATTTCAGCAGGATTTCTCTGCCTCTATGGAAAAGCCTTCACACAATGTAATAAGGACGAAACCACTGTCTATCCATAAAAATGAGCTGAGAATGTCTGTCCATGCAATTCTGCAAGACACGCAGTCTTTCCTGAAGTTTAAAATGGCAGATGGCATCATCTTTAAGTTCAGTATTAATTCTTTGCCTCTAAAAAAGTACTCAGAATCACAGAATCATCTAGGTTGGAAAGGACCTTGAAGATCATCTAGTCCAACCATTAACCTAGCACTGACAGTTCCCAACCACACCATATCCCTCAGCGCTATTTTGACTCTACTCCTAAACACCTCCAGGGATGGGGACTCCACCACTGCCCTGGGCAGCCCATTCCAATGCCTAACAACCCGTTCTGGAAAGAAATACTTCCTAATATACAGTCTAAACCTTCCTTGGTGCAACTTGAGGCCATTACCTCTTGTCTTATCGCTCATTACTTGGTTAAAGAGACTCATCCCCAGCTCTCTGCAACCTCCTTTCAGGTAGTTGTGGAGGGCGATGAGGTCTCCCCTCAGTCTCCTCTTCTCCAGACTAAACAACCCCAGTTCCCTCAGCCGCTCCTCGTACGACACGTGCTCCAGACCCTGCACCAGCTTTGCTGCCCTTCTCTGGACACGCTCGAGTAATTCAATGTCCTTTTTGTAGTGATTTTTGTACTCGGCAAGGTCATCAAGAACATTCCTGTGAAGTTTAAGTTATGTTGTGAAGTTCTGGTTTACCCTTGATCTTCCTCTGACAGACTGTTACTTGTCCTGCAGGATTTCCATATTATTATAAATGGAGCATCAAGATGAAGAAAGGAAGCTGGAGCTCACAAATCAAAATGATGGGTAATGAAGTTAGTGACCCAGTCACATATTAATCACTAATTGACTGGGATTTGGAGGATTTACTTCAATGGTGGGAAGATTACAAATATAGCATATTCTCTCTACTGGATGATTGTTTCTCAAAAGACATTAAGAGTACTATTTTAGTAGCTAGTTATCTTTTAGGATGAGATTCCCATTTCACCTCAGCAGAAATAGCTTTATTTTATGAAGTAGGGATAATCACTCTACAAAAGTTAATGTAAAGCTACTCCTCACTGAAAGATGTTTATACTTAAGTTTCAATAAGCACATTTTTGGTGGTTTAGAAAGGCACTGATGAAACATTTTTAAGGCACACAAAAATCTGTTAAATGTTGCAAAGAATTCTTGCCTCTCCATCTGTTCAAACAACTGTATTACAACATTTAATATTGACTTCTTTCAATAATCTAGAAGTTTATAAATGCTGGGAAAACTCTGCATTTAGGACATGTATAAACTTGCTAATGATGTTTCTAACTACTGAGATATGCAGATGAAAAAGACAAGATAAACAAAACATTCCCAGACACGTCCCTTCCAGGCATAGTTAGTGGTTTAAAAAAAAAAAAATTACTAAAAAAAAAATGCAACGTAATGATTTGGATATGGCTACACCAACAAAACTCTGCATATGCCTTTGCATGAATTTTTCTTCTCCAAGACACTTGACCAGCATGATGAGTAAAAGCTTGTAGTTAATAGAACCAAACACATCACAAATTAATCTGTGGGGAAATATTCTTCGTTTACACAGCCTGTAATATTGTCATCAACTGCACATTTAGTGCCTATTATTTTTAACATTCAAACTATTACTTTTATTAAGATAGGCCTGGATTTAAGTTTTAACATCAGACCTTTTCCTCTACACACCATCATATTTTTGCAAGACAAGCGATAACAACTAATGCTTATTCAAGACAGTAAGTGCTACTCACTAATTTGTGGATTCAAATTATGAACTCAACAGACTCACATCACACACATATTTTGAAACAAATTCAAATTCTCCTATGCAATTTACTATAACAAATTTTATTGGATTCTATCCAATA
Source organism: Strix uralensis (assembly GCF_047716275.1). NCBI lineage: Eukaryota > Metazoa > Chordata > Aves > Strigiformes > Strigidae > Strix > Strix uralensis. The sequence continues at coordinate 25,201,458 of NC_133975.1, forward strand.
CTATCCTCACCAAAGCTGCACAGAACTATCCTTATAAAGACTCTATAAACTCTGAAAACCTCCCACCTCTATTCTTTTTTTTCTTTTTTTAGTTTCCCTTTTTCCACTTCTTTTTACCTGCTAGAATGCCTCAAAAATATTTTTATACTACAAGCATCATTAAACGCTAAGGTTTTGTTATGAGACCACCAGCTAAAGACAACACCTAATATGACAAACTGGTTGCATCCATTCCCTCAGTTAACAGTTAAATGACAACCAGTTTAGAAATTAATCTAAGAGCCATCTTGAAGAAAGTCCTTGCTTTAGACCGACGGTATAATGTAATTTCCTCCCCCACAAAATATCCTACTCTAATTTAAAACTACTCTAATTGAAAATTTACATATTTATATTTAGATATAAATTTTATGTGCTTTAAGGCTAAGACTTAATATTCACGTGTAATCATCCTGTTATGCCCATGCATGCGTCCAATCCTATCAGATACATCCTGCCTTTTTTACAGGGTGGCTACATCATACAGCGCACAACACAGACAAGAGGACTTTCTAAATTTTGACCCACTTTTTAGATAAAACTACATAAATGTGTAGGTGTGCAAAACTTTCTGGGTTTTTCTTATCATTTATATATATGAAATAATAAACTTGTATTTTCCAAGAACAGTATCTCTTAAAAGGTATGACCTTAAAAGTTACTAAGATACAACCTGAATATTTGCGTTTCACAGTAATTGTTATCATAAAAATAGATTTTTATACTTAAGGGTGAATTTTTAGCCATCCTGAAATCACCATTTTATCATCATTTTCCTGTGATCGATCAGAATTTCATCAGAAACATTGGAGCTAAGGTCTAATTAATATCATTACCAATGCTTTGGTTTGGAATAGATTCAACAGCTTTTTCTGTTATTTTTCAATCTTGGTTTTGTAACACTTGTGTATTTCCATTCTTCCCCATTTTAACAGAATACGGATTAAGTTTTAAAAATGCTTGATATAGTTGTTTTTAACAAGGGTTGTATCTAAAGCAATAAAGATTCCTTTATTTGAAAATAAGTAGACGTGGAGATTGTTGGGGAGGTTATAAGGAAACACTGTTCTAAAATTTGCCTTTATACTCTCATTTGCACTTTTAACTTGCATTGAAGCTTAATCTGCCTTCGGTTAATTTGGCAACATTCATACCAGATACAGTGTATTTACAGCACATACTTAAAAAATCCACCAAAAAATTACATTAAAAAAAAGGGAAGAAACCCCAAACCATGATTTCTACAATGATTCTACAATGATAGCAAGTCTTCATTAAAAGAAAAAGCACAGTTACCTTGATGAAGCTTGAACTTTACTTGATTTGGGAATTTCCGGTACAGGTCGATGCCGTAATATAAAAGACCGGCTTACTCTTGGAAATACTTTCATGCAGTTTTGTGTATAAGAACCATATAAGTCATTGTCTATCATTTCTCCTTTAAACTTAAAGAATGGAGAATTTGGCTCACTGTCAGATGAATCATCCTCATCTGAAAACATCAGATGTTTGTTTTCATTGTATTTTGTCCCACATGAATGAGCAAATGAAGAAGAAGGATCATGAAATGCCAAACAGCCAGCCAAGGGCTCATCAGCTTGGTATGCAGCAGCTTCTTCCAGTGATGTATCTGCCTGAGTATCTGTCTTAATACTTCCACGTGGATTGATAGCTTTTAGTACGCTGTCTGAATTCTGGTATAAACTAGAAAAATCCGAAGTTGTAAAGCTATCATCATTTGCCTCCAATAAGTTTTGCTCTGCAAGTTCAAACCTTTCTTTATCAATGTAAGCTTTATTAATAAGTTGTTCTGACAACGTTGCAGGTATCAAGCTAGTCCCATCTACACTTGAATTGTTTATTGGAGGCTCCTGATCTGAGGACAAATAATGCTTCTCTTCTAAACCTTTCAAGTCTTTGAATTTTAGATTTTCACGGAAAAGAGAATTTCCTTGCATTTTTGAAAGAGTGGTATCTAATTGCTTAAGAATCCTTCTACGGTGCCCTGTAGGCAACACTCCCATTTGCTGAAGCACACTGTTATTTATTCCCACACAATCTGTCACAATGTTATAGCCATATTCTTTAAAGTTAGGAAGATATTGTCCCAAGTTAATGTTGACCAAGAATTCTTCAATATCAGTGCAGTTGCCTGTGGATGACATGATGGCAGCTTCATTCCGAATACTGCCCCACACAGTCATGTAGAAATATAGTCAGGATGCGTGCATATTCACTAGCAAGAAAGCGCTCTAAATTTGGTGTCAGCCAGCCAATGAAGAATATCAGTTTCTTCAAGACACTTCTTCAAATTTCTTCAGTTCAAACTGATTTTTTTTTTAAAGACTGCAAGCCTATGGGGAAAAAAAAAAAAAAAAAAAAAGGGCATTAAAAAAAGTTCCCATCTGAATTCACATTAATCTTGAATAAAATTCTGAAAGGCTTCCTGTCATTTGTACAGTAACATTTTCAAATTGCTTATACATGAAAATTTCAAGGAGGGTAAACAGCATAACCTCTCCTTCCTTTTATCTTGGCCTGTATAAAGAGCATAGAGAAATCAAAGTCTTAACCCAGCACAAGTAATACAATCTTAAAATAGATAATCCTAGTAGTTAAGATGAACAGTTAAGAGATGAACCACTTATCTACATACACACATATAAGGGGGACATGGGGGGGGGAGGGGAGTGATCTAAGACCAGAGCTGGAACCCAAAGCTTTCTTATTCCCATGCTAACACTGATAAACTACAGCATAGGGCTTCTACTCCCTTATCTTCTGAGCCTTAAACTCTTTTTAGCACAGAAACACACTTTCCATGGGAAAAAGGAAGAAATACTGTCTAGAGCATTCTCTGTGAACTGTGGGTTCAATCCCTCTTCAACTGAGCATCCAACTGAACAAGTACCATAACCAATAAAATAGTTCACAAAGGTAGATTCATTTCTGAGCATGTTGGGGGGGGGGGGGGGGGAAGTGCCTTAATTGTTTGAATAACTACAGTCAGAAAGCTATGGAGGTGATCAAAATATGTCTTGCAGATCAGGCTCTTCAAAGAACTGTCACAAGGGAAAATAGGAAACAGGTAACTACTAGCTTTTCAACTCTGTCAAGGAAGCAGTTTTCCCTTGGCCACAAACAGTAGCAGAGGCATAACCCCACAGGCAAGTTCTGGCCTCCACACTAGAAACATTTGGTATCTCAAGTGCCCATGACAGTTCTTCCTTCATATTTTCCAACACAGCCCTTGCACTCTCCAGATTTCACCTGAGTTCCTCCTTCTTTCAGGGCTGTATCCAAATTTATGATTTACAAAATCTAAAGCTGACAGAGAAGCTACTATTCAGAAGGTGTTTGAGACAGCCTGAAATCACATCTCTTTAAAGAAGGTTTAAGATCAGCAGCAGTCAACAGGTTCTTTCACCTCCCTCTTCCTGTGTAAAGAGTAATTTGGCCTTAGGGAAACCTGCTGACTGTAGCAGCTGTCCTGGCATGCAGGTACTACTAGCCTTAAGCAGCCTGGAAAAGAAAGAACAGCTTCAGTAGAACAGTGCAAGACCTAAGTTGCAATTAGAAAGAAAAGAAATCGCATGCCCAGAATATATCCATGGTAGTAGGTGTTGATACCTTATTCTTCAAAATATTTCCTGACAAGAAGGGCACTTCTTATGACCTAGAAATGAAGCTTAAAAGATTACCTACTTTTGTACTGTATCAACTCCTCCAAAAAATTATAAAACCTCTTCCTGTAAGACTTCCCCAATGTCTTCTGAATAACTAAATCAGTATTCAGAAAAGCAGTCATAAATAAATCTTTATGTCCCTCCTCATTCCCCAAAGCTGTATACAAATAAATGTGAATTTTAAATCATTTACTGAATGGAGCACAACAGTTATGACTGCTATTGGCAATTATACTTTATTATAATGATTAAATAATCAAGACTTCAGCAGAAGTCTTTTCTTGGAAAATTTTGTAAATATCTTTATTACTCCCACACTTCCAAAAAGCGGTAATCAGAAACAGGGAAAAAACAAACCTCTTTATACTTACACCATACATATATATATAGATGTGACATTATAAGAAAAAAAGATGAACAAACCTACATTTTTCTGGAAGATGTAAAAATCAACACTGCACACTTAACTATAAATGTTCCATTATTGAAAATAAATCTTTGTATTTGTGTTAATCTCTTTAACTTCATTTTTGGGGCAGTATTTTTATCAGCTTCAATCACAGTCCACAAGTCTGAGAAGTGACTTCTTATCTTGACTATGAAATTCATGCAATTAAAAGTTTTTAGAGAAAGAACTCTATAGGCCAATCCTATATCAACCTCTCAGGAGAGATGAAGTTTGTTAGGGAGTTAACCCTCACTAAAAGATTCCCAAGTCATTTAAATTCAAAAAGCCTTGGATTGAGCTAAACTGATTAACAATCAGCTTTTAGATTTAACTTTGGCCTTTCCCAACCTAAGTACTTATCTAAACACTCATCGTTCCTTTAAAAATTTCAGACATCAGCATTTCCTCAAGCTTTTCACGTAAGCCTCTAGCCATAAAAGATAAAATTCAACAGTATGGCCTCCACCCATCTACAACCTTGAAAAGTACAAATGCAAATACATAGTCTCTTAAGAAGTTGAATATATTGAAGTTACTAAAGAGGGCAAAAAGTATCAGGCAGGCACTGTTTGTGCCAGAGAATAGTCTTTCATGTACCCATTAATGAAAAAAAAAAAAGCCACAAAACAATCCAACATAAAAAAACCCCCACATGTTCAAGCATAAAAAACCCCTACAATGGTAGTATATCAGTCTAACTGTTCTAAAGTTGGAGTTGCAATTGGTTATCTCAGCCATTTCCACCTTCCTTGGCAGTTCTGGGGTTCATGGTGGTGTCTGGATATTTTTTCCCCGAGGTGTGTTTATTTTCAGCCAGTATCATTCCCTCAATCCCTCCACCTTCAGCAGTAACAAAAAAGACACTTAGGAAAGTAGCTTTTAGTTATGTGTTTATAAATATATATTTTTTATATAAACATATATATTTATACCCACACACACTCTTCTCAGGATCTAAATACTGCTTTTTTCTACATGCAGTAGCTTTGCCCACACCTTATTCTGGAACACCTCCAGCGTCGTTACTTCAGGAACTCAAATTGCTATGTATTATCAGTTATTTAGATCCTAACCCACCTCTGTATAAACCACAAAACAATGCAGAGGATTACCTAGCACAGAACAAACTTCTTCCAAATTTGCATTACTTTGTGCAGTATATTTTATAAATAAAACATGTAGCAGACTGAGAAAGGAAGAAACTGCTCACTGAGAAGACATTTTGACTACAAAATGCCAGCACTGCCAGAAGCTGAAGTCCAAGCCATTTTCTGTTTCTGTAGTAATCTACGGCAGAATCCATAGAGATGTACGGCAGAATCCACCAAGAATTATAAAGACATGCTATAGATCTGGCCTAGCTATACAGTTAGATACCAGTAAATTCACAGTCACACATTTTGCCAGTCTGAGCAAAGGGTTATACTGAAACCTGTTCTGCTTTGACTACTCAGACGAAGATTCAAGTAACCAACAGCTGAACAAATCTACATACACTGCTGAATGTTTGTATCACAGGCTAGAAGATAAATACAGAATCGTTTCTTACAATGTTTTATCCTTACTAAAGGCTTAAGCTCAAGAAGTATACAGAAAAGCGGAACTCAAGGACCACCTTATCCAACATATTAATCTATTTCAATGTAATTAATATCAATTAAAAAAAATCATTTAATCTCCTCCACGGCTTTAATTGTAGAGTAAGTCATAACAAACCTTAAAGAATGTTTGTACAGCATTAGCTATGTAGTGTACATATATGATATATACACATTTGTATCATTCACATCCATATTTGTACCACCACAAGTTTAAGTAAACAATAGTCTTCAACATTAGTGCATGCATCCTGTAAACCAAAACTTTTTCTCTCGGCAGCAAGGCCAAATAGATTTTTTCCCACAGTATTTGACAGAAATAAATATCAAAAAAGAAGATTAAAAAAGATGGGAATTTAGTCTTGCTTAAATACAACTGATTTGTGCTGTGCTATCACATTCTCCAATATAGAGTAACTAAGACAAAAGTCATCATTCAACATGGTTACTAAAACCAGGAAAATGCTATAGCAGTTATACAAAAATCAAGCTTCTTGAAAGACCCTTAAATAGAAATAAGGGTAAAACATCTAAACTGCTATATGGAAAAAACAATACAAGGGAAACCATCTGGGCTTTTCTTCCAGGAAAATGTTTTGGCAGGGGATGAATTGCAATTTGTGTTGCACATCCCAAGCCTTATATGGGATCATCCAACTTTCTTTGATAGAAGATAATGCTTCTCACACTTCTTCTCAAACTGATTTTCACATTCTTCCTTTTCCCATCTTATGGAATGGGCTTAGAGAAGGAGGTACAACAACTCATAAGCGGCCTAACATTGTTCTTTCTGTTTTACTAAAAGCAACAGCTAAATAGCACCAAAGAAAAACGGCAGCACTGGCACAGAAAAACATACGTAATTTTCAGGACCTCTCCTCACATGGAGGGTACCTGCATCTAACATTCCAAAAAGCCATTACCAGTTGATTCTGTATTTCTTCCATTTTATGATTTTCAAGTTGAAAAGTTTTCAATACAACACTAACTGGAAGATAGACGAATATGTATTGAAGCAAGCAAGCAACTCAACTTTTAGTAATTAAATGTGTGAACAGGAGGATACAGCTGAATATAGAAACACTCAATCGAGACTCTTTTTATCCCTTTTTAAGATGACTACAGAGATTAGCCTCAAGAAAGTCTCAAACCTTTAGAAGATAATCACACTTTAAGCAATCAGTTCAACAAACTCAAGCAAGTTCAGGCTTGCTCCCAGCTTCTACTAAACCACATACTAGAGTAAGATCCAAATAAACAGGTAAAAAACCCAGAACGAAAAAAAAAAAAAAAAAAAAAAAGACCACTACAACAAGACTTACAATGGAGCAGAATGAAATCTGCCAATAGTGAATTTCACCCTCCCATTGTACTTCATTGCATACAAACTGACAAGATTAACAGGCCTAGAAAACGTTGTGGATCATTAAAGATCTTTCAAAAAACCTACATAATGCAATCAGCATACTGACTGCATGTTAAAAAAAAACTCAAATGACCTTTTTAAAGTGGTTACTTAATTCATTACCATCTGGGTCAACTCAGAGCAAGATAACTGATTGCAACAATTCTGACAGAACTGTTCCCCTTCCAAAGGCAAGGAAATTACTAAGTGTAGTTCAACGCACTGAATAATTACGAAATACCTTTAATCACATCCTCTGTCAAAGTTTTTTTGTTTTTTTTTTTTTTTATTTCAGAACACTTCTCTTCCAGAGAAAAGTTCAGCCACCTTCACTACCTCGGATTCAAACCTCATACTGCAAGAAATTCCAGTGGAACAACTTGCAGAGTCTCCGGAGTAAGGAACTGCATGGCATGAATAAGCAAGCTAAAGGTGGAATTGGTCGAGTACACTTTAGCAAATTGCTGTGGCAACACCGAGGGGATGTATCATTCACTTTTGTCTTTTATATCTAGGACATCCTAGCGGCTCTTTGACTTTCTCGAAGTGAACTTAAAGCATTCGCTGGTAGAATTTCCAGAAATATACTGGCAGCTAGCAAAATGTCTATCTGTGTCTGACTTCACAGAAACAACTCATAAATAATAGAGCACTGTTCCTTAGTATGACATTTACATACAAACCGTTAAAATAATTTAAACTAAAAAGGAAATAGGATGAAAGAAAAAAAAAAAAAAAAAACCCACACGCCTTATTTTCTACCTGCCTACAAGCTATTTCTTGTTAGATTCCAACTTCGGTATCTGACGCTCATCTGAAACATGCCCTGTACCAACCACTCCGCCTCGCCCCTGAACTCGCCGGTAACTCTGAAGTTACTCCCCAGCAGTGCGGTTTTCGCCGGCCGCCACGCTGCCGGCGGGACCGGGACCTCCCGCATCACCGCAGCGGCCCCCGAAGACGCTCCGTGCCCGCAAGGGCCCGGCCCGGCCTGCGGAGCCGCCGGCGCAGGCCGCCGCGCACAGGGCAGCAGCGGGCAGCCCGTGCCCTCTGCCTCGCAAACTCCGCACCCCGCGGAGGCTGGCTTACCTCTGGCAAAAAGCAGCGGGTGAAGAGAAAGGCGGGGGAAGGAAGAACAAGACTTTAGATGGCTTCAGCTTTCTTTACTCCTCGCTCGCTTTCTTGCTTTCTTTCTCTTGCTTTCCTTCCTTCCTTCCTGCCTCCACACCCCACCCCACCCCACCCCCGGCAAGCCGCGCCCGCGGCGCGGAGCTCCCTCCCTCCCTCGCTCTCTCCCTCCCTCGCTCGCTCCCGCAGAAGGCGCCGCACCTGGGCGCGGGCGGGGAGCGCCTGCCGCTCCGCGCCCCTCCGCGCCGCTCCGCGCGTGGGCCGCCAGGGCGGGTGCTCAGGGCGTGCTCGCCGGGCAGCATATTTTTGGAGGAGTCCGGAGGAAGCTGGCAGTCGCAGGCTTCGGCTGCCCCAGCGCATCGCTTCGCGGCCGGCCGCCCACCTGTCTGCCTGCCTGTCTGTGTGTCCGTCCGCAGCCTGGCCTGGTCCCTGGCGTGGCGTGGGGTGGCGGCGGGGCTCCCCCTCTGCCTGCCTGGGAGCTGTGAGGCAGCCGGCAGCCCAGTCGGCCCAGGGCTTCCCGCCGGCACCAAAGGGAGCCGCGCACAGCGGTTGAATGATCGCTCGCTTAAATAAAAAAATAAATATTACTAAGCTTTCAGAAGTGCGTGTAACTTCCCACTTCTAGGAATTCACCCACATCTGTGAACTACCGTCACTCAGCTGAAACTATCCTTTTGCTACACAAAATGATACTGAGAAGTACTTTCATGTACTCCATCAGTGTACACACATATCTTCCTCTTGAGGTATCAGTTCTGATTTTTTTTTTTCTAATTAAATCCGAGGGCGTACCAGAAGGCTCACACTGTTGTGACTGAAGTCTGAGGTCAGTCATTGGGTTGAACCAGAAACGAAGCAAAAACTTACTGAAAAAAAGAGGACAGTAATTAAAGTGCTCATATAGGAGCAAGTAAACCTGGGTTCTTTTCCTGCTTCAAAGACTGCTTCCTACATGCTAAAGACAAGCCTTACTAAATAGCCTTACTAATAGTAAGGTTGTTAAAAACCGCTGGTGCCATGGTAGTAAAATGAGATTTCAGGATCACAATTTTGAATGTAAACAACATTTTCACTCTCCAAGTCAAAACAGTTACAAGTCTGAAGTTCAGCATTACAGAACCAACTCCACCAGTGCCCAAGCACTTCTGAAAATCCTGCTGCAAGTCCTAATTATTAGATGCCAGCATCTAATTCTAATTATTAGAATACCAGTGTACCCAAAAATACAGCTAATTTTGCCTCTTAAACTTGCATTATGCAAGCAAATTTTGTGGCAAGAAAGCCCCACTCCAGTGCAAACTTTTGGTTTTGAGTTTTTCGAGAACCTGAAAAAACTCATTTGTGTTCTTGCTTGACTTACTAATGTTTTTGCTGAATCTCACTCAGTGTCATTCACACTTATTTGCAAAGGGACCCATATGTTTCCAAACCAAGTTAGTGCACAGCTATGATTCAGGTAAGTATACTAACACCCTTTTTGGTCATAGCATTTCTGGATTGTAACCTAATGACTCACAGAGTCATTCAATCACAGATTTGCCAAAGATTTCCAGCTAAGCCTAGCTTCCTGTCAGAACAGGAAGAATGCCAATGAAAGATTCAGGCCTTGTAAACAACAAAAGACCTGCCCCCTTTGTGAGGCTTACCCTGCCATGCGAAAACCCAATTAATTAGCAGTTTATGCTGGGCTGAATTTTTTTCCTGTAAATCTTAAGGTATGGTCATTGATTAATACCCTTGAGCTTTTCTCTCTTCTCTGTCAAGAAATTCCCAAGTCCTTTCTGTAAAGTCCACCTTTCTTTCTTTTCCAGGAGACCCATGTGATTTGCCCATGTAAGTGGGCCAGCAGTAGAGACTACAGGTAATGGTCCCCTCAGTGCTTGTCTTTAAAACAGACATCAGTCTCCCACGGAACTCACTAAAAGGGATTACCCTCAGCACATTTATACCTGTGCAGTAGTAGCACCTCCCCTCAGAGCATAACATGACACTGCACCCTGACACACTGTGTCTCAACCACAATTATCTACTTTTCTTGGCCACAATATGAGACCACAAGATCTGAGATTTTTTCCACACATTTGGAAGGGGTGGGGGAGCTGGCAAGGAATGGAAGAAATAAACATTAAACATCTGAAACATCTACTCAGTTGTATTTACATATTTCTGTTTGCATTTTGTCCATAAAAACTGAAGTATATACAAGTTCATTTTAAGCCATGTTGTGCTTTTGGGGGTTTAGGGGGTTTTCTTGTATTTTTGTGTGTGTCTAAATGACATTATCAGTATCGGGCAAACCTATATGCTGTTTTACTCTTTGTGAGAATTAAAGTAGCATAATTTATCAGCTATACAGCATATAGTTCTCTGTCAGAGCATGGAATGGCAGCTTTCTACCACTATGGTGAAAAAAAGACCAACACGAAAATCTAAAATGACATTGCATCTTACTAATTCTGATGCAATTCAGATATGACATAAGGCGCAGTACTATTCTATGGCTTGTGGATAATGCTGAGTTTTGAAAATCTGCTGACAGGCTTGAAAACTGCAGAGATTTTATTATCTGATAATTTCCTCTTCCCTTGAGTTTCTATGTTCCTGAAAAAATGCTAGGAAAGTAATGTTTTTTTAGTAGGTAAAGTTAAAATTTCAGTTTAGAAATTAATTATAAAAAGAAGTTGCAAGACTGTTGAAAAAGAAGTTGCAAGACTGTTGCTATATCCTCTGAAAGACATTAGGGCCTTTTGTGTCCTAAAACACATTTGACCACACAAGAAAGTCATTCATAGTGAACATGCTAAGATTGCCTTCCAGCCCAGATTTATGGTTACAAAAACCTTTAAAATAACCCTGTTTTCCAGTAACTGATATTGGACTGATTTTTTTTTAATGTTATCAGTCCATAAGAATAACCATGTAAGTCTGTGTTTAACTGCAGATGGAATAACGTTATCTAAACTGTTCAGGAAGTACCCTTAGAATATCAATCTACCCCAGATTTCTACACTCTATCTGTGTGGTTTGTCATAAGTCAAAGTAGATGTTTGCCCACATTTTTTGTTGTTCATTAAGCTAGTAATGTAACTGATTCGAACTAGTCAACCATTTTCCAATTTTCAAATTCTGTAATTTTTGGATGTGTAGATCTTTAAAACTATGGATCAGTTCTACTTACTGCATATTTATTGTATTTAAAATCTCCAAAACTAGCTGCACAAACAGCAAATTGATAAGATAAACTCAGGAAAACAACTGCTACTCCTTCCTTTATGGATGGCCTACAAGTAGCTCTGATATTTACATGAAGTTTGTCAGCTATATAAAAATACACAGAAGAACTAAGTTAATTTGTGACTTTTTATGAGATTATTTCTCTCTCTGCTGTAAAAATAGCACATATTACCACTGAAAACAGTCCAAGCTAGGTAGCAAGGTCTAAGTTCTAAACTTGGTCTTCTGCAATCTTTTCAGTCTCATTTGTTCCTCTTTAAGGCAGAGGTAATAAAATTCATCCACCAGTCTCCTCAAGGTGTTGAGAAGGTTAAAGGCATTTATTTTTTGGATCTTATGAAGCATTACAAGAAATGCTATGTTAGCTACATCTCAGAAAAACAGCATGTGAATATCTAGACCTTTTATGATTTGAGCTTCACTACTATTGTTATAGTATAGCATCAATATTATTAATAAAATGTCAGGAAAACTAACCTTGGAAATTAAATCATGCATTATAATTTTCACAAGCAGAGTTCTAGCATGAGGTAACATTTCACTCGGGGTAAAACAAAAACACCGCAAAGCTTCAGAAAAACAATTGGACTGAATCAGCACAAGAGTTGAGATATCTAGGTTCAGTTTTTGCATTTGCTATCAACTGTTTATGTAACCTTGGGATTCCTCTCGGCCAGTTACTCAGTGCACTATAACTCAAGTTACTTTTGTATGCCTCACTGGATGCCAACCTACATTTTTACTCAGACCTGTAAGCCAGTTTGACCCATACCCCATATTTTAATGTATCACAGTCAGTGTGATTTCCAAGAAGCATCATAAGATTGTTCCCTGTACCATAAGATGGATTTGTATTTTTAGACTATTACTTTATAAACTAGTTAATGTTCTTCTTCACAAGTATGACAACAGAACAGTTGTGGCTTTTGACACCTTATTTCCTTTAATGGCTCTATGTTTGACCTTAATGCTGTCTCTGTTTTCTTAAAACTACTGAGGTAGTCCCTTTAAGGTATTTTGGTATTGATATATGACTTTTGAAACAAATAATATAAAGCTGGTGTAACAGGGTGTTATACTGTTTACTGATTACTTTTACTGATTTTTTTTTTTCTTTCCCTTATGAATTCTGGTGACAGCTAAGTCAGAGTAAGTTTTCTGGCTTATGTAGTGTGTATTGCACTCAACGGCACGTGCAAAATCCCCTAAAGGCAAGTTATTCAGATCAACTGAAACACTCTTTCTGAGAATAAAAACACTTATAAATTAATAGTAACATTGCTCTAAAAGCACCTCTTGTATAGTGGTGATGGGTCGGTCATAAACATTGAACTTGACCTCACTCTCAAGGGGAGTCTGCAAAGATGGCAATTCAAAATACATTCCTGGGACAACAGGAGGATTCTGGAAATTAAGGAGGGTCTATCTACTGCCTTTTGCCAAAGCACACAATACAGTACTTCCCTGGACTAACCCGCTCCTGTCCTGAGCCAGGACCCAAACCTGTTGATACAGCCCTATGGGCTGGTGATCTCCCACTTTCATATACATTGATATGTGTTTCAATCTGCAGACAACCTGAGAATTTTGTCTGCAGTACTACTTTATTTGAATTCATTGCTTATGGGGATGTGAAAGCATGTCCTATGTATAAGATTCACCTGAGTTCACAAGCCTAGAAATGAAAACAGGAAATTTATTCTAGTAAGGCAGGGGGTTAAGCTCTTGCTTCAAATGAAAGGCATCTAACCAGGGAAAAAGACCCCAAATTTAAAAAATACCTGACATTAATCTCTCATTCTAGCTGCTGCTTAGGGTTTCTTCAATAAATCTGTCACTAGAAAATCTAAAGGGGTGGCTTCAATACTTTCTTTTCAGAGTACCTGTGTTCAGCATGGGACCTTATCCCAGCACTTCTGTCTCTCATTTGTATTTAAAGGTTTTCAAGTTGCTTTTGAATACAAATGCAGCTTCAAAGCATGTAGGAAGTTCGTTTTTATTTCTTTGTCACTGCTCTCACTTAGGGGACCTAGTTACCTTGGCATAACTTCCTGTCATCTTTGAGAAGTCTAATGTAGCATTCTTTAACTTATTTGAAAATAAATCTCTCTGAGGAACATTCCTGCACATCAAAGTGCTAAATTTTTCCCATATTCATCTTTTGCACAGTTCATTGAATTATAATGAATCACACCTCATTAAGGTTTTATCTACACAGCATTGGCTTGCTCGCATTCTACAGAAACCACATATGACACATTTAAAGATGTTATTACTTTTAAAGGTCACCATCTCAGAACCTCCTTCCCTCTTTCATTTTACTTGTTGCTTGAGCAAATTTGGCATGGAAAGTAATGAAACATAACAGTCATCATAGAACTATTTTTAGAGAAAAAAGTTTCCAAAGAACAATCACAGATAAAATTGTATATAGTTCAATATAATTTCACACTGTTACTTAGGTCTGGAGAAACACATTATTTCTCTTCTGTTTTCTCCTTTCCTCATTGCTTTCTGCCCAAAGAAAGCAACTCATGATAGTTGGCTCACTCCCCAGGATTCTGATGCTGTTAAAGGGACTAAACTGGAGGCTTACTGTATGTACAAATAACACTTTAATAGAAAACTCATAATGAATATACCCCATCTGTCCATGAATAATTTCCTGTGAAGTTACTAGGTTAAGTTAGAACCTGAGAAGTATCAAGTCTTTGAAGTTTTACTGCATACATCCCATTTCACATACAGTTTCCTTAGTTTTCAGACTCTTTTCTAAGTAACAAATAAAACAACAGCATGAAATGTAAAATGCTAAAAGTAGACAAGCCATCTGGGGAGTACCAGGTGGTACTGGAAGTACCAGTAACCTTAGCAATTTTAGGTAAACAAAGGATAGCATAAGTATTCTGCCTACAACTTTGAATTAGATTGCCATTTAAGAAATCTCATTCAAACACTCATTCTACAAACTGCTGAAATTGCTAACACCACACCATTCTATATGCAGGTAGTTATAGTTCTCACTCTTTTTCACCTTCTTCTACTCAGAAAATTTCATATTTCCTTCAAGGTTTGCTTTGTACTAAGAGTATCTCTTAAGAGCAATGAAAGTTTAACTCCATTATTGAGGACAGGAGTATAACCGAGACTAGGACTTTGTCATTAGGAAAACAAATACCATCGAGTGAAAACAACACTTTCGTGTCATGTTTCTACAGCCTCTCCCTTTCTAAAATCTAATCAAAATTGCAGTTAAATAAGTATCACTTCAGTATTGGATAGAAAAGCCCACAGTTTTTCTTATATAATCAAACACTAATGTGAAAACAACACCCATAATGTTTAATAACTACAAAATACTATTGCTGATCACATCAAAAGGCATTTTTCTTTCAAAAATTAGTTCTTTCTGAAGTTTATAATTAGGTTATTACTTAATGTTTGAAAATGAGATAAAACAGCAGAGAGGTTGTGGAAATTATGACTTTCTCTGGGTAAACAATTAATCAAGCTTCTGACCTTTCAGAGACACTGTGGTAATCTTGTCCTCTCCCTACAAAATAATTGGAAAGCCAATGTACCACACAAGGGCTTGATTCAAGATAATTCAATTTTGAATGCACAAAGAAAAAAAACTCTATGCAAGACCAAAACCTTAACTAAATATTTTTGCTTTATGCACAGTGGTATGGATTGCAAATTACATAATCTGTTCAGCTACTGCAATACAAAATTTATCACTTGTTTATGATCAGAATCCTGGAGGCCTTCACAGTTCTTGCATACAGAGCAAAATTAAAAGGAAATACATTTTTAAACAAAGTAAATTCTAGTTTAAATTAATGCACTACAACCATTCATTGCCATTTCTACTGTGCACCAGTGGTCTAAATGAAAAAAAAAAAAGGTAATGAAAAATGATTAGGGTATTTCAGTGCTAAGGAAAGGCCACTTTTTCTTCATATATGTCATCAAAGCTCACTTCTCTTGTGCCTGCAAGGAACTGTCCATTGTAAGAGAAGCATCAGTAAAAGTGGTTTCCATTTCTTTCATAAAAGGGAAATACAGGAAATGCATATTACACTTCGAGCTGGATTTCAGGCAGAGTAGGTTTTCAGCTAAATTAAGATTATCTCCTGTAGAAGAATATAAATAGAATAATATAAGGATTTGAGAGTATATGTTGATTTTTTTATCTTCCCCTACATTCTTGCTATATTTTGTAGGTCTATGCTCAAGTAGTAAAGGACAGATTAGATGCGCTAGAGGTTTGTCTTGCCATTCCAAAGATGAGGACCTTGCCCACCAAAAATGAGTCCCAGTCTGCAATTCTTTGTCTTTGATCAGTGCATAGATCATTATTTGTTCCCCCAGAACATAATTCAACTATTTACAAATAGTTAACAACAATTAAAGAGAACACACAAAGAATGTAACCTGTTTACCTGCCTCCCCCGCCCCCCCCCCCCCCCCCCCCCAACAAAGCTAACCAAAGGTTGTGCCTATGCAGTTTGGCATATATCAGGCTCAGAAATGAGAAAAACACAATTATCACCCCGATCCCATGTTATGTGTGTTAGCTCTATTCCAGCAGAGCTCAGCATGGCTTGTTTTCTCAACACTGCTTACCTGAAACCTCCACAGAAGCTAACTTAAATATAATGGCAAATTCAGGCCAACACCACCATTCCTCATTTAAGTGAATATAGGTATATAGGTGGCCCCACACCAGGGTTTAGCACAGTTTCAGATTGTCTTTCCTCCTGCAGCTTTGCCTTTCCTAATGTGAGGCTCATGCATACTCATTCATAGTTAAGATGGCTTTAACGTCAAGTACTGTGACTGCGCTAGAAGTGATACATCTTTTCTAACCATGTTATTTCATAATTATGTATTTCAAGGGGATTATGACTTTCTGCTAAACATGGAGCCTTGGTCAGTATGGTATAGTGCTAAATGAACCATTCACATGAGCATATAATATAATTTCTATGGCACAGAACATCTATAGCACTTTCTTTGTTTTTCTTATGCTATTATTGTTTTCTCAATTGGGCCTTAGAATACCAGAAACAGGAAGAAAAAACATTACACATCTTTTCAAATATGAATAGATCAATAAATGCACCAAAATGCATTTATTGTCACACACTGGACTTTGCATTATACACAGAGGATAAAGATAGAATTTACTGGGTATGCACCATACAGTCTAATCTCTTCCTAGCAGAGCAAAGTCCACTTCCTTTATTATCAGCTATGCAACAGTGTTAAGGTATTCGGAAAAGAGTATGTACATCTGCTAAATGGTAACTTAAACGTATACTTTGATACCTATTTTTCTAAATTTGGTATTTTGTTCCTCCTACATCCAAGGCCACTATTTAATACGGATTTGAAAGCTCTCTTTTTTAAGGACTCTTCGAATAGTTACAGAATATAGTTAAAAGTGAAAGTAGCCCAGGAATAGGAATAGTTTTAAAACAAAATAAAGCACAGAGCCAATTTTCCACTTAGTTTTTTTGCTGATGTAGTTTTGCTGAAGAGTAGGATCGCTCTTCAGAGAGGAGAAATTCAATGGGAACAAAGCTCTCAGGTTGAGTGCAGATCTCTTTAGTTATTACTTCTTTCACACAAAGTAAATAAATAGAAAACAACCCAAGACCTGAAAAGATCCAATCTAGTAACGATTCTACATCTATTACAATTTTCTTGCACCTTTATTTCTTACACATTGTCTCTTAATTATTTTCATTTTCTTCCCTGTATATTACCTACACAGGCATAGGGCCCTATTTTGGCAATCGGGTTGCAGGACGCCCATGTCTCTTCCTCTGAATGTTTTTTAAGACTAATTAGCTGGTGTCCATATGTAATGGTAAACATGATAGTTTGTGTCTTCATCCTACCCCTATGGGCCTGATTCTTGCTCAGTTAAAGATATATTTTAGGAAGGGATTTCCAGGGAGGATGAGGATTCACAGTGGCAAATCTGTGAGTTTTTTCTGATACAATATCCCAGAATTGGTTTTCTTTGAGTCTCTTTTTGTGTTCTGTGTGTGTCTTTCTTCCTTCTGCTCAGGATTTTGTAGTAAAAGCTGAAAGATCAGACTACAGTTTCACTGTTAAAGTTGACTCTGCTGGAGAATGGAGTAATACTGTCCTTATCAAGTCTGCTTACTCGTACTGTCTCAAACTCCTCTTTGTAGCTGGTGTGCTGCATAGTAAACGATCTCAGATAACTAATCCAGGTTGAATTTAACTTCACAAAAGTACAAGCTTAAAGTGATTGTAAAAGTCCAGCATTAACTGTATGATATAATTCTATTTAAATAACCTTTGTACTAGATTCTTTATCACATTGCATTGAAAGGACTTCCTCTTTCACATGTCATCTATTACAGTATCTTATCTTCTTCAATATACTCTATACTATATATTAATATAGGGAGTCATATATTTTCAAAGAATATACACTCACTTTTCTGTAATATTTCTGAATGACTCGTGTTCTCCACCTTCCTTACCCTTCGGGTTTTCTGGTTATATTTCACTCATTTCAGCAACATATACTTTTACAATCTGCAGTGTTCAGAAAGCTTCAGACATGGCCCAACTAATCACCTGCACTCACCAGGTGAGTCTGGTGTGGGCCATGAAGACCTATGGGTGCATGAAGGGCCCTGAAAGCTACTGCTACAGTTGGATCACTTTGGGCTTTGGGCAAGAGCTTGTGTGAAGTAAAAAATGTCTGGTTGTTCCCAAAGACTCTATCGTTACATCTGTCCAATACCTGCCAGTATGTTACATAAACCTAAGCCTTAAGTCATACGACTATCCACTAAACAACATCAAAGATTAAGAAATTCCACTTACATAATTTATCACCACTCTCCAAGTAAGAAGAAATGGTGAATTAGTAGCAAAGTATCACAAACATTCTCTTTACCACTGCGGAAGAGTAAAAAAGCTGGAAGAGTCAACTGTAATTTGAGTGCCCATTACTGCCTCATTTTCTGTCATGAAATCTGATACATAATCATGTGTTTAAAATTTAGGTGTCTCCCAGTAGCAGTGCTTGTGTAGTAACTATTTCAGTAAGAATGTAGCTTATCTAATTGCCCCTACAATAAATTCTTATACAGACCACTCTATAATTGCAGACCCTTATACCATGTAGCACTTCATAGTTTTACAAAAGCTTGGTGTTTTGCATGTTTCACACAGGTTAACAGAGAAGGCCAATATAATTTTTTTTACCTGTAAGGCTTGAAATTGTTTCAAGTACCCATTAAAAAATCAGAATAGTTTCCCTTCTCCTACTGAATATGTTTTAGACAAATGTATTTTCTAAACTAATATCTTCTTTTCAATATGCAGACAATTTATACAGATAGCATGTATTAACTTAAGCAGGAGTGCAATATATAACTTTTTGACAGAAAAAACCAAAACAAAACAGTTTGTTTATATCAAGGAACATGAATATAGATCAGTTCTTGTCATATCTTCAAAACCGTGTTTATAACAGTGTGTTGTATAGCTTCTCGTAAGGTCTTCACCATTCAGTGAACAGCATATTCTGATAACAGGTCCATTTATTATTATCTGTTTCACACACAAAGGTTACTTTTTAAAAATCAGATCTTCTTTTACCTTTATTCAAACTGATGTCTTTTTTTCATAACTCACATCTGCACATCACAGATTTAGTCTGAAGCAATCCTAGCAAATATATACATTGAAAAAGATCCAGAGCTATGAATCCAGCTATACTATGGTGAGGGGAACAATACAGATTCACACTGAGAAATTGGTCTGTGCAATACTATACAGTAAATATATAATAATGCATTTTTGCCTGTCTTTTTTTCACTTACACATCCCAAAAATTTTGCTTAGAAAGATGACATTTTTCACTTCCTGTACATGAAGGTATATGTTCTTTTCAAAGTTCCCTTTTTACTAAGAATGATTTGGGAAAATGTGGAGATGCTGGACCATCAGAAAGAGTAAATAGGTTAATAATTCACATACCTTTTTTTGTTAGCTGTGTAGTACACTTTCAGTGTGATCAAGCAAACAATAATGAGTCAAAAGGAACCTTCCTTTTGAATTTAGTCATTACAGCTGGTTTCAGCCCATATATTTGATTAAAGACACTTTATATCTTTCGTTGTTCTTTTAACATTTTACAATGCTTTACATCTTCAAAGTACTCTGCTGACATTACCTTATTAGTTCTTGTAATGCTTAGATGCAATTTTCAGTATGCTTTTATATCACAGTCACATTTTAATTGCTATTCAAAGCTGCATTAGTTATATTTATAATGGGCCATAAAAAGGAATGTTTAGTAGGAAAGGCACTGTACCAACAAACTGTGTAGTACATTTCTTAAATTATAAAATATTTCAGTTTGTATGTGATACTTCAGATTTAGCCCAGTACTGAACTCTGCTAATGAGGATTTCAGGCCTGTCCTCCCCTAGCACAGCACAATGCAAACTAGCATCAGCAAGAGAATGTCAGTGTTGTTCCTTCACTTGTTTTCATTGTTGTCTTGGTGAGACTTCTTTTCCTGAACTTGCTGGGTGAAATGGAAATCATTGCAAATACTATCACTGAAGTATCTGTGCTCACATTTCACCCACTGAAGACAACGAATGGCACAGGAGCTCTGCCAGACACCGGCTCTGCTTCCTCCCAGGTTGCCTCCAGGAGCACATGGATGTGAGCCCCTGTGAAAACAGTGCTGCCTGCTTTTGTGGGTGTACTCTCGAGGACAGTGCTTTTTCCCCATGAACCCCATACAGTCGATTCTTGCTGCTGCAGTTAAGTTTAGTAAGCTCATGTTTTTCTCATAAGTTTGCTTCTTCCAAAGCAAAACTTCCAAAGTATCAAACAAAATTTCAGTTATTAGTTATTTGAACTTTTAGCTGTTACTGCTTTTTTCTTTATGTTTCTTCCTATTACATAAACACACCCCATAAAACACTGCCAGGTTTCTTTAGATGTCTATTGCTAATAAATATTTTTGCTAATCACAAAATTAGATTTGTGGATTCTTGTATTGCTGAAACCTAGGTATAATTCAAATACATCATCCAGACTGCATAGCAGCTTGGACCTGTCCCACCTATTTGATGTCTCTGAACAACAAATGAAATACAGTTGTCAGAAAATGGTGTCAAGTGACCTACATCATTTAAAGTTAGCTTGCAATGAAAACACTTCCATGTTGTTGGTGACTATATGGTTATGAACTCAGTTTTGATCTTGATTTCATAGGTACTGATCATGTACAGTCACTGAAGTGAGAAATTGCTTCAAGCACCTGAAATTTAAGTCACTGCTACATAACTGAGTTACATAACCTCCCTTAAAGGTGCATGGTGTACATTGGCATCTCTTGGCAATCCTTGCCTGTAGTTACAAGAGAGCCACTCCTTTCTGTCACCTAGTAACTTTTTAATAGTCAACATCAACTCAGAGATCCTGAGCTAGAGTTTCATTTGGCAGTGTGTGTAGAATACAGTACTTTTTTAAACGTCGTTTAGGCTACGAACCCTAAACTGTGTAGTAGTCTGAACGAAGAACAACATCTTGTAGAAGTGTTTGAGCAGAAAAAAAAATAGTAGTATATTCTGAACATAAAATGGAAATGGCTAAAGGTAAGCTTACACCTGCAAGCAAATTAGGCCAACTCCTGGAAAAAATCTGGCACCTGAACTTGCTAGCGAGAGATGTGCTTCTGAAAAGTGATGTGGAGAATGAAGGTATAGTGGAGTATGTGCTTAGACTGATCTCTTTAACAAAAGAGCTGAGCAGATCTCTCAGCCTGCAGCTGGAGAACGTTACGGAAAGCATTCAAGATACCTGCCACTTGCTGAGTGCTCTCTACGACAAACACAAGGAATTGACTGCAAGTCCAGGCAAGTATGGAGGGACTTACCTGTAAACAGAATAGACTGGGTATACTGGATGCTAAGTTCTTCCATGTGATGATGCTGGGGACCTTACTTTTCACTTTTTTAGTATTTCAGTACTTGGTCATTCATTAGACCAAATTAATTCATATTTCAACAGTTGTATCGCACTGTTTTCGAGTCTATTACATGAGATTCAATATGAGACTCATAATTTTCATTATCTGAGAAAAAAAATAACTAAACAGAATGGTTTCAAAGTTTTATGTGTATTATACTTCAGTGGGTGTATCTTGGCCAGACACCAGATACCCACCCAGCAACCTACTCCTCCTCCTCAACAGGAAGGGGGAGAAAATATAATGGAAAAGTTCATAGGTTGATATAAAAACAGAGAAATCACTTACCACTTACCATCATGGACAAAATGGGAAAAAATTCATTTAATTTATTGCCAATTGAAATAGATTTGGATAGTGAGAAACAAAGGCAAAAACTTAAAACAACACAGTCCCCCCACCCCTCTTTTTTTCCAGGCTCACCTTTACTCCTTCATTCCCAACTCCTCTACCTCCTCCCCCTCCCAAGGAGCGCAGGGGGATGGGGAATGGGGGTAGCACTCAGTCCATAACAGTTTCCCTCTGCCACTCCTTCCTCCTCAGACCTTTCCATGCTCCACCATCGGTCCTTCCCATGGCCCACTGTTCCTGTCAGGAAAAGCTGGGCTCACCACAGGCTGCAGTTCCTTCAGGGAATATCTACCTGCCCCGGTGTGGGGTCCTCCACAGGCTGCAGAGCAGGTATCTGCTCCAGCCTGGTCTCCCACGGGCTGTAAGGGCATCTCTGCTCCATGCCTGGAGCACCTCCCCCTCCTTCTTCTCCAGCCTTCCTTGGTGCTCACAGGGCTCTTTCTCACACTTTTTTCCTCACTCCTCACTGTTCTCTGGTGTTCTTGCCCTTTCTTAAGTATCTTTTCACAGAAGCAGCACCAGCATCACTGACAGGCTCTAACCAGTCCTGCAGTAAGTCTGCTGTGGAACTGGCTGGAACTGGCTGTGTGCTGCAGGGGGTAGCCCCGGCCTCTCCTCACAGAGACAGACCCTGCAGCCCCCACTGCTAGCACCTCACCAGGGAAACCCAATATATATAGTCTACAATCCTCTACAAGTAGCATCATAGTTAAAAAATGACAATAAAAATGAGAAGCATTTCTGCCAACTTAGTGCACAGGTAAACACGTGGAATTTAATTTCTTGCATTTATAATAACAGTGTGGATATAATAATGATGTTATTTCTTGTGAGGACCAAATCCAGATTTCATTACTGAAAAAATGCAGGATTATTTTGTGATGAATGAAACAACTCTCTTTTCTCAGAAACAGCATCTTAATGAATATTCATCAAAGTAGAAAACTAACATTTCTGCCTTTACTAATGGTCTAACAACATGATGCATAGACAGAGAAGGAGAGAGACTCCAGGCAGAAATCTTTAGCTATGCCTGCATTTATGAGTCTTTGTTCTATAGGTTTATGAACTGTCCACAATAATAAAAGAACTTTTTTCTTAAAAAAAGGACCTGTTTCCAGGCTCCAGGAACAAGCTAACTTTGCCCTGTTGGCCTCATGGCCTATGTAATTATTTTGTTTCATTTTTCAGATTTTTAAGTGTTCACTATCATTCTCCTTCCAAAAAGCTACTTTTCCTCATCTGACACTTTCCCATAAAACAGTCAGCAAAAAAGTTTGAAGACAGTTAGATAGTTGCATATAAACTGCCACTGTATTCTAAAGCTGTGTTATCAAACATCAAAAAAGCACAGAAAGCAAAGTGTTAGGAAAGCAATGGTGCGGGGAAGGGGGGGGGGGTGTAACACAAAAGAAGGCTTCTTTTGAGGTTAACCTTAGAACAGAATGCAAAAATGGTCTTTTCATGTGACACAGTTGAGTAGTGTGAAGTGTCTTTGCCTGGCTTTAAGCACTGCAGTATTAGAAAAGTCACATTCGCAGTGTAGGAAAATGCCATTGTTTTGAATGACCCTATTATCTTCAAATTTGATTTTACATAAGTTTAAAGAGCTCTACAATTTGTTTTGGGATTTTTATTTAAAGAATGTAAAATTCAGGGAGCAAACAATTTTGTCAGATTTGCCACAGCTTGAACTTTGCTTTACAGTGAGACTAGGAAGTGGTTTTTTACAACCTCCTATGCAAACGAAGCTATGTTATTTCCAGTCCTTTTGTTTTGTTTCTAGTCCTGTTAACCTATTTAGAAGTTCTTCTTTACTATTGTAAAAGTGCCCCTGCAAAAGTAGCAGTACCTTAGAACAAACATATTTTTCTTTGAACTATCAGTTGAAAAAAATATATAAAAATGTTTCATTCTTTTTTTTTTTTTTCCCCCAAATATAGTCAAAATCCAATAACAAGTAATTTGGGAACTGAGAAATTATTGCAAAGGAATAATTTTTAGACTGAGTTCAACAAGAAAAAATGTTATTCTGAACTGTACTCTTTGTATGTTTAAATTAATCAGATGCAAATAGAGATGAAAGGCCTATCTATATCATATAACATCATACATTGATATGTGGTGGCATTCTTACTCAATAAAATTATTTTCCAAGTTGAAAACCTTGAGATATTGATTTACCTCATATGATATTATTGAAAAAGTGAACGCAAGCCAGTGGTTTCCCGTAAGACTTGTATCAGCCCTTTCTATTGTCCTTCCCTTGTGCTTCTCTGTACATTTTAAGTGTGGAGCACACTGTACTGTGTTTCATTCTATACAATTTTCTTATTTCTATTGACTATCACTGGATTTAACCTGCAAAACAAAACTTTCCAGGATCTCATGCAGCAAACAGAAATAAGCAAGACATTTTCTGAGAGGTTTGCAATATACCTAACTAATGAAGACACAGTTCCAGTTATAGAGATTGACAGCATAAGTTGAAGGGAGAGCTTAAAGTAATACATCTGAAATACTTGGAGAGAATATCTGGAGGGATTTCTAAGAAAAGGTGTAAGATAAGAAAAATGAGGGATCATAAAATAAATAGGTTAAAGATAAAAGTTTACATGAATGGCACATAGTGATTGTGTGCTTTTTGTGCATCCTTCTTCACCAAGTGATTTTAGTTATATGCAAGAGCAACCTCCACCATTCCTATAACTGAATCCTACAAACTGCTGAACTTCAGTGTTGTACGAGCTGGTGTTTTTGTGTTATCCTCTATTATCCATAGCAAAAATTCAAAGCTGCTGAGCATGTTTAATATTGAGCCCATGTATAACAGCTTTGTTAGAGACCATACATTAGAATCTTGCAGGATTCAATTTTAGGAAATGTTTAATGTTTAGTTTTAAAGCTCTTCCCAAACTGATTTGGCTATTATTGACCAATTCCAGGCTTTAGAGACTGATTCTCATTAAGAATTTAGCTAGTGTCTGATCATTATAAAGGCATTCATTAGAGTTGCCACAGCAGTACTTCGACAAATACACAGTTGTACTTGGACAAGTACTTGTCTGTATTCAATTCTTCAGAAATTGACTTGAATAGCAATAAAGGCAAAAATATTAAATGAAAGCCAGGAAATACATTGTGCTTCATGTATTGAATGGCACTATGGAATTAGGTGTATAAGAGTTTTCACATTTTTGGCTAGCTTTCATTCAATTGGTTACCTATTTTTTGCCTCAGAGTACAATGGCATTATAGATTGCCTGCAGAAAGTGAAGGATGATTTGATAAACACAGTCTCACACCTTCAAGAGGCCGAAAATAAACTTTATGCTGCTAGCTGCAGACAAGACAATTCTCAGATCCAGGCTGCTCAAAATGCTTCTGGAGAAACAAGTGTGTGTTGTTTTGAAGAAGTAACAGAGTCTGTGGAAGCATCTTCTAGTCCCAGTCAGCAACCCCAAAGAACTCTTTCCCTGAACCAGACAGAAAGTCAGAACGTTAATCAAATCCAGCCAAATGAAACTGTGGAAAAAGACATTGTTGCATCATTAGCTGAAAATGTATCTGCTCGAGAACTGGACTTTAGCAGAGAACCTCCAATGAAAAAGGAAGATGGTAAACACA
Source organism: Strix uralensis (assembly GCF_047716275.1). Classification (NCBI taxonomy): domain Eukaryota; kingdom Metazoa; phylum Chordata; class Aves; order Strigiformes; family Strigidae; genus Strix; species Strix uralensis. Next base: position 25,227,022 of record NC_133975.1, read on the forward strand.
GACTACTAATGAACTCTGTTACAGAGAAAAAAGATTGCAATGGAGATGATAAATCTCATGGAGGTAGCTCTGTTACTAAAAAGTCTCCAGAACTGGCTTTTCAAGGTGCTCTTACAAGCAGCAGGGAAGGCATTCTATCTGGCACATTGAAAGACACTTATGACAGAACTGCCATGAATCTTTCTGAACAGGAAAAAAAGGCAGTAGTCAAAGAATCTTCAAAAGGGGTGGAAAGTGAAGAACATAGACTGACAGAGCAAATGGAAGACAGTAAAATGGAAACAAATCATGAGAGTTGTAGGAATGACCTAATTACCTTCACATCTTCAGCACAAACATGTGATCCTACTGCTGTGAATCCTTCTATGAATAATTCAGAAGAAGTACAAAAATATAGGTGCTGGATGAACAAAGGGTAAGCACATACTCTTCTTTTTAGGAACAGATGTACATAAATACTGTTTATTAGCACATAAATAAACACCTGTAGACCCAGAAACTCAATATGCATGTATTCAACAGCTGCTGGTCATGCACATAATAGTAGTTTACAACTTAAGCATGTGCAATGAAGATCTTCCATTTGGTCTAAAAGTAAACTGCAACTTTCCATTTGACTGCCTTTTTTCTTTTTTTCTTTTTTTTTTTTTTTTTTATGCCAGAGAGGGACTGAGTCACAGCCAGTAAAGTCAATAATTCTCAAATTGTTGGAAATTACTAGGAAAGAACTCCAATTAGTCAGTTTTATAATAATTTGTAAGCTGTTCTGAAACAATCTAAAAATTTTCATGATTTTCCCATTCATAAACATATATTTTTACTAATGATCTGTTTATGCTACAATGTAGCACATCATTATAATAAAGTATTTGATTAAAGATACAAGACACCACCCCACCCAAAATACAAAGAATACTATTTTATATTCTTTTTCTCCAGATTTCTAGTGGAAGAGAGTGGTAAGAATGAACGTGAAGTAGCTTGCTTTATTAAAGCCCCTGCAACTGCTCTGGAGAATCTGAAGTGTAAGATAGTCAATGACACTAGTTCCTTGGTGGTGGATGATTCTGAGGAGCTGGTCAGCAATGTCATCAGTATTGAATGCTCTGATTATGAGAAAACAATCCCTTTCCCTATCAACATTGCAATCCCATTTACTTCATGCTTCAGAGGAAATTATCGGGAGATTATGGTGAAGATGATTGATATGAACTTTCAACCAAACTACTTAACTCCTATTGCCTTGGAGGGGTATCAAGGAAACCACAAGGTTGGTAACCTCTCATCTAAGCATTGTAAAAACATCATTCCAGGTTCTAAGTTAAGCCCCTCTGGAGTTACACAACTGAAGTTGTCATTATTAAGCTGTATTGCCCACTACATTGGGTTAAATTGAACTTCCTACTTTCTCAAGAATCCATTCTATTTGAAAACTACTATTTAACAAGGTCCTTTTTTTCACTTGTAATGTTAAGGCAAGTGCTTGATCCCACAATACTAATGATTGAGTAATGGTCCATGATTTTTGTAAATAAGTCTAATACGTTGCATTATTTGATAAAAATAAAAACTTAAAGGGAAATATTTTGCATTCAGATCACAGAGAAGTAACGCAATTCTGTGTGTGTAAGTCCAAACTCCACCTCAAAGAAACACAGGATGGTTCTTTTTTTTAAATGCAGAAGAATTGCATTGGGTCAGATTAATCACCCAGTTTATGAGTTTATTTCATTTCACCCCAATCATACATGGGAATGTTAATGACATCACATGATGACTAGAGATCACCAGATAACTGGGTATTCAAGCAGCAATAATATTCAAGTTATTTTCATTTCACACCTTACTCTATAAATAATGTTGCCTTCTCAAAATGCTACTCCACTGCAGAACACAGCTTCCTTTCCCTCAGACATACTCTAACCCCACATTCTTTTTATGCAGGAAACCTTTGCAGAAGTGAAAATTTATCAGCTGGGCATTTTTTCTGTGTTGTCATGCTTAAAGAAAGAAACATTTACTGTTTCAAAGGCAGGACTCTCACAAAAGCTCAGTCTGGATTCTAGAATCTCTTTCTGTTACCATCCAGAAACATTCAGTTCTCCAGCACCCATGCAGTTAAAGGTGAGCTTGAAATACACAATACTTGTTCCTTAAGTCTGTTATCTGATCAGTTCTGAAGCAAGGATGCCAATAATGTTGAAGAGCAACCTGTTCCATTATTAAAAGTCTATGAAAAGTGGTTGCAGCTCCACATCCTGCGTACACAGCAAATGATTTCCTGTCAGCTTTGTTAAAACCACATAATATCAGTAGTCAACGATATCTCTAGCTAAAAAGAAGAACCATCTACCTTTGTTTGATATACTTCAGAAAATATAGTTGTTTTCAATAATGACATAAGCATCAACTCCAAACTTCGACTGCTTGGCCCAGTGTTTAAGTTAATGGAACAATTTTTCTCACCTGACCTTCAACATTTGTACCAGGCAGTGCAACAGAAGCTTTTGTCACCTCTTAGTCTTAGGCTGAGAATAATCTCAAAATCTGCTTCAGTTATAATGTGTTTCTACCATCTCCCATAAAAACACTTATTCTGAGATACGGAGAAGTTAAAATTAACAGTGAAAAAAACACATATTTGAAAAATCTTAGAAAATTATCAAAATCTGAGGGAGCTCAGGAGTTTCAAAACTTGAACTCAAAGCAGGAACAAAATAATCAAAATATTTTAGTCAGTAAAGGTTCCAGTTTTTGATGACTTTTCACACACTTGGTTGTGCATTGTACAAAGTGCCAGTATGTTGGTAGAGTCATCCCTGGGTTATAGTGAAGACCCTAAAGCTTCTGTGATAGTCTGATTCAATTCCAAAAGATAAATCAGTTTGTAAAAAAACAAGCATGTAAGAGAAGATTTATTAATGTACAAATTAACTGTACAATTGCTTTCCATATTTAGATTCAGCCAATTGAACCATCATTGGTTTCAACATTGAAAGCAAGACACGATATGTACCACTCAGTTGTATCTACTAGTGCACTGGTTTATGTCCAGCATCCTTCAGCCCAGCCATTTAACAGCTCAGTCACTATCACTCTACCCTGTCCTCCAAACCCAGAAAAAAAAAGACAAGGAAATGAGACAGAACGTACAAGAGCCATTAGTGCTACAGTAAAGAGGGCTGCTGCAGCATACCATCCTCGGTAAGAACAACTTCACTACAAATTCAGTATTTTCAAAACATCAAAATGAATTAATTTTAACTGTTGATTATTAATAATTTTTGTATTAAAAATATGTAATTCCTTAATAGAATCTACTATATTGAGAAACACTAGAGTAAATCCCCACAATTCTCCTGCTATAGCTTCACCAGGAAAATTCATATAGTGATTGATGTATAATCTTTAAATATTCTGATCACTATATTTCTATCAGGAGTCAGGATGAAAAATGCATGGGGTTTTTTTCAGCAAGAAATGTTCAGCCATTTTCACCAAAGCCAAACATTGAACATAGAGAATAACTGTGTCTCAAAGCTGCTGTGATCATTATTTTATCAGTAGGTGGTTTGGCTACCCCGGTCTTTGAACTGTCTGATTTCTACTTCTACACATTCCAATGGCTACCTAAGTCAACATTTATGACACAGTGGTTTGGTCAGTTTTGTGGTAACTGCCACACTAGATGAAGACCCAGATTTTCCCAAAGCACTCACTACAAAATTTCTGAAATTTAGACATTTTGGAATGTCTTAAAAAAACCATTAAAACATGGGGACTCTTAAAAAAAAAACAAACCTACATTTCAGTTGTTAACTGGCAATTCAATGAAATTTATCCATCATGCTCATGAGGATATGAATAAAACTTTTTGGTGGGAAAAAAGGCCAAAGATGATCTCATCTACTTTGACAGTCAGCAAAATAAATGGTGTTTTTACCATCTCATGCAGGAAAAAAATCAATCTGGAGTTACCGTTTGATTGTTGTCTTTACAGTTCTGCTACCATGGGCAACTCAAGGTTCAGAAAGGCTTACTGGGATTTCTTGGTAGGGACATTCTTGGGACAAGAGTCATCTTTGGAATACTTCTACTTTAGGTCATTAAAGAGTTAGCTTATTCCTACTGTGCTAAATATTATCTTTTTCAAAATTCATCTACATGCCAAGATTATGATTGTCTTGAAAATAAGCAAGGTACAGACAGAGAAGGCAGACAATGTTCTAGCTTTCCATTTCTGAAAAACTTCTCAGATCATGTTTTAAAGAACTCTACACTCACAGTGGTCTCTTAGACTAGACATCCATCTTTATCACAAACTTCAGAACTGGGAAGAGTGCCCGTGTCAGTTTACAGGAGATTCAAATTTCATTTCCTGTACCAGAAGCATTTTATTTTGTGGCACTACCCTCATGGCGTCTATCTGTTCTTAGTACCAGTCTAAATGGCACTTTAGATTCTTAGACAAAGCACATCCATGACAAGACCATAGTTTGATTGCTTATTTCTATACAAATTCCTTAGAAAATTATTTTCCTGTATTTCCACATAAGCTGAGGCTGTACGCTTAAGAAATGCATAAGCTTTTCTGTCTGGAGTATTTTCTTTTTTGGATTGTACATAGGGTATGCATTAGAGGTGAATGGGTTATTCACATCCAGTTTTAAGAAACTGATAACTATGTGTGTGAGAGGAGAGTTATGGGCTTCTGTAAAAAAACCCTCATGTTTCATTCATTAGAATAAATTAGCCAGAACATACCATGTCACAGTTGCTTGATTCTGAGTGTGATAGCAAAGTCATCACCTGGTTTGAAGAGAAGCTACTTTTATTTTCTCTGTTGAAAGAGATAATGGATAGCAGGCATGTCTGATTTTCTAAATTCCTTTGTGGTTATTGAAAAATACTTGCTTCTGGAAGAAAAGGTGGTTGTGGTTTTCTTTTTTCCAGATATCTACTTCTAGAGAATCTAAATCTTGATGAATGACTAAAACCCAATCCATAATAATTACTGTACATTTTATTAAATGGTAGATTAAACTAAATTCATTTAGATAGAAACCTTTCTTTTTTCTTTTTTTCCCCTTTCTGGAGAATTGGAAAAAAAAACCCTCTAACTATTATATCACTTCCATACTCTGGAATATAGTTGAAGATGTAGATTTTCAGCAAGGTGGGAAAAACACATGTTGTTATCAAGAAAAACAGAAGGGAAAGCAGAGCTACAAGTACAAGCTTACTCTTTCTGCAGGATCTATTTTTCATTATATTTTTTCCTATAATTCTTTGGCTTTCCAGGTCTGTGAGTGCTTCTGTGAGAAGAACTGGGGAGAATCTCAGTGATACTTTGAAATTATTAGGTCAGAGAAACAATGAAGATGGGTGGAAGGTGTTTGATGATGTTATTATCCAGAATGCACGGAATGGTCTTGTATCATTTGAACTAAATGAGCATTTAGAAAGGTAATGTATGAATAATTTAATAAAATTTTATTTGGTGTAATATTTGCTTCCAAGTATACAGATCAATGGAAATTAGTAGAGCTAAGAAATCATTCACTATTAATTAACCTGCCAGCATCTCTTTCTTCCACTTTACAGTAGAAGATCATTTAGATTTGCGACTCATAACTACAGAAAATATAAACTTGTTTAAATATTTCTTCATCTATAGACTGTACACAATGAAGTATATACCTAACTTGAAACAGGAAATGCAGATATTAATCTTAATTTGAAAATGTGCTTTAACTGTCTAACTACAAAACCATTATCTTTTTAAAAATTTCTTATTAGGAAATATTATCTTACTTTCATCTAAAATTTGAATGTATTTGAATTCATAGATAGAATCAATATATTCTACACTACAGAAGCAGGCAATTTCCACCCTTTCATGTGTTGAAAACAAGAATGAAAAGGATGGAGCAAAAGGTCTGTTGGAGACCAAGCCTTGTATTATTTTGCATAATAAATTGTTAGCAGTTTATAAAATGATTTAAGATAGAGGTATTTATTCTCTTGCCTTTTTTTTTAAATACAGATTTGTGGTCATTCGCCTTTCACTCCTCTTGGAAAACACATACCTTCTCCTCTTTGCTCAGGCTCTGGAAGAAGCTCTTTGTAGTACAATGGCTAATGTGATACTGTATCGGAAGAGAGAAAACCCATATAAAATAGTAGTTTTGCTATCTGCATCCAAAGAATTGACCTGCGAACTTCAAAATCTCCATGAGGAGGGCTACTTTGGTCCCCCAGAACCTACGCAGCAGTTCCCATTAAGAGAAGGAGAGCAGATTCATTTTAAATTTAGAGGCAATATTTTTGCTTCAGGTAAGGTAATTAATTCATGCATCTGGATGAACATAATCAATCTCTTCAGCTATTCAGAAATACTGTAGATTGTGGTTAGTCACAGAACATTTAGTTATTTCAGTGGGTTTTTTTCCTGTAAACTATAGGCTCATGGAACTACATGGGAAACTGCTCCAACTGAAAAATAAAATGTACTAGCTGAACAAGATCCTTAGCAACCTGCTCTAGGTGACCCTGCTTTGAGCAGCAGGGTTGGACAAGATGATCTACAGAGATCTCTTCCAACCTCTGCCATTCTGTGAAACCTGGTCCCTCAGAAACAGCTGACATTTTATCTTTTATTTCAAAAGTACAGGATTCCATCAATGGCTTTTTAGGAATTAAACAGATTCCAAACAAAAAGAAATAGTCTGCTCTTTTATCTGTGTGAATTCACTTAAAGTAGGCAAGATTAAACACTGAAATCCAGGGCAAAATGTTGCTTTTTGTGAGTTGCACTATAAATTGAAGTGATCAGAGAGAGAGCTGTTATGTCGTTTCCATTAGCAGCCTCGAAAATTCCATGCAGTGGCTGCCACCATTCAGAGATTTACTTAAAAGTGAAAAGAGATAAGAATCCTCAGAAAAGTTTTCACCCAAAATTACTTATAGTCTCTTCTGTCAGTTTTGGAAAAAACATATATATTTGGCACTCTGAACATTTTGCACATAAACTCTCCCATTGAAAACTCCATTTACCCTAATGAAAGGATAATTCTTCAAGAAGATAAGTGTCCAGCCCCCGAGGAATGCCTGCTCATATAGGCAAAGTGTCGTATATGTCGATGTATCACTTAAAATGGAATTAGGCACCTGCCTCTCTGCCTCCATTCATTTTGTTGTTACAGGTAGACAGATATCCATACTGAATAACCAGAAAGCATATACTTCTAATTCCATTCACAGCACCAATTTATTTTTGTTTCTCTCTGTGTTATGTATTTTATCCCCTTCCATGTTCCTTACTTTTCAACTTGTAGCATAGCCTTCATCACTTATTCTTTATGGCAGCAATTCAGGGCCTAAGACAGCTAACTATGAAGACATTTCAACTACTAAAGCAGGCTGGCAGGAGTGTTTGGATCCCAGATGTTCAATATGAAGTAATAATTATAATAAAGAATAACCAAATGTTATGTGATTAGCTCTATTTGACTCACCCTAATGAATTAAAACCATCTAAATACAGTATAAAAAAGTTTCTGTTTTGTTTTGTTTTGTTTTGTATGGATGGCAGAGAATGGAAAAGATTTTGGAAGAGTCTACAGGCTGATTTTTCATTCACAAAGAAAAGCCAGGCTGGAGCTGCAAATTAAAGAAGTGGATGAATTCGGTAACCACAGTTCACCTCATTACAAAGGAACAGCAGTGTTTTATAAAATTACCAGAGAGATGATAACCAAGAAATGGGAACAACCCTTGCCATGTAGTGAGTATCAACGCCAGTCTCCACTGTGTAAATTAGCGCTAACTTTACCAAAGGTGGGTTTCTCACTTGATAATGTTAAAGTTCTTTCCCTTTTTTCCTTACCATATATTTATTACGCAAAAGGATCTTGATATGATTTTCGCTTTACAGATACACACAGGAGTCACTGATGGAGCAGTTCTGATCCATCAGCAATGTACAAACACCCTCAGAATTTCTCTTAGCAGGTGGGAGGGACCCTCATCCAAGCACAAGCATGGAAAAAAAGTGTTTAGCACAAGTTTTTCACCCATTTGTTTTCCCTAAATGATATGGTCCTGAGAAATTATTACTTAAGTTTCAGTTATATACTTGTATCCTGGTCTTGGGTGTGCAGAATTTCAAATTGTAGGACTATTAAATAGTTCATGTAATCTATCTTTCTCCTATCACCTGATTCTCCTATTATGCCTGATAAGCCTCTGCAATACAGCCACGTGGGCCATTATCTCCATCTCTGGTGAAAGCTATTGCTACATAAATTAATCTTTAATATTCCTGCAATGAAATCTCATTCTAATCTTTTCAAAGAGTCTAGGTATCAGTACCCTATATTCTACAAAATGCTGATGCTAGACCACTGCTGTCAAATTTGCATACATTTTAATATCAAAATATGTACAGTAACACTTGGTCTAAATCTCTGGTGACAAGCAGTAGCATCTCTCTCTTCTTAAATGAATTTAATTGACTTCACTCTTCCTTAAGCTATCACCTGCAAATACATCTTTTATTTCATAAGCTTACCTCTTGATTTCTCTCTCATCTCCATTCTCCCAACTAAAAATTAAGAATAGTTAACTGCAGATTTTAAGAGGAGATGTCATTTAGTGACAAACTCCATATAAAATGTAAATTTTCTTTTGAGAATCACATGCTTTCAAGCACTTTGCTTTTCCACAGGGCTAGCATTCCATGTGCGGTATTCACAGAGAGGGAAATACAAACTCTTGAGGTCCAGTGGGATGATTAAAATTAACAATTTTAAAAAATCTGTGACACACCCTAGCATCAGTTAATTTTCTTCCATCCACCTTCCTAGCTTCCATCCCATTGTTCTACGTCATTAAATCTTACTGCGTAATAAGATTTAAAGGACTGAACTGCATTTCTATTAAACCATAAAGGTAATTATCAAGTGTCTTAGATGTGGGCTGGCATATATGGTCTACTGCTATACATATTAGTCCTCAACTGTTCTATTCAGACTTTTCAAAACAAATATTTCTGATTACCCCTTTCTCCTGCTAAATTTAAGGCTGTGTTTCCTCTTCCCCAGTGTGGCTGAGATCTTGACATCTGGTCAGTCTGTGTAAGTGTGTGAGAACATGTAATATATGTGGGTACACAGTAGCACCCAAGGCAGCCTACTCATTTAAATGGAAATAAACAGAGGAACTGTAAAACATGATCATTGCTGGTAAATTAGAAATGAAGTCAAACCTCAGGAATGGTGATAGCCTTTAGGAATATTTTCTCTGACTCTGCTTTCAACTGAATCAGTTCAAGCACAGAGAACCCAAGTTTGAGGCACAAAAAGTCTGCTTAGAGATACAGTTACTATATCACTTCAGAAAATCGGTGTTGCAGCATCTTGCAAATAATTTTTCTTTTGCTTCTTGTAAATATATTTCAAGAGGTGCATTTCAAAGGAGTCAGAATCTTCACTAAATGCAAATATTAGGCCAAAAAAAACAATCAAAATGCTTGAAAACATTTGCACATTGGTAACTTTCTCATTACATGATTTGTACTTTGTCTTACACAGAATGAAATACCAATCTATAGAATGAAGAACAGCATCAAAATAACATATTCCCTTATGTTGCAAGTCATCTTAGTACACAAAATGTTATACTTTGCAATGGTTGGTGAACCTTCCTACTTTTTGATCTATCTTCCATCCATTCAGTGTAATAATTTAAAACTGATAATGCCTAAAGTCAGGTTTTTTAAATAGAGAAGAATATTCTTTAATAATTCTTTTTGTAGAATTATAAAACATCAGTGAAGCTAATTATTTGACTTTAGTGAATGATTAGTTAACTAAATAAAACATACCTTATTATTGGCATATAAATACATAAGGGAAATGGGAATTTCACCCATGCCACTATCTAGTGGTATGTCGTATTCATTAACACAAAGTTATAATGTTGTTCATTCTTTTGCTCTTCATACCTTCTTACAGCCAAGTAAATCTTGAATTCCATACTGAAAAAACTCATAGAAATTTTAAGAACAAAAAATATTCTCTTTTGGGTTGTTTGGTGGCTGAAAGATAGGGAAAAAAGAGCAGGAAGAAGCAGCATCCACACCATGACTGCACTCTGCAGTTCTGGTCACAGAACTCAGAGGACTTGAAAGAAGAGGAAAGAAAGAAGGTGATCCATAATACTGATGTTGCTAGGCAGAGAGACAATGCATTGATGACAACACTTCAGGCAGTTTCAACAGAAGTTGAAATATTACACACACTTATGAATATTATGGAGGAACCGAAAAACGAATTATTATATTCCCTTTCACAGGATATAAGAACAATGAATGACATTGGTAAGTGGCAGGTGTGACCAGTAATACAAAAGAACATACTTTTTACATACAAAAATAATCAAAAGGTGAACTAATTTTCACAGGATATTTGCAGCAGTTAAAACTGTCTTTGAACTAGAAAAGGAATTGACTGGAAGAGAGACAGAACCATATATTAAATGTAATGATCCAGATGCAATTAAATGCCAGAGCAATGAAAAGGAAATTCTAATTAATTACCTTATCTTATTATGTGTTCTAAAATTATTAACAGTGATGAAAGCACTGACAGTAAAAATTAAGAACTCTTATCCTGTTTCTACTATCCATGATCTGATCAACATACTTGAATCAGATATATCTTCACATTTAGGTGGGCTTTCTAATGAATAAAAGGAATAGAAGGAAGTAGTTAAAATTGGATGAGAAAATGCAGTTAAGGAGAAATTTAATGCACTAATTAGACAAAAAACTACACCAGCCATCTGTCAAATGCAACTGCTATTTACCACTTCATTAAAGTACAAGTCTTGTGTTAATATTCATATAATAGGAACCAACACTGGCACTGTCCATAATTTGTCATATGTTGATGCTATTAATATGTATTGCCAAAGCACCTAGAACTATGTGACCACATTCCTGTGTGTAGACCATACACTCAAGAAATGAGCCTTCAATTTTGCTAGTTTCTATCGCATGTATACTACTACAGTACAGCAAATAAGCTGCCACAAATCTTGCAACTGTATCAAAACAAAATTCTCAGTGTTCATATCTGACCTATTGATAATGCTGGGTTGTTTATAGTATTGCTCATGCTAACACAGCTGCTTACAGAATTGCAGTTGCCACAGTAGGGCTCTCATGTCTTAGTTGTGAACTAGTTGACTCTAAGCTGTGGCGTTGTTGATGGACTTCTTACTTGCTCCCAGAATGCTAGGGGAACCTTTCATGGTTTGGGAATAAAATCCCCAAAACAGCAGTAAATGCAGGGCAAGAACAGCAAAGACTACATTTCTACTGCTTTGTTGCATTAACAAATATCTTAAGTTTAATCATGTTAATGGATTAATTTTAATACACATGAGATCACAAACAGTCCGTGTTGCCAGTAACAACAGAAACTTTCTCAGCAAAATGAATTTTTTTTTTTCCAGTTGATAAAATTAGTACCATCCACAATGCCTGGTTTTTGTTGTGACAAAGACAGATGGAATCTTTTTAAGGCAATCATTCTGACTACATTTGCACTCATTTCTGTAAAATTCCCACCTAAATTTCTCTTGAATTGTGGAGAGAAGACAGTAACTATATAGATTATAAACCACATTATCCACTCTCTTACAAATAAATTTCTGAGAGTGGTCAAAGCAGTGGTTGTTAGTTGGTATGCAAGCATTCACATCAGTGTTTAGTTTAAACAAGCTACACTTGTACAGAAATAAGCTGATCTTCACTAACAATTCCTATTTATGGAACTTTCATTTCCTCAGCATGTCAAACCTGTTGTTTTCAACACAGTTAAATACAGTGGGTTAGGTTCTGATGTCAAGTATGTGTGTGCGTATCGCATTTATGTGAAACTGGGCTAAAGAGTTTAAAAGGTTAATTTCTCCTTTTATGTCTGTCCTGTTTGATATGCTACTAGAGTCTGGTCATGTCTGAGAGGTCCATTTGACAGAGCACTTCAGTTTTACTGCCTGAAATCAGAATGCTTTGCATAAAGAGATTGTTGTAATACATACAAGTGTTATCAAATTACTATTCTGCTGAAGTTTTATGTCTAATGACTGTCTAACAGCAAAATAGCATGTGATCCTCTGCTTCAGAAAGGCAGTTGCTTAGCTAATTGAAGGGCCTTCCAGACTAGAAAACTGCTTTGACCGCTAAAAGTATTTTACTTACGCTACCAAGCAGAACAGTGGAACCACATGTCAGTGCAGCTGAACTATGAGTGAATTTAGCGCTTCACCACAGATATTTAATCTTTAAAGGCAGATTTAATGTTTTAGATCTAATGCATTGTATATTATTACACTATTTCTAGACAATACTCATTTTTGATTCTTATCATTTTTACTACTATTTTAACATCAAGCAGCAAAAAGTAGTTCAGATTAAAGTCAATGCATGGGTAATTGAGTTCATCTACAATAACTTTGAAAATCTCTTGCAGACCTTTGAGGTCCTAAATTCTCATTAATGAATGAAAATAAGTTTCATTATAAATGCATAACTAAACGAAGCCAAAGAAAACTGAGTCTTGGAAGAAAAACAATGCCCCCTTCTGGAAAAGCTTTATATTCCCTTTATTTTGAGGGCTTTTTTTAGACACGCTATGCTATCTTCGCACTAGGGCACGTGCAGTGACAGAATTGCTGTAGAAGTACACAAGATGAGGCAGATTGAGATCTCAAGATGAGTACAGCACAGGATGGGTTTGCAGTGCCAAGCATTGTATACTGTGTGCATCCTGTGCACACTGAAAACCCCTGCCGAGATGGCTGAGTATAGGCCTGATGAGAAGTCGTTTAATTCACAGGTGAATAGGTAACAGTTATGATTATACTGAGCTTTTTGATGTGTAGCTCAGTACATATGAAACACTCCAAACACTGGACAAAATATAAAACCTGTATTATAAAAGTATTTAAGATAAGCTCAGCAAGGCTCTGGCTCAGTATGCCCAGCAGGTAAAGGAGAGTAATTTATCTAGTCAGAGTTTCATGCACTTAATTCACAAATGGAAAACAGAAGCTCAGTGAATAAACCTGGAGCAAGTCTCACAGAGAAAGCTGTGCATAAACAGCCAGGTAATACAACTGAATGTGTGACAAAAGTAACATGGTCACTAAAAGAGGACAATTACACCTTTTAACAAAAAAAAAAAAGCTGAACAAATTAATTGCTTGATACAAAGTAGTCTCTTCTTGTGCTCAGTGCTTATGTAAGTAATTTCTTGTTCTATATGGAGCAGGAATCAACAGTAAAACCCACAAGACTTTCCTCTTTTGCAGTCATAGGGAAAAAGGACAAACTGTTTTTTTCTTTCTCTCCTGTGTTCAGAGGAAGAAAGAGGAAGGATTCTGTACTTTCTAATGGAACTTGTCTTTTGAATTCTGATGATTTTTAGTGATTTATAATTAAAAGTTGAACTGTGTAAAATGAACAACTATAGCTACAAATGTAGGATGATTTCTAGACCTAACAACAGCTACTGCATACCTGGAAACTGTTATTTTCCTTGAAACAGTATAGTATGCACACAATAATAAGAACACAGAAACAGCAAGGCAAAGTTAATGCAGTATACAAAATTAGAATCCATTTCACGTACAAAGGTTTCATACAGATTTTCTATACACCCAGTTTCTATACACCAGTCATGACATAACGCTACTGATGAAACATTTGTAAAATTGCATAAATTATAATTTTTTAAATAAGATACAATAAACATCCATTTGGTATAAACAGATTTAGTTTCATTATTTTAATAGCTGTGTACTGATTATACCCGCTGATGGTGTTACCTGGTTTTCAATAATGACACAAATCCTCTGTGTACGTAGAGGCAATCTGAAATGCTGATTTACTGCAATCCACTCCCGTATCCTACCCCTCATCCCTTACTCATTTAGTAATTTCTCTTTCTTCCATACATTTTCTTTGATAGCATGAAAAGTTGATCAACCGTCCACAAAGCACAAAAAGAACTTCTTCTGATTCATCAGGTAAGAATACATTCATAATCTATTAATTTCAATATAAATAACAGTTATATTTGCTATTTACTTTTTTTAAATGCCAGGATTTGTTTCAGCTGTAACTGACATTTTAAAATGCCATATTCAGGAACCAAAGTAGTTAATTTGTTAAAAGATATTCAAAGGAAAAAAAAAAGTGATCTGTTTACTAGGAAATATAAAAGCTCTTGTAAGATAATGTCGTGGTGGGGTGTTTGAACAGCATATAATTTTCTGTATAAGGAGATTCAGTTTGTACTGGAAAGCTGAGTTATAACTGATGTATGTTATAGGAAATGCCCAAACCCTTTTATTTTATTGCTAGCTTTCCCCATACAGTTCCAAAAGTTATAGATTATTGCCAAATCTGCTCTTGACTAAATTCACTTCATGTCACAGTGCAGTTACCAAAAATTGGATTAGAAATAAGAAGTGATGATGTTTCCTTTAAAGCAAAAAACAAACCATATTCAATTGGGGAGTTCACCCACTGAGCCTTCACCTTCAGGAAATTTTTCAAAAGAAAGAAAGATTTACATAGCAGAAGAATAATGCTCTTAATTTACTAATTTTTGCCCTTCAGAGGCCCAGTGGGACAACTTGCTATACTGGCTTGCAGAAGAGCTTGCAGAAGATAATACATCATTGCTTGCTTTACACTTACCTGTTCGGCGGAGCATACTTCAGTTTGTTAGGCTGAAGTGCCCTGATAATTTAACACACCAGATCTATGAGCTGCTTTGCTGCTGGAAAAAGACCCTTCCAAGGTCAGCTGATAAACAGCAGCTCCTGTCTCGCTATTTGCAGAAGAGTGGCAGAAGTGATCTTTCAGAAGAACTTCGTTTTAAGTGGCAAAATAAAGTGTTCTCTTGACAGAATCACTGGCAACTAACAGCCCAATTTCTCTTTGTTCCTGTTGAAAGGTGTGAATATTTCCGTGATATCTTTGGATGAAAAAGTGACAGGGATACCGGTCAGGAATCAGACTGCTTATTTATTTGTATACTTTGCAACCTCTTTACTAAAGCAAAGTATAATAGCAATGCCCTTGCTTGTTAGAAGTGAACATTTCTTCTGTGGAAAAGTGAGATATTGAAAACACAGGTATGAAGAATTATAGACCAGTCTGCATAGGTTTCTAAGGACTTTAATTGTTTGCACATAACATACTCAGTTGACATAGAATCATATTTCTACATACTTTAAACACTAGGAATTATTCACTATACTTTATCAAAATCTTACAAATCATTCCATGATATATGGATTACACTACATCCAGTAATAATAGCTAGCAGGTTCTTCAGATGAAAGCCTAATAGGTCATTATAATGCACAGACAGAGGGAATTTCTTCTTAATTTCAGGTTTGTTAGTAATTAATCCCGACTTACATTCTCAGTGAACGTTTTTTATCCTTGTGAATCTCATAGCAGATTTCAGTGTTGCCACACATGAATATTTAATCTGTTTGCACAATTTACCAGATTTGTTGCCTCACTTCTATCTATCATGGTAATGGTTTTCTTTCAGGTTACCATCACATTTGGAAAAAGAAATATTTCTTCAATAGAAGTTTTAAAATTTATTGCTTTTAAGTTTTATTATTTATACTGAGTTGTTGTATTGAAGGTACATATAGTAAAACAGGTGTATTTGTGCCATTCCTTAGCCATGTATTTTAATCTCTAAAAACTCATTTCTTTCCAGAATGCAAAGTAAGACTAACCTAATTTTTAAAAGTCAGAGCAATAGCAGGGTTGGGCTTTTATAACTGTGTTTCTACTAAAATAATACTATAATTTACAGTCTTCTGTTACGTGCTGCTATATTGCAATCCACCTCATAAAACACACCAAAAATTTCTCTAAGTGCTAAACTTTGACATTTCTGTTAAAGGCTCAAAGTAGCTGGCAAGAGCCAGTGAATCACACAATTCTGGAAGAAAGCTAACTGCTTGGTATTTACACAGACAAAAATCAATTTGTGATTACACAGGCTGTCACATCTGTGTGATTTCCCTACTGCTCCAGCAATGTGCAATAGATGCAGCTCTTTCTTCAAGTCCCCCTGTGTACACTTATATTTTAGTTACTGTTATTCTTCTGGTTCCAATGCACCAATTATTTTCCTCTTTCAACCCCTTCCTTTAAGAATATAAACTTCAAATATTAATCTAAAAGTTATTAATCTAAACTTTATCAGTATTTAGACTATTTAGAATCCCTGTATGTCCTGATGACAAATCTTAATTGTGATACATATTGCTAGTCTGGATATTTTATTTTTGGAGGTTATATATTTGCAACATTTCCAAATCACTACTATAAATGAGATATACTGAGGAATTTAACCCCTCCACTCTGACCTAACCATCCTTTCTTTTTTTCATTTTTTTCTGTAAATAAAGATGTTTTTTCAATGTAAATTGGCTTCTTATCAGCAGAAAACATTATCAGACTTTTCTCAGTGCCCTAAAACATTTTGGCATCAGATCTTTTAGCATCATGCCTTCTCTTTAGGAATGAATATTCTGCTGCAGGCTCAGCAGATATTGTCAGCATGTATGTATGTTATGATCATGCTTCAATGTATGATGGTACTACAAATAATACTGGAAGTATTGCAACAAATTGGACTTCATTTTTCCATCTAAATTAAAAGTATTTTAATACAACTAGCAACATTCTGCCACAAGATGGCCTCTGTGTCTAACAAAAAACATAATGGCTGTATTTCATACGCTGAAAGATATGTGAATAAAACACTGCTAAAAACTAAAAGCCATCTGTAAAGACCTGATACTACATGGTACAGTATCATTAATATTAGTGCAAAGCAGCAAGAATTGTAGGCATTTCAGTAGCATCTATACAACAGAAACAACTGCATTCAGCCTCCTCTTCCTAGGAAGTTAGATTATGTTTACATTAATTGGATGGTAAAATTATATTAAATTTGCTCATGTTAAAAGCTCATTTTTATTAGTAGCAAACCCTAACCAAGTGACTAAATAAACCATATATTTTATTAAAGATTGGGAAAAGACTAATAAAAGATTAAAAAATTAACAACAATTTTTAATATAAGAATTCATGTTCTCCTCTGAGGCGGTAACCTTTAGGCCTAATTATATTTCTCTTCTTGCAGTAATTCTCACTTACAGTCTGAAACTAGTAACTAGTCTTGCTGTGGCCCAGCAGAGCTGAGCTGGCTGGTGATACGCTTTTCCTCTGTTCCTCTCCCTTCTCATCTCTCCCACCCATTCAGCCTTGTGCTGGGGCTTTCCCTGCTAGCTGCTCTAGGTAACCTTCTCAGCTTTTTGTTCACGCTTTTTTGTTATTTCATCTCCTGGAAGACCAGGGTTAACATTGAGCACACGCTTTCCCAGCTCACAAAAATATTTTAACAGAAAAGCATATTTAAAATGCACATTTTAACAACAAAAAACTATAAATGACACATGCAAAACAAACATGCTTATGCCTGCCCACTTTGTTTCTTTTGCTCTACCAGATGTCCACAGAAGCATCTTTTTTTGTCTAGGTGTCCCTGGTCCCAGGGACTCCAGGCAGGAGGAAGGAATATGGGGGACTTCCCTTTGTGTTAGGTCTCAACCAACACGTTTTTATACAGATACATTTTTTTAATTCCAATTTTTTTTGTCAGAGAAGAGATTCTGCCCCCTCTAAAGTTCATAGGCTGTAAACAAAACCTCCAAACAAAACAGATTTCGGACCAAAATGTGGCCTTTTGTGCAACAGAACAATGACATCAGCAGCAATAAGATCCCCAGCTCTTTACGGCTGAAGTAAATTAAAATTAAGCTGTAGCAGAA
Organism: Strix uralensis; assembly: GCF_047716275.1. Classification (NCBI taxonomy): domain Eukaryota; kingdom Metazoa; phylum Chordata; class Aves; order Strigiformes; family Strigidae; genus Strix; species Strix uralensis. The sequence goes on from NC_133975.1 coordinate 25,244,968, forward strand.
TCCAAACAGACCTTGTCAAAAAGGGAGGAGCAGTGGGACATCAACTGAGATGGCTCTCAAGCCTTATGGAATGAAGAATATCTGACTACTCTGCTTCTTTCCAAATAGCAAATGCCAGTCACAGGCTGATCTGACTGAACTATTGCTGTGGAAAATCCAATTTCTTATCTAGCATCAAATATGTCATTTGCTTTTCATTCAGTCAAATACTGTCTCCTAAATGAAAGGGTTCCCTCAGTGAGATTTAGACTCACTGAACTGCAATTAAAACGTAGGAAAGAATGTAGTCTGTGTGGGACAAATCTGCTGCTGTGCTACCTGGTTTTATTGGCTGTAAAAATTATGCAGGACTGAGAGCAAAATCTGAGCTTTATTGCTTAGAATGGGTATGTTTTCTACCCCTAAATAAAAGGTGATGCTGCATATTTGTGTTAAACAGTGAAGGCAACTGAACGGAAAAAGGAAGCCAGTTGCTCATAAAGAAATCACCTAGACAACTATAATTTGGCTGACTGAATACAGAAGCTAATTATTTAAATGCTGAACAGTTAAGCAGAAAAGAAAGGAAGAAACACATGTATTCCTTTTGCAGCATTGTTACAGGATGGGTGGCCGACAGCATCTGAGACTGATGAAGTGCAAAGGTATAAAGCAGACTTTGCATGTTCAACATTTAAAATACAAATTCTCTTAGTGAAACAGAATTTAATAAGTAGAATCAGTAAGCTGTTGAATAAAACAGATGGGTTTAATTAAAAAAAAAATTAAGATGGCATTTAATCAATATCCCATTCAAGCCCCTTGCAAAAATGAGCTATTTTATCGTTTCATTTGTCCTGGGAGAAGTACCGTTTTTACAAAAATAACTATCTGTAGCAAAATCATCTTCAAGCATGAGAGTCTCAGCTTCAAAGCTGCTCCCAAGTGAAGTGGGAGGGAGCTCACATGCAGAGCTGTTTGGCGCGAGAGCCTCGGTAGAGGCTCCTTCCAGCTTTTCTCAACAACTCATTTCAGGGAGCTGGTCTTAAGTGCAGTGAGCTAAACCCCTGAAAGGGCAGGGGCAGTCAGGAACCTGGCATAAAATAGCCCAGTTGAAATCGTTCCTTCCTTTCCATACAGTCTCTACACTTTACCCTAAGGCACAAGTCCTTGAGCATCTCTGATGCATCTCAGAAAAGTTGTCAACCAACAAAACGCATTATCTGCAATTCTGCTGGTTGTAAGAGGCACAGGGGCTTGAATGTATGTCTGAATACTGAGTACCAGGTACCAGCCTGTTCTGAGACTCCTTCAGTCTCCTTTTTCATGAAGATGCTAGAATAGTTTCTCTAATGGCTCTGCCTATCCATTAATTATGCAACCATTATTAATATATCAATAAAATGAGGTCCTTGCATGATGCTCTAAAAATATACTTAGGGGGTCTCCTAATAACTCTAGATAGTGTAGGCATTTGGAAAAGCACAAGCACACCTGTTTCAGCTGATCTGAAACTGAGTTGAATTATACCATACACAACGAATGTTATGGAGCTGAAAAAATTTTAATGGCAAGTTTACTTGTGTATAGACATTTTCCTCAGAAAATAAGAATTATTAATATGATTAAAATAAGGATCATTATTAGATAAATTCTAAAACAGAATTGCAACTTTAAGGTTGATTCCTCCTCGTATTGCATTTTTCTCCCAGGAAACATTCAGCAGTCTTTCTCAGTCGTCACAACATAATCTACAGTGAAAAAAAAAATCTCTATAAAACATTCCCCCTCTCAAATACCCGACTCACTTTTTGGAACAGCCTGTATCGTTACAAGATTCGGATAAACCAAAACACATTGCCTTAATACTTCTATTACTTTATGAATGTCTTAATAAATACTCATTTATAATTTGGCAATTGGAAGAGCTCCCACTGTTAAAACAGACAGATATGAAAACAATTTTCTTATGTAGTAGAGGTTAACAAAAGACTTATTATGAATTCGTAATCCACTGTTATATTGTAATAAATCATAGCAAAGCTCACAATAGAAAAACAGAGTCCATGATTCATCCTTTCTCCCTGAACAATGAAAGTATCATAAATATAAGAAAAATTATTCTATAATACAGTATACAAGTGTAAGACTGTCCTTACCTATAGTCTAAGTGAAAGACAACGCTTCGTCATTACTATTGTAACCTTATTCGTAGTTTAAAAAAAAAAAAATATATACTTTTGAACTCCCCATTACATTTATAAATTCTTTATGTCACCGTGGATATATGCCCTTGACGGAATATCTTCCAAAGCCATATATTGGGTCTTACATGTCTAGATCTCTGGCCTTTTTGTCCATTGCATACCTACCACATCATTGTTCCCATTAAGACCTTTTGTACTATAGCTTCCCAAATGAAAAAATGGTGGCTCTTCGACTGGTTAAAATACTTTAAAATCCATACATACATAACCTTTAGCATAATTGCATTCTATTTAGGAGTCCAATTTTGATAGTATGACTTTCAGAAATGTTATCACTCATTTTAATTTTGGCCTTTTGTCAGATTGTGGCCAGAGCAGACTAATTACATATCAGAAGCTGAAAGAGTTTAATAGAACTGGAAGGATTCCAGCAGAGATTGTTATTACATGCCAGCTTCATACTGCAAGTGCCAATCTAGCCAGCAGATGTCGCAGAAGAGCTTCTACAAAGATACCATTTCTAGTATTTTCAAACCTGAAATCAACGTATAAAAAGTAACTTCAGTAAGATAGTGGAAGAGAAATTCCTGAAAGATTATGCATTATTCACTTGTCTCTTAACGAATTACGCCCTTTTAGAGTCTTTTGAGGTGAAGGGATGCAAACATTTAAGATGCAGATATTATGTAATTGGAAATAGAAATGCTTTCTTTCTAAGTGTCAACAGTAATACTTTGTTAAGATCCATGTCCATGCTTGAGGAATTAAAGAAAGAAATAAATAAAGATTTAAGTGTTATAGAATCAAACGTATAAAAATATTTTGGAGCATTTTATTTCTAGAAAGAAAGAGGAAATTATTCTGTGCTCAAGAAACTCGTATCAGAAGAGTTTACTGTTTCATATGCTTCCAAACATTTTAAAGAACTAACAGACTTTTTGGGGTAAATGAATAATTACTAATGGAGATAGACAATTTATGTTTGGTTTTTTTTTTCTCTTATGGAGTTTTGATGAAAATTAAATTCCTCAGAGAAAACAGAGAAAACATGGGGGTTTTTCTGTCAAGCATTAAATTAAGCTGATACAATAACAGATTTTATAGTACTTATAAAACTAAATCCAAATGGTTTCAGGAATACTGTATATCATCTCCCTGTTTACACAGAGAATCTCTTAAAAGTCTTGGATTTTTGTCAGTCTGCAATAAAACAGTGAAAGCCTTCTGCTATTTTTTTTAACTATATGGACATCTTCTGAGATCTTCCAGAAATGAATGACAGCAAGAGCTATGCACAGAGCTGAATGGTTTAGACCAGAACAAAGAGAAACACAAGGTAAAACTACATTGACTCAGCATGCAAAGTCAGCAAAGCTACTGTGGGTTTACTGAATCATTTCTACTTAATTTATTCTGCCCTTAAGGCTCTGCTTGGGAGTCTTTTTGATTCATTTGTTAAATACTGTATAAGTACTGTGAGTTTTATTCAAGAGCTTCACATTTTTTCTCATCATTGCCATGGCAAATGTAAATACAATCCCAATAAATACCGAGAAAATATTTCTAAGAGGGACAACAAACAGTCAATGCCAGTCTAGAAGAGGTTGAGGAGACCTCCTCTGCAGCATGGTGGGTAGTTCTGCCCATGTATGTTCAAAGAGAATGAACTTAAAGTTCTGAACCTCTTTGCTGAACCCTTCTGCAGAGGAGGAATAGTTAAAAGATCATGGAAAAGGAGAGGAATTTTGAAAGGAAACTAAAAAAAAAGCTTGTCTAGCTAGAAAAAAGGAAAATTAAAAAAATTATTTTCAGTTAGATAAACACAGTACTGGTTACTGAACATTAAATATAGGTTGGAAATTTTCCTAATCATCACAACCTTCCAGAAGGATTAATAGGAGCAAATACCTAAGGCATTTTAAAATGCAGTTTTTAAAGTTCATGAAAGGTTTTATAACAGCAGTCTTCAACAGTGGAGAACTGAAGCCATGAGGAGAGGCATTCCCTGTCCACTTTTGTGTTCCTAGATTATACAGACAGATATAGATTGGACAGGAATTATCAACATATCCTTTATACCAGTTGCTCAATCCACTTCGTCTCACAAGTGGGCTCCTGCCACTCCTTGTCACGTTCCACACTGTGTATGTACATGCACAGACACACATAACACACGCCTAAACCTGACAAGCAACTAATAGCCTCAGTTCATGCCTATAAAGGTATAAAATTAATCTGATTTATGGTTTCCTGGCTGACAATAAACTGCTGTCAAGTCTTTGTCTCTTTCCTTTTTGAAGGACTAGTAACCATGGCTACACAATGTAATAAAGTTAAGTGATCCACAGTGCTGTAATACAGGGTGTGTTTATTGTAACCAATTTTGTTATAAAACCCCAAGAAGGTAAAACTAGTAATTCAGGGTGAAATGGAAATTAGCTACTAGTTAAAATTTTGCTTGTATTTTAATAAAAAATGCATGCTTTTTTGAATGGCATAATTTCTTTTCCTGAATAATTTATGACAGCCAGTCTGTCCCATTGTAATGTTCATATTAATTTTAATGAGCTTGTCAAAGCTATTCTAGCCATTTTATGTTTAATAGATTTAGCTGGGGTAATATTTTAACCCCTTGCTTCTTTTAACCAACATAAAAATCTGTTTTATACAAAATAGCTTATTTTTTAATGTACAGATTAGCATCTATGGTTCATTCAAATAGTAGTAACACTATGATTCTCTATACTACAATTTATACTTCCATATTGATATAGTTTTCCTCTGTAGGAAAAATTAATAGAAACTTGGAAAAAAGGTAGATTTTTAGTTAATTGCCCTAGGAGGGAAAAAATGTGTTTCAATTACAAGTTTTTGGAGGTAGCATTTGCATTTACAATAATGATTTTTCCCATAGTTTAAATTCAAGGTAGCTAAACATTTTCACTTTATTCTGAACAGGCTGGGACACATCTGATGTACCTTTTGGTTGTTTTTTTTTTTTTTTCTGTTTACCATTGTGTAGCTGTTTATGCTTCCATCCAGTAATTCTCTACTTGCAACTCCTTTTCATCACTAAAATTCATCTGAACTATTGATCAACAAGCAGTATAAAAACTGATGGTTTCCAATTTCAACTTTTCCTTGAATGTCTTCTTCAGTGCATTCATGCTGGGCCTCTTGGAACATCAGTATTTACCTGCGAACCTTTTGTTATCTCTACTTACCTGGGTCAGGGCCAGGACCAAAGTCTGGTGTAAAAGATAGAAAAACTCAGTTTCAGAACTAACCATAGCAGTTTTGTGTAGAAATATCAGAAGCAGAAAACAAAATATTATTACTGGTACATCCAAAGGGACAGGAACATGCATCCTTTGGCTGAAAAATGATCCAGTTTGGATTAGGTGAATCAGTTCTTCTCCCTGAGAACTGGTCCATTTCTGTCAACTATTTCTGAACTACAGAAACATTTTAACAACTTATTTGTATTTCATCATTCTGGTCATGAATGGAAATAGTCTTCAAAAGCACACAGAACTCACTAAATGTTTGGCTTGGCTGAGCTAAATTCCTGTATCTAAAACCCTAAAAAAGGGCAAGGAGCTAATTTCTACTAGTTCCCATTTTATCTATAAGAAATTAATTCAAAATCCTCTATCTGTACTAGCCTCAGAACTGCAGTCTTAAAATCCGAGGCCAGGTTTTGTAGACGGTATCTACCTCTAGCTTATTCTTCTACTGCTAGCTTTTAAGATTTTTTTTAAACTCAACACATAAATTTACGATGTTAGTTCATGACAATGATAAACAAATATGTTTGGGGTATGAAGATTAATTCAGCAAACGGATGTTTTGTTACCTAAAAATAGACAGGTGAGCTAGAGCTCTATTAAAATATTATATTATATAGTGTATCAGTCTGAAGTTTTTAAAGATTAAAAAAGGTAAGAAGATTAAATTCAGAGCAAGGAACTAGTATATTTTTAGATGAATTAATATTGGAAAATGCAAAACTGATTAATGCTACTTCAGTTTTAATAGGTTTGGTAACAGCATGGTACAGGCTCCAATATTAGAAGTGAAAAAAAAACTTTCTTTCTTACAATAGTGGTCCAATGTGCTCAGCAGTGGAATGTGTTCATTAAGGGGAGATTCTTAAGAGGAGCAGAAGACTTTCTATCACACATGGTGCTGTGGTTTGAGCCCAGAGGGCAACTGAGCACCACGCAGCTGTTCACTTACACCTTTTCCCCCAGCGCTGGGAAGAAGAAAATGAATCAAAAAGAGTTACCATATCTTAAACCAGCCCCCCCCCCCTCCCTTCTTTCCGGGCTGTTTTGTTCCCGGTATCTCTACGTCCCTCCCCAGCAGTGCAGGGGCAGGGGATGGGGGGTGCTGTCAGTCCATGGCTTCTCCCTCCAAGGGGAGGAAGCACTCTTCTGCATTCTTCCCCCTGCTCCACGTGTCATCCCTCTCACGAGACAGTCCTCCACAAACTCTCTCTGCCGTGACTCCTCCCCACAGGATGCATTCTCCTCGAGATGCTCCGGCGTGGGTCACCTCCACGTGTTTCAGTCCTCCCAGTGCCCAACTACAACCGCGGGGGCTGCTTCTTCCCACAGAGCCCCGGGGGTCCCCCACAGGCCACAGGCACATCTCTGGTCCTCGGGTGACCTCCATGGGTGGCAGGGGGAGTGGCCCTGCCGTCTCACCACGGGATACAGGGGGGGGGTCCATGCTCTGGCGCTCCTCCCCTCCTCCCTCCTCCTTCCTTCCACTGACCTCGGTGTGCGCATAGGTGTCCTTCACTCGTCCTCAAAGTCACCCCCCCTCCCGTCTCAGATTCCCCTTCTTAAATACACTATCAGAGAGGTGCAGCCACCATCACTAATTGGCTCGACCTTGGTGCAAAGATGGGTCCAACTTTGAGCCAGAGGAGCTTCAAGAAGCTTCTCACAGGGGCCACTGCTGTAGCCCCCTCCCCTGCTACCACAAACCCAGCACACATGGTTAGAAAAAATAATCTAGAAATATCTGTGGTAGAGGGAGGACAGGATGTGATTATACTACCATATATCTGCAACCCCCAGTAGCCACAAGAATGGTGGTTGTTGTTACAGTACAACCCATAAGTACTTAATTTTTTAACTTTTTAAAATCTATGTAATAGTGGAAACAGCTCTCAGAAAATGCTTCCACTTGTGCTAAAGTTCAGCTAGTATGAGTTGTGAAACAGGACAGAATCTCTTATTGACAGCAAACAAAATGCTGATTCCTTGACAAAAAAATTATTACAGTCTTCTAGACACTTGGGGCAGGGAGAATAGAACTTACTTTTAACAGACAAAAATGTCTTGAGAACATGCTTTCATGAGATGCTTCAAATATGCATGTGTTGTTATAAAGATTTTAAAATTAAAAAAAAAAAAGAATGATAGCATGCAATGAGATGGCAAGTATTTATTTTTTCTTCTTTTCCATGATGCTATTACACTGCAATAAAGAGTTTAAAAATGTTTTGTCTCTACAGGCCTCTAAGTCCAGTCCTGGGCTACAGGAGGGTTTCTATTATAAAATGAAGTACAAGAGTAAAAAACATAGATCTACAATAAGTTGCCATAGAATTCTGTATGATATGAAAGAAGGTGAATTTATCTTCACTTCCACAGTAATTTTAAACTTTGAATCAAGAAAAAAAAAATAAAGCCTGCAGTTCTCCCCTTTTCTCTGAAAAATTTAATTTACATCTTAACATGTAACCTCTAAGACAAAAAAGTTCAAGTGAAATCTTTCAAATGAGCTTGAAGCCAAAGCAGAAGGTTTATTCTGGCAGCTTTTACACTTGCAATATTTTTTGCTAAAGTACAATTCTGACTTATTTTTTGTGCCCATAATTGATGCTGTTGGGGCTTCAAAATCTGGTGCAGACTTCCTTCTTTTACTATACTCAGAATTATGATGGGATTTCAGCCAACTTTATTTTCTGTGATGGGTTTCTCTTTGTAAGCTACATTTGCAATTTAACTACCAGTGTTTGATGGATCTCCAATACTACAAAACCTCTTTCAGTCTTACTAGATAGCCAGAATTACAGCAACTCTGAAGCTGTAAAACAAGAGAGCAGTTTTGTGGCTTGCCTTAAAAAAAGCAAAGCAAAGCAAACCAAACCAAAACCCACTATCATCTGAGAAAACTGAGATTTAGATATTCTGGAATTTGATTTTCCAGTGCACTGAAGATGCTTGGTACTTGGAGACCAAGTGCTCATTTCTGGTCACTCCTCATCCATCCATGCCTCATGTTCACAAGAGAGTGGTAATGCTGTGGAGGGTGACCTCAGTCTGTAACAATAACTGGGAGGCTGGGCAAACTCCATGTGCCTGTGCAAGTTGGAATCATATTTGTTTGCACTCCCATGATGTTACTTAGAAGCACGAAAAATTAGTGTCTGCAGGAAGTAGACCAGAATTTTTATTTCTTTTATGTACTCGTGGCACTAGAGATAGTAAAAGGGAGCATTTTAGGACAAATTTTTTATTATGGGGAAGATGGGAAAAAGTGAAAAAAAAAACCCTAAACTATAATTGCCACAATAAGACTGCCAGAGACAACAGTGAAGCCCCACAGGCCTAAGATGTCCACATGAATAAGAACATCATCCAGAGTTACATTTGGGTAAAATAAGATAGCCTAGAACATGACTAGTCCATGCCTCAGAGCATAAACTATCCCACTAACAGCTTTGCATTAGGAAAATATATCATCACAGCATGCCATAGCAATTCTTTCCTGGAGCAACAGATTATGGCCGCTGTCAAATTAGACCAGATGGACATTGGTCCTATGTTGTATGTCTGACATTCCTGACATTCAAAAAAAAAAGAGTGAACTTGTAGATTCAAAAACTAAAACCAAAGCTGAACTACACTGTATTTTGCACACCCTTTTACATAGCCAGGCAAATATCATTCAATTCAAATTTACCTCAGAGAAGTGGGATACTACTCATGGAATAAACTGATGTATAGTATCTGCCATTCCATCAGACCTGTCCTTCAGCATTTGGTCCATAACATCTGCACTGGATATTTTTTTTCTTTCCTGAATATTTTGCCTGCATTGTACTTCATGGAACCAGTACAAAAACAACAGTATGGTTTTGCACATCAGGATTGCATAATACTGGATATGCTTTAAAACAGCAGAGTAAAGGCTGACAGTAAAACCATACCTTTGTCATCTTCTGGCTTGAATGCTTGTCAATAAATGCTAAATATACCATATAAAAAAAAAAAAACCCAAACAACTACAACTGTAAAAGAAAGTGGAGTAAGGAGCAACCACTGTAGAGTGTTAATGTAAAGCTAGCCAGTCAATTAATGTCTAGGAGGGCTCAGAAAAAGAGAAGGAGAATCCCCAGGAGAAAAGGAACTGCCTAAGGGGTAATAATTGTCTTGGAAAAAATCCCTAAGGAAAGAAGGAAACTAAAGGATCATAAATACAAATTAAGATGATGAAACAAATGAAATGTGACAGGGAGCAAGAGGAGAAAACAATCCAGGATCAAATTCTTTTCCACACTTTCATTAATGTTGTAAAAGACATAGGAAAGAATACACTCTAAAAATAGTACATGACACCGAGACAGGAAAGGTTATAAGCACAGCATCAGAATAGAAAAATTGCCTTAGAAAAGGTATGGTATAACTCACTGCACAAGTGTTATATTTGGGAAAAAGAAATAAAATGTAAAACTTTAAGAATGGAGGGAATAGCTATTAGGCATAAAAATTTAAATATATATATTTTTGATTGCTATTTTAATTTTTGAATGTTGAAAGGAAGACTTTTAAATTTCAAATCTTATCTAGTGTGAGCAATTCTATTGCATTTTTATTCTGAATAACTCAAAAAAGTCTTCTCTTTTGAGAGTAGTGAACAGAGCAGTTAGGGTAATAAATTTCCTTGTTCATGCAGAAAAGAACCTGCTTTATGGAAAATTTCATGAGCAAGTCTAATTCTGCCTCTTTCTGATGGTAACAATGACTTCAGCCCTATTTTGCATATCTTCAAATTCTCTTGTACAAGCCAGTCTGAAAAACTAGCTGAAAGCTTCATTTAAACACACATATTTACATGGCAGACAACTCTAAGCAGGTCATCATATGCCACTGCTGTAGATTACAAATGTTGTGCCGCTGAAGCAAATTCCTTCTTCCTGGAATTTTCTCTTCGAAAACACAGCATCTTTACTGAAAACTGCAGTGAAAAAAGCTTCTCCAGATGGCAGTCCCATCCATGTACAATATCTCTTCCTACAGTGTTGCTCTTAACTTCCTACCACTTCTATTTAAGGGTATAAACTAAAGCTTGTGTCTGAAGAACTAATTACGCACTATTCTGCAATATAAACACAGAATATTTCCATTTTGAAACTCCTAATCTCCCAGCACTGTCCAAATTACCCTGGATGCCAAGATTGGAAAATGTTCACTGAGCAGCTCAACCTTCTGCTACTTCTTAAGAGTAAGAACCCCTATTTATATACATAGGAAAGTTTAACATCATCGTTGACATACAGATATTTTGCCATGGCACGATGCTGTCACTTGGCCCGTTCAACTCACTTTATACTCCAGTTGAATTTAAGAACATGCATGAACCGCTATGACTCAGCAGCAGTTGCCTTGCATCTTTATAAAGTGTTCAAACACTTGGTATGGGAATGAATCCTCCCTGTACACCAAATTCTGCCACCCTACTAAAGGGATGTTCAAGGTACATATGATCCAAGCTGCTTCAAGGGTTATTCAATGACATACACTTCAGCTTGAACTGAAGTATTGAATTTTAACAGCCATTGCAAAACTTAAATAAATATTTTCTTTCTTCCTACCAGTCGTTTTCTCTTTAGAAGTTTTGCAGGGAAAAAAATAAGAAAAAGAATGTGTTAACCACTACATAGCTGTTTTTCTATACAAACATTGTAACAGGCACAGACTTAAATTTTCCCTTTTGGAAGCATCACAGATAGATGTGCTACTCTGGATTCAGAATTTAGAAAGACTAACATCCTTTCCCACCATCTTTTGAAAACAATTACATGAAAAATAAAAACTTTCCAAATAATACTTGAGAGAATATAAAACCACTCAGTTACCTGATTTATATATAGGGGTTTTTATCTAGGACAATGTTCCTATCAATCATTGTGTTCCACTAGTAGCTAAGGATCTAACCCATGGCTCTTTTCTTTGCAATATGCTTTACATTTTGCTTCCTATGTATAATTGTAGGTCTTTTGTATCTATAACCAGGCAGGAATTCTGCCTTTGCATGTGAGAAACTTAGCTATCAACTTAATTTTGTATGACACCAAACCACTAAAGATCAAGGAAAATTAACCATTAAAACATGAATATATGTCATTCGCAGTTCAAAATCATTAAGCACCATTACCTTAGAGCACTCACATAATTCCCACCTTCAGCCCAAGCTTCTGTTCACATGTATCTCTCAAAGATTTCACTGAAATACAGAATGCTAAAAAAAGTTCTTAGTGAATACAGAGGTGATATAAAATATTACATTTATTTCTTCCAGATAAAAATCCAGCAAATCATTCCCCAGATATCAGTACCAAGAAACCACTTATTTTCTTTATTTGAGAAAATCATTATTATTAAAACAGTAGCAGCTTGGCCAGTGATAACCACATGACAGAAGCATGGATGTCCTTCATTCCTTTAATCACACACTTAAGGCCTATCTCAGAAAAAAAAGATCATTTTTCAAGAAAATATTCCAAATTAAAAACAAAACAAAACAAAACAAACCACTTAGAAAAGGATATTGCTGATCTTTAAACAAAAAACTTCAAACAAAGTTGTTCAGAAAAAGAAACAAGTATCCCAGAAACAGCAGCAACGTTCCTGATAAACTGATACACATTCAAGTAAATTCAGATACTCTTTTCAAAAAGTCAGGGGGCATCAATCTACAGGCTCAGTAGTAAATATTTTACATTTATTTTGGCCTTTCAGATATTATAAATCACATATAAAATCCAATATCACTTAGGGAAAGAGATGTATTAGATTCAATCTTCTAATTAGAGCCTCTGAACTTTGCAAAGGCTTTCATATATCCTATAGGTACTGATTTTCCACCATGTTCAAAGGCTTCTTACTATTAGAAATGCTATGACTTCATTAATTAAAGTTAATGGAGTGTGATAAACAAGGCAAAACTGATCATATTGTTTTATTAAAATAAAATAATAGCAAAACAAAATCAGAAGCAGAAGTACAAATTCGCTTGAATATCAGTTCCTCAGTCATCTAAAGACCTAGGCTATTGCAAACTATTTCACTAACTGGAAACAAAACAATACAATTTTTGGACCAAATTAATCCCAACAAGTACATGGAGGATAAAAATGTCTAGTTGACTTTGTTCTTTAATTTATGAATTTGTTCTTCATTGTGTTATTTACACAGGTATGCCTTTGGTATTCTGAATGCCAGAAATGGATGTCTGCTTACAAAAAGATATAGAAAAAATATTTTCCTGTCTACTGTAGGTATGAAAATATAGGTAATTCTTGTTTCTAAATGTATAGCTGATGCAACTATGTTCACTGAACTATATTTCGTATTCAAAATGTACCAGGGACCTGACACTTTTTAGACAAGTAAAATCAAATTTTCAAAGTACATTCTAGCTACTGAACACATTAAAATATTAAACTATGTATGAAGTCCAATAGTGAAAGTATAATAAACCTTAAAGTCTTAGAAAAAAAGAAGGAGATGATAGGTAACCCAAGATACCCTTCACCCCCCATCCTCATCTTACCCCCCTGCTTTAAAGCCTGTTGTTTTTCCTGGGAGGTGCATCTGAAAAATATTAATGAAGGGTCAGTTTGAGTTGTAGTCCTTGCAGTAAGGGGGGCTTTTTTGTTCCTCATGTAGCAAGTGCTTGCACAAAAGCAACATAAAATCTAGTCATTGACACTTTCAGATTGTAACTTCCAATGCAACAATGTAAGAATCCTCAAGAATAATGAACAAAGCCTGGAATGCATTCCTTTGTTGGGAAAAAAATTTTTAGTGTACTGAATATGAAAAGCCCCAAGTTTCCAGGGAAGTGACAACTCAGACTAAAGTAATTCTGAACCTTCTGGTCAAACCTTTCACGGAATAAAACATGAGATAGGGTATTTTTCAGTTCATTATTATGTTCACACTACCATAACATTTTAGTGAATGGGATAAATACATATTTAAGCACTTATCTGGAATATTTAGAGGAAAGAAAACATCTTGCATTATCATGGGGAAGATAATCTAAGTGTCATCAGTGAAAGGTCTCATGCTGCCAGTATTAAGAGATTGTTGTAATTATGTAAAGCCTGATATGGGATTCAAGTAATAAGCAACTAAAGGAGGATAATATAATTACTGCTAATCAACATGGTACATGGAAAATAGGTCTTGTCAAATTAAATTGGTATCATTTTTATGAAATTATAAATTCAGTTGATAAAAATCAACAAGGCACATACTAATGGAATTAACAGCTGAGTAACAAATAGATCTCAAGATGCAATGTAAATGGGAAATATCACCAAGTGGCTATTTTTCTTTCATCACCCTTTTTTGGGACTGACTTTACATTTATTTATATTTTTACAGAGCTGAGGACAAAAATAATTCAATCAATGCTGATAAATTTAGTTGTTGATTCAATGAGTGATCAAGGTTCAATCAATGAAGAAAAAATTGAATATGGTAATATGAGTATTTAGGAGCAGAAAATGGAAGCTGTTCTTACAGTATGAAAGAAAGAGTTTGAGATTCCCCAGGCAGGAGTCAGATAAAGGAGAAACAACTCAGTCTCTTCTCCTTTGCTATCCTCCTCAACATCTGAATATTTCCCCAGAGATCTCGACACATGGTGCACAAGAGCAGTTCACTGAAACACACCTGGACCCTAGTCCCAATGATAATAACAGAAGGGGGTGCAATGGTGACTGCCAAGGAAAAGAGGTGACCCACCAGTGCTGTGGGGGCAGTTCCATAGAGCTGAGAGGCTGGAAACATGCAACTGTAATACTCCCATATCCCATGAGAGAAGCTGCTATGGTACTAAGCTGAACTCAAAGCCCCAATTCTGAGTAAGTTACAGTAATAAGGATGATGGATGAAAGAAGCACTAAAAGTATTACTCAAAGCAGTAGAAGACATAAAATGTGTTATAGAAAAGAAGCTCAAGAAGCTCTGTCTGTTTATCTTAAAGGATGAAGACAAGTTGAACATCTAGGAGAGTGCTTATACAGCTCTTCAGTTTAATTCACTACAGATGAACACAGAAATTCAGAGAAAAAAAACAAATGTCTTTGTGAGTGAGGATGGTTAACCACTGAAACAACTACTGGGAGAACACTGCAGAGGAGTATCATGGTGGATTCTGAATGTTGCATGTACACAGAAAACTGTGATTTAGCTCCAAGTTAATGACTGTACCTGAAGGAACATGTTCTAGAATCCTAATTCCAACATTACATAGAAAGACATGAAGCTACAGTCTCTTCTGTCTAGAAGCCTTTTTGAGACACGAGCCTTTTTGCCAAAGAAATACCTTGTTCTATATGCAATTTTTAGGTGTATTTGTCATATTCTAGATCAGAAAATATCTTATCCTCTCTATTCTATCCCAGCTCATTTATGTGAGATGATCCCATCCTAAATTTTCAGAACATACTTTAACCTTTAGGCATGAGAATTAGCAGAGTAATATTTATGTCCACAAAAATATTTTCTTAACTGTTCCATTGCAAGTCACTGAAACACAGTCTGAATGTACTGCATTAAACTACATAAACTGTGTTTGCTTCAGCCTATAATCTGGACTCAACATGATTCCAGATTTTCCAAGTTCTTGGGAACAGTCAGCTATAATTTTTTTTTTTTGTCTTATTATTCTACGTATATCATAGGACTACTTGTTACAGAAATAACTAGGAGAAACTTACAGGTTTGTAGAGTATTTCCAGGTTACAAAGTAATGCCAGATCCTAGGAGGGAAATATTTCACTATCAGTTAAAAAAGGAGTTTTAAAAGAACTTTTTCAATATTTCCTATTCGGTTTTATATCATTATCTTCCATTGACTTTAAAAGGGAGTAAAACATCCAGAAGGAAGGAGGACTGTAAGGGACCTTCTGAAAGTGTGACATGCATCCCGTTGCCTGCAAGCACTCCTAAAGGGCTAAAACATCTCAGTAGAAAAGAGGTAATTTGCAGTTCTACATGCACATCTGTATTTTGGAGGAATTGGAGACGGAAACATATGGTGGAAATTCACTTCTTCAAGGAACGGAATATTAATTTTCTTTTGTAGAAGAGACAGCTTTAAAATTCTCTGTGAAAACACTGTTTCCTTTTTTAAGAGGAAACAATAGTTTCATAGATAATTTTCTCTGTATGACTGAATTTTACTTCCCCTTTCTGTTTTACCACAGCTCAGTCCATAGACCAGATCAGAGATAACAGTTTATTTTTCTCTGTAACAGCACTTCACAGACATTCTTCCTCCTGTGGGAGATGTCCTTAAGGATGTCCACAAGCTGTCCCCATGAATAAAAACTGGATCTATTTTTAAGGGGAACTAGGCAAATACGCTCTTTTATGCAAACATTTTGGCTTTTCTTAAACCATTTGTATTATTATCTATGAATTAGGAGATAAAATCACAGTACAAGGCAATATGTGGAATAGAAGACAACAACATTGAAAGATGGACATACTAGCATAGGATTTGTGTAATTTTCCAGCCATATGAATACTACAGAAACAACTTTATCAAGAACATAGAAACATTCTAGGAAGTGAACCTATCACCAGGCTGAGGTTGAGCCATGAGCTGATAAAACTGAAGTTGTACAGCTTCTACAACTTTGGGACATGTTCAGCAATACATCCCACCAATAATTTTGCAGCAGTGAGTTAATCTGCTGTTATCATTGAAATTGATGTAATAGAAATACCTAAAGGAATTGGAGTAAAAAACTTATTTTTCAAGCATGCTCAGAAAGCACAGCTTGCTTAGTATGAAATACCATAATGGCATTTCAGAACTGCGAAGGAAAATAAGAACTGCAAAGAGTTTTATAATCACTGAGATTTTGGGTATGCATGGTATTAAAGGCTTTTCTGGAAAATGACGAACAGCCCTCTCACCCTAAACTTTGCCAAAAGATGCATGCACATACACTTACAGGGCAGGATCTTGCTAGCCTGGGCCTGTCCCACCACCCACAGTGAGGGAGCTGGGCTGTGGCGGGCAGCCCACAGCCCCTGTCACCAGGGATGCTTGTGGTGGAAGAGCAGGGCCAAGATTCCGCTGGCACATCAAGTCAGTGGGCCAGGATCTGGATCAACAAGGGCACAGGCAAAACATGGCTTCAGCATAGCTCAGGTGGGGATCAACCACAAGAGCCTCAGAAGCCCCAAGCAAAGGAGGAGGGAGACCCAGCTCAGTCTTCCTAGCAGAGCTGCTTGGAGCAAGTTTCTTGCTTGCTCTTTCATTCAAGGCCCTCATCTGTACTGTTTCTAAGTTGGCCCTAAGTTCAGGCAGCCAAACCCCCAGGAAGGTCAGGGGAAAATGACTCAGGGTTCTGACACCAATCTCCTAAAGTGACTCATCACTTAGTACAAATGTTGGTTTAGGCTTTACAAAGGGGTGAACAGTTCTACTGCTATTTTGCAATCTTTACCTTAGGCAACTTGCCCAAGTAAGGATTGTGTGGAAATTGCAGTAAGCAGCTGTATCTCTTTCCTGTAAAGGTTTTTCATTCATTTTCTTAACTCCTACCTTTTTATTTTGTTTTCTGGGCAATAGTATTTTTCTGAGGTCATGAGACTGATGACAGCTGTAAGGTATTGAAAATTTGGGGTCACACACAGGAGGCTAAGTTCATTTATTAGCTCTCATTTCTTGTCATCAAAGGTCCTAGTTTAGAAAGTGTACCCATTAGCAGGTAGGATCTGAATACTAGATGTAACATTGAATAGTTACAGCTGGGACTGATACTGCTGTTTGTCATTAAGATGCTCTTAGGTATTTTGATTATAAGAGCTCATCTCAGTTGCCAAGCTCCAAATATCAGTGTGAGCTGATATTTTGCTTGTTAGATTCCTGCCACTAACAAGTACTATTTAAAGGTATTCTATATTTTCTGGCCAGGTTATTTCAGAGTTTTTTTGCTATTGCAAAAATAACTGTAATCTTGAAGAATTTAGAGAATAAAAGAAATTCTGATGACCTTTTGCTCTGAAGTCTGGAATCACTATGCTTTGGAGAAGGGAACACAAATGTTTGGAGCTCTGTCTTGGACACAAGAAAGTAAATTTCTGTTCTAACAAAAGTAGTAATGTCATATAAAATTCCGTGTAGTATAAAATGTGTGGGAAATGAAATCACAAAGGGAAATACATGTGGGTAACTGGCAGATGGAATCAATGATTGAAGCTATGGGGAGCCTAAGAGCCCACCCAAATCACCCAGTTTAGCTGAGTGTGCTTAGCTGCGAGGAAGCTACTGTCTACTGTTTAGTGGTTCTTAGCTGATATAGCAATATCACAATAAAACTTAAAGAGTGAAATTGTGAGCATCAACGCAGTGAGACAAGTTGTCGAAGTTGTCTGGGAGAAGGAATAGCCTGGAGCCTAGACTGGAGTTTTTCTGGAAATGAAGTAAATTTTTTTGTTGCAGTATTAGGTATAGGGGATTCCCTATGAGGTGGGAGTTTGTTGGAAAAGAAAAACAAACCCATTGGTTAAAATGGTTTACTGGCAGTTTTGGAATCTCCATCTGAGAATGGTTCTCACATGATACTAGGCAGTTTATTTAGACTAGACTGTTCTAGGTTGTGTTCATTCTACATTGCCTGAATAACACCCATAGTTAAGTTTGCAGAATTGCTCAAAAGCCAGAAATCGACTTGAAGTCAAAGAGATTTCCATTTCGGGCTTACAGAATACAAGTACTCTGAAAAAAATTACATCCTAGACATCTAAAGTTAAGTATTCCTTCACCAAGCAGATTTGACACTAATGCCTTTGCATCTTTGATCCACAGCCATAAAATACCTTCTCCCTTTACCATTGTACATGATCATTCAAGAAATACACATTCTCCAGTGAAGTCATTCATAGAAAAGGAAGCTAGCAATTGCCATGTTAGAGGCAAATGTTGAATAACATGATAAATAAAGCATGGGATCATGGGCTGTGGAATGAATAAGCTGGACTATAGAACAGGTGCTTGTTAAGAGACAACTGAAGTGTGAACAAGTACACTGCAAAAATAGAAAGCATTATTTTAAAACAATATTCTAATGCACACTTTCAATGTTGACTTGTGCTAAGGTCTTAATGCTGGAACTTGCCAATTTGGCAGGGCTTTACTTTGCAACCTCTTTTTCTAACAGTTTAATGCAGATGTTATTTGTACAAGATGCAGCACACTTACAGCTTTATTCTAGCTGTTGTGATTATTTTAATTAAGTTAATACACTGGGGGAGGAGGAAATGAAGTAATCAGTGGATTTTGATCTCATTTCTGTTTGTTTTGACAGCTCAGTTGTTGACAGCTCTGTTGACTCCAGCCCAAATAGCCCAGTGTTACTTAAGGCAGCAGGTCTCACTGTTGAGCCAGATTAATGCCAAACAGGGTATGCTCAAGCACAGTAATTAGGAAATTACAAAGAACTAAAAGATTACAATACAGAGAAGATACTAGCAAGCACCAGACAAATTCCTTCTCTGTTTAGCTGGATATTAGCAGTGATTTGTAGCTGGATTTATACTTTCATAGTACTCTTGCCTTCTCCCAACCTTATTTTACAGGGATTGTAATTAAACTACCTGCACATGCACATTTGCCAAGATTATTATTTTAAGATCTTTATGATACTCTTGTCTAAAAATCAGATTTGAAAAAAAATTATTTACAAATGCTCTGAACAGCACCCTGGAGAATAACTACAGCGCCATGCACGCTGTTTTATGTAGCAGCCAAAACCTCTAAGAGCAAAAGCATGAAGAAGTAGTAAGTGCCTTGCAACAAAATAAGTTAAAAATAAGTTAAATACATTTAATTGAAACTTTCCAATGTTCTTTTCTCTCAAGTGACTAACCTTTGAAGTTGCTGGAAATCATGCAGAAGATGAAGCCCAGACTGATCGACTGGTATCTTGAGCTTCAAACCTACATGTAAACCAGCTGCACATACATAGGTGGAGAACTTTTCCCAAGAGCAAGTACAAATGTGCTATTTGAAGAATATTTATAACTCTAATCTTGTAGCAGAACAACATATAACAGCACACCTCTAAAGATCTAAACAAGCATCTGTTATGGTCCATGAAGAAACAGTACACAGATGCTGGATATCATCTGGGAGGCATGATTCACAGTTGATAAACTAAAATAGAAATCAACCCATAGGGAAAAATAGAGAAGTGGGCTTTTTCTAGAAAAACCTCTTAGAAGCTGCAGTGAAAAGGGTTTGTCTTCTGAGCCCCAAAGAGCACTGATGCCTAACTCAAGATTATCAGTTTCTTTAAAATTGAATAGCTAGTTACTTCTATTCAAGAAGGGAAAATATAGTTTCTGTGACTAACTGTTAAAGGACTGCCAAAGCCCCACTTGTTACCTGGACTAGAAAATAACCAAAAGATACTTGATTCACTTGTCCACTAAACCTTTGTGTTAGCCTAACACAAAAAGTAGCTAGATTATCAAAATTTTACCTAAAACGTAACATGGATCTGTTACCTATAGAATTCCTGAGGCTTATAAATTTTGGTTATTTGGTTGTTTTTCAACAGCGAGAATGCAGACACCATCCCTCTTTCTTCTACCGAACTACAACCACACTTACTTTTTAAAGAGGACATGACTTTTCCAGTCTTTGATACATTCCCCAACCTGCAAAGGTTCTCATAGATATCCTCTAACTGTATTAAAAGCACTTCATCCATTCTCTAAGCATCCTGCATAAAATTTCATCAGGCCTAGACTGTGTAAAACTGTCTGACTTCAGATTTTTCCTGACACTATTAAATACTTCACCTGTTTGAAATACCTAAGCTTTCTTTTTTGCAGCTGCATCTCAGCAGTAGTCACTCCATGACTAATTAGTGCACAGAGATGCTTTCAGCTGCTGTGCTTAGCTGCAAGGTTTTGATGGCAAGGCTGTTCCTCACTGATCTGCCAGTACACCACCTTGTACTTTGAAACTCTATACTCATTTCCTCAGTTGTATTATTTCTGCCTTCTGTGATTATTCTTGATAGTGTTCTTTTATTAGTGGTATTTGTCATTAGTCCACTTCTAATTTTTCTGTTCTATTCTGGAGCCACCAGTAGAAATGTTAAGTAAGATCATTATTCAGAACGGGTACTGGTGACTGCTCTTGTGATGGTGACAGAATACTGTAAGTGCCTGCATTCTCAGGAATGTGTTAGCCACAGCCCAACCAGTCTATTCAGTTTCTTGCCTGCTAGCTGCACAGTTGGACAGGCTTGATGTGGGATAGTCGCTGAATCAGTCAAATGCTTAAAGTCAGTGTGCCTTAAGACCTGCCTTATGACAAGTGCTATATCACTGTTTACTTACTGACCTTCAAAGGGGTCAAGATTTGATGTTGCTTTGCTCCTCTGCTCCCATGGCAGCAGCCACTAAGGCTTCTTGTAAATTATGCCATTTAATCAATTTCTTCATTGTACTGAATCAGAGAAGTCTTTCTGAAATGGACTGGGAGTTCATATAAGCAAAGGTCAGTAGCAGGTGTGCAGGCTGTACCTTTTGTGGATGTGCTGGCTCTCCTATAAATGTGTGTCTAGATTTTGAAAAGTAGATTTGAGGCACTAAGTCTGTTCACTGGAGAAATAGAAGATGTTAACAGCCTTGAACCCTACCCTGGATTTTACAGCTTCACAATGAGGTTGATGCTCCACTACCCTTAGCTGCTAGGAAGTTGACTTGTCTCAGTTGGTTTTGTTCTACACAACACCTGTCAGTTTTGACACTCCTTGGGTAGCAGGAATAGGACTCTGGCACTGGGTGTGAACAGCTTATATTTATTGCGATAAACAGAAAAGCCTTTTTTACTTTATTTTAGTATCTTGGCAAGGTGTAATTCTCCTTGAATCTTGGCAATTCTCATATTACTGTTACATATGACCTCTGAGAGTCAGTATTTTTTCTCTGATCACATGATTTTCCTGTTTCATGTAGGTTATCAGCTTGTTAGGCACTTCACAGATGGGAATTCATCAGGTTAGACCCCAATTATGTGAGTTCTCCACACTGCTTCTGCCTGAGATGCTGACTCCTCATAGGTCTATCAATTTTTATAGTCTTCTTTAACTATTTGATTCTACTAATTAGTTCCCCTGATGAATGAAAGATTACCTTTTGAAATTGAGAACCTCATGGAATGGGTATACAAGTAAGTATAAATTATGCACTGAAATCCAGCATGTCAGCTGCTCCACGGTAACCACCTGTACAGTCCCTTGTACCTGTCTAATCTGTCGTGGAAAGAAGAGTAAACTGATATGACTTTACAGTGTGACTGTATGTACAACTGACTACTTTGCAAGTTTTTCCTTCATTCCACCATAATTTGTATGTCAGAGATTTAAAGATCCACTGTAATTGATTTGTATCAACTCCTAATCATATTCATATCATTCTGTGATGTTGTCTGCTCATTCAGTTGTGATATTTAATGTTGAATTTTGCTAGAAAAATCATCAGTATCTACACCTATATTACTAATTACTAATTCTACTATCTATGCAATGCTGCACATAAAAATTCCTTATAATATTTCTCAAATAGAACTACAGAATCATTTATTATAACCAAATGTGACACTGGAATACCACAAAAAATCCTCAGGTTTAAGTAAAATCTTTATCAGTACTTTCCTAAAATTATATTAACCTTAAAAAATCTTTCTTTATCCCTTTCTGTTTTATTTCTTAAGTAAGTCATTACAGTGTCCTTAACATCACCTTTATTTTTCATCTTTCCTCCCAGTGGAACAAAAGCTTCAAAAGTAAGAATGATGATTATGTTTATGTCACATTTTAGTTACTCTTTTAATAAAATTCTTCATGTCATGCAATATTTCAAATTTTTCCAATTTTTTTCCTGGCCCAACCATTTCATTAAGATGGAATCCATTTCACTACTGCTTTCACCAATATTAATACCCTTTTGGCTGTTGTCTGGCCACCTACTCAGGGAAATTTATCATCCATTTGTTAAACTTTTTTTTACCAACTTTTCTCTCACACTAGCCCTCAACTTCTTTAATCTCTGAGCTTAATGAGGAGAAGGCAGTTGGAATATACTTCTTCATCATATCTCTTATAACTTATACAGGGCAGTGAACATACATCCAATGGTAAATATTATCTCATTATTTAAGCACACTGCTAAGACTGAAGGTAATAAGAAAAACTTTACTTCAAACTTACATGGTCACTCCTGCCAACATGCAAAATGAATAGCTGGGGTTTGGCAGAGCCTATTCTAATTGCAGGGCTCTGCAAAACTGAGAGAGGTAGGCTGTGAGCTGCTGCCAAGTCAGGGGATTATGGTTTATGTGTAGTTTTACCTGTAATAAGTGTCAGTATTGCTAAAGATGGACTGAGAGCTAGAAAGAGGAGAAGGTTGAAGAATTAAATATCTTGCTAAATAAGGTTACTAAATAAGTTATGACCATGTTTTGTAGGAAAAGGAGCTGACTCATACCAGTTCAAGCTCAGCACTGTGCAGCTGTAATGGACAAGCTGTGATAACTTGCTAGGAGAGCAGCTTTAAACATCCAATAGTTTGGCTACCCCTTTTCCCAACATCGTTTAAGACCACTGAACTATCATTTTAGCCACTGCAATGACTGTCCATAGACAAAAAAGGAAGGTGGCAGGCACACAGATATCATTGTTTAGCCCCTGGGTGTGTTGCAGATGCAGTTACATGATCTGTGCTCTCTATTGCCTTTGAGGGACATATTTGTGCACATGGTATCTATATAAAAAAGATGCAATTGACCTGATTCTCAGGTTTTCTGTGCTTTCTGTGTTCATCTAAATTAGGAGCAAGTGTAACATTCAGATGAATCTGAGGAGCAGTGTCTAAATGCAGTTGGTACTGTAACGGATTATTATAAAAGCACCAGAGCAAGGCTAAAAAAAAAAAAAAAAAAAAAAAAAAAAGTGAAAATTGCTTCATTTTTTAAAATTAAGACACCTGGAATATAAAACGTTATTAATATGATGCATAATGAGTATCTTTCAGAGTGAAAGATTACTGGCCAAATCTGTGATTCAATTAATAACATTGTTCCATTTAAATATATAGAAAAGGCAGTTTAAAACACTGTTTCGGTGGCTAGTGAATACTGGAGCAATATTCTTTATTACCACAAGGTGTCACCTTTATAACTCGGGGATGAACAACAAATTTAACAGTAAATTGGAAAGGGAACTATTAGATAGCATCATTCCCTACTTTCTCCTGAACTTTCTATGTTAACTTCTCTAGTTAATTTATTTAATTTTGTATGAAAATTGAATTTTCTACATATTAGATCTGAGCAGACATCTCATAAAGAATAATCTATTTAGTTTAGCTGATGTTTCTGCTTTTGAAATTTTAGGAACAAACTACAATTTCCTTCAATTTGCTAGTTATTTAAATTTGTACAATATTTGTCATATAAACATTGTGAATAATTACAATTACTCCACATTTAAATACTGCACACTGGATATTGGCTAGGTAATACTGCTAAAATTTCTGGTCTTTGGCTAAGCACTCATAGCACTTACAGAAAGATAACTCAGACATAGCTTTGAATATTGTTCTTTTTTATAAAAATTTTAGCAGTAATCTTTTTTTCAATGTACTCACTATAGAAATTCACAGACTCACATGCTCAGACTCACTGTGAGCTGGACCAGGGAACACAGAGCTGTAGCAGACTCACCCCTGCAAAGCTACTGAATTTGGCAACCCTTAACAATTACCACAAAAATTTTGCTAACTGAAGTCCTAAGCCAGTGTGGGTCAGTAGAAACATTCTTATGAGCTTCAGTAGACTTTAACTAAACCATACCTGAAGTAATAAATAGTTCTATTTTATTTAAGATCATGGAAGAGCCTAAGTAATTTCTTAAGAAAACCTATCTAAATAGAGACACACTTTAGAAGTTGAAATTTTAGTCTAAACCAGAAAGACAAGTATATCACTATTGTTATTGTTAGAAAACTGCTAAAATAAATGTGAAATATGCAGAATTATTTTCAGGGAAGGCCTTGATCTTAAGTGGTCCTGTTGCTACAATACAACTTTAGTGGAAAAAAACCAGTTTAATTGTAAGTTCTTTCCTATGATTTATCACCAAAAAAAATGCAAGCAAGAAATGTTTTGAAGAATTTAAATGTTCCTGTTTTTACTATAAGCAAAACTTGTTGATTTTCTCACTGCATACTTTGTAAAATTATCAGCTACAGTGATACTTTTAACAAATCACGTATACACATAACATTTCTCATCAATTTTAATAAGCTGGTGTGATTTTATAATTGCCTTGTAATCACTGATGTGGTAAATATCACTGTTGCAGTGCATTTCTACCTGGTAAATGAAGTTCAATTACTTATGAAAACATTTACTGTGACTTCCTCTTTTCTAAACCAGAAAGAATTGTCCTTTCACATGTATAGAAGTAAAACCAGTTCATTACAATAGGACGTTTAGCTTTAAAAAAAATCCCACTGTCATTTGTCTCAGAAACTGCTACTCCATAAAAATTTGCCCCCAAATTTGACTGAAATATCTGAGGGAAAATGCAGACTAAACAGTACCTGTCATAAAATAGTTATGCATTAATAGTGCATAATGTTAAGTAAATCAAGTCAAGGAAAAACTCTTCAACAAAAAGAGGCAACAGGGATCATGAAAGAGGAAACTAGTCAAGTTTGTTTTGTTAATCACATGTCTTCAATGCAATTTAGGATTTTTTTAAACAACTACTTCAAAATATTCAATTATAAGCTCTTCTTAATTATTCATGTACCTTGGGTAACACTCCAGGGTGACTGAGATCATTAAATGTACCGACAAAGACTTAGGGGAAATTAAATGAAACTGACCATTTTTCCATAAGTGATCATCTAAATTTAACCACAAAGGTCATTTAGCAATATGTATATTTGCACAGTTATACATAGCCTCAGACAACAGGCAGCTTAATTCATAGATTAGTACCTGGTTTCAAAATTTGGCTGACAAAGTAATTATTTCTAATTGATAAAACTATGCCTTCTAGAAGAAAAATAACTGCTCTTATGTTAAAAATTCAGTGCACAAGGAGACCTTTTTTTAGAGTATGATGGTTTGCATTGAGGTGCTGCTGGTGAGAAACTGCTAGTAAGTCTCAGACTACACTGTGAAACTCTGTCTTTGGAAGGACACAACCTTTTAATTTTCTCCCAATACATATGCACTGTGTTCAACATACACTGTTAATATGTTATAGATTACCAATCAATGCAGAAAGAGCAACAGTGTGTGCTGAAGTTCCTCACATTTGTATTTTACATATTTCACAGGGTTATTTTGGAATAGGTGCAGCGTGGTTCTTGGACCATATGTCTCTACCACACTCGTGGTTTGAAAATTTCCAAAACCACTGACCTTGATTTTGTAACTGTAGGCCACTGGGGGTGGAGATTCCCTGTCCTTTTCTCCATCTCACCTGTTACTGTCCTCATCTGTGTGTCTCCCATGACTCATATGAGGCCTCATATGTGAAGACTGTCATACAGTGATTTCAGTTCCAATATCTAATATATTTTAATCATAGTTCAACACATCACACTGCTGTCTCTTTGGGGCTTAAAAGTTCAATTACCCTTCTCTCCCTGTCCTCACAACTGAACACAGGACTTCGTTCCAAACCAGAGATTAAGATCTTTTATGGATTAACTAGGGGAATATGTAAAGAAAAGTTTTCTATTCAGCAAAATTTATTTGAATTAATAGAAAATGTTATTTTTTCACATCATACATTGACTGAAAAGGTATAAATGTTTGGTTGGCTTTTTTCATTACATCGTGAATGATTAATATCAATTTAGACTACAAGTAATGGCAGTAGCAACTGACAAACTCACACTTTCAGTCAGATGAAACATTTCTGCCAGCATGCACAGTACTTGTTGGGTTAGAGGAGTTGGTTTTTTTAACGCTAAGCTTTGTATTGGAGAGCTACCAGACAGAGCAGTCAGAGGAACGACTCTGTGACTGAGATATTCATTTGGGAATCTTACATCTTTTCCAATCCTCTGTGATACGCATCTGCATTCAGCAAAGTGCTGATATACATGTATAAGTATATTCTCAAATCCCACTGTAGTGGGTGGGACTTCAGCATGCAATTGCAGGTGCCTACTTGACAAGGGCTACCAGGTTCACCGTTCCCTTGAAATACATAGAAGTCTCTGTACTGATGTCAATTAGACTTTGTCAGCATCTGCTTCTGTTAGCAACATTTTTATTTGTATTTCACAGAGATATTATGAGCATAAATTTGCTGCTGTTTGTGAGGGAATCATATAGAATGGTGATAAACACATTTGCAGAGCCTCTGAAAAAATAATTCCTATTTAATGAGAAAAAATATGGTCACCTGATGGTAGCTATAGCTAATCTACCATGTGATAGTAATAGATAAAAACAGATTTTTGAATGCTATGCTCCTGTGAGTCTACTATGTATGTGGATAAGAAAACAAATATGATGGGCAACTAGAACACCAGATTGTGTCTGAACGTACTCTAATGTGTGTTTTCTCTTGCCTCTGTGT
This sequence comes from Strix uralensis, assembly GCF_047716275.1. Taxonomy (NCBI): domain Eukaryota; kingdom Metazoa; phylum Chordata; class Aves; order Strigiformes; family Strigidae; genus Strix; species Strix uralensis. The sequence goes on from NC_133975.1 coordinate 25,272,109, forward strand.
TACTGATTGCAATGAGCACCTTTGCTCTGAATACGTGTGTGTGTGTGTGTGTTGATTAATTTTGTTCTACCCCATGGGCCTTTCCATCTGCAAAAAAATACTTTCTTCTCCATGGGGATAGAGAAGGGAGAGGGATGAGAGGAGAGATAGAAAGACTGAGTTAAATGCTTGTGGTCATGGTCATATAATATCTGTAAACATTTTTTTATTAGTAAATTGTTTCATTGTATAATTTCTGCTAGTCTCAGTGATATTGTTAAAATAGATTTTTGTACTAATTTGATCATCTGACTGTAGGAGATTCCATTTATTAGGCTGAGGATGCGATTAATCTCTCCAAATCAAACTCTCTGAAAGTTACGCATCTAGTCTAAATTCAACATCTGGATACTCTAAAATCAAAGGAACACTCCACTGATTATATCCAGGCACTCAGGAGATTTATGACAATTACGTCAGCCTTTAGAAGATGATTAATTGTTCTTTGGGACAACTGAGTTCTGCCCACTGACTACAGAAGGAGTTTCATCTAGATATCTAATATACCTATTTAAAAGACAGGTGAAGTTAAAATGATTGGATAAAAACTTTTACTTTTTCCCTTAATTATCTGATCTTTGACAAAATATTATGGAGAAAATACAGACAAAATAGGTAGATTTTCCATGCAGTACACTATCAGTGTCAACAGTTAAAGTATTAAAACAAAATTATATTCACTGTTAAGTAAGGAATCTTTTTGTTTTCACATATTGGTAAGATCAGGTCCTTCATCACCTTTGAAGATGACACATAATGTGTAGTTCTAGAACTATGAAGCCACTAGGCATTAAGGTACCATGGACCAATGAAATTATCATAAATTGTCTTAGTTTATTAAAATTTGGGAAAGTGTTGGTTGTATCTTAGCTTTGATGAAGCTCACTGGAGAAATATAGGACATATACATTAAAATTCAAGAATGCCTGTCAACTTTTCACAGGCTGAAACTGTTCAGATCCTTGGTTGTAAATTCAGACCCATTTACACTACCAATAATGGAGAGTTGTCAGGCAAGGAAGAGATAATTGAACACTCTCATGTAAAATATTTGTATATTAAATTTTCCAGATGAAATTTTTAATATGTGTTCTACCTTTGTGAATAGAACTGTCCAATGAGTCCTTTTTGTTTTAAATGAAAGAAAAAAAAAAAAAAAAAAAAAAAAACACAACAAATCAACAAAACCAAGAACCTCCTCTTTCAAAGGGTAACAGTGGAAATTGCTATTGTATAAAAAAAATTTCATGAAAGATTTTGGGTTCGTTTCTGTATGGTTTACTAAGTGCAAACATGAATAGGACTATATCATTCAGATTGCCATTTTTAGTTTTTCATAGCAAACAAAATAAAAACCTAATATCTTGGAAAGATATTGGATCACAAAACACATACCAACTTCAGTTCTTTCAAATGTGAAGAAAGAACAGCCTGTATTTGAATACCGAAGTTTTCCATAGCTCTACATCAACTGTGTATGTGTGGGGGAAAAGGGGGCAGGGCATCTCACTAACCCTAAATTGTGGAGGGAATTCAGGAAAAAGAGGAAAACCATTAAAGGGATGGAGGATTTGATCTGGATATTTAAGAACAAACAATAACCATGCGTGTCTTTGCTTAACAATTACAAAGGATGAGGTAGGAAAGACTGCTTTTAATATCTTCAAAGCTCAGGACTTCAAGAAGTTTTATTACTGAGGGTATATCACCAGGTTTAGATATAATAGCTCAAAACTTCAGAGCTAAGTTTTGATTTACTAATATATAAAAATAATCTGTCAGTAAAATATCCTATAAATTACTTTCTAGGCCCAAGTATCCACTCACATTGTCAGCTGGAAGACTGGCAGCTAAGACTTGCTTATTTTTCCCAGTGAACACCATATCCACTAGCCAAGACATTTTTAAACCATGGTTTGCTACTGTCACTGGGAGCTCTACTTTAGGGCAGTCTTTTGCCCTTCGAAGGATGAACTCATGCCAGCCCTCTTTAGCACTTACTTTTAATATTTGTTAAGTTTATCCTTTTTCCTTTCTTAGGATAAGTTCTATCCATGCTATTGCCAGCAAAGATTAAAAGGAGTCCATAGTGGTCTGTTACTTTTTCAAGCAAATGTGTCCATCCGATAAAGCTCTCTGCATTTGTACTCCTGTCAAACAGTGGAATTAGATAGAAGCCAAGTACAGGCTGATGGTTCACACCTGCTCCTCTACTACTTTGTCTAAATAGCAACCCAATACTATCATAATCTGCTTCACTTCCTCCCTTCATGCACAGAAACCAGACAGGTTTCGTTGTGCTTCAGGGATGAAAGACAGAGTAAATTTTTCTTTCCACTGTAATACCTATAAATTAAAATAATCTCTTTAAAACCCATTTGTGATTTTAGCTACATTTGTTCTTAAACAAATCTTGAAACTGGGGTTACAAGTCCAATGAATCCGTGTTAGCACAGTCAAAGCATTCCAGCATTTCTAATGTACAGAACAGTCACTCATATTCAGCTCCCCACTGTAAGGATAAGGTTCACTTACATTCAGGCACACAAGCTATACAGACCCTACACAGGGAAGCATATTTAAATCTGTAGTTTAAATGCAGTTTAAATCTGTATCAAGATGACTTAGCCACTATGGCTTCAGGTTACTTTTTCCCCTTCAAATGTAAACTTAGATCCTCATCGCCTCCCATAATTTGTTTCTTGCAGCAATCATCAAATAGGTTTTACAGGAGTGTACATAAACACTTCCAACTAAATGATGAATTCAGTCTCAAGATCCTTCCTTGCTCATTCAACAAATGATTTACACAGAGCTTTACTCACTAGTCTGTGGCTTTATTGGCACTGATGAAATAATGAGCTTCTAAAAGTTATTATACTGGAATGTAAACACTGAAAACAGGGATCAGCCAATTGAAAATACATAAATTAGAAAGACTTGAGAGCAGTTTTCCACGAGTATTTTCTTTTCTCAGTAATTCTTATTTTAGAATAGGTTCTAATAGGATGAACACTTTTCTTGAAATTAGTATGGTAGCAGTTGCTTTCCTTTCAGGCTTACTGAGTCTTACAGCATAGAGACAGATTCCTGGTTATGAGCAAACTGGGACCTCTGAACTTGAGCAAGCAAAACAGTTTTATGTAACAAATCTGTTGATTCCATCAAATGTAGAAATAATTTTAATGTATACTAAAAACAAAATGACAAAATGTAAAATGCTGATTTTACTCTTAAATTCTACAAAGGCAGACCTATAGGCATTTAAATGTATGTAGGCAGCATGAAAAAATAAACATGAGCTTTAAAAGGAAAGATAAGGCTTTCACAGTTAGTAAATCTCTTAAAGCATTTTAGAGACATCCAGATATTTGTATTGCAAAAAGCCTTTAATATCACAAGATAAGAAAATGCTTTTTTGAAAAAGCTATAATAAGAATAGAGTATATGAATATACAGGCAGGAAACTCTACCTTGAAAAATATAAAATAGGTCAAAATATATAGTATGGGATAAATTGTATAAATTTTATAAATTTTTAGGCATTGGAATGGGCTGCCCAGGGAGGTGGTGGAGTCCCCATCCCTGGAGGTGTTTAAGAGTCACGTTGACATAGCGCTGAGGGATATGGTGTAGTTGAGAATGGTCAGTGTTAGATTAATGGTTGGACGGGGTGATCTACAAGGTCTTTTCCAACCTCGATGATTCTGTGTGATTCTGTGTATCTATTTAATCCTAAAGAGCAACCAAGAGATTTTTCCAGCCTTCTACCCCATCTTTTAAAAACAATTCAGGTAAAACTATTTTATATCATCCCAAAATTCTTTTGTATGTTTGAATACAGAAAACATTTCATCATAGTATTATGAGACTAAATTCACTGATAATGTATTCATAATGTAAAATATGCACTTAAATTGTGTAATGTGGCAAGCGAATGTTTATTGTGGTAAGTGAATGAAATAGTAGCAATGAGAAGAACACAGAGAGGAGTATAATACCACTTGTTTCATTTCAAACAAAGTGTGTATTGCATTCACTGAAGTCAACAGCAACACTCAGTATCTTTGGATTTGACTGCTATCTTGCTTGCTTGTGTTGTGATTCTGCCATCAGCAAAATTAAATTTGTAAAGTTTTCATGTTTTCATGATAAATATTTCTGTTCATCTTCTGCTTCGCTCTTGAAGGTAACATTTCCATCTGCTTCTCTCTAGAGGCAGCAGAAAAAAACCCATCTTTTTTCCACAGATGGTCAAGAAGTAATGCAATTTGTATCTTAAAACCTGGAATTCTGCATCTTCATAACTTCATATAAAGAATCTTCAAATCCCTCATTAGCTTAGAAAGATTCAGTTTCCTGCCCCATTATTTAATTTCCATCCAAACATCTTATCACCAGTGGTGCGGCTACTTCAAGGTTTCTGTCCATCTTAGAACATGGGTTTGGTCCCCCAATCTTTTTGAGACTATGGATATTTTTCAGCTTTGGTCCATCTGACAAACTAATTGCATTCAACAGTTTTTCATGTAGTACCCTTTTTTGGCCAGCTGATCATCTGAATCATGTTGTTCGCAGTTATTCAAACTATGTTATTGAATTCAGAGGAACTTATACATCCTCAACAGCAAGACCAAATTAACCCTTTTCTTGTAGCTTTGGCATCTGTTTCATTCCAAAATAAGCATGGCTGATTTATAAGAGCTGAAGATTTGTCCTGTAGCATCTATTAAAATTTGTGCATAAATTCAGACTGCTGGTTTTTATGACTACTGAATTCATCCATAAACTTTGATGTCCTACATTTCATATCCAAGTCTCAGATACCAACTGATTACTGGAATTACATCCCCCAGCATTCACACCAAAATCCCCAAAATCCCAGACTCACAGAAAATACTTCGCTTTGGTATTTGATCTTTTAGGTCTTAGATTTTCTCGTCTCTTTGCAAAGAAGAAAATCTTTACAAATGGATGACCAATTATTTCCAGTGACTAATATGAGTAACTGCAATAGGTAACTGACTGCAAGCTATTTATGATCTTACAGTAAGCAATATTTAGATAAGACGTAGAAACAGTCCTTGGAAGACAGAATAGTAAAATGAACAAAGTAAATTTAAAAAAAAAGCATAAGCCAGAGCTCCTACAAATAGTTTTGCATTTCTGTTTTATAGTAACTTCAGTTATATGTCTTTCATGTTTAATTTAGTAGCACAGAAGTTTTTGTTTTAATCCTCTACAGATAGAATTCTTGTTGTGTATTTGAAATGCTTCATCACTTTACATTTAAGTCAATGTTCTCTTCTGTCTCTGATTCTACAATAGAGTTAGAATCTTTCAAAGTATTTTTTTTTTAATGTCTTCCATCACTCTATCTTTTATCACTGTTTTTTGATTCATTTTCTTCCTGTTCATTTACCTGGATTTTGCAGGGAGGAACTTATATTAATCATTTTAAATGGAAATTATTTATTGTGGCTGGAGTAGGATGTCAACCACTTCCTTCCATGCTTTGTGGTCGTGATTCTGCAACTATTGAATTTTTAACCCTTTGTAAGTGCAACAGTGATGAATGTGTCTGAAGTCAATTTGACTTATAATTCTCATTTTTTGCTCAGATATATAAACTGAAACATTCTGGATGAAAAGAAGTCAATGTGTAGTGAATACTTGAGAGTTCAGGCAGAGGGGAGAGAGGAATTTGAAAATATGTGTGATAAAGGAGCAAAATGACACAGAGAAGAGAAAGCAAGAGAAAGTCTTCTGGAGAGAAGAAAAGTTTAAAAGTTTCCTACATATCAATTAGCATAGACGTTTCTGATTCCTCACTGAAAGACTGCTGGCAAACAGTTCAAAGAAGTGAAAACATCTTCTGTGTGGAGCCCTCAATATGTATTGAAAAGAAGACTCCAAACCCATTTGAAACAAAACTGAAAATGCATTGAGAACCATTCAGATGCAGAAAAAAATGCTTAGAGAAAGGGACAGTAAATCATCTTGTATTACATTGCTTTCACAAATAATTGAAATTCACATAATCAAAAATGAAAGTTACATTGGAAGTTGTTTTCTGATTAAAAGCCATTTTATCTGTAGGTATATTGAGATTATTTCTGACAAGACTGATTAAGAGAACAGTTCTACCCACAGATTTACGGACGATTAGATGGGACCGTTATGATCATCTAATCTCATTTTATGTAAAATAAACCAGAGAATGTCTACCTATTAGTGGGTAGATTAATGATTAGTCAAATAGCCTTTGACCAAGAAGAATTAATTACTGTTATGGTTGGACAACTTTTTCCATTGACCAGTTTATTAAGTAACTTCCACCTTTCATCTATTCAAATTACTAAAAGGGAAACTAATTTCTAAAGTTGATCAAAACTTGCAATCAGCCTTGGAAACCTAGTTTACCATTATTTCAACCTACATTAATGTTTGTTTATAAATTGTAACACCAACTTTCATAAATTCTGTGCTAATACCCTCTGTAGGTGGAACTGGACATGAACACAATGATTCCTGCAGCCTTAGACTTAGGAAAGCTTCCAAAAGCAGGAGGAAGGGGAAAGTGTTGTCTAAATGTGCAAGACAACTTTGAAATGTGTTTTACATTTCATGTCACAATCTGCTTATATCAGTGTAAATTTATTAAAGACAATAGATTTATGCTGTATTGGAACAGAGCTGGACTTTCAGCAATATCTTTCCTTTGAAGAGATAACATACTTGGAACTAAACTGTCATCTACTCTACTGAAAACACTGAGGCAGTATCAGTATTAATGATTAAATATAATCTCATGTATGAGTTGCTTAAAACCTCCAATAGAGACCAGCAACTGTGTGTTTCAGGTGTGTGAGACATCTGCAATTTATTCTAATGCTGTATTTCCTGGGACATGACTAAAACATAGTTGAAGTCAATGGCAAAATGTGACATTTCTGGATCTGCACAGAGTTAAGTTTTATAAGTTTTTCAGTACTTTTTCCTTGTAGAAAACATTAGCACCTACCAGAAGCAATGCTTTCCCAAAGCTTACCACATGGCTAAATCAGCCCTCACACTTCATTACTTAGAGCACTCTTAGTTAGAAGGCCAGCAGTTTAATCTCTAAGGCACAGATCCCATGGGGTGCCTTGAGCTGGATTCATCTATGTAGAAACCTTCAGCTGACCAATTCAAGATCTACCTTTCCCTCAGCTACAGCTAAAATTAACAGCTGACCATAGAAAAGATATTTAGTGGCATTCGATGATTCAAAGGCTAGCATTCAGGCTAAGCACTGTTTTTCTGATAAGTTTTCCAAATAGAAAAAGACCAACGTGATTTAACTCAAGCAGAGCCTTTCACTGGAGACCTGTCCCGGAAGTCAGCATCAGGGAACCATCATTTCAGGACAGACAGAGCCCTCAGCTATGCTGCAAGTTCTGAATCTGGTATTTCTTCCCAAGGCATGTGTCAGCTTTCAGAGCCCATGACATAATTTCCGTGGATCAGTTCTGCCATACCCACTACCTGTTCCAAAGTGACTTTCATCTCTTCCTAATCCTGCTTCTTTTGTTTTCAGTGCTGGGAACACCATGCAAATGTCCTTGATGTCTTTGCATCTGTGTGCTATTCACTCTTAAAGGCATTTCACATCTAGTTAGTGGTGGCTAGCCAAATATCTTTGACGGGTTCCACTGATGGACATACCTCATATTCTTATTCCTTTTTTTCTTTGTTGGGCCTGCTTCTCATCAAATCAAATGTACCCAATGTAAGGCTGTTAAATACCACAAATGTATTCTATTAAACTTATGACTCCTGTTGTGTTACAGGCTCTCTAGACATACTACACACAGGCTGTATTGCTCATAAAGATATGAGGCTCTGCAATTTTCTATGCTTACATCTGAAATAAGATTCTGAACCAATCTAATAGCTTGCTACTAACCAAAAAGACATTGTACTGCCTCTTTTTTACCAGGTACTGTGCCCTGGAGCTCATGCAGCCGATCTGATGCTGTTACCTACTAGTTCATCTAGGTGCCTGAAACCTGGCCCAAGAACAAAGAAATAGATCCAGGCAGCTGACAGTGGGACAGAAGGAGATTGGTGTGAGCTTGCTCTTTTGGTGTCGATGAACTCTTAGATCAGCTATGCCAATCTTAAATACTGACACCAAGAAAACAGGTTCCTTTTTCAGCTTCTCCCTGGCTCCTGTATTTCAATCTGTGCCCACTGTCTCTTGTCTGGTCTCTGGGCACCACTGAGAATTTACATCTTCCCATTAGGTATTTATACACATTGATAGGATCCAGTTTGTTGATTACAAGTTCTGTCTTGCCTGCATCATCTTGCACACTTTTCTTGCCAACGCAGTCCACCTCTATTTCTTTTTACTCTTAAATTTTAATTCTCAGAAGTCTTACCCCTAAAAATCATTATTTCATTTTACTCTGGAAAAAATTATAATGGCTGTGTATTCTTGCTCCTTAAATGCTCATTCATAATGAATATCAGTAAAAGGCTTTTGCCTTTTGGGACTAAAATAACAGAGTTGTCAAAGGCACAGGCCATTTGCATTTGCTAGAAATATCTTACAGGTTTGAATAAAATAAATTCTCTTTCGTATGTTTGATTTGACACTTCCTTTACAGGTTATTCTTCTATGTGTTTCCATTATAGACAGCTATTTATCAAAACTTTCTATACCTTTGTTTTGTCCTATGACTGCTCTTCTAGTATGAAGTATTTTATTTTCATAACAATTGAATTTGATCAAAAGATGGGTTTGGTTATACCACTTTCTTTCTGAACTATGTGTGTGACTGCATCTCATGAGGTGTTCTCTCCATACAAGAGGACATGTGCTTTTTTTCCTACTACACATTGAAGATAGACTGTAGATAAACAGACAAACAGATAAATACACAATTTGATGATTGTGTGAATGTTGCTCATATATTACAACACTCTGTAACAGAACAGAAAATGAAAAGATCTTCACAATAACTATGAAAACCTGCCAAAGGGACAGTTTTAGACTGAGATGAATTGAGGCAGATGCCAGACCTGAAAATAATACTATAAATGACACAGAAGCATGGGCTTTTAAGCTTCCTGGATCTCACACTCAAGAGAGATCAGTCACCTATATAAATGCAGGTTTCTCCTAGGTGTATTTACAACGGAAAATTGAAATTTTTGCACTGATGCATCTGCATCAGCAACAGCAAACGGGGAAAAAAAAAAAAAAAGAGTTGTAATAACAGCATTTATCTTAACCACATAGACACTGAGCAATTTGTTTTGTTCACTGTGTATCTTTCATCACTGCTCTTCACTGGCACAGCTCCCTAGCAAAATGTTTGATCTCCAGATGACACTCTGAAGTCCAAAGCCATGAACTGACAAAACCTGTAATAGTAATAGAAGGCAGTGATAAAATAGCAGAGGATCAGATAATGATGGAAAATAATCTAAAGTACGATCTAATGGTAATTCCTTCTCCTAGGAGTGACAGAAGCAATGTATTTGCCAGAAAGACAGAATCAAGTTTTTGCATGCAAAAGGATAAGAGAAAAATAATTTGTAAATTAATACAATTCATGAACCTAACCTGTATGGGTTATTGGTCATACATGATCTTAGACTCCTGCAATTTTAATTACCCATGTAAGTAATAATCTTATTTTGGCTCAGCAGAGGGAGATTCAACTTCATTCACTCTGCTTTCCTCTTTCTCCTTAATGTACACTTTGGTTTACAATTCTGAGCTATCACCTCTCTCCTCCTCTTACAATAACACCACTGCCACCCAAGACAAAGTGTTTGTATGGAATGCCTAGAAGAAACACTGTCTCAACCTGTTGGTTGAGATAATGAATATGAATGCACAACCAGCAAAGATTATATTAATTTAAAAAATTTAATACAACCCACACCTTGCACTTTGCATGTTATCCCAGTGATATCAGGAATTACAGTATTTTGTACTCTTATCAGCAAAGGAATTAAGAACAAATACAAGCACATTATTTTATCCAGTGACATTTATATCCCAAAGATATTCTAGTTTTAAATTTTAATTAGTGGAATTTCTTCTCATAGCTGTAGTTTTCCCAAGATCAACCTAAATTATGATTTTCATTTTACCCATTCTATGCAAGTGTAGCCAAAATTTTTCCTGCTAGGAAGGGAAACAAGGTGTGGAATCCAGTTTCTTTGTAAAACTGTGTAAAAGACAATGTTTGAACCCAAAGATCCATTTTCTAAGCTTTTTCCAGACAATACAATGGCATTAATATGTGATTATCAAGAATACCTTATATCTTTAGCTATGTACAAATCTGTGCTCTTTGTGTAAACATATATACACAACGTTTTGCAAAGCAATAATAAACCTCTTCCGCTAGAATGCTCAAACATCTGAGTAACTTTGCATTTCAGGATCTGTACTGAATTAATAGTATTCATATTCACACTATAAATTGCTCAGTTTCTAATAAATCTGTCTGTGGCTTGTTGAACTGATTCAAAAGCCACCTACATATGTGACATCCACATATGTATCACCCAATATGCTAAATTAAAGAGATGATGCGAAACAACCTTAGGACTCCTAGTGCACAATAACACAAGTACAATTTAAGACAGGCCAGACAGAAGCTTTGTTAGCTGTGATCGTAGGGAGAGATGATTCAGGCAGGGTTCCCCCTTCTGCTCTCTTGCTCTCTACCAAGTGTTTGCGGAGAACCCCACTTATATACTGTTTCAAAGAAAGGAAAGAGGTGAGGAAAATCATTCTAATGTTAACAAAACTAGGAGTGCATTTATGGGAAAAATGGACTCCAGACAATAATTTATATGCTAATAAGCACAAGTACGCATGCCTGGGAGGGATGGACTCCTTAGGGAGCTTGTTAACCACCACAGTTGACACTATAGAGAGATGGCTCCTGGTGGAGCCGGTGGGGGTGGCACATCCAGCATTATCTTAGCTCAGAAGTGGGGGTTGGAAACCATCACAGACTGCTAGCTTTCAGAGGAAAGGAATTTTCCTTTTATTAGGATAAACTTAGCCAAATATCTCGAAAAAAATATTAATAATTTTTCACCATATCTGTAAAGTCAGTTTTTATTGGAAGATTCCTGACAAATTGCAAGGATGATTTTATCACGCAAAAGAGATAGATGTAAGGAGAATGATATCTAATTGTATAATAAAAGGTTTACCAAGTTCAAATGCCACTAGTCTTATTAGCTCTTCCTGAACAGTGTATTAAGTGAAAATTAGTTTTTAAAAATCTTGTATATTTTATCTTATTTGAAAAAAAAAGATTAAATATAGAACAAATTTGATTGTAAGTATTGGATCTTGGAAATTTTTGTATTTTATTTTTGTATTATGCTGACTGTAGAATAAATCTTGATAGTGCAATAACTAATATTCATATCAACTGATCCTGAGAGATCAGCTGCTGCTTCCATTGCATGAATAATGGCAATCTTCATTATCAGCTTGTTTCACTTTCAAACACAGTTCCTTTCTCTGTCTACAGTTGTTTTAGGTAATTAGAATGAAGAGATGAAAAATTTAAGCAATGAAAAATATCCCTTAGGATAATCCTGCCATTCCAGATGCATACAAGGAGGCAGAATTAAGCCTCTACTTCTAAACAATCCATGCAGTTGTGCTACCAATTTTACATACCTTTGCTCTAACAGGAATATATATGAAGAATACACTGGCATGGTTATGCACTAAGTTTTATAGGATTTCATTTGACAAGTAAGCATGGCATGATGCTGATTTATTTTTCTTATTAGTGACAGAATAACCGCTTATAATTGTCTTTTGTAAAACCAGGCTCAGGGCTATTAGTAGACTATATATGTGTATACAAACATCTGCCCTTTAAGCCTTTTATTATTATTATTATTAGGTCTACTGGAACATATATTAATAATACTTTTTAAAAATTATTTATTTAGTCAGGTAACATGTATGAACAATCTGCTGGCTTTTTACTTAAAGCTGAACAAATTTAGTTTGTTCTGCGTTATGGTACTAGAACAGATCCCATTTAAAAACCAAAGTGGCACTTTGCCCAGGCTGAGGTAAAACTGGTTGGAGTATACAGATTACTCAGTCAGAACATTTGATTTAAAGTTTATATATAAATTTACTAATCTATTTTTCTGCATAGTTTCACATTTTGTTTTCACATTTTGATTGTTTCAGACACAAGATTTGGACTACTTTTAAACCCCAAGTGCAAGATGATGAATGTTTAGTTACTGTTATACTCCAGCCAGTATTCCAAGACAGACAGACTGAAATATGTAAATATACTTTTCAGTTCCTTTCTATGTGTGTTTGACATAAAGTTTCTGTGAAATACCTCTGAAATATTCCTACCTCATTATCCTCGTGAAAGTATTTATAAAATGGTCTCACAGTTGAGGGGGAATCATTGTCTGCAAATGACATATTTTGGATTTTATCACAAGTCTTCTTCCCTGTCTCACTTCCAACCTTTATTATGATTATGAGAGCTATGAGTCTCTTCTCTGTATGTTTTTCAACAGCTTGGAACATTACAGATCTATTGTTTTCCCTGTGTTCAAAACAAGCAGCTGCAGTGATTTATATTCCTTATTCATAGAATCATAGAATGGTTTGGGTTTGAGGGGACCTTAAAGATCATCTAGTTCCAACCCCACAGCCATGGGCAGGCACACCTTCCACTAGACCAGGTTGCTCAAAACCTGGCCTTGAACACTTCCAGGGAGGGGGCATCTACAGCCTCTCTGAGCAACCTGTTCCAGTGACTCACCACCCTCACAGTAAAGAACTTCTTCCTTATATCAAATCTACACCTATCCTTTTTCAGTTTAAAGCCATTACCCCTTGTCTTATCACTACATGCCCTTGTAAAAGATGCTCTTCCCCTTCTCTAACAGATGGACCCCATCAGCCCCCAGTAGACCAGGTTTCTCAAAGCAAGTCCCATGGTAGCTGAAAGGAGATGTTTTGCCTGTGACAGAGAGCTATAAAGCAAGAACAACTTCTGTCCTGCAGAAGATTTTTACTTATCTCATAATGATCTAATTAAGAGAGTGAAAAGAGAGAAAAGCAGTGTCTGGAAAGATGGAAATCCTTAGAAAAATTGCTTTCAAAATTGGCATCAAAAAGATTTGGAGAAGGAATCTGTTGCCAGAACAAGGTTAGGGAATTTAAGGGAGAGAGACTGTTGGGAGCTATCACAGATGACTGGTTGGACCGGTCCAAGAGAACCAAGTACCCTGAATCAGGTCTTTTTATTAGAGGGTGGAATTTATTACTGTGAGAATACAGAAAAAAAACCTGCTGTATCCAAACATGATTCTCCTGCAAGAGGCTAAGTGTGCAATTACGTCAGTGTTCTAGGTTGCATCATCACTGTACTTTTGAATGTACTAACCACCCGCACTTACCATGTTTTTAAGTTTCATTGTGGTCTTGGAGCAAATAAATGCTTTTCTTTCAGTTGAAACTGGAGGAGAAGCTATGATCCAGGAGATTACTTATTGCATTCCAACCATTCACTCCCTAGGATCAGACTAGAGCGAGACCAAAATAAACCCTTTTAGTCTGAATATGAGGCCTTCAGCACCAACTGTTTCACTCTGCAAATCTATCTAGTAGACACCCACTCCATTTCCATACTCCCAGCTACTTTTGTATCTGTATTAATGTCATAAAGAAAACAAAATTGAATTCCTGAGATTGCATTTGAAACTACTTTCTAATAACATTTTTACATACACTTAGCCAAATACTGTGGTGTTCATCCTTGAGTCTAACCTGTAAAATTAATTTCACAAGTACCTGATGAATACCTTCAGTGTACCAGCAACCCTCCTCTCTGATTTTCAGTGTAGTGACAGATCAACAGACTGCTCAACGAGTACAAGGTGTCGCACCATCAATTATGGCTGAGTTATCTACATGGAGGAGGGAGAGAAAAGTGCCTTGTGAGTTTTTCAACCAGCCTTTGTTTGTTAAAAAGAAAGGTGATTCTCTTTGTCTTTTGCTACATAGCCAGCACTTTACTATCAATTTTATATAAAAGTCATTTCAAGTCTAAGGATATTGCTTTTTTTAGTGTTTTTATACACATTTGAAAGTGTGTGAAGAGATAGACAAGAAGATTGAAAACTCTTTGTTACTCTGTAAATGAGTTTGGTAGGAAATAGGAGACAATTCACAGCAAAAATAGCTAGTAACTGTCTGAGAACAAATAGCACCTAGATTAAACAGCCCTTGGCCTAGCTTGTTTGTGGATATTTGTGGTGCTGTAGAACCCATCTTCAAGACCCATCTGAATTTCGATGGGTTGATGGTTTTCAGGGCTTATATTGAGAGATGCTCAAGTCTAGGTTTCAGTTATAAGATGTGAAAAGCAATAGCTTAAAGCTTGAACAGGTTAAGTCTGAGGTTTAACATGCAGCTATAAACCCTGGTTCTTTCCACAGTGTTTAGTCAATTTAGAACCTCCTGTTTAAAATGTTGATTTTACTTGTTTTATTTAGTATCCTGGTCTCTGCTGCTAGCTCTCATATTCTAGAACATCTTTTCTTTCTGATCTTTTCCAGCAGTGTTAGCTATTTCTTACTAGTTATAACTTAAACAGCCAAATACCATTGAAATATATTTTAGCATGCAGATCGAGTTACAATATATACTGCTTTTACTTAACATTCAAGTTATCAGAGAGGAGAGATGCAAGTATGCAGAAAATATCTTCTTTTTTTCTCCTTCCAAATCCTGACCTTTAATTTTTTGCAGTCACTAACTTTCCAAGAGACCTCATCCTAATAATTAAAGTGCCATCTAGAAGGTATTGGTCTTAGATTCTCCACAGCCTGAAGAGATTCACACCAATCCATTACCAAGGAGATCCTACCCTCAGAGCTGCTGTGTCATCCAAGAGGGAAGAAAGGGAAACACAGGAACTAAGTTTACCTCCTGTCTGACAAGTTCTTTACCCACAAAATATAACAGCACCACCACTACTCTTTCCTTTCACCATGTTTTAAAATAAAACAGTAAGCCGCATTCATATGTTTGTAAGAATGGCTGCAGATGCCTACTCTAAGGAGTGATTTGGGGATCCCAAAGGGGTGAAGGTGCTTTCTCAAAATCCTTTCTGCTATGCAGAGAACGGTAGGGTTTCAAACACACCTTTTTGTGCTTTTTTTCTTTGACTAGCTACAAGAGACCTGGCATGCAGGTTTTCTCTTCTGTTCAGAGCCCATCCCTATGTACCTAGCTCACCACATTTGAGAGCCTCACCAGTTAACAGAGGGAATAAGTAATTCTAGAGGTCAAGAGCCTGAAAGGTATACCTTTTAATGTTTAAATTATAGCTAAGTCTTTCCTTCAGGATTTTCAGGAATCAGACCAGTTACATTTTCAGCTCTACTTTATGTGTTGCCATGATGACAAAAGGATTTCAAATAGCAATTACCCACTGGGAATTTACTGTCTTTTGGTATAACACAGAAAAACTAACATTGTGGCTTCACATGTAGACAACAAGCTCATTCCACTTACAATTGGTGTCAAGGGATGAAATAAAAATTACCCAAAGTAATGAGGTACTACAATTTACTGATTCATTATCTCCACTAGCATTCAGAAGCCATGCCAGTCTTTTCACAAAATACAACATTTTTCTTCTGTACTAAAAGATTGTTTATATAAATGTCTGTTCACTAGTTTACAGATTTATTTGAACATGCTGCGTTGTAAGATCTGGTAGTAAGATGTTGGGTTATCAACATTTCGTATGAGTCACTCCATATTTCTTTCAGAAATTATTAGAAGCAGAAACTTTACTGGCTAAAATTCCCTAGTGTTTCCCAAGGGTCACAGGATACAAGACCTTCAACAGCACAAAGTGAAGTTCAGAAGTAAAGAAAAGAGACTTTAATTTCTGTGATTTTTTTAATATGATTCTCATCATTATAATTAAGGTAAACTGGACATATATATTCTAGTTAACACACTGACACTGGTATAATGAAGCCAGACCAATTACAACAGGATGATATCAGAAAAGAAAGTGATCTTTTTCATATTGGAACAAAGAGGAATAAAATCTCAACAGCAGTTCTAGGTACCGTATGGCACAGATATTAGAGACATGTATTTTATACAGCATAGGAACCTCACCACAGTTTTTAAACTTAATTAATTCACAAATTTGGTTTAGAATTTGTTTTTTAGATATGTCAAACAGATATAATGAATGAAGTGACTTCTCTGAAGTACATCTGGTTTGCAGTAAGACCAAGTCTGCTTGATTCTTCTTGATCTTTTAAAATTTCCTCTAAAGTTACAACTGAGGTCATTAATTGTTTAAAATAAAAAGTATAATATAAGTCTACTCCACTTAAAACATCTGCTATACCAAAACATCAGTGCTCTGCACTCCTCATCTTCATACCATAATATCCAACATATGAAAATAGCTCATTAGAAATATATACATGTTAAAAACCCTCAACCTTTTCATTAAAACTTATTTACAGTATCAAGTTATATATAAAATCGATCAGCCACAAACAGCTTAAGCATAAATTTGTAGCTGCCTGAAAACATTCATTTGTGTATACTTATTGTGCCATATTTTTGTGTGTACTTACATGTGTATATTCATACTATTACACTAAGTAGCAGGGCAATTCAGACAGAATTGAGTACTGTTATCCACAGATTTTTCTACTTGTCAGGCACTATCTAAATAACAACATACAAATCTTCTATATTTTTTAGAACATATTTTGAATAGTTTTTAACTGTAAAATCATAGAAAATAGGGCTATAAAGAACCTTAGGCAATCATGAAGTGTGCCCCAAATAAAAATAACTATACGCAGACTCTTAAAAATCACCAGTGATATTCTCTAACTCATCTCATTCCCTGTAATTATTGTAGCATCTAGCTACCTGATTTTGGATTTTAATGCATATATATGAGAAGAGTGTAAACACGTATATGTGCCTGTGCACAGCTGATGGGAAAGATTCTGACAGAAATGCTCTTGGTTTAATAAAAAGTTCCCAGTTCCTCTATCTACTGGAGAGAGAATCCTCTTTCCCAGTCCATGGGATGATGGTTTGAGTTCCCTGTGAGAATTCTGCCAGAATTCATTCATATGAAATTTATTGCACAAAGACAAACATGTCCCATTATACCTTAGTTGTTCTCTTCTATTTGCTTCTTTCTTTATTCAGCTCTATCAGTTAAATCTGGAACCAAGTGACCAGGATTTTAAAACTTAAGGAAACCTCTTTTTGTGTGTGTGTGCTTTAATATGTTTCTCCAACCAAAATTGAAAGGATGAAAAACAGCTACACTGATCAGCTATATGAGCTGTTACGTAATTTTTGCATAGCTCAGTTGAGAGTCATAAGCAGAGTAATTACCTGTCAGCAGAGCTGAAGACAATTCATATTATTTTGGTATTTAACACTTCGTCATTTCACAAAAGACTTCCCAGAAAATAGCCTAAAATCTATCTAGTATCCTTCAGGATTAAATCCAGTATTTCTGTATTCAGTGATCTAGACAGAATACCTAAGCAATAGAACTCCGTTTAATTTATTTTTTTTTTAACACTAAATTTCCCCAGGAGTCCAAAGTTATACTTCTGTACCTACCCAAGTCTACCTCAGTCATCATGGGCATTTATAGAATTATAGAACCATAGAATATTTAGATGCACAAAGCTTTTTTAGGCCAATCCACCATGTTCTCTGAACATGAACCCTACAAAAATAGCACCAGGCATTTTTTTTCAATTAAATGGTGATAGTGCAGCTCCCTTTATATGATAGTCACTTATCAAGATTTTAATAAGCCAAATACAATTTCCTTTCTGCCCAGAGGTATGCCAACCCACAACTTTCACGTCTCAAATAAGTGCAAGAGCAATGGTCTCACACTCTTCTGCACTTGACAGAAAAGGCATTGAAAAATCTGACCATTTATTTTTGGTGCCTAAAAACAGACCTGTTTTAATAGCTTGACTGAGTTCATTTTAACCCACCTTTATAAATTTGGTTTTAGATCCACACGTCTAGAAAAAGAATTGTGCATTTAAGTTTTAGGGTTTAGTCAGTATAATCATTTCATCCCCCAGAAGAAATTCTGTGTTCTCTGGAAGAAACCTTCGTGAGTGACTGTACAGTATTTCAGCACTATATAAGATTTCACCGCAGGAGTTCCTGGAAGTGTCTCTGAAGGTTATGTTTTATCCTCAAAACTCATTCTTTACAGAGAAATCTTATGAAAAATATTGCATTCATAGTAGCTCAGCTAATGGTTTTTAAAGCATGAGGAAGTTCAAAACCACTATATCCTGATTTCTTATCATTGTTAAATTCTTAACAACAAAAAATAATTTTGCCTATTAAAAAAAAATTGAATCATTGAGTACTTCATACAGGATTTTCTACAAAGAGACAGGCTTCTAGACTCAAACACCTAAAACATATCGGAATTAAAAGCATAATCATTAAAGTCTTCCAGTGTGCTAATGGAAAGAGAGAAGCATGTCTGGATCACCTTCATTTGGTGATCCAGAATTTTGGAACCTAAAGTGTTTGTGCTCTTAACTTTGAATCCTAATTTAGTGGAGTGGATTTGGCCTCTGGCTCCTCAAGTGCACTCTATAACCCTAAGTGCCTTATGTGTATACCTTAAAATACATCATATATTAGCTGAGGCAGCCAATATTGATGATGAGGACATATGTCTTAAGTCTTGCGATTTTCTGGGCATGTCTTGGTTATCTCTGTGAAGGTCTTAAAGCCCTTCTTCCCACCTATGTAAAAAACAATGGCCAGATTTTTCAGAATATGGTCTCTCGCAGAAATCAATGTCACTGTAGCTAGAACATTCACCTAAGACGAAGATCATCCAAATTCAACTCATTACAAGAAATTGTTTCAGAGAATGAAACATATTTCCAGCCTTCCTGCAAGGTTTTCTAAGTATCTTGGTTCAATCTCAATGGCAAACTGCAGATTTTTGGGGGTGAAGCAGGAGGCACATTTAAACAAAATCTGCATAAACAGCAGCTGACACGAAAAGTAAAATCAAGCCTCTCTGCCCAAGATCAGGGGCAGCTCTTATCTTGGGGTCAAACCAACAGAACTGTTCAAACCTCACTGACATTTCTGTCCTTTTGTGCTACTAGTGTCAACACAGCAAAGGTAACTTGTGATAATGAACTTAAGATGTAGAAGTGACAGCGATATGCGATGTGTAATGATTTGTCACATGTAGCAGGTTTCTGTACTCCTCTTTCCATTAATGCTCACATTAATGCAGCTTTCACTAATGCATTGCAGAGCTTTTGTGCAGAGTAAATCTTAGTGGGAATTTCTCTGGCAATACAGGCTAAACAACAACAAAAAAAGGCAGGGGGACATGTAGGATAAATTTACAATGACTTTCAGTTTTCCAAAGTACAGAAACATTTTTTTGTTTTCTTAGTACTGTCTTGATAACAAATACCCTAAACTGTTCCTGCTTTTTATGATATTGTTTTCCTAAATCTCCAGTGCATTATACAGAGACATGCATAAATACAGGCTTACTGCAAAATACTCCATGGAGATCCCCAGAAACTAAGCAGCATTAGAGCTGCTACTGGTTTACTCCCTGGATGGAGCAGGGAATTTGACTAATGGCTTAGCCTACAGTTAGGTGGTGAAAGAAAGAAAAAGTCCTCAGCTACAGATGTAAAACAGCCAGAGAGGGGCTGTGAGAGGAAAATGAAGTACATAAGAATGACTCTTCTCTGTGAGGAACTGAGGAAGACAAAAGGTGTTTTGCCTAAGTCTCAGTTTAGGGTTGAGAGAAAGGGAAAGCCCAGAGCTACAAAGGAAATAATGGTAGAGGAGAGCTGTCAAAGGAAATTGGGGATTTTTAAATAACTAATATTTTGTTTCTGGATGAATCAAAGGGCCCTGGCTTCCTGTGGCTCAGCCTAGGGTGAGGATGAAAGTTAAAGAGAGGGAATGCTTGGAACTACATACATGGCTGGGAACTGGGACTGGGAAGAATTATGTACAAACAGCCAAGGGCTGGTGCTAGAACTCTCTGGTGGAGAATATTCGGTTCCTGGAGGGAGAGGGATCCCCTGGAATAACCTGGGATCCCCTGAAGAGTGATAACCTACATATGATTAGAGATGGGGTTCAGAGCAAGAGAGAGCACACAGCTACAGCTGAAGGGACTCTGGAAAGGAGATGCCAGGGGACAGAAAGCTGCCAGAAGAAATATCCCTGAAGGCTTTTTAGCCTTAGGAAGGGAAAGGTACCTTGCCCAAGGCTCAGCGTAGCATTTGTTTTGAGGGAAAGAATAAGCCCAGAGCTACATTTCCAGGGGATTGTAGAGTGCCTTTCAACATAAACTGAGGGTTGATTCTCATATTCTTTTGTAACTATATCTTTTCCCAACAAGATAACATATCAAGGGCATATTGATGCTGTGCCACTGGAGCAAGGAAACTGCCACAAATATCAGAAAACTTTCATAATAGCAAATGATGTACATTCTACTGAGATCAGAGATGAAACTGAGGAGGCAGATTTTGCATTTAATATCTTTAGGAGAATGGTATTCTGTTTGAAAGTAGAGTTAACATTAACAGAAAAAAAAGTCATATATGTAATTGATGCTTCTTTCCTGGTTAAACTGTTAAACTGTCAAGTCTCCAGCAGATGTTTCTGGGACTTCAAATTCTGCTTCTATAGAAATACAGTAAGGTTAGGAAGCAAGAAAACAAAGCAACAAAATAACCATCAGTAACTGAAGAACACCTTGTTTATACGGTGGCCTGAAAGAAAGAGCCATTTTGTAGTCACATCACGGCAGGATCCCACAGGCTTGTTCTGTCACCCCTGTCAGTAAGATAACTGGGGACATATTTAAAGGAAGGAGAAATGACATGGGCTTCCTCCGTGGTCGAGCAGGAGTGGTGAAAAAAATACAGTGGATCTGGCCATCACCTGATTAATCTGCAACCATTTCTGAGAAATGAGAAACTCTTTAGGCAACCATACATTTTGTCAATAAAGAGACTATTTTACCTTCACTAAATAACTAAACTAAGCCATAATATGATTTGTAATACTACAGATGAATCGCCATTTTAAATCCCTTCTCCCTAGTGATTTTATATGAAACACATAAAATTTAAAATTTTTTCACCTGCTATTAATATATCTTCTTCCTATATATTGCATTATTTCAAAGCACTTTGCTATTTCCATCTGAATGTCACTGAATTTCTAATTAATTTTCTTCTGACTTTTAAAAGTGGTTTTGCTACATAAAGACAGTGATAAACTTTGGACCATGATTGCTAGAATTTTAGGAAATTACTTTATTGGTAGCAACTTGGCAGTCCCAATCCCTGAATCAATTGTAAAGTGACTCATGCATTTTGACTTCCTCTTTGAAAGGCAGTGCAGACTATTAATTTGTTGGTGCTGCAAGTTATGAACACTCATGCATATGGAAAGGACATTCAGACACACATAAGAAGATTATATTCCTGATGAAAGCATAACACTTTAGCCTAATTCAGAGCATAGAAGTGATCTGAATTAAATTTAGCTCATAAAAACATCTATATATTCTTTTAATAGTAAATAAGACAATAAATGAGTAGGAAGGACTACTCTTTATTACTCTTTCTGTACCTGAATTCAAAAGGCCACAAAATGCATTAAGTTTGCACATTGTTTTAACTTCTGGTCCAATTGAACAATGGAAATTCATAAGAAAAAGTTTTAAGCATTTTTCTATTTTTTACCAGGAATAACAGCTGAGTACAAGTACTCAGAAATGGACAGAGGAAAATGATAATCCTTTGTATTCTCAAACTGGTTACAGTTTAACTTTTCCTACAATTTAAGAAATAATTATCATTATCGTTTGGATTTGACTTCAATGGTTTGGGGATAAAAATGCAATCTTTTATTGTATGCATTTTTAATATGCTTTGACTGACTACTAAAAGCAGTTGTGTATCTCCAACTCTGGAAGGCACCAACAGATGTAGGTAAATAAAGTTACATAAAACAAATTCACAATTCTTAGTATCTGTTATACTCATCTACTTATAATGATTTACACTTTCAACAATTTTAATGAATATGGGGCAGCTTCTCAAATTTTACCACTGAAGTCAAAGCAGATTCAGGCAGATACAAGAAATTCCACTTAGGATTCAATCTATGTACTAGAAAAATACTAAATTAAACTATAGATTCTTAGGTGAATTAGTTAGATCATTCACCTCTTCGGAATTAATGTTTTTAATTTTGATGATATGGAAAACTTACAACTGATATTTTCTAAGGGGACAAAGATCTGTCTGTAATTCAATGGAAGAACTTTCAGACTGAAGACCAAGAATAGAGAAACAAATTAATCTGTTCTCCTTCATTACATTTTGACTTTTGTCCAGGAAGAATATTTCTAAAAGCTTTTAAATATGCATCTTTTGGTTTCCAACTGAATTTTCTTTAGGTCATGAATGTGAAGGTTGGTAGAACTTTGTTACACATTTTGTTAATACTTGCACACTTGATGAAAGTGCAGACAATATTTGGTTAGAATAATCTACAGATAGCAGGTATTTTTCAAGCACAATCAAAGTGACAGTGCAAGAGCAAGCAGGGAAAAAATTGATCTCAGTAAAAAAAAAAGTACCTGGTATCTTTAGCTGGATGATTAATAGGGCGTCACAGAACTTGAACAACAGACATTTATTAATGAGGAGAGAAATGGAAATGCCAAACAGAAAAGTGAAAGGAATACTAACTCTTGAAAGTAGAGCTGTGCCAGGAGACAGGGGGGACATAAGGGAGCACTGCCAGGAGAGAGGAAGGACATACGGAAGCTGCTGAAGTAGTGGCACATCTGTCATTATAAATGTTAGAGGACATTTGGAGTTACAAGTAAGGAGAGATTAATGTTCAGAACAGAAAAAGCTGTTGGACTAATGTAAGACAGGGCAGCCTGGGAGCTGTGTATTCTGTGCTGTGTAGTTCATGTGCCCCATTAACAAAAACACATTCAAAGACAGAAATGCCCTTGGGCTGGATCCTGCATTTAATTTCTCCATCAGTAAGGTCTAAGGTAATCCACTTAGAGATGCTCTAAGCAGGGCCAAACTCAAGCTAGGCAAAGGCAGAGAGAAAGTACAGTCTTCCTTCCTTTTTTGGACTGGAAGAGCTGTTCTCTCCCCAGTTTTTCCTCCCTTGTCGCACTTCATCTTAATCACTGACTGAAAGAAATAAGTAAGTTTCACTAACAGACACAAACCTACAAAGAAAAGTGCAAGATTCACTGAGATCACACCCTGGTTCCTGGAAGCCCAGGGCAGAACTGCAGGATTCAGAGAGGATAGGTGTCTGTGTCCAGACAGCTTTTAGCTCATCCACACAGCTCCAGAATTCACCTTGGATGGATGAAAGCTGGGCTTGACACAGGACTTTCTACCATAGCTTTCCAGGCATAGCATGTATGCAGCGCAGTGCTGAGGCTGAAAAGACACATCACCCAAGGCCACCAACGATTTCTAAATTTTCTATCAGTGTTCAGTATCCTCAAGTTTTATGGCGAAAGTATTATAAAAAGTTCTCATAGAGAGGAAGTAACACTTATTATATGACATCTTTCATAAAGTTTTAGGGGCTTTTTGCATGTTGTTTCCTTCATGTTTGGGACATCCAGTGTGAAGTCAGTGGGTTGATTTTGTTTGTTAGTGACTGGTTTGTGCAGACCATTGCCCTTTCTTTGTGGTTCATAAGGTACTGCGGTCCTATCCCTGGAGAACCCTTGAACAGTTACTACCACTTGAAAACAGGATGATATCTATGCAACCAAGATTAACAGATTCTGCTGGCTCACCACACACTAAGTCCTATATTTAATGTTGGCCTTCATGTCACTGGTTTGGCTTTGGCCAAAGACTTCTTCTCCCCCCAAATTTGTGATTTATTTAAACCTGAAATTACGCAGGAGATCAGAAAGAACCTATGCCTCTCCAATTCTAGTGATCTACCAATGTATTAATAGCTTAAGTAATGTAGTCATCTAACAGACTATCTCAGCACACCTGCATGCAGAAATGAAATAATTCTGTATTCACCTGCTTATCAAAGTACAAAGCAGAAGCCTTGGTCAACTTATCCACAAGACACTTAAGTCACGCCACTTCAGACCTAAGTCCCCTTAACTGTAGCTGTCATTCATTTCAGGCAGTCTCTTCTGTGATGGAAAAAGCCCAGAATGCCATTCTTCAGAATGCTGGAATTTATATTAAGGTAACTTTTGTGTACACAACAATTTTAGACTTCAGATCATTTGAACATTCATACCAATACATGGTATTTGTAAGAACAAAGTAATCATTTAATCCTTGATAATTGTTAATGTTCTTTTACCAGAATTGGAATGGATAATCAATATTTATGATTATATATTATATTATATTATATATGACTCAGGCTGCTTCAAGAAAAGGAGCAACAGACTGATATTCTTAAGCATTGCTTCAGGGAGTTTTAATCTAAGTGAGTAAAATATACACATGTGAGGGAAGGCTACACAAGAATTTTTCAAAAATGATGGCAGCAAATGCAATGTTAATTTCATAGGGGAAAAAGAAAAGAAAATACAGTATGACTTTGCCAAAAAAATCAGAAAATTATTATTTGAACTGAAAAACTGTAACAAGAGGTATTGGAATAACTTATGACATATAGTTGAAATCCTGCTTATAGATGACAATATTTGGGTTCATAACCCAACACCTGCATAAGAGCTTGATTTGGAACAGACAGAATCACAGAATCAAAGAATCACCAAATCACCCAGGCTGGAAAAAACCTTGATCATCCAGTCCAACCATCAACCCAACATTAACAGTTCCCAACTACACCATATCCCTCAACACTATGTCAACCTGACTCTTAAACACCTCCAGGGATGGGGACTCCACCACCTCCCTGGGCAGCCCATTCCAACACCTAACAACCCGTTCTGTAAAGAAATACTTCCTAATATCCAGTCTAAACCTTCCCTGGTACAAGTTGAGGCCATTCCCTCTTGTCCTATCGCTTATTACTTGGTTAAAGAGACTCATCCCCATCTCTCTGCAAGAGACAGAACTGAAAAGTTGTCTTCTGAGAAGAGTCAGTTTATAGAATTCTGTACAATAATCTCTTGAACAATCTGATACCAATTTCTGACTTTTAAGATTAAAGTTCAAGGTGATTTTGTTTGTATTAGAACATAAATGATCTGTTCTTGCTCCATCAAGAGCTCTTTCTTCAGATCTCTCCCACTGATGACCCTGAGGAAGGGTTTGTGTCTTTTTTATGTGTCCAACTCTTAGAATAATTTTGATTGTGCAACAAACACCCAAATTATCAAAATAAAAAGGAAACTACTATTTGGACTTTTCTATAACTATGATGCAAAGGATGTGCCAAATGACTCTCAGTACAGAATAGAAAATTTAAGAGAAAGGAACAAATAAACTACTGAGGTGAGCTGGAAGGTGAGAGCTTTGTCTGCAGCATGTTTTTGTTACTAGAGCTAAATAATCCTACATCTAAAGAACAGGGCCAAATGGGAACAATGGCACCTTAAAGCATGCTGTAATGGCCAGAGGCAAAGACTAACCAATTGCTTCTTAGATCCAACTGCCTTGGAAGCACCTTGGGTTCAGGAGTGTGGTGGTTTAGCCCCTGCCGGGGTCTGAGGCCACGCAGCCGCTACCCCTCCCCCACAAAGGGAGTGAAATACAAAGCCCCAAGACTGAAATAAGGAAAGGTTTAATACAACAGTGCAATAGCAACACAACCAACAACAACAATAACAATAACAGTAATAGTGATGGCAATTAACAGAGCAAAATAGCTACCAAATACAGCAGTGGGAAGCACGATGTACAAAACCACGAGTGCACCGCGCTCCCCGCCAGGAAAAATGTGACCTGCCAGGATCTGACGTCCCCATGGTATCTGAATAACCCGGCTAGAGCTTCCCCCCACCACTGCTGGGGAAACTTAACCCTATCCTGGTTAAACCAGGACAAGGAGTCAGGTTTCATTCCAAAAATCAGGTGGACAGTAACAGTGGTCTGGAAGATCTATTCTACAAAAGCTGGCATATCAAAATGCTGTGCAGTATAACTAGGTCATTATAATGGTCCAAATACATCCATTAGAATTATGAAGCCCCATATGGTTGAACATCAAGGTTTCTCTGCCTTTTTTCCCCCTTCTTAAGAGTAAAAATTATTAAAATGTTTTTATTTACTGAGCATCCTGACAGATTAGTTTATTTGAGTAATTGAACATAATGAGACCTTGAGCTGAAGGTTTCAGTTTGTTTGACCTCTCTCATTAGGGAATTTATAACTTGTTTTCTAGCATGAATGTTGATGTAGTCTTCACTGCTACATATAATTGTATTGAGCTTTGGGGAGCTTTTTAATCCTGACAGAAGCTAGAACTGGGTATACTAAAGCTCACTACAGTTACAAATATCAAAGAGGACAAAAAGATCTTTAAAAATTACTAAAATGTTAGAATTTTCTTAGTGTCATCCTCAATCTATAAGTCCATAGTAAATTCTCTGAGCGCTAAATCATATCAGCTAAGATCTACCAGTATTTTATAATAAACTGATAATTTAACATCTACGTTTCCAGCAATCTGTGTGTACAGTATTTTGTTAAAGCAATCCTGCAGTCCTTCCATCAGAGATGCTATATGAACCCTTGGTGCGATGAAGTGGTTTCTCTGAGTGAAATCAACCGTACTAACATATGTATGGATTCATTCACTGTAGGAGTTCTTCACTGATACTTGCCTGCAGCAAAAAAAGTTCTTTTAATAGATACACACCTGAAGGCTTCAGGGATAGTAATTATGTTGTAATCACAACTCAAATACTTCACTATTCAATTAGAAAATAGTAAGAAAAACTGTCCCAGTGTTTTTCCTTCAGGAGAGAACTATTGATTATATTATTTTTTTTCTTGGTGACTGTTTAGTACAAATACTGGCATTTCAGTGTTGTCATTTCAAACTACAGCTCATAGCACTTGCACTGATTAAAGATCTCATTACCTTTTCATAACAGAATAATTTTTTGCTTAAGAGACTGTTTGCCAACAATAGAGTCTTTCCAGGTCTCATATATAAGCTTGGGTGTGATCCAAGGCCAGGTGAAGCTGACCAAATATTTTCTTTTCTCAGTGGATTTTAATTTGGATCCTATGTTTCTCAGTGTCTCAGTTCTGCTTTTGTATAATAAAGTTAATCATACTACCATATCTCAATGGTATTGTGAAGTTAAATCCATCAATGTCCAGTGAAGCACTTAGACATTACAAAGCAGTAGGAACAAATTAACCATATGGCTGAATGGCCCTCATGAAAACTTAAAGGTGATAATTACGCTTTATTCACCTGAAAAATCATGTTGAAATTCACATTTGATGCAGCATGCTACAGTATCTGTCTCAAACATATTTACAGAGTCATCCTGCATGGACAAACATCCTATTTCACTATAAAGAAACTAAGTTTCAATGGAGTGAAAGTGTATATTTGTAAAGTAGTTTGCAAATTTTATGGATGGAGAGAAATAGAGTCAGGACAGATTCTGCTCTTTTTCTTTCTAATTAATGTTTTAATTGTGGAAACAAATAAAACAAATATATATAACAAGAAAAGGATAGTCAATTGTTTTACATTGTTATCATCCAATTTTTCAAAGTAAAGGCCAGTATCTTTACTAAGAGTTTGTAGGAGGAGTTTTATTGGCTTATCACTCCATTTTCCTTATTATTTTTATGGATTATATCTCATAATCACAACTAAAGATACTAATGACTGTTAATCTGTAAATGAAGTAAGAGAAAAATGTAAAATCAATGAGTTTTTTTCTGTGAATGTGAGAATATATAATACTAAATATTCTGTCAAGTTTCGTTCTCCAGGATACATCTGTGCCATTATGTAGTGCCAGCCATTTCTATAAAGATAGCTTCCCAGACCCTTTGACTCACTTTTTCTTTGACTAGGAAACAGTCTTACTATTCAGTATGAAGAAAAGTAGCAGTGTGATACCAGAACAAGCAAAATACCTTGTTAATGAAAAATGTACTACCTGTCAGGTTCACAGTTGCAGAAGTAAAGAGTTCGAACAATTAATTCAGAAGACCATGATGGACAGAAGAAAAAGAAAGGAAATCTGCTTCATTCAGGAGACTAGGCAGGTTTGAATATGAGGTTTGACAGACTCATGCAAATGTGAGTGATTTTATGCAAGCTAATAGAATAACATAATGAAACAGAGTTTGCCTTTAATTAGAGCTGGCAAGCTGGAAGGAAAGCCCATTAAGCCTGGAAGCTTGTAAGGTTCATGGTGTGTTAGACCACCCCAGAGAGAATTAAATTTTCAAAGACTTTCTACTCTTCTAGGAGCTCTCCCACATCAAGAACATGACTGGTCACTTATCAACTATTTAGAATCTAATTGAAAAAATTATAAATTCACTTTGTATCATGATTGATTAATCCTCTGGAAAAGAGCATAATCTTTCATTGTCATTTATTGTCCCTGGCCATCCACAGGAAAAAAGTATGCCCCATAGAGCTCTGCTTAATTTACCCATCAGTAGCCTTCAGGACTGCAGGAATGAATATTAAATCAGACCATAGAGTAATCAACAACCATTTAGAAAGGAATAGCACAAACTTATAGACAGACTGCTCCTTCACAGTGCAACTACACAAATGCAAGTGAATCACATCTGAAAGTCATTCCTGTGAAGACTGAGAATTTGAAGGCAAATCTTAGAAATCTGTGCTTAACTCCTTTATACTGAGTAGTCAAAATGGAAAAACTGTGAAAAATAAATGGAAGAGATGGTTAAAGAGCAGATAGCATATCTCTCTGAAGATAAGGGGATAGATAGGGTTTTCATTAATCTTAGCAGTTTTCAATTCAGAATCTGGAAAAGGAAGGAGGAATATAGACACTCTGTAGCCTAGCTAGACTATTTTGATGTTCAGCAAACAAAAAGACAAGTATTCTAACACTCAAACCTCAGTTGTCCAGCAAAGCACAGCCCTCCAGTGATGCTAGAAACTGTATGCAATGTATGTATTTTACAAGAACTTAGACATCCTTGATCATCCATAGCTGACTCAGGTAAATAGCAACAGATCCTGTGTCATGGCATCAGCTTAAAAATTACCTTGGCTTACTCCACATGGGAAACAAACTAAAACCTTGTAAGTCATTTTTCTGGTAGGGCTGCTGCTTTCTGTGGCCTTGTGTCAACAGCAAATTGATTATGGATGTGGTTTACTGAGGGACTTCTCATGTATGCAACCCATTTTGCTATGAGAAGAGAGCAGGAACAAGCAGCCTTGCTCATCAGAAAGTATGTGCTTTTTCCTTGGGGCAGATCAGGTGACAGTACATTTTGTTTAGCTACCAGAGGTTGAAAACGGTCTGTAGCAGGCTTCCTCGCCACAGTTGTCATCTGAATCACTGACAACAGCAACAGCAGCAACAGGCAGCACAAATTCTGAGCACACTCAGAATGGAGGTTGTGAGTGGAGGGTGCCCCTTTTATAGAAAGCAGTAGGTGCATAAGGCACTCTTCCCCTTTTCATGAAAAAAGGCTTGGTTTGCTGAGGTGAAAAGGTACCTGATATAGTGTAAGGCACCACATACGTTCTGGATATAACTGTTGCACTTAGTTCATAGAGGATCTGAACCTGAGGACACTGCCTGGATAGGAGTTCAGTCAGCACCCGGACCTTGCACCACAGACGTTCCCTGCTGGCACATCCTCAGATCAGCCAGTCCCTCTGTTCTCTCTTGAACAGGTGAATACATATTCACCTATGCAAACCAGTTATTAATCACTTCTAATGAATTGTGAAGCATTCAAAACCAATATCATAGCATCCATCAATTACAGAATTTACATTTAAATATACCTATTTGGGGAGATAATTTTCCATGCACCTCAAGAATTTAAACCAGCAATAATTTTTCTGTTAAAAGAAAGGCAATATCAAATAACATAGCTGCACTGTAAAAAGTAACTGCTTTCTTTGATGACCCACACATCAATATCACCGTGTTGCCATTTTCATTCAACATTAATTAACACTTTCAATTTTATGTCTTGCACCACTATACATGGTTTCAGAGCACTATAGGAGATGCACAGAAGATATGCATGACTATACATTTATATTTTATATATATTTATATGTATATATGTATATTTATGCACAACACAGTGTATTATATATATACTTCAGTTACCAAAAGAAATAAAATAAAAGAGGTTATATGGAATACTAGAGGAACAATTGTGAGACAATGAAAACAGAATCTATTGTCAGATTAGATATCAGGTAGAAGAAAAATTGACAGTAAAACTTATATATATGCCATGACTTTAAATCAAAACTATCATGCAGCAAAAATATCAGACTAGAATAGTCTGTCAAAAGTCATTACAATGCTTATTACCTGATTCATGAACATCACCATGTTCATCAATGCCCCCCAAAAATCTAAACCCCTGGGAATTCATGGTCTTAGGTGAACATTAAGAAATTCACCATTTGAAAATGATGGCAATTAAATGGGGGGAGGAAATCAGCCGTGATCTTTGCTTGAGAAAAAAACCAAATTTAATCCCTCTCCATCATATGGCTGGCTAAATGTTTAAAGAATGTAACCTCTCATCTAGGTAACATAAAACCCCATCAAAAGTTTCAGTTAATAGGAGAAAATAGTAAAAATATCAATTTAGAGAAAATGAAAATTAATAAATAGCTTTCTTATCTGAGTGATTTACCTTATAAGTCCCAGAATGCTTCATTTCAGAGAGAGCTTTCTGTATTCATCTCAGACTACAAAATGCTAATTTGTTAGGAAAGGAATATGCAAAGAATTTATTTAAGTCAATTTATTTAAGTCATATTTTAAATGCATTTTAGTTTAGATAGAATTAATTTTTAATCCATCTGGCTAGCCTTCATCATGTTCAGGTCTTATTAAAAGGAAATTGTTATGAATTTTATATGTGAAAAATTGCAAGCATTTGGCCCTCTGCCAACAATAATTTTGGTTAAATAGACTGGATCATATGACAGAGAGATGGCTAGTATTCCTTATGTTTTCATTTATGAAGAAGGGTACAAAATATTTATTAAAACATTAAAATTTCTCATTTGTGCCTGAAGAAACTTAGGAATTCATATCATGTTCATGGAGAATATGATTCTTTTATAGTTACAGTTCTAAGTAATTAGTATGCTCCAGAACATTTACCTAAATTAGATTAACCAGAGTCAATTACACAAAGTAGCTAACAGGCAATTTACATGTGAGAAACCAAATGCTATTTGTTGTCAGAAGTAGCTGCCAAAACAGGTGCTGGCAAGTATTGGGTCTCAGAAGTTCTATAGACATCTAAAAGAGAATAAATCTGGGCTTTCATTTGCTGTTTCAAAAACTAGCTTAATCTGTCTATTTGGGTACAATTCCTCTGTGGCTGGGATCCCTGGAAAACTAATATCCCTAAGCCACTTTGAAAATATTCCTTAAGAACACTGTGGTGGTTGCATTACATTTGCTTGTTTTTAGTGTATCATAAGATGCATGCTTTGTTTAAAAAGGTGTAGATGAAGTCCTTTGTCTTGTTTTGCCCTGGGTCAGATGAGAATCTCTCTAGAAGAAGAGTTTCTCTTCCTGGAAGAAGGCATTCATGCTTGTTGGATACAGTTTCAATAATGCAATAAATTGTGAGAAGATGGAGAAAAGCTGAGTAGGGAGAAGAATATGGTCTGGTTAGACAGGGGAAAAAATAATAAGCAATAACCTATAGGAGGGCAGGTTGCAATAGTGGGGAGCTCATTTACAGCAAGTTGCAGATCTAAAACCAGACCTCAGAAATGATGGTAAAGATGACTTTCAAAGGGATCTCAGTAAGACCATGTGGAGTTTGTGCAGCTAGGAAAGCTTTTTAAAATTTGACTTGAAAGAAACAGATGAGGAAGATGCTGCCCTAGAAAAGACACAGGTGGCAAGTGGAAAGGTAAGTTTTCAGGCCTTGTCTTACTGTTTGCCTTTTTCACCTTTTTGTCACATTAGAATCAGTGCAACATTAGGCCCTGAGCCAGCTAATTTAACCATGTAGTTGGTCCTGCCTCGGAGCAAAGACTAGAGGATCTCCAGAGGTCTCTTCCAGCCTAAATTTTCTACAGTCCTATGACGGGAATGTTTGTATTTTCATTGATAGCATGAATCTAGCACAACAAATTGTAGTGGAAATAAACAAATAGGCACTATAAATATGATATATGGGAGGTTTTTAATGGATGTGAAGAGCACAGGACTCTTCTTGTTGGCCCATGGCTGATGCCTATATTCTCCTACCACTTGCCTCTATCAGTGTGGATCTCATAACACCTGCAATGGTAGGTTACATTCCCTACCATTGAAAGGACAGACAGACTCAATCTTCCTAACAGAATAATGTTGGAAAAAATGCCACCCAAGTCTTTGCAAACTGTATTACATTGTTATACTACAACTTTTGTGGAAATACTTTGTGTCCACAGATACACAGATGAAATCTTTCTCTTAAAGTCATTGGAACAAAAAAAGGAAAGCGAGAATCTGTTAGACAGATTTCCCCAATTAATTTCACTAAAAATGCATGTGAAATTTCTCATACTGAATATATGCTTCTACTATTAGAAATATAATTGAGACATTCAAGACTCGCTATTTTTAATTTAAAAAACAGTCATGCCCTGAAATCTGTTACAGAAAAGTTTCTTAGAAAACCATTGGGTCAACAGGAAGAACAGACAAATTAGGCAAAATTGTTACACAAACTGTAATCCAATGGTGGAATGTTTTGCCTGGTATCATTTTAAGTGACTGAAGATATAGAGATTTTTTTTGCTTCCATTAAAAGACTATTCTAACCAGCTTGATCTGACTGTACGGACTTTTTTCCTGGTGTCAAGTTAAATTCTGGAAGTGTAGGATGAGGTCCATTTTAAGGACCAATTATTTCCAGAGTCAGTTTATGGTCTTGGTAAATGCTCACCTGTAGGGAGCTGAGAAGTCCCCCTGAAATGTTTACACATAGAAGCAATATCTTACATGGAAAGTAAAGTATTTAAAACAAGGCCACCAGCTGCGGACTGTGAGCTGTATCAATAAAACTCAGTGACACCGACAGTACTGAGTACATATTGCCTAAGCTCTTAGATGTCTGGCCATCACAGTAGACTCCAGATCTCTGGGCCAAGCGCATTGGCTCCCTACTTTGTTTATGTAGCTAGGAGTCTCAGAGAAGGAAACATAACAAGTATGTTCAGTGACGGCCTGCCAAGATTCAGACATAGAACAGAAAAACAATCTGAGCAGAAGTACTGTATCTGAAGTCTGTCTTTGTATGCCTACTGTATCTGAAGTTGTAAAACTTTCTGACCTAGTGCTTCAGAATAAAAATAAGCATCAGCTTATTGTATTGGGCAACACTTCTAGCACTGGGAGAGACACTTCTGCAGAGAAATGATATTTAAAATCTATTTCTGTCCTCAGTTCTTCACTGATCAATGGACCTTGTCCTTGAAACACAAACAGGAACATAGAATTTCCCCAACCACTTAATAAAGTCAGGATTTTTTTCACTTCCCCACTCTTCTGAAGAGTAGAAGTACTTCAAAAGGGAGGCTTGAGAGTAAGTACTGCTTAAGAGGAGTGTATGATCTGGAAGTTACAGCATCATCTAGGGAGGTAGAGATGTGGGTTTGAAGCTTTTTAGGGGCAAACAGCATTCTACCGAGGTCTCCTGCAAGCTAAGGGGCTATTTGGAGTAAAAGAATAATAGTTTGCTATCTCCACATTTTTAAGAAGAAGGGAAATGTATGTGTAGACTTACTGATTTTGCTTACTTTACTTAGTTAGCTTTTGCAGATATCTGATGGATGTATAAATAGGCAAGAGACACTTTGTCCACCTGGACTTGAGTCAGATGTCTGCAGTGTATCATGAGCCCAGGTCAGAGATTGTAGAATAAATATTTTCAGAGCACATTTGCTGTGTGAGTCTTTCAAGAAAGAGAGATCGAGAACTACTCAGTTTTTAGATTCGGATTTGTCTTACAAGGAGGCAAACAATATTCAATCATGTCAAGTCTGACAACACTGTCACAGCATTGATGTTCCTCGTGATGATAGTTGTGCATTGTCTGAGAAGCAAGGTAAACTGCCAGCACAAAATCTGTTATGCTGCAACCACTTTGCCGTGGTGATTTAGACCAGCTCTAACTCACAAGCTTGCTCACATATCTCTCTACAAACTGCAGTTACTTGTGTGTCTGTACTGTTGATGCCTGCACAGATGCATAAATTTGCAGCACACACAGGTGAGGGTCATGAGGTTCTTCAGAAATTCTCCTGTGTGATCCCCAAGAGCACTATGGCGTTTACATGTCTGCAGAACTTGGCAGCTATTAATCAAGATTTTCAGGTTCTCCACTTGGGATTGAGAGATCTTGGTTCTGTTATCTAACCTTCAGCAAAGTCTTTTTGGGGGATCTGGCTCTGTGTAATACTGAAGCTGAGTAAATGTCAGATACTCTCAGTAAATCATAGAATAATAGAAATTTTTAATAATACAGTTGAAAGTGAGTGGGAAAGATCATACAGTCCATCCCATTCTTTCAAACCAGTATCAAGTCTAATCACACCATTCCAAACATTTGTCATTTTAAAGTGCATCTGTTGCTGAAATTCTACATTTCTATGCAGTCCTATTTCAGTGCTTGGCTGTTCTCACCATAAGAAAATGTTCGTTATCCTAAACCTAAATCCTTAATTTGTCTAGATACCATACTAGGTAAACTATATAATTCATACACTTTTTCATGCAGATAATTGTTTTTTTAGAATAAGCTTTGTTTCTTTAAAAAACCTTCAATTACTTTAATTTTTGTGTATTTATTTCATACAGGTTTTTTTGATGTGATACAGATTATTTCTTCCAGAAAGTTGCTTTAAAGATTTATTTTCTACTACATCATTTTATTTCTGAAATGTTCTCAATAAAAATTACTATTTTATCCCAGTCTATTCTCATAATGCCCAGTGTGGGTTTGCATAAGAAAAATAATAATCCTTGTCCTAAAATAGATAGTTAAGTGCCTAGCAGGGGTTTCAAGAATGTTTTGGTATATTTCTGAAAGCCTGATTAAACATTTCCATTTCTTTTAGGATTAGCTGTTATCTCATAGCTGTCATAGAGGATCAAAACTAAGGAGTGATTTACTCATTGTGCCATCTTTTACAGTTGCAGGTGAAAAATATATTTTTCCTATATCATTGATGGCATTATATGTGTGTAGCGTGTATGATTTTCACTCCCATCATTTCCCTGACAAGCTGTATGTTAGTCCTTAGTAGTAGTAGTAGTTAGACAGGGCTTAGTCCTGTAATCGCACTTTGTATGAAAACAGATAAAGTTTAGACAGACACTTCTAGTTTCTTATATCCCAGGTAGTCCAACAACTGTAATGATAGGTCCAAACATTCCCTTGTCTTGTTTCTGAGAGAAACCAGTAACAAATAATTGCAAGTATATGAAATAGGAAAAATACAGAAAGATTTTTTCACCTTTGTATCCTTCCAGGTTCCAGAAATGATTATGGCTGTACCTGGCCTTTCTTTATTAATTAATTTGCTTAATTCCTCTACTATTCCTATTTATTCTTTTAACCACCACAGCTTTACAAACGAGTTCCACAGTATAAGTATGCATTTTGCAAAAATAGTTTCTATTGTTTACTTAAAATCCTCAGCCTGACACTATCCTTGATCACAACTACCTCTTCCATTTTAAGAAGCAGTAAATATATAGTCCATATAAACCCTTCTCCGTAATATTTTTTGTTTCAGAGTCATTTATTATATATCCTCTCAATCATCTCTTTCCAAGCTGAAGTGCCTTAGTTCTTGTACTACAACAATTACTAATTAGAAGACCTACTTAACAGAATGCATAGAAAGATAATTTCACTTCCAGCATGTATCTTTCTTATCATCTTGTTATTATAGTGTCCTTTTTGCAGTGTCACAGTTTGTTGAAGTGAATTCATACTTGCTTCTTCTAGTTTTGTTGTTCGGTTGGTTGGTTTTTTGTTTGTTTGTTTGTTTTAGTTGGGAATCAAAATAGGTAAGGGAATAAATAATTTCTGCTGTTGCTATGCCAATAAAAATTTTGTAAATGCAAGCATTTTACAATGTTTCTAGAATTTTTGCCATCTTGAAAAATGTTATTGCAGTAACTGACTGAAAACTTTAAATGTGAAAACTGATCAGGTAGCAAAAGTAAAATATACATATTGTGGCTGGTATTTGCATTAGCTGCTGAAGTAAGAGCAGTTATTTCCTTGAATAAAGGATTGCATGGCTTGGCAAAACAGCAAGTTTCAACACAGACATCAGGTTTTGATCGTTTGAAAACCATCTATTTTCCTATTATCTATAACTTTTTTATAGTCACAGAATCACAGAATTGTCTATGTTGGAAAAGACCTTGAAGATCATCCAGTCCAACCATCCAGTCCAACCCTCCCTCATATCTAGTCATAACTGTAACTATAATTTACCTATTAGCTATAACTACATTTAAAACAGTACCCACATTGAAAAAACTCAATTTCCCACAGAGACAAGAAAATTTGCAAATGCCCGTCTTCTGAATGCTCATCTTAAGAATGGATTTGTTATACTCATGAGCTTGTTTTAAAAGTGTATATTTAACTTCCTTTGAAAAAGCTTATGGCAATGGCTGGTTAAGCCAACGGATCTACATCCTAACCATTAGGTTAATGGTTGGACTAGGTGATCTTCAAGGTCTTTTCCAACCTAGATGATTCCATGATTCTGTGATTCTGTGTGATACATCCAGTCTAGTGTACATTGATTTGTGTATGTGAATATATGCAAGTGAGATACACTTTCAGGCAGAAGCTCCAATGAATTCATTCTAATTCTGAGCATATGAGGACACATTAACTAAGGTCAACTGTATGAGTTACAATAAGGCCAAATGCCGGGTTCTGCACTTCGGCCACAACAACCCCCAGCAGCGCTACAGGCTTGGGGAGGAGTGGCTGGAAAGCTGCCAGTCAGAAAGGGACCTGGGGATGTTGATTGACAGCCGGCTGAACATGAGCCAGCAGTGTGCCCAGGTGGCCAAGAAGGCCAACGGTATCCTGGCTTGTATCAGCAATAACGTGGCCAGCAGGGACAGGGAAGGGATCTTACCCCTGTACTCGGCACTGGTGAGGCCGCACCTCGATTACTATGTTCAGTTTTGGGCCCCTCACTACAAAGAGGACATTGAATTACTCGAGCGTGTCCAGAGAAGGGCAGCAAAGCTGGTGCAGGGTCTGGAGCACGTGTCGTACGAGGAGTGGCTGAGGGAACTGGGGTTGTTTAGTCTGAAGAAGAGGAGGCTGAGGGGAGACCTCATCGCCCTCTACAACTACCTGAAAGGAGGTTGCAGAGAGCTGGGGATGAGTCTCTTTAACCAAGTAACAAGTGATAGGACAAGAGGGAATGTCCTTAAGTTGCGCCAGGGAAGGTTTAGACTGGATATTAGGAAGCATTTCTTTACAGAACGGGTTGTTAGGCGTTGGAATGGGCTGCCCAGGGCAGTGGTGGAGTCCCCATCCCTGGAGGTGTTTAAAGTCAGGTTGACATAGCGCTGAGGGATATGGTGTAGTTGGGAACTGTCAATGTTAGGTTAATGGTTGGACTGGATGATCTTCAAGGTCTTTTCCAACCTTTATGATTCTGTGATTCTTTGATTCTGTAACTGGGCACCAGAGAAAACCAGAGAGAGTACCAATACTCCTGATTCCAGCAGTGTCCACTTTGCGCAGTTTTGGAGAAGGGCAAGAAAAACTGAACCATAGAGGGCACTTTTTTCCAGGAAAGGTTATTCCTGAGTTAACAAAAATCACTTTTACAGTATTTGTTATTACACAGTATGTCCTTCCCAGCTACTTTCCTTCACATGAGAGCGTGGTACAGGCCTTCAAAAGACTTTCTAAACTCTTGGGGTAATTCAGATGACCAGATTAGATGCCTACATTTAAAGGGCTAAATTTAATCAAGCAGAAAAGACATCTGGGCCATTCAGATGCAATACAGCATCAAGAAAAGAAGGCAGCCTATGATCACTTCATACAGAATGAAATTTGGTTGAGGGTCAGTAAGTTCTCAGGAGAGAAACCAAGATGTTCAGACTATTTTATCTAGATATTGATGGTTTGTTGCCTAATGTGAAGGTGAAACTTGGCTTCAGAAATCCTCCAGCAGCCTCCAGATTCTCTTTCTCTCATTCCTCTCATTTGAAGCCTCACTATACAGAAAAATCTTGTACAATTGGAGTTTATACTATTCATGAGATAAATGACACAAGAAACTAATTCAGAACAAAATCTCTCTTCCACAGAAACTTTTCTCGTTATTTATATATCAAAAAGACAAGTGTCTGTCTCAGTGGGGGTGTAGTTTGTCTAGTCAGATGTTGCAGCAAATTTGGAAGACTGGGTATAAATTAACTCCACAGAATTATTTTCATAAGTGTCAGGATATGTATTTAAAGTTAGGAGATATGCTAGTGTAGAATAAGTTCAGATACTGGTCCATTTTAATCATGACTTACAATGGAATGTTTATGTATACAGATGTATTTTTTAAAAAATAATGCTTCAGAGGATACGATAATCTGTTTCATCTAGCACAGTATTATCTTGAAGGCTTAATTTTAACAATCTCAAAAAGGAAAAGCTTTTTTTTCTGAGACTACACAAGTAGAAAAATATGAATTCTGCATTTTTTTCTCAATTTTTTTTCCTAAATCTAATTCAAAATACAGGATGCATTAGACATGTTCAAAGAAAAAAACTCTCTAAAGGCAGCAGGTAATGAGGGGATCCCAGTTACGTTTTCTGCTGTTCACAGTTTGTTGAATATGCTGAAAAAATTAACTCATCAATTTTGAGGAGACGTATTAGATTTTAATGTCCTCTTTTTAAAACAAACATGAACTAATAGACAC
This sequence comes from Strix uralensis, assembly GCF_047716275.1. NCBI lineage: Eukaryota > Metazoa > Chordata > Aves > Strigiformes > Strigidae > Strix > Strix uralensis. The sequence continues at coordinate 25,311,429 of NC_133975.1, forward strand.
TTTTATTTCTAAATATTTGCACAATGGACTAAATCACCAGAGTACCTCTGGTCAATTATTTTGCATTCTGCTATCCACAAAATAGTAAGTTATTTTCAGGAACAGACTACATATTAACGTTTTCATGGAAAATTGATAAGAAGAAAAAGTATTTTTAGATTATTTTTTTTCACGGCTAATTAATCTGGTTTGAGCAATCTACTTACATAAGTAGGAGGCAGCTAATCACCCTTCTGAAGCAGAAAGTGCAAGTTTGGTAACAGGCATCCACTTGTCAAAATGAACCACGCACCTTTGAAACACAGCCTTATTTTTAAAGCTGACAAGAATGAAAGAATCACAGAATCAACTAGGTTGGAAAGGACCTTGAAGATGATCTAGTCCAACCATTAACCTAACACTGCCAGTTCCCATCTACACCATATCTCTCAGTGCTATGTCAACCCTACTCTTAAACACCTCCAGGGACGGGGACCCCACCACCTCCCTGGGCAATCCATTCCACTGCCTAATAACCCGTTCTGTAAAGAAATACTTCCTGACATCTAGTCTAAACCTTCCCTGGCGCAACTTGAGGCCATTCCCTCTTGTCCTATCGCTTGTTACTTGGTTAAAGAGACTCATCCCCAGCTCTCTGCAACCTCCTTTCAGGTAGTTGTAGAGGGCGATGAGGTCTCCCCTCAGCCTCCTCTTCTCCAGACTAAACAACCCCAGTTCCCTCAGCCACTCCTCGTACGACATGTGCTCCAGACCCTTCACCAGCTTTGCTGCCCTTCTCTGGACACGCTCGAGTAATTCAATGTCCTTTTTGTAGTGAGGGGCCCAAAACTGAACACAGTAATCGAGGTGCGGCCTCACCAGTGCCGAGTACAGGGGTAAGATCCCTTCGCTGTCCCTGCTGGCCACGTTATTTCTGATACAGGCCAGGATGCCATTGGCCTTCTTGGCCACCTGGGCACGCTGCTGGCTCATGTTCAGCCGGCTGTCAATCAACACCCCCAGGTCCCTCTCTGACTGGCAGCTCTCCAGCCACTCCTCCCCAAGCCTGTAGCACTGCTGGGGGTTGTTGTGGCCAAGAGGATCAGAAGAGGGACAGCCCTGAGCCCTCTAACTAAAATACATGAAATTGAAAATAAATCCAAATGTAGTTCACCTAAATAAAGTGTCCAAATCTCTGGAACCCCAGTCTCATCACTTTCTACATCTCTATTACTCTGAAAACTTCCAATTTAAGGAGATCAAACCAGAAATATTTGCTGGTTTTTTAAGAAATGGAAATGTCCATAGCTTATTGTCTAATTTACCATGTAACAGGATTAATGTAGCTTTTTGTACTATGTAATGTTGACATAGACAAAAAAAGTACATAGATGTATTTATCAGGATTTGAGGGAAATCTCTGAATATACCAACGGCATCTGCCTTCAAGGGGTGGGTGGATTATATTCACAAAAATTACATATGTTCAAGTAAATAAATAAAAATCAGGTTTCACATAAGCTTCTGATTTCAAAAAGTTTTTCTTTTTTAGCTTTCCTGAATTTCTGTACAAAATCCTATTATCACTATGAAAAGAAACACTATCTTTACTCAGAAGGTTTCATGTCTCTTATGTTTGGACAGTGAGCGCGTACATACCTCCAACAAGGAAAATGTTTAAGATACCATGCAATTGGCCAGATAGATATAAAAAGCAGTATGAATTTCAGAATCTGAAAAGCAGAAAGAAATGCTCAACTACCATATACTTTTTAATGTGATCTCCTATATTACAGGTATAATTTATTGTTTAGCAAATAACTTGTCCGTAACTACAGCAGAAATGTAAAAATTATTAGAGTATTGATGTTTTGAAAAGGGATATTGAGACAAATGAACCCAATCTGTTTGACCTCTCATCTACCTGCAACTTACACTGCAGTACCTCTTGCAAATTTAAAACAGTAGAAAAGAGTAATTCTTCAAAACCCAAGTGTATGGATAAAGAGAGTGCCTGCCATCTTAACAGATTAAATGACAGAGAAGAAAGAAGATTGAAAATACTGACTAGAACAGCTGATTCTCAACCGTATTAGAGCTTTGTAAATACTGAATAATGAAGATTTCTGTAGTGAGAACATGGCACCTTTTCTATCCATTTTTCATTAAAAAGTGGTATATGGAACAATTTCAGGGATAACACAATCCCTGTAGCCACAAAGTGTTAAACAATAGCAAGGGAGATTTTTATCTAAACAGATGACTTCCGTTGTTTTCCTTAGTGGCCATATCTGATGACTCCAGTGGTATATGTCTTCAACTGCTTAACTTCTGTCGTCTTAACAGAATAGAATTGTTCAGACACTATAGTGTGATATTTGAAACATGAGGCAAGCTGAGTCATACAATTACTAATATACTCCAGGCACTGCCTGGAAAATTTCCTAAAGAAGCCTACTAAATATTTGCCCTTGATTTTGTTGGGTTTATTCTTCTTTGGTTTTCAAAGGGTTTATATGAAAATCTTTTTTACACTCTGCCATGAAATACCTCATTTTCTTTAGACTGGATTTTCTTTTGTGATACGCTAAATGGAATTTGAACAAGTTGTGCATACCAATCTTAAACTTTGATCTTCTTTGTTACAATGATTGCAGATTAAATTTTGAGGGTTTGGGGATGAGTGGCAACTAATTAACTAGTGTAAGTATTGTATTTGGATGCACTGCGAAGTAATATCTGTCAATGACAGGCTTTGATTTGTTGGTCCTGTGGTAGCACAATTTGCATCAATATTGCTCAATAAAGTCCCAACATGTTCCAGAAATACAATTTAGTGAAAATGTCCTTTTTCAAAATGAATCAATCTTCATAAAGTCATTTTTTTTAAACAAATGTTGAATGCCTCGAATTTCCCTACCCTGTGGTATTACTGAATGATGTTCATGCCTTTGTTGTTTTTGGTTTGGGTGGTTTTTTTTTTTTAATTCAGTAAAGCCAGAGGCTTCTTTATTATAAAAATAGTAAATGATTGAACTTTGAGAACTTGCAAAATTTGATATCAATATTGGAGTGTGGAAAAGTAGTCATGCAGACACAAATGCAGGTGGGATATAGTGAAATGGTATCATAGAAAAAGGGGCAAGAGATTTCAAATATCAGAAGAATATTTCAGACAAGTCTACTCTGAGTTTTATATAAATTTTTTTAGATAAATAACATAGTATTAAATAACAATCTGTTTAAAGATTTCTGTTCCTAAGTTATGGAAAAAATCAACTAAAACAAAATCTAAAAATTTCTTCCCTCTTTCTTCTAAACATGAGTAATGACAGTTTCCTAAAACCGTGAAGAGATATATAGTTGAATGAAGAACAATGAAATTCTAATAGATTCCCCACTTGAATCATAGTTGTCTGTGATTAAAATATTAATATTTTGTCAAGAATTTTTCCCAAAGGGGAGGTATGAGTTAGTATTATGAAATTTGCATTTGTCCCCAAAACTCTCAGAATTTCTATCAGGAGAAAAAAATAAAATCCTTTCAGAAAAATTAAAAACAATCTGATATGACTTGTTAATGCAAATCAAATAACTTTTTCATCCAATTCAACTTTAACTTCTGTGTTCTGCCAGGTTGAGTTTCATTTACATGCAACACAGGCAACACAGCCTGGAAGTCGTGTCATCATATATCCTGTACTGGATGCTTAATGCTGAAGCAGGTACTACACCCAGGGATATCACGTACAACACCCAATGACAATTTTCTTCTGCCCCTTTCCAAGCAGAAAGGATAGTACTCACTTCTCTCATAGCTGCTTTTATTTATCAGAAATAGCTGCCTATGCAATTAGATTTTCCCAGTGTATTTTCCCTAGAAGCAGGACCACATATGGTCTATGTAAGCAATCAGCCGTTATATTAACTAACTGTAGCAGCTAGGACATCTTTCCTTACTGCAATGTAAATGATCTGGACTGAAGTTTCATTATGTATACAGAATAACCTCCAAATGCCACCAACCTAAGCTACAGTTTTCTTGTGCACTGTTTCCTTAAGGCAAATTCTATCCCACTGTCTTCTAAATAAGAAGGGATGCATGGACCTCAGAAATTTTCAATTTATTGTTGCCTATTTCTAATGGCTTGATTCTAGCACATTGTTGACCAATGTCATGTCATTTCCCCACCATATATGGCAAATGTTTTCAGTTCTTCCACTGACAGAAATTGTTAGGTAGTTCATTTTATAGACAGATAAGAAAGATATTTTATTACTTAGACTTAGTTGTGAACAAAAGTATTTCATTAGGATCATAATCGGAATAAACCACAGTAGAATTTTAGGGGAGAAATGTCTATTCAGACAGAGAAGTGAGCATGATTAATCTTTTTTCAATGCATGAGATCAGATTAAAAGAAGAATGGTTATTGCTTATAACAGACAACCAAACTGCAGATTAGACAGTAAGTGCAGAATCTCACAATTTCCTTCTTCAACAGCTAAGTAAAAATTGAAGAGAACCTGATAGAAAACAGTCTTCTTTATGTTTTACTTTCAAACAAGCAGTTTAATCACTACAATTTATGTATCAAGGTTGTACTATGATTTCACTAACATGAGGAAGACTGAAACAATTGTTCTTCTGTCTCAATCGATGGATGAGAGTAGTTTCAAAAATATAGTTATTTATACATCAAAAAGTACCAATAAACTAAAGTAAATTCAATGTATAACAAAGAGATCAAATGTGCCTTAATGTCCCCCTGTCCCTTTTTGTCTCCTTGTCTAGTTATTGAAGGAACAGATTGCATCTGTCTGCAGTAATGAAATAGGAATACTAGCACACAAGTTAGGCAGTCATAGTCCAAACAAAAGGTCTTTTCAACATACTAAAATGTAAGCATCCATGATGCTTTGCAACTTACAAAGGCAGACGTACCTAAGGAATAAATCTTGTGTTTTCATGCAAAAGTTCCATGACCTTCCCCACACAGAAAGGCACCAAACTAGAAAGTCTCACCTATCTATTGCAGCTAATTCCGGATCATTGGCTTAATTTTTTAGTTCCCAAGAGCTGTTCTTCAAACATTGCTTTAAAGCAAAACAAAATATATAAAAGATTATTAGATAACCAAGTGATCTAACTTAAAGAATAGTATTTTCTGAACTATAAGCACATTGACCAATTATGCAGTTTAATGAATCTGCCACCCTGCATCAGCATTATTTTCTAAATGAAGTCATATTCAGTATAAAAGCCTTATTATTATTCAGAACACTTCTCAGCTACAGCTGTAAGATTTGATTAAATCAGTATGTGCCTACTAGGAACAGCTTGTTGAAGGAAAGCAGTGTGAAAATACATGCAATGTTCACAGTGCAAGAAGAACAAAATGCCAGGCTAAATTCCACTGGTAAAGTCAGAGTATGTATTAAACTCTACCTTTCTGAGACTTTGCCTCTATTACAGCAAAGTTTTTCATGACTATAAACTGCTAAAGCTAGAAAAATTAATCTAAATGTTTGAGATTACTATGCATATATTCCTGCAATAGTCTCTCTGGCTGGTTTTGCTTCTTGCATACCAAAGTATGTAAGGTGATTTAAATTAAAACATAATACGTGACAAATCAGAAGTCATAGAATCATCAAATGGTTGAGGTTGGAAGAGACCTCTGGAGGTCATCCTGAACAAAATCTCTTCTCAAGCTGGGCCATTTGGATCAGGTTGCTCAGGACCACATCCAGACTGCTCTTGAATATTTCCAAGGAGGGAGACTCCACAACCTCCCTGGGCAACTTCTGCCAGTGTTCAGTCACCCTCACAGTGAAAAAGGGTTTCCTGATGTTCAGAGGGAATCTCCTGTATTTCAGCCTGTGCCCATTGTCTCTTGCCTGGTCACTGGACACCACTGAAGAGATCCTGGCTCTGTCTGGCTTCTTTGCACACTCCCTTCAGATATTTGTACACAATCATGAGACTCACCCCCCAAGCCTTCTCTCAGCTAAACAGTCCCAGTTCTCTCAGCCTTTCTCCATATGAGAGATGCTCCAGGCCCTTCATCATCTTTGTGGCCCTTTGCTGCACTCTCTCCAGTATGTCCATGTATTGTACTGGAGAGTCCAGAACTGGACACAGCATTCCAGATGTGGTCTCATCAGTGCTGAGTAGAGGGAAAGGATCACCTTCCTTGACTTACTGCCAACACTCCTCCTAATGCAGCCCAAGATACCATTAGCCTTTCTTGTCACAGGGCAGATTGGTGGCTCATGTTCAACTTGGCAACCACCAGGACCCCCCGGTCCTTATCTGCAAAGCTGCTTCCCAGCTGGTCAGCCACCAGCATATGGGGGTGTATGGGGTTTTTCCTCTGCACGTGCAGAACTTTGCACTTCCCCTTGTTCAACTTCATGAGGTTCCTGTCAGCCCATTTCTCCAACCTGTCAAGGTCCTTCTGGATGTCAGCATGACCTTCTGACATATCATCCACTCCACCCCATTTTGTGTCATCTGCAAAAGGCCAATGCTCATGTATGACAGTAAAAGCACACAAAATAAACATGAATTTAGTATGAAGAGGCAACAGTTTTTATTAGCACTGTTAGAATTTTATTTTGATCTGCAGAAGTTTTCTTATCATTTATGTCACACATGTTGGGAAGGTGCAGTTTCTGACATTTACTGTACAAAATAGAATTTCAGATCAACAGTAACTACAACGTGTATTCCTAAAAGATCAGCATCCACAAAATGGAAGTTACAATTTTGCTAAGAATGGCTTATCAAAGTACTCTTCTAATATGCCTTAGAATCTTTTCCAAACTGGGTATGTATTTTTCCAATCATTATGCAGGCATTGTTATGAAATGGATGTATATTCTTTCCATGTTCACCACTTTTGTGACTCCTCTATTTTACTGTTAAGTTGCCTTACACACTAGAAATTAAAGTCAAACACAAAAGAAACATGGGATGGATATTACAAATGTCAGATGATAAAGCAGCATCTAACTCCCTACACATAGATAAGATACATAGATAAGAATGTATCTGGAAAAATATTTTTGTTCAGATTGAAAGATTAAAAAAAAAAAAGAAAAATAAAGGAAACAGGCATGATTTGATATTAACATAAATTATACATCAGATGATCACTTTTTGGTTAGTATTTCCAAAGGCCCCATGAAATCCAAAAGAGATTACAACAGCAAATGGTTTATAGCATTTCTAATGAGCAGAGATTGCTGAGATCTGGGAAGTTACCCACAGTAACAGTACAAGTATTAATGAGATAGATGTTCATTGCTTTCCTGCCCCAAGCAAGAGGGTTCTGCGTCAGGAAAAGGAGGTCTTTGGAAATCAATTCAAGATGCAGGATAACACCTTGGCATGGCCTGCTGATGCAGTGGGAGAAGCAGAACTGCTCAGATGCACTACAGACACTGTTTTACGTCATGATTCTATAAATGCTTCACCCTGTTCCTCAGGACATATTATTTGGAGCATTATAAATGCAATAAAGTCAATTAATATGAACTATTTCTAGGTAGACTGCTCTTAAAAATCACGGATTTAAGTCTCACATGATCTAATGTCTACTTTTGCAGATCATGATCTCCTTTGTATCAGAGATAAATAACTGAATCTGACACAAACCAGGGAGTTAGTATTCTATTTTTAAATTCAAGCCTATTTAAAAAATGTAACCTCCAGCAACTCTACTGTCACTACAATCAATGAAAGTGATAGCCTTTGAACTGCAAACAATTTCCTCAGTCACATCTGCTACTGCAATATTTATGAATTGCTTTCCTCATCATAATAATTTAACTGCTAGTGTTATTACAGAGACAATAGGGCAAGAGCATGTCTAACACCAGTTATCATAATTAATACACAAAATTGTTAATCAAATGCAATGTACACATGTGAAAACTATAGTGATCATAAGTAATCACTGCCTCCAAAAAACCCCAGCTATTATCAAAACATTTTAATTGCTCTTGAGTTATAAAACATATGAACTATTTTTAAAGTATGTTACAATTGATTAAACACACACAGGTACATGCACATATATCTATGTGTATTTCTTCTACCAGCTAAAGGTCCATGCCTTTTTTAAGCTAAAAACACTCCACAGTCCTCTCTAATCAAGGAGGATGTGTGCAATGTTGTCTCCCCATTTTACATGTTAGAACAGATGGGAAGGAAAGCAATGCTCTCTGTCATAAACACAACATTTGTATTAACTCCACAATACCATCCAGCAGTTAGGGCTGCCTTCTGGGAAGGACTCAATTGCCTCCAAGCCCAGGGATGCAAATCCTAAATGCTTTGTGTCTGGTCCTTGGGGAGGGTTTCAAAGTCTGAATAGAACCTCCCTCTAAAACACACAAACAGACCACAAGAACTGGGACCCACCTATATCTGGCCAGCAGGAAATGCACAGGGCTGCTTCTAGGTTTCATGCTTGTGTACGTGCCTGACGAGCTGTGAACTAAAGATATGACCAGAAGACATCCTGAGCTCAGAATCCACTCCTGGGATAAACACTTGACAGCTTGGATGTTTTGCAGCATAGTTTTGAGCCTAGTCATCTAAGCTCTATCTAGGTTTAATCTTAGATACATCCCTTTTTTTTTTTTTTTTATTTCTTGAATCTGTCCATCATTTATTTGCAGGTCTTGGAGAAAACTGACAGAAATCCCACACTGATCTTAGAGCCATTCATGATTTCCAGTGAGTATAATTTCCATTATTTATAAGCCATTTGTGGAAGTATTTACATGCAGTTAGCTGAATAAGAATTTCACTAGAGCTGCCTCTTGCATCTTCTTGTTGGATGTTATTATTTAAACGTACATAAGCAAAACAAAGACTGATCTGTGGCTTAGGCTTCAGTGGAATAAATCATGGTTAATTCTCAGTGTCATTGCAGCTATTGGACATCTCAGAAAGAACCCAGACAAAGAATGGGCATTGCAGCTCTCTTGTGATCCAATTCACCTTTGTCAGACTTTTGTAAATTATAACATCGAGATCCTATACCTGGATTGAACACAGTTATAAGTGCTGTTAAGACAGTACAGGCTTCAGGCCTAATTTCTTCCTTTTTTAATTTACTCTTATTTCTTTGGAATTGCTTATAGCTACACAGACAGCTTGACTGAAATCCAAAAGAGTCAGTAAAATGACTTGAATCCATACATAAATGTTTCTGTCTCTTTAAAACTTTGATTCCAGTGCTTTAGCTCTAGCCTAACACAAACAATACTGTTGTGTGAATTCAAACAAGAGCCAGGAAGTGAATTCAAAACTTGAGTGCCATCCTCATTATGCTCTGTTCACATGAAAATCATACAGGCAGAGAAACAAGGCTCCCTGTGAGATTGGCTGCTGCACCTGAAGTTTAAACTTGAAAGCCTAAATTTAAGGAGGCTGCAACAGTTCCACTCTTTCTTCTGGGGTTAAGCATATTTAGACACTGATGACTGTCCCTTTGAGAGCAGTCCCTGAAGTACCAGTCTTTTTTCATTTGCCATAAGTAATATGATATGTAGTATGATATATAAATACCACCCTGGAATAATCATTTAGTTATTAAAGTTGATTTCGTATTATCTGCCTGTACATAGGCAAGATCCCTCTGCCCCCAACTTTATATGCTCTTGCTTTTTTTCAATAGATGTTGAAAAGATGGCAGCTTTAAAATCTCATTAATGCACTACGTGATGGAGCCTGAAGGAAGCTGTCTGACAGATTTACCAGTTCATTTCCCTCTCAAGACCTTGTTGAACAGAGAAAAGCAGTCTTCTTTTTGAAACTATGTAACTTACAGTTCAACCAATACGGTAGCTACTACTATGCTTTTATAAACTAGAGAATATTATCTAGCTTAGTCTTGATTCATAAAAAATAATGAGCAGTCATAAGCAGAAAACTATCTCCTTGCTTTTTTCAAGTAGGGAATCTTAGCTTATAATTATTACAAAAATTGTTATGAAATCAGAATGATATGAAGGGCATCAAGTGCACAATGAATATCCCATATAATTATAAATTTACCAAGGAATTGTAAGTTATTTTTTCTAGTCTTTGGGAACAATAAAAGGAAGTTGGTATGTTTTAAAATTTGCACCTGGAAAATTATTTACTGCTTTTTGAAAGAAACGGAAACACATTAAAAATTTTTGCTAGAGAACAACTACTTCTCTGTATACTACAGTGTTCAAGACATAGGCTGGGATTTTTTTAGAACCCTGAGGGAGTTAACTGTACAAATTCCCTTGGAGTTTGTATTTCCATTAATTTTCTACAGCCTAAATGCTTAATGTGTTTCATGTTAATCAGTCTTTCCCATCTGAGACATTTAGATCTTTATTGAAAAAATATGTTTTTTCTTAAATTTCATTTGTTATTGACTCTAATGATAATAACAGAAAGGTCCTCTGGCTGATCTGTGTTCTTTCCAGAATCCTATGATCAGTGAGAATGTGGTTTAAAGTTAAATTTCTATAAATAAACCTGGAGATGATTCAAATGCTGCTGTAGTTTAAAGACCCCTCTCGATTTCTTTATGCCAGCTGCAACAATCTGATCTCTACTAGATGTTCAATTTGCTGGTTTGCAATGGCAGGATTCTGTGAAATTTTCTACAATATTTCAATTTCATATTTTCTTATGCTCCTCTAATTCAAGAACATTTGTATGGTACCTGCACAAAATGATCAAAATTGGTCCTTTAAGTTCTGGAAGAAAAGTATGCATTCTAAGTAGTTAGTGCTGTAAAGCCAACACTGATATTTCACCACCAAGTACTTACCTATACTAATCATTATAGTGGTGGCAATATTTATAAGATATAATTATAATTTTCTAATTTCTAGAGGGAGAGATGTTTCCTGGAAAACTCTGGAAATCTGCTCTTCATATACTGTGTAGTCATATCACAATCAGACAGAACAAAGAAAAAGAACCCATTTCTCCTCATTTCTGCCTCAGGGCTTGTAAGGAGCTGAAGTAATGCCTCAAACATTCATTGACACAGAAAACCTCAAAGACAAGCTGTGGCCTTTGTGATTAGTCTAAGGAATGTCACCCAAGGAAGCAGGAGTGTATCAAACGATACACCCCTCAATCCCTTGCAGTTGTATTGACAAACTCCTTAGATAAGCCTCAAAGGGGGGAAAGGTGGACTGAGTGAAACCAAATGTTTCTCATCAAGCACAAGGACTGCTGATCACTGGCTCCATTGTGTACCCAAAGAGGTGACAAGGCCTGACAAGAGGTGAGCATTTCTGCCCCAGAAGCCGGATGATTTCTCAAGAAGCCAGCAAAAATCTATGGGAACAGAGGAGAAAACAAAGGTGGGCAGGGTGAGTACGACCACCAACTCAATTGCACAAGGGGTGGTGCACCCCATTTCCCCCTCAATGCATGTACAGAACACATGCTCCACCTTTTTCCTCATCTGTGGTGGAAATGAGTTCATGGAATACCTGCCCCTCCTCATCTGGTATGCTAATCACCTGATAAGATGAACTTAAAAGACGACAGAAAACTTTGCTGTGTGTGCACCCACCACCCAAGATTACTGGACCTGAGACAATGCTGGATCCAGGGGTGGTGATCCGGATATCTTTGACTCTTTTTCTCTCCTTTCTTTTTCTTTCATTTCCTTTCCTTTCTTTTCTTTCTTATAGATTTATAAGAGACCGCGTTGCCTATTACCCTTTTCCAAGTTTAAATTGTTTTCTACCACAATTTTAACTGGTTGTTTGGTGTCGTTTCACCTTAATTTAACCCAAGGGGATCACAGAACAGTTGCGACTCGCTGGGCTTCCAGTCCAGGTCACGACAGTGCTCCACATGTCTATTTGCTGAAGACTCATAATAATAACCTTTTGTTCAACACAGTTGACAAAACATTTGTTACCACTGTTGCTAAGTTTCAGCCCTTGAAGAAAGTGATGCCCTAATTCTCTTTTGAAAAAAAAAAAAAAAAAAAAAAAACCAAACCCAAAGGAATGTTAAGTATAATTTTGGGGAAGAAAAATATCAATTGTTATAGAAATACACATCATTGATAGTATCACTTAAATTTCCAATCTTTAAACAGTTATTATCAGAACTTCCAGTGAAGTAACTAGCTCTTCTGCCCAAGACTGAACTAGTTATTTGTTCCTTTGGTAGTTCATAATTATATTAATCAATTGTGTTTAATGAAAAGGGAGTTTCTTTACATACCTGCCGTTTTGCATGTGCTCAGTTTGATTATGATTTGGCAAAGCATTTCAGCACTTTCTTGTGAACATATCCTTATAGTTCAAGATGATCTTTGGCATTGCATCAAATACCTTTTATTTTTAAGCATATTCTGTAAAGCAGTTGTGAAGTGACACTTGACAAGGCAGGTATTCTAATTTAGTGTAAAATTTTTTGGTAGTAATAGTAAACTAATGTTATTTTCCTACATACTTTCAAAAAGGTTAAATTCAGAGTTCTCGTATTTCTAGCTCTTGGCTATTTTGACAATCTTGAAGTATAAATGTCTCAGAAGCCCCAAAAACACGAGTGACCATGCTAGATTTACTAACGTATTTCCCGTACTGATAAATATGGTATAATAAAGCCAGAAAAATGTGATAGGTCATCTAAAATACATACTGAAAATAGAAAATAAATCACCAATGCAAAGACATCAAGCTTTTACTTTCTGTCTTGAATGCCTCAAAGGGGTAAAAATAGTTTTATAAAAGGAAGCGGTTATTTGGGTTACACAAAGATAGAAAGTGTCTGAAACAACTAGTGTGGGGCTCAAGGAAAAAAAAATTAAAATTTAGTTACATTGCTATTTTCTGTTCATCACTTTTTCAGTTCTTACATTCAATTGTTTTTCCTCAGCATGCAGGTGTCTAACACCACTGCTGTCTTGGAGAACACTTTGACATGCAGTATTACAGCCCATTGAAAGGAGCAATTCTGACAATTTTGGTGGCTCCAGAAAAAGAAATACAACTTTTTGTATGCACAGGTAAAAGCAAAAAGTTGTACTTCATCCTTTACTGTTTGTTACATACACATAAATAGATACCTGCTAGGAAACAAAACAGAAATATGAAAGAATGAAATATATGACTTTTTGCTTTTACTGTGCAACTTCTATCTCTTTGCAATATGGAATATCATATACACAGGTGCATACATACATGTAAAAGAAGAGGATTTCTGAACCTACATACTTCACCTCTTTTGTATTGGTATTCCCAGAAAATTTACTACTAGAAGAGTTAACACAATACAGACTTAAGGTTGAATCCAAAGACACTTTTCCTTCTTTCAATGTTCGTAGGGCACCTAACAAAACACAGACAGGTTTAGGTCCACCAGATGCTGTCATAATATTAAACAGAAGCAACTGTTTGTACCATACAATGCAACACCTACTAACAAAAAATCTGTGAAGCAGTTTAGAAAATTATGCAGTGCTATTCCCACCTGACATTTATTTTTTTAAACAAAACTTAAAAACCACTGACATTTTCTAATAATGTTCATCTAGCCATAATTTTTAGTTCCCTTTGTCTAGCAACTGTTAAAATGGGAATGCTAAATTTTCAGCTTTAGGCAATTCCATCTGACTTCAAATACAGATATATATGTGCCTGAAAAAAATGAGTCATTGTGCTAAATTTGTCTATCTGATTTCCCCCTGGGTTCAGAGTTCCCAAAACTTGAGAGCGTTCCCTCTCAGCAGTATCTAAATTTAAATTATTTTAATTCTATGGGATATGTAAATTACGAAACATAGAGGTTATTCATAGGTTTTCAGCCTTTATAAGTTTTCCTTTACTGTGAAAGACTAGTTTGAATGTCTATTGTAGAATTTACAGTGATAAAAGATGATTTCAGTCTTGGAAAATCTGTGGTCAATTTGCCTTCCTCATCCTTGTTGGCAGTGACATCTGGGATACTTTCTTTACCTTCCAGAATTAACCTATATAGTTAGTACACTGAACTTGAATCATACGTCCTTCAATTGTGAGATACTTTTTCCACCAGCGTAAAAGCTTGCATATACCAACCATCAGCAGATTAAGACTCATTTACCTACCAAGCATAAGACAATTTTCAGTCCCACTTCATGCACCAGTACTTACATATTCAGTTCCACCTGTCATAACAAGACACAGATATATTAATAGGATGTCTGTGAATTATAGCTTTTTGCACAAATAAATATAAACATATATTTTTCTGCTTTCCATGTCAGACTACTTAAAGAAGCATCAAAATTTATTCCTGGTAAATCAATGAGTGAATCTAATAGACAATAGTAATAAAAAGTACTAGAACACAGGAAAAGACATCTTCTTTAGCATCACGACATCTAATTGGAAATCACACAATAAAATAGAGGTGTCAAGTCAGTTATGTTTGTAGTAATTTGAAAATTCTTACTACCTATCAGTTCTTGGCTGACAATAAGTACAAAATAGAAGAATCGGTATCTAGCATATTATTTTAAAAATTCACACATTGTGTGGATTTTTAATGACATTTAATACAAATTTTCATTACTGTTTTCATGGAAATTTGTGATTCTTCAGTGCAATTAAGATTAAAAATAAAATCCCTTATATTTATTTACTTTTTGTACTCTAATTCAAAAACATAAATGTGAAAATATATTCTTCCTGAACTATGACAATCAAAATATATATCAGCCTGATAAGAATCCTATTTTGACAGTTCACTAATTACATTTGAAATAAAACCAGGATGTGTTAGTTATCAGAGAAGTTACTCTTTAGGTTGCGGTTTGGCTATGCAAATGCCAAAATTAATTACTTTTTGAAAGGTATAGGGGAAAAATTAATCAGTCATGGTAGGTAGAGAGCAACAGCTTCTTCTTTATTTACTAAATTCTGTCATAAATCACTGGAAAGCATTTTCATTTCTTTACAGAAAATCAAGAAACTATGACTACATCTAAGAATTAGGGTATGCTTGTCTTTTCAGAAAACTATCAAACTGTTTTACTTGCCTTACAATCTGAATTGAAGCAGGAGGAATTTGTATCTTTTCCTAGCTATAAATTGTTTCTACATACTACTTTACCAGAGGTTTTGCCACAAGGGAAATAGACAAACGTGAAAGAAATCCCAGCAATGAAACACCTGCTTAACAAATAAGTCATCAAATGCTTTTTTCACCTTTAACAGCATTACACAACTTTTACAGAGACTGCTCCTGAGTAGCCCAGATCCATCATTTGGCCTCCGGTGGATGATAGGAACAGAAATGATAGAGTTTAGCTAAACAAATGTAGAGTTGATTGATAATGGACATAGGTGGTTTGATCAATTTATGAGAAGATGGAGCGTTTGAGGTATCTCAAAAAGAAATATTTTCTGCAAGAAAACTCCAAGTGGTTTACAGAACTGTGAATACTGGGGGCTGTATTTCCTACTGTATCATACAATGGATTTTACAGACATTTTACTTGAAATAGGAAATGTATGGAGCTGGTGCAGAAGCAAATAAAGAAGGATGCTTTGGAAGTGGCCCATATAAGGATTTTAAAGCTCCTTTCCCTTGTTTTCATATCTATACCATTAATTAAAACATTAAAATTTATCTGTCCAAAACTATACTTTCTGGAAAACTATACAACCACTTTCCTTGTCTCAACACTTCCTTTATCTGACTATCACCATCTGTTCTTTATTCAGCTCCTCACTCATTTAATAATTTTTCAGCTAGTTCCCACTTTCTCCAGCTTCAGAGTAATTTCCTCATATGTCATTACAGTATATATATTTTACTACTCAGACATAGTACTACATACTACATAAACTCTGCCTAGCTGTCTGTGGCAGGTGCATCCGCCCAATGAAAGCAGAGCTTCTTGGCTGCTGAAGTGCAGCAGCTCCTGGCTGCCTTTGTTCTCAGGGCTTCGTGGTAATTGGGGCCTTTGGCCAATGGGAGCCGCTATTGACTACAGGTCAGATTCGGCCTGGGTATAAATGGAGTCCCCTGGGGAAGCTATTTTGAGCTTGTCCCCTGGAGCAGCACGCTGCGGTCGAGGACTCTCCCCTTGGGTTGGGCCGCTGCCCAAGGAAACTCCTCGAGGTGCCTTGGGTCAGGACGCTGCCCTGAGCAGGTCCTCGAGGTTGAGAGCCCTCACTTGTCAGGTGAGTGATAGAGCGTTTTGAGTTGGCGTTAAACCCTAGGGAGTGGTGCTTTGTTCTGTGTTTTGGGTTGCCATTAAACCCCATAGAGTTCTTTGTTATGCGTTTTGGGTTGCTGTTAAACCCTAGAAAGTTGTTCTGTTCTCCTCTCACAGACATTCGAACCTGTAATTTATGGAGAGCTAGTTAACTGTATTAATAATTAATTTTTTTTTATTTTTGGTGGTTGGTTGCTCATTTGGGAGCCTCTGTAACACTGTCCTTATCAAAGAAAGACATTAGATATTCTATCATATCCTATTTTCCAGTTCCTCATTTCTTTAAGTATTTTTCCTCCAAAGTTAGTTATACCTCATGGAAATCTGGCCTTTCATCCTCTCAAATAAATACTTGCGAATAGCTCCTTCCAACACAACAGATCAATGAACTACAGAAAGGAGTGATTGTTTTAAAACTCATCCTTGTGTTTTCTTAATTTTCCTGCATTCCTAGTTAATGGCTACCATTAACAGTAGAATGGGGACACTGCTAAATAACTAGAATTATGCTGTGGCTCTTGACTGTCCTAACAGAGCAGACTGTCCTCCATACCTCTATCTTTGGCCATTGTACAATTCCTATTTCTATCTAGTCTTGAAGGAGTCTATTGGAAACAAATGAAGAGGGAAGAAAACAAAAACTGAGCAAAGATAGTATAAAAGCAAAAATAACAATTTAACACAAATGCTTCCTTGCATATCAAATTCTCATTTTACCTAGCCTAACTGCTATGCGATTTCATGAATAAATGTGAGGTGTGAAAATATGTTCTTATAGCCCTCATCAATATGACATGCAGTTAGTTTTTTAGAAGTGTTTTTTTCTACTTACTTTATTTCTGAGGGTTTGATGTATCTCCTTTTTCCTGTTTGACATTATTTTTGTTGGCTGTGTAAAGTTAAATCAAAGAGGGCTTTTAACCATAACAAGGAGAAAACAAAGTAATGTCATCATTAGGATCTCTTCAGTCAGAATTCTGGAAGTCCTTGGGGGAAATAATCGATGAACCATTCAGTAAGAAATATCTTTCACTAGCCCATTTCTCAAGGTTAGAAAGACCACTGAACTGTTAAAGACCTCATTCTGGAAGAAAATAGAGGGGAATGTGCAGCTGAAAGAGTCACAGTATTGAGGAGTCTGTCTCTCTGTGCCAAGTTAGACAGAAACTGTTGCAACGGTGTGGTACGGAGCTAAAGCCATTTCCCAAGACTTCAAAACTCGACTATGTTGCAATAGGTGATGCCCAGGCTGTATACATCCTATGTACTTTTGGATGAATAAACAGTACATCAATTTAAAAGATGTTATTATGTGTCTCTGTAATTAGTCACATGCCCAAGGCTCCTGAAGAAAAGTGTCTTCTAACATTACACTCTCTTGCAGTCGGAGCATTTCAAACACATCAAAGAACTCCATATCAAGACTGAAAAATTTGTGAGGATCCACAAAGAAAGATTTGAATATAGTAAGAACTGATATCTACAGATTGTTACTTCTTTTAACAAACCACAAGGAAAGAGTACAAAGCCCTTTTCACCCCTAATCAGACTGTGAGGACAAGCAGTGTTATCATCAAGTCATCTCCCTGGGTTAGAAAGTTAACCCTGGTAAGAGAACCCCCAGGACAGAGTCTAGGAGAGAGCTCAAAGGTGCAATTTACCCATCATCAGTCAAAAGCAAAAAAAAAAAAGTGAAAAATGAATGATCTGATATGAAATATTTTGACACCAGTGAAATGAAATCAAAAAGAAAAAAAAAATATCATTGTGACACATGCCTGTCAAAAAGAGTATTAGAATTGATGAAGTCCCACAAGATGGTTCAGTTTTCTTTAGAAAATGCAGTTTTGTCAAAATTATTCAGTGTGATACTTTTCATCCAGACTTACAGCTGTGGCAGTAACTTCCTCTTGTTATCAGTAACATTCTTCCATAGCATCTGTAAATCTCAAGATGCTTCACTATGATAATAAATATCATCACTAAATAACATCATTTTTGCCCTTGTATTACAGATGGAAAGAAGAGATACATAAGTGGGGACACAGGATATCTTATTTACACCAGGGTGCTTCATCAGTGGAAACAGGTATGGAAACATAATGTATGTGTTGTACCTAGAGGACTAGGACCATGGAGGACTGCCACAGCTGCCCCATGGACAAGCCACCTATGCCACAGAGACTGTTTACTCTGCATGCACCTACACACTACTGTGGCTTCCATACTCACCAGGAACTTAAAGACCTCTGGCTACAACCCTTGTTACATGAGCCAGCTACTCCCTCACTCCTTAAGTAAGGGTACAAATATAAACTATTAGTAACTTTTGGTTTACAAAATAAACAACCTGTTTTCATAATGAGGAAAAGGAAGAAGACATCCTTACCAATAACAGCAAAGGTCACACAGAGACATACATCATTCCCCTTAGTCCTATAAATTAAACACAACAGAGGAAGTATTGTTGAGATACATAAAACACGGCATCTCCTACTAACCATCTTCCCATCCATCCAGCTCTACAATACCCCAAAGGTGAAAGCTCCCAGTTACACTTGAGGAGTTCATGCAAGTGCTGGTGGTCAGAGGCTGGGACCACACTAAGGCCAAGACCAGATTAAATTTCTAACAATTTACCTGTGTGAAAAAACATATAGCAGACCAAGGTGACATCTCCTGGCACTATTTGCTAGTGCAGAGCACAAGAAGAACAAGTTTCTTTCCATACTTCTTTTCTGTTAGAAAAACTCTCTAAAGTCCTTACTTTTCTAAAACACAGTTTATTTGTGGACATGCCTCAGCTTTCTGTGCTGAAATCCCAAGATGGGCTTAATATACCTCTGGTTTTATTCCACTTTTTTCTATTTAGACTGAGCCATGATATGCACTTAAATGGTGCATTGAGCTATGCAAGCCCAAACTCAGCAAAGCCCAACAGAGTTACTTATAATACTATTAGCTATTACTTTGATGATATTGTGTCTTAATTGACTGTATTAAATGAGAGATTTATTTTTTTCTACAAAAAATTATTTTTGTGACCTTTCTTCCAAGGCCCGAGAGATACTTCTATCTATTTCACAAATTTTATGTGTACTAGCCAAACCAGATCAAGATACTGTTTTTAGCAACTCCAACTTTGTTTTCCTCTTGATACCACTGTTTGGTTGATCTGTAAATAAATGTTCTAGCACAGCTTTTCTCTTTGGAATAAAACAAGATCAAGTTTAAACCATATCAGAAGTTTAAAAATATAAAATTAAGAGTATCACATTACAGTAGCTGAGAGTTCTGTTAAAATCAAGAACATGTTATAAATTGTTCTAGAATGTACAATTTTACAATTTCACTTCTCACTGAGAAAAGGCTGGTATGCCATTACTGGAGACAGCAGGAAGTACCAGACACTGCAAAGTAAAAAATGTGGAACAGCAAATAGCAAGACTTCAAATAGCACAAGGCAAATGTGTATAGAAGTGTCAAATGAAACTCCAGAGAATACTGTATTGAATTCTGAATTCTTTAATAGCATGATACCTATAAGACAACATAAAAAAGCATGGGAAAGTTAGACAAGCTAAAACATTCTGGGAGGTAAGGGAGTAAGAAAGATCGTACACTAAATATATTTGACTACTCTTTTCATCTTCTTGATAATATTAATATCTGACAACCTTGTAATTCTTTTCAGTTTATGCAATCATAAAATCTGTTGCAGTAATCATCTTCAGTGAGGACTCTGAATCATTGTCTTTTTGGATGGTGCCATGAGTGTTGGTCTCATTTGTGTCTAGAAATGTTTTGGTTGCTAAGGAATACAATGCGTTAATTAGAAATTCCACTCCCAGTTACAGTGGAAAAGATCTGGTCTTTACTACAATGATTCAGAAATGAATTTGAAAAAAAAAAAAAAAACAAACAAAAAAAACAAAACAGAAAGCAATTAAAAATGAAAAACAATCCAGCATTTCTCAAATTGCAGTTCCTTAAGATCTGCTTTACTAAATTGACTGCTTTATTTTGAAAGGCCTTTCTAGAAGGGCTGAATGCTACATACATCAAAGGAGGTGGTGCCAGTTCAGTCAGCATGCCATTGTAGGCTTCTTCCTCACCAGAGTCTGCCACAGGCAGCACAGAAAATGCACAAAAGCTGACCTTTGCATCGGGAGTACTGGAATGTCACCCATCACATCTAGGTATCTAAAAAGAAGTTTAGCTGCCTGAAGCATAGTTTCGGCAGAAGGCTCTTAAACAGAAGCTGTGATCTGAAAGCCCCTGTTCATGAATGTCACCAATGCTCAGCATGCACTCATAGCAGAGATCAGACACTGTTTCCCTCGTGTGTTGGAGAAAGGATCAAGAAACTAGGTCTGTCTTTCTCTCTGGAAATCAGGCTGATCACTAGGCTTCAGCATCATTTTCCCTGTCTCAGAAAATCAAATTATTTGTTGAAAAAGGCTCAGTCATACCAGGATATTCAGCTCTTCTGGGTTAGGTTACTCTCCTGAAAGAGAAAATGTGAGTTTTACCTCAGTCAGAGAAGACACTGAATATTCATCTTCCACACCTTGTGGCAATTATGAAGCTAAAAGCAAAAAGTGAGCTCTGGTCAGTTATTTGAAAAATTAGTAAAGGCCTCAATCTGCAACTCTGAGTAATGTATCTGAGAACAAAAGCAAGATCTGGGACCCATCAGGATAGTCAGCCTGTCTCACTGGCTACTCATGATTGTTACCCATCCTAGTACCAACTACACCAAGTCCTGTTCTAAGAAGCCTCAGAATCTGCCTACATGGGTGGATGGAAGGGAGCTTTGGCTGCACCCTGAGCTCCTCAGACATTGCTTAATTCAGTAAAGCTGCATTATTCCAGTGCTGTGGTGTGTCTCTGCATTACTGAGGCTGAACCAGGACCTGGATCAATCACTGAAAGGTTTCAGTAGAGCCAGACTCAAAGTTATTGTTTCCTTTTTTCATCTCTTAACATTGTGTGTAAGCTCAAGGCATAATCAGACCATCTAGTGGTAGGCAGCACTATTCCATAGTCCATTAGAGGATGTTACTTTTCCATTTAATTAAAGAAATTGAGGGATATATTGCAGTCAGGCTTACTAATCAGTCACTGTAAAAATATCTTGGCTGAAGTCCCATTGCTTAACAAGGGTAATAGGCTTGCTTTCTACATAGCTTCTAGGTTAATTGACAAAGCAAATCTAATAATTTTAATCGAGAAAAAGAAAATTGTTGAAAGTAGTAACTAAAATTTTACCATGGCTGCCATTTCACAAATAACTGAAATATTTTCCTTTTTTTTCCACCATCACAGGAAGCAAGGTTTCTATTTCATCCCTATGCATATGCACAAGCAAGTGGGAATTTTCATCTGATTGTCTGTTGGTCCCCTCATAAGCTCTTTCAAACCTGTTGGAAATCTTAACCAAACTGAGCAAACAGTAATAGACTGAACAGGTACTGGAATTTTAGAGGCAGCAACACAGTGGAAGAGACTGAGTCTTGCGGGGATAAGCACAGCATAAAATCACCTTCTCTTACATCACATAACATCTGTTCAGGGGGAGACATTCTGAGCGTCCCAAACACAAGGAGAGCTTTGATCAACTGTAACAGACTGCTAGAAGTCTGACTGCAAGACACACATCTGTCAGACTACACCTTATTTGTTCTGCTGATGATGAAGGCACAAGCAGACATGAAGACATAGAAGACATGACTGCATGACTGGTTTCTCTCTCTTTCCCCCCTACCCCACCCCAAGGTATAGGCACTGAATGTTATACCACCAGCACAATGCCTGTAATTCCTGAGCTGAGGAGGACTGATGGGAGACAGGGCTATCTGGCTCACTGGGATTTCTAGGAGATTTCCATAGTCACTGAATCAGGTTTCTTGATGGGTTTTCTCAGCCTGGACATAGCATTGGGCGGATGCACCAGTCAGTAGAAGTGGACTAAAAGCTATCAGATCTGCTTTCTCTGAGATGCGTGAGCAGAAGATATGACAGATAAGTTCTTTTGATGTCCACCTCTTGTAGCAAGCACACAGAAAAACAGGTTTTTAATGTACTATCTGCCTCAACAGTTTAGAAAATGCAAAATTCTGAAAATATAGCTGGTTTACCAAGACAAAAACTCATCTTTTCTTACAAAAATTGTAAACAATATTTTTAAAAAAATGCATGTTCTTTCTAGCAACGTCATTTTAAGAACTATGAGGAATATGTGGCTTTCCTTCCCCTTCCTGTCACTTGTCACCACTTACTTTGAGTAATAGAAATTTAGCCGACACTAAAGGGTGAGACCTACAAGCCACACTTGAACAGAGTTCCTTTTGGTATGATTCAATACTTTCCAGTAACAAATCATCTCCAAGGAGAAATTCTGTTGCTTACTGTAAAGAACTTCAAGAACATAATTACAGTTAGAGTAAAAAACTTTTTTAACATGAAAACTCAAGTTGTTTAATTGCAGTCGAAAACTTGAGAACAGGAAACATAGAAAAGAAATTAAAAGAATGAAAGATTAGTATTTTGTTCCTGGCAGAGCTGATCATTTCAAGTATTGCCTCTGTGGCTGGAAACAGGCAATTACAGTAGTGTTAGAGAAAATGGTCATTGTTACTGCCTTCTCATCGGATACTTACAATTGCTCAAAATGGATTATGAAACATCCCCAGTCATAAGTGAGAAATAATTGCTGTTTCAGTGTTAACCACCAATGTTGTAACCAGCAACTGTAGAACATAAACAAAAAAAGCAGTGTTTCAAAGACCATTTATGGTCAAGTATAAGATTATCCTTATTTAAGAAAAATACTAAGAGATGAACATGATTTCACACTCACACCTACATTCTATAGCTTGAGGATATCTTATCAGTTTTTCCAGCAGGGCAGCTACTTCTATCATCTCATCTATTAGACTTAAATGTCCTCCATGTTCTTAAGGGAACTCTTTGTCTTCGGTAGGCAGATATTTGATATAATGTCATTTGCACAAATCTTCCTCTGAAACTTGTGGGGATTTGGCCATGGTTTCACCAAAATAATAACTAGGCAAAGCAGAGTTAAACCATTCCCTTATTCCCTTCCTGCTCTCACTTGTATGTTTTCTCCCAGTCCAATCCATTTCTCTGCACATATATCCTGTATCATTGATTCCTGTGCAAATTTTTTAACAAACTTGCTCGGGTCACATCCAATTCTGTCTGCATCTTAATAATATCCTGGACATCTCCCTCTTTGGCTGCTGTTCAAAAATAAATGTCACTTACTGATTTTAGCTCTATTAGGTACAGGCCTGAGCTGCGTTGTCTATAGCAGGAAGTTCTGCACAATTTGGTCCAGGAAAACAGTAGCTTTCTGTATTAGGGATTAGTTAATTTTTATTATCTTACACTCCAGGAAGAATCTCTAAATCAATAAATCCTTCTCAGCAGCAATGAAATACTCCACCAAGGCAGCTTCTAAACATGTTTCTTTCACTTCCTATGTGCTAAGAGGTAGCTGGGCTTATTAGAGATGACATCAGACATTTCAGTTTAGCTGAGGTAACAGCCCGCTGCCTCTGAAAGAGGAGGTTCTGCTCCTCTCCCTTCACCCTCCTCACATACTCTTGCTTCAGGAAAACAGTAGAAAACTGACAAACTAACCTGATAGTTAAAAACAGAAATTGAATAGCTTAGCTGATTTACCATGGAATCAGCACAAGAGAAGCAGGCATCTGCTCCTGGAAGTTGGAGGGGAAGACAAGGTTGCCAGGGAAAGACTGAAAATTCTCTTGAGCTGTTAACTCAGCCTATGCCATGAAGTTATGTTGTGCAACTTCATCCTAAAACAGCAAAAGTTATTTTACTTGGACCATATTGAAAGAGGCACAGTGGGCAGTTTCGGCTCTTTTTCCTGAAATTCTGAATTAATCTCTCCTAGCTTTCATATAATTCCATTTAGAAAGGCAGTAGAGAAAACTGCAAAACGGCATGAACTCACAATCTGGTCAATTTACAGGTCCCTTATATTAGAAAAGGAACGCTAGCAAAAGCCACAAAAACTTCATAAACATGTAACTTTTTCCTTCCATTTCAGTTTAGGTTTACAAAAATTTACATTTGCAGCGATCAAGGCAATGTATATTGCAGACTATAGCTGCATTTTCACAATTCTATATCAAATGAAGTGAACCTTGAAATAGCATAATGTTTTTATGATCTCTCAAACAATCAGAAAAAAAAAACAAATTCACCAGTGACACTATTACAGTTCTCTGATATATCCCAAGATTGATTTTCAGAATGATAAATGTGTATTTGGAATTTATTTCCGCCTGTAAACAATGCTCTGTCAGAAAGCCTGCACAGTAAAAAATGCACAAGCAGCAAAAGAATCATGAATTAAACAACACATTTTAATTTCTAAAGTCTGAGGAAAGCATGTTATATTGCACACTTTCTCAGTTTGAAAACTCTATGTTATTTTCCTGTAACCTGGACATTAAGTATATCAGCATTATATATATATATGAGAAAAAATAATAGATTGATGGCACCATGGCTAAAAAGCAGAATAATGCATGACAAACAAAAGACTTGGAAACTCTTATGCACTGAACCACATCCACTGAACGCAGTAAAATATTAATATCAAGCTTTAGCAAAACACTATTGTGCATTTGGAATAACTGTTCTCCTTTAATTAACACCTGTGATGACCCTGGTTGCTTTTACAAGCAATGTACACCTTAGTTAAGTTTCCATAGACTGCTTAGATGCAAGAACAGAACACAATTGTTTATAAGACAAAACATTACTAAAAAGGATGGTAGGGCCAGTTAAAATTTCGACAATATATTGCTTTGCTCCATGTCCAAATTATACTTTAGCTGAATTTCAGCAAAGATGCCACTTGTTGCCATGACAACAGCTGAGGCAAGAGGTATTGACAAAAGAGAATTCTGCATTCCACATAAAGGATGAGTTATATGTTAGCACAGACAAAAGAGTAGTAAATGGCCTCTGTCTTCTGTGCTTCGTGAATACAAACACCTCAGAACCAGACTAGAAAAGATAGTTCTGTTCAGAAAAGAGAACAATATCTTTGAAAAGTCTTTGACATTGCAGATCTCCTGTTCTTGAATAGCTCACCCCTCATATTGGATCTATAAACACCATCTGTGTACACTGAAGAAACATTTCCAGAAATACATGAGTCATATACAGATCTCTTGTCAGTAACACAGCAGACAGATTTGTAGCAAATGGTAAATAAAACAACAATAACCTAATATCCTAGAATCTATCCCAAGACATAAAGTAGTTTCTTACATAAAATGGATAAAATACAAGTGTATTTTCATGCTGACAACCAGTACATCTACGCCTTGCTTGTTTCTTGCTTTACTACTAACCACGGTTAAATTGATAACTGTCAGCATACACCGTTCTTGGATATCATTCACAGTCTCATAATTTGAACATATATTAGAAGACTTGAAAGCTACTTATTAATAAATTATATGCTGTGGCTTTCAAACTGAACAGAGGAAGAAGAAACACAACAGGGAACACCCACTAAACCATGCCAAATCAGAGATTTTTCTAGTTTGCGTAGGTCAAGAGGTTTCAGGATCTAGTGAACAGGAATGACTTGCATCAGTACATCTAGTTCTTACAGCTCATGGTAATTCCTATGACAAAATCACAGCTGAGATAGAAACATCATTGGCAAAGCCCTGCACATGCACATACTATGAGACAAACACTGTGCAAAAGACCTTACAAAGGCATGAACAAGACAGATAAAAAGTGGCATGACAAAGAGACCCAGAGGAGTAATTTGCCTGACAGAACCCATCATTCCTTAAACAGGTCAATCACTTCCTAGCCCCTAAGTAAATGGTCAAATGCTCAAAGGGCCTTTCTGCAAGGAAACAGTTATGAGCCCTGTGTCCTGGCTAAATCTCAGATGATCATTCTTTCACACCCTGAATTTGCTGACCTGAGGTCAGTTGAAATCTGAGCTAAATATATTTATTTTGTATTGTTTATTTCCTTTAATTGTTTTCTTTGCATGAAACAATTTTTTTCCTAACAAGTATTTCCATGAATACCTTGTTAGATCATTATTCATGATATGCAAGTAATTACATATCATGAATAAAATGCTGCTTTCCATGGGACAGAATGTAATGGCTATTTAAGACTATGCTACACATGTTTAGAGTGTACTTTCCAAATATTAAAGTAAGGCCAGCTTCTGTCTCTAAACAGCATGTATCCTGAATAAGAGAGCTGGAGAAAAGAGTACAAGTCAATCAGAGTACAAGAGTTGATCTCTATTTCTGAGAGTCATAGATGTGTTGTAAAATTCCTGAATAGGGAGTGGCCTTATGAACCAACTCAGAAAAAGGTTTTGAACCATGGAGACAGAGGAATGTATGGAGATGATTGTGTCAGGAACAAAGAATGAATTGATGAGAAAGACATCTTTTACAAATGATGTACAGAGAAACATGAAGAAGAAGAGCTAAGTAGAAAATTGGAGGTGCAAAGTTATGTGAGACTGTTGGAAAGAAAAATTAACGAAGGATAGCATTTTATGCAGTATGAGAAAGGGGAAGGGAAGGTGCAGGAAAAAAACCCCAACATATAGTCAATCAGGTGGCATGGGGAGATGATCCATGAATCTTTGTGTGAATAAATGCCTATCAGTGTGAATACAATATACAAAATCAACAGTCCTTTGCATGAAAGATTCAACTAACCTTTCATCCCCAAGGATAGTGTCCTACTTTCCAGGATAAAGATTATTCTAGGACGAGTAAAAAGTGGACGAGTAAAACTGTGATTCTACTTGCTATGTCAGCAGAATTCACCTGGAATCAGAAAGTTTTGACTTTGGGATCAGAAGGGAAGTGAAGTCAGAGAGGACTGAATTCAGGGAGAAAAAAGCATTAGCAATAATTGTGACGGCAAGAATGAAGTGATCAGCAGAAGACAGTAAAACAAATTTAGACATGGTTTGAACAGCACAAAAGTAGAAAAGATAGACATCTGGAATACAAGTCACAGACACAAGTGAATGAGAAAGGCTTCTTATGTTCCCTATTCTACAATAAGGCATGACAAAGGGTTCAAGAGGAAAATAGGGAATTCCATTTTATAAATAATTTTATAAAGGTTTATAAGGTGTGAGTAAAAGTATTACCTGACAAACAGTGAGCAGAACTAAATAAATGACCCAAGAGTTAAAATATGTTGTTCCACATGATAGCAAAGTAGACTAGGCAATCACAAGCTACTTTTAAAGACCAGACTTCAGTATCCAAGTCAGACTGCCCTCATCAAATTCAAAAGTTTATCTTCATCAGACAGAAAGTACTATATTCAAAAAGTACAATGTCAGAGTGAGAAACAGCATTCTGTAACTTTACAATATAAGGTTTCATTAATGCAATCTCTTTCACTCTGTGCATAATTACATCTTTCATTGGCTTGTATGGAGTTGAGCTTTTAGACCCTGCTTTTACTTTTCTTAGCTTTGATCTGGAAATGTTATTTTCTGTGCTTCAATTTGATTTTTGTCATTTTTATTACCAGCCTATCAAAATGGAGCATTCACATTGTTCTGATAGAGCACTTAGAAAGAAACCTATTAGTGAGATGTTGAACTTGTATTTATTCTTCCTGTGGAAAACAGAGATCTAAAAAATCACCTTTATCTTCCAGTTTTATCCTTTAGCAACAACAACCCTTCTACTTTTGAAAGTTCAACAGTTGAAAATGGGGAAAATGGGAAAAACCTGTTTTCAAATTATAACACACAATTTTCTTGATATGGAAGATTTAAGGAGCCTAGTATTTTCTCTCTCAAATGATCACTTAACACTTTAAATTCTTACTCTGTCCTTCACTAGTATCCTTCATCCTTTGTTATCTCCACCTATTTTTGTATCACTGGAAAGCTTAATTTAAGACAACTTCTGCAAGACTGTGAAATATATAGTACCATTAGAAGCTGTTATACAGACCACATGTGAATGTTTTGTGGTACCTATAACATTTGTGGAAATCATAACTCTCTTCTTCTTGCTTTCTGGATTCAAACATGTCTCATCTTGATAGGGACTGCTCTAATCAACAAGCCTGAGGCTAGTCTAAGAGGGCATGTCAAAGTGTTTTCTTAAAAAATGGGAAAAAAATTGAAGATGGATGAGTCATGATAATCAGTGCCTCTTCAAATAATTGTTTATATTTTAATTAATAGCTTACAATTACAAAATTTGTAATTACAAAAAATACATAAATTAAATACATAAAAATACATAAATTATGGAAATATCTTACAAGGCCTCAAGCCTAAGGTTTTTTAATTGGGTAGATATTTTCAGCACTTGGCCTTACTCTTTCTCCTTGGCATAATGAACATTTCAGCATTTGATAGTAAATGTCACCCTGAAGATGAAAGATCTGAGTCTGCCTCAGGGAAAGGGATTTAGTCTTCTATACCTCCTTCTGAACTCCTTGATAAGAAATAAGATACCCTCCCTCCTGTAGCTATGTTTTGCAGGACCCTAATCTACTGGGCCCTATGCAGAAAAGGTTTTGTTTTGGATCCCAAGATAGGTTAGGTGTGAAGCAGATGTTTAACTCTGTCAAAACTGAGATGTTTCTTGACCTGTCCAGAAAAAAATCCACCTCAGTTACTAAGGAACTCTACACTGAAACTGCACCTGCAGACTAGCTAGCAACTAACTGGTAAGGGTGATCCTGAGGGTCACAGTTTTGGATACAGACACTAGAACTATCATTGATGGAGGAGTCACTTGGAACCACTTAACACTCCAGTAACATATTCTGGTTTTAAAATCAGCTGTAAGATATATATGTATTGTAATGAAAAGAATATATATTTATGGCTATGAAAACTATGACTTACAAGTCTGCATTTTCTCGTTTCTTAATTCAGTATATGTAGAATAGGCAAAAACAACCCTGAGTTGAGTCACTGTATAGTGTTGTTACTCTTTGTCTAGCCAAAAGGAAACTGTTTTGGCTCACCTCATAGAAATGCTGCCTAGGAGTTGTAGGCATCCTCGTTCAATTCCTGATTAATAATGTTCAGCCTGTGCACACAAACCAGAGTTATATCTCTAGATGGGAAGGATGGAGGCTTTACTAATCAGTTAAGTCTGCTCTTGTATCAGTCCATCACTTGGCAGATGTACAATGCTCTGCTCTAAGCTATTCTGCGGTTTCCCAGCTCCTGCAGAATTTACTGATTCTGCAGCTGGCTATTTCCCAGACACTCTTCATTATCTTTACCTGGTGGATCCAGGAATATTTTCAGGCTCTATCCCTCTGAGGCAATCATCACACAGATTAATTACATTGATCAGTCACCTCAGACCTGGAGAATTTAAGTTGATGCATCTGTCTTTAACCCTAAATCAAAAAAGTATCTTGTAATTCAGGTAACAAATATCAATTACATAAACCTCATTATTGCATATATCAAAGTAATTTAATCCTGTGCTATTGTAACCAAGCAGTACACCTTCAGATCAAACCACTATTCTTTGGCTTCACCTAGATAAAAACTTTGCAGCTTTATTTTGTCAAAAATGAAACAATCATTTCTTTCTTTATCTCAAAAGAAGCACTTTGTGTTGTTTCATAGTAGTCCTGTTAAGTAATGTCTGGATTTAGGCATCATATATGCAGCCATCTGTAATTATGTTTAGATTTTCCAGTTGTTTTTTAATATCCATAGTAAATGTTTACTCAATCAGCAAGTGAGATTGTTATAACAACACTTGAGTCTTTGGATTGTTGGAAGAGGAACAAACAGTCAGTATTTATGCTATCTTGTCTTTATACATTTTAAGAAGGTTCAAAGTCCATATCTGAAAAAGAAGTAAAACAATAAAGATAAAAATGTTATTTTTTTGTTTTCCTCTTTGAATTTGCCCATTGACAAAAAAACCCTCTTAGAACCCGAAGCTCTAGCATCATATAAACAGTTATACTAACCTTATCAGACACTATTTCATAGAGTATGGATTTCTGTATTGCAACATTCTCTTGTTCACATGATAAAATAAATTTTTTAAGGTTAGAAAACAGTAGCGCCTGGAAGCACTAAGACTTGTGCTGTAATTAGAACATGACTGGATGCAGCGCTAGCCCTTATAGCTAGTGCCAGCACTTGCCAGAAATTATAACACACAAGAGTATGAGAAATACTACAGCTTCCCCCCTGTATAAACTAAAAAGTGAGATGTTGAGTGCCACTCTTAGCAGACCTTGGAAAATATTTACTTTCATTGCTCTAAGTGCACTAATAAATACAAACACACTCTGGCTCTGAATCTTCTGCTGAAATATTCTCAGACACTGGATTCTAAAGGATATCAACATGATTACACAAATCACCATCCACTTAAAATAGAATTAAGTCCACTATTTCTTCCTCAGTGTTTTATAAAAGCAGAAATGAATGTTGCTTATGAAGAATTTCAGCAGTTAAGTTCAATCCCCAATAAATAACAATAAATTAAACTAAAATCAATTCAGGTATTCTACAGAACTGTATATATTTATTTAACTGTTATTTCATTACTCTGTTTTACTTCAGATACTTTTTTTGGTCTTGTCTCCTCCTCAGTTAAAATAAGGTTAATAGCTACAACATGGGGTAAAGCACCACTGGTGACAGATGGTTGATTAAAATCATGGACACAGATTAAGCAAGAAAAAAGTTGGAGGGCTGAAAGAGGCAATTAAACTGGCAGCTTGCTCAAGAAAGCAGAAGAGAGGTCATTTTTGCCCTTAAGAAATGTATTAAACTATGCTACAGTAATCAAGATTACCAACTGCTCAGTGGGTAGTGACAGAAAATCCAGTCTGTATGCGGGTATTTTTAATCAAAATCCATTCTCAAATTTGATTCCAGATATGCATTGTTCTTTTTTCCAAACTTACAGGAGTAGTTCAGTCAGCTTTTCTAGAAAGACCATACAAGTCCTAGAGTGGTTTTTGCAGTTGTGATGATCCATTTTAAGTACAGGGAGCATCACCAAAATTTGCTATCTTAAGCATTCAAAGGGCACTGCGGTCATCCTGTTTTCTATTTTATAGAGAGCAAAATAACAACTTAATGTGTATCTTCAGAAGCAACCCTACACAGCTATACTTTTAATGACAACATGTTGGGAATATACCAACAAAATGTCTTTGAATGTGACTTTATTTTGCTGTCTAGAAACGTGAAGGATTTGAAGTCTCCACCAGAAACCAAAACGTAATATATTTTGCTTGCTTACAGAAATTAGGGAAAAAAATAGCAAGAGAAAGAACTAGGGCCAATCTAGGTACATGTTGCTGATAGATACTCTGTCTCATTTCTTTTACTGTGACATTAATTTTTACAATTATTTTCACAGAATCACAGAATTACAGAATGGTTGAGGGTTGGAAGGCATCCCTGAAGGTCATCTGGTCCAAGGTTATTGCTTAAGCAGGGCCACCAAGAGCTGGTTTCCCAAGACTATGTCCAGATGGCTCTTGAATGACTCCAAGGATGGAGACTCCACAACCTTCCTGGGCAACTGATGCCAGTGTTCAGTCACCCTCACAGTGAAAAAGTGCTTTCTGATATTCAGACGGAACCTCCTGTGTTTCAGCTTGTGCACATTACCTCTGGTCTCATTGCTGGGCAACTAAAAAGAGCCTGGCTCCATCCTCTTTGCACCCTCCCTTTGGATATTTGTAGATATTGACAAGATCTCCCCAGAGCCTTCTCTTTCTAGGCTCTCTTCTCTCAGCCTTTCCTCATATGAGAGATGCTCCAAGACCTTTGTCATTTTAATAGCCCTTTGCTAGACACTCTAGTATGGCCATGTCTCTCTTGTACCGGGGAGTCCATAACTGGATGCAGTACTCTAGGTGTGGCCTCACCAGTGATGAGTAGAGGAGAAGGGTCACCTCCCTTGACCTGCTGGCAACTCCCCTCCTAACGCAGCCCAAGATACCTTCCTTGCCATAAGGGCACTTTGATGGCTCGTGTTCAACTTCTAGGACCTCCTCCTTCTTGCAAAGCTGTTTTTCAGCCACTTGGCCCCTAGCATGTCCTGGTGCATGGGGGTTGTTCCTCCACAGGTGCAGGACTTTGCACTTCCCTTAAATAAGAGTCCCTTAAACAAAATCCACTTCAATAAAATTCACTTCCCTTAAATTTTAAATAATTAATTTTTGTTCAGTTATAAATGTACAATTTCTTTATCATTCATACAGAGTGTGGCAGAGGAGTTTGTGAAACTATGTAGTTTTAACTGGAAAGGTAAAGACATGTATGGATTTAATAATCCATTTTAGCTGGATTCCACCATGAGCATGTTTTTTCCTGAACTTAGGTGATCTGCTTACACCTTTTCTTGGCTTATCACTTCTTAAGTTTTACAGTGCAAGAAGGAAACCAACAGCCCATTTTCACTTGAAGAAGATGCAAAGTAGGATAACTGGTGGGTAGAGCTTCTGAAATTTGAATTTTACTGCTTTACTTAATACACAGTAAAATCCCACATATTAAAAATAAAATCACTGAAACCTGCAGGGTGCTGCCAGATCGATTCAGTTACAGTGAAGCAAAATGATAATGTGCACTTTTGGATTCAATATATTCCAGAAATCTCATTAAAAAATTACTTTAATTTGCATTCAGGCTAATTCTATAAACCAGTCACTCAGACGCCATCCAATAAACTCTTGTCATCCCAGACACCTGATGATTTCAGTATTCAATGTCCCTTGTCATTCATGTAAGTAAGCAAATTCTGTCATTTACCAGACTCTATATCCGGACTTAAATTTAAGTCTCCGTTGGATCTTCCCAAGTTCAACAAATGTTCTAGCAGTAGTCACATCAACAGAAAAGACTTTTTGTAAATTGTGAAAAGAAACAATAGACCTGCTTTCCACACCACCAAAATAGTTATTTCCACTTTCAAGATGGGGTGCCCTTTATTTCATGGGTCTTTTAAACTT
The DNA here is from genome assembly GCF_047716275.1 of Strix uralensis. Classification (NCBI taxonomy): domain Eukaryota; kingdom Metazoa; phylum Chordata; class Aves; order Strigiformes; family Strigidae; genus Strix; species Strix uralensis. The sequence goes on from NC_133975.1 coordinate 25,344,704, forward strand.
AAATATTTCACCCTTTTAACTATGTTTGTTGCACTGTGCCTGGGCTCAGGTGGAGCAAATTGACATGACCCAGTTCAAATGTGTTTCTAGTTAGAGTACAAAAATGAAACTGCTCTCCAGTCTGCATTTCCATCAATCTTTATCCAAAATATTGATTGGATAAAAGATTGCTGAAAGCCATGTGTGAACACACAGACAGAATTTCAGATATGGTAGTAAAATGATTCTTCTCTACCACGAAAAATAAGGAGTAGGGAGGATAGGAAGGCTGTGAAAAAGGTATCAAATCCAGCCTCTTAAGCAGAAAGCTGAGCTGGTATTAATAACCAATTTATTTTAAAAAATTCAACAAACATGTAACAAGAATAACACCTCACCTACAGTTCATCAGTTTAAAGTGCCTTTACCTAAAAACACTCTGTGCTACACTATGGTAACATAGCAGTAGACACTTCAGTGAAAAATGCTTTCACTCACCCTTTTAACACCTGAACAAGATCAAGCCAGGGTAGAGTTCAAATAAGATGGACCTACCTATACTCTTATAATATGATGCTGAGGGTTTATGTAAAGCTCCCTCTTATGAGGAATTCAAGATAAAATTAGGTCACTCCTCAAAACAGATTAAGGACAATAGAAGCTGATTATATCTGAAGTCAAAGCTAGCATGCATTCTCAGAGCTAATACAGGTAGGAATCAAACTAACTGGTTTGGGGACAGAAACAGAACCAACTCAAGTGACATCATTTATTGGCATTTATTGGCAGGATCTGTTGCCATTCTTGCAACACCTCATTATTAATATGCTGCCATTTGAAATCAAGTATGTAAGAAAAGCAGCCCTGTACTTCAAAAGTGAAAGCATACAGCCTGTGTGAAACACCAGCTAGATATTATAATTAGAGATGCTGCCAGGTGTCACCTAGCAATCTGTGCGCAGCGTAGGCTAGCTGTCAAGATACGCACAACACCAGGGTTTGAATTGATCCCTGGTATCAGCAGAAAGACTGACTCACCAGACATACAAAAATTTTAAGGTAGGGGTTTTTTTGTAGCCTGACACACAGTAATTGTAGAGAGTGCTTGAAAAAACAAGTTCAACACCACTTGCCTGGGATGCCCCAGCCCAGAATTGATGCTGATAAAACACATCACCCCAAAGCAGCACATGTGGGAAGGCAGGTGAAAGGCAGTGGAACTCCCTCTCTTTCTGGACATGAAGGGAAGTGCTGTGGATATGCCTGCTGGACCTTTCATAAAGCAGGAGAAACATCACACTTTGAAACATTTCTTCAGTGTTCAACCTTCCTCTATTGCCTCATGCTCCCTGGAATAAACCAGACAAAGGAAGAGCAGATGCCCATGCATCATGTCTGTATCTTTCGTCTCTCTATGTCTTTACTTCCAATAAAATCCAATGGATTTTAGAGCACTTAAAATGATTGTCTTTTAAGCAATAAGCACTATTCAATCACCATAGCAACACGGCTGCTGACATGCTGTAAGATAGGGATGGAGACTCTATTTCAAGTGTCCATAAAAGCAACTTCAAGGAAGGCACACACTGTGTCTTTGTAACACAAGTTTAAGAAAAGCCCATTTAAATAGGTATGTTCATGTAAAAAAACCTTTTGTTTTTATTTGCATGCCTACCCTTACTCAAGGTGTTACAAAAAGACCAAATTACCCAATGGTTTCACTTCATGTAAACAGCAAGATGTTTGCTTGATGATGACCAAAAAATAGACAGTCTGGTCACATGAGTAACAGACCATATTCTGGATATGTTTTACACTTATGTGTATCTTTTGAGCACATATTTGTATTAAAAACAATGTTTTAAGTAGAAATGCATAAAAATTATTTATCTCTGACCCATTTAAGACTGATGAAGGGAACAAGCAATACCTGTGAAAACAGAGAGAAGCAACTCATACAAAAATTGAAAAAGACAGGAAAGAAAATAGAATGATGCAAAGTTACAAAGGGGGATAAACAAAATTCATCAGAAATCTAATATCCATTAAATTGATTTTGATCTAAGTTCAGAATTCCTCCTTGGAAACATTTGTGTTATCAGAAATAAGATAGTATTAAAAAGATGACATTTTAGAGACACTCAACTTTAGATTCTATCTTTTGTAAATCTTGCTTTTCTGAGACAGTATACAGCACAGGCATTATCTCATAAGGATTTTCAGCAGAGAATTGCTGAATTTAAGTTATCCAATGTAATGGCTTGTTATTTGTTTCAAGTTAAATGTTGGTATGACATTTCTTAATTTTTCAGCATCTTTATCGCACATAGATTGCTCTCTGTCAATGATTCATTCATTCACAACTGCTGTGCTGCACCACGCATTTATATTTCATGCTAGCGCTTTTTCTCTCTGTCTTTTTTCTGTGGTTAAGTTTAATGAATAATTTGTTTAGAATGGTTAAGATTTCTTTCTTCTATCTAGGAAGAGGACTCATGTAATAAATAATTTTGAAGATATCTGCTTTAAAGTTTTTTTTCTCTGTGCCAACTTTTGAAAAGTCATGAATGTGCTATGTGTACCTTTTTTTGAATTTAAATTAGATAGCTTTTTTTTATTAGTTTTGGTATTTTTTACTACTAAAGTTTATTAATCTTTTTTTCTCCCTCTAGCCATATGACAGCTCTAAATTCTGCAATTTGCTGAGAAATTTCTGGGAGATAAATTATGTTTAATTTCGTTTTTATTTATGGAGTATGCAATACCCATTAGGTCATTCAAATTAAGTTAAAGTAAATAGAGATCAAGTTTTTAAAGCAATGTCCAAGTTTGTGACTTCCATTACAGTTATTACTTTGGCAAACACATTAAAGGCTGCATTCATAAAATGTGTGCTCTATCTTGCAATTAATCTTTAGTAGTGCCCCAAATGCATGAATTGATATCCCGTAGACCACTCCAAAATGTGATTGATTAAGCAGTATGAAAGATGGTTCTAATGCATTTTGCTTTAATATTTGGTTTTAAGTGATTGCAAAGGCATCAGAGTGATCAGTTTAGGTGTGGCAGCTTCTAATAAATACACTCAGCATAATGGATTGTCTGCATGACTCGGCTAATTCAGGAATTGATTATAAAATGCTAAAACAGCAATGCAAGGTTTTTAAATGAAATTACTTATTCTGTTTCCTTTGTGATGTTTAACAGATTTTTCTTAATGTACTGTCCCTTGCTTGGCTGGAACCCATAATGCTGAGTGACTGAAAGGCAGAGTTTGATTCTGCCATTTTGCCCTTACGGGGATCATACCACCTCCCAAGCAATCACTGCCATCAGCTGTGATGAGTAGCATCAGAAAACATATGTTGGGTTGCTCACCAAACAACAAAAGAATTATATTGTACTTTGTTTAGAAAAGCAAGGTGAGAAAATTTTTTCAGTGCCTTTCCTGCACTCCCTGCAAAAAGCCAGCTATAGAACAGACTATGAAATCCCTGAAGCAGAAGCAATATTTTACAGACTGTGAAGCAGCTAGCACATTTTTGTCAGTATATCAAAAATAAATAAATATTGTGACCTAACTCATGGTCATAGTAAATTATGCAGTGTGCTGGGAATAGGTTTGGGAAAATGAGGCAATGGATGACCCTGAAATAAACTGTGGTCAGAACAGAAGCATGGTATGAGAAACCCATTTTCCATCTGATGAGAAATGCTTCAGACGTCGCACTCAACACTGCCCAGAAGACATCTGTTGCTATACACCCGACATACTTTATTGGCAAGTCTTTCCCAACAAGACCTAATTAATCAAGGTCACCACTGAAAAAAACATTCAACCCGTTTTCAGGTTATCTAGTGTCTCTGGCAAATACACTCATGCTTGAAATTCAGTCCCTTTTCTATACTGTCCTCATCAATGATACTGAAATACATCACAGCATGCTTAGAAATTGTTGAGCATGTCCAGGGTGGCCACAGGGTTGCTGTCTAGTCTATGCAAACATAACAAGCTTAAAGGACTGGTCAGGAGCTTTCACCCCATTACATCACAAGGATTATTTCCATCCTCATTATATTCACAGTTAGAAAATAAAAGGGAAAACAAGACACTGGAATACTTAATTTACCGATGTTTGGTTCTGGAAGAGTAGAAATGTTGAAAAAGAAAGTTGCTAAACAGTGACGTCAACTAAAATCTTAAGGGCAGGGCAAGGTCCAAGCTAGGTGCCTCCACAGGAAACTTCCTTTACTTACAGACATTACTCTTTGTAAACATCTGCTACTTACTGTGTGATTCCTCAAGGAAAAGAAAGACGAGGATTTGTCCATTAAAAAAAAGGAATATTTCAAAAAAGCCTGAAATAACACAATAACCTAATCAGCTTTTGCTTTTTTTTTTTTTTTTTTTAATGGGCATAAGAATGTTGTATATACTCAATCGATTCCAAATTGAAAATGAGTAACAGCAATCATGCCAGATATTTTGCAGGTAAAATTTGAATAGTTATATTTTAGTGGTGAGTCATAAGCTTGTGGTAGTCCGACTATTCAGTGATGGCATTCAACATTAGATCCTAGCACAATGCAATGGACAGAACATTAAATGAGACCAAACAAATTGAGACAAAGTTCAAGCTGGAATAGTTAATGTAATTCAGAGTGAAAACTACAGTATGGAAATGGTATTGAAAATCAATGAAGAGTTTAAAATTATATAAGTTATGAATCTAGTTTAAGTTAGACTTTCAGGAAACCTTACTTATATCCAACTTGAGTCTATTTACATCAGATCTGAATTTTTAAAATCCCTTTATTTGCCACACAAGTAGAAGCTTCTCTATGACAAAGAAAGGATCTGAATTGTGTGAAAGTAACCAGTAGTACTTTCAGACAGTGTAATTATTACACTCATGACAGCAATTTAAAGTGTTTCACCATCTATTTTGATATGAAAGTAAATGCCCGTGTTTTCATTACCTAAACTTCCTTGCCCAAAGCAAAAGCATGAAGGAGTGTTCTTATGTTAGGTCAGGATAGCAGCTCTGAAATTGTGGGCTAAGTCCTGCCACAGCATTGAAACATGTAATTCTAAAAGTGGGACCACTTGCAAATGGTTAACATGATTGTTAGCATTCACCAGTGCAGAAATGTCTATGTGCACAACACTGTGGTACAGGAAAGGATGGGACTCCGTACAACATCAATGTAATGATTGGACTTAAATAAACAAGAGAAAATTTCAGCAAGGGGAGTTCAAAAGAAAATGTTAGATTGAAGAAGTAGATTTTAAAGCATTTTAAAAAGTTTTATATTGAATGCTCTTTCTTTGTAAACCTTTTGTTGTCTTTCAAGAGGAAGTATAGAAGAGAACTAAGAATGGAGATCCATGCCTAAGGACAACAATGGATGCAAGTTCTGAGATGGCTATAGAGAAAATCCAAGATCCCCTTGGATGCATATAAAGAAGGTTTGGGGAGGAAAGATGATGGCAGAACTGAGAAACAGGTGAGGGTTTCTTTGTGGACTCTTAAAGCAAGTAAGAAAAATATTATTTAGGAGTCAGTGGAGACTCAAGGTTTAAGATGAAGCTATGTATGATCACTAACATTTTTCCAACAGAATTTGTGAAGGGACAAGAGAAAGGACAAGGAACTGCTATAACAGAAGTGATAGTACAGCCACAAAAGTAAGCTAGAAACCAGCTTTCTAGGAAAAAAAAAGATCATGAATATGTTATCTATTAACTTATATTAGGTATAAAATATTCTAGAATAATAATCTCTATTCTAATTATTGATAACATTAGTATGATTAATTATAATATTCTAATTCTAATATCCTAATATAGAATATTCTATTCTATTTGATTCTAATAGGATTCTAACTCATATCCTTCTCTGAATAATCATTTGTCCCTTTAAATTAATTTTAAAACATTTAAAATAATTTTTATGTTGGATGAAAAGTCCTTCTGATGTTTTCTTTGTTCACACTTAAACCACTTCTCACTTACAGATCTCCTGTCTCTTTTCAGTCCTCAAGGTCTGCATGACATTCTTGTTCTTCAGTAAAGAATTTTTCATTTATTTCAGTAAGGAATTAGGGAATAGAAAGATTTATAAAGGAATGGAAGTGATTTTCATTCTTCCCACCATTTTGATTCTCCTGGTAAAGAGCACAGTACTATAAAAATAAATGCATAAATAAGGACACCTAGTATTTCCTAACTATTTTCAGTACTTAACACTAAAAGATAATATTGTCTATAGGGAAATTCATGAAAACTGTGTGGAGCTTCAGACTTGTAAATGTATTTACCTGGTAAGCCTCTGCTTGTTATTTTATTACTGGGAGTAGAAAGTGTTCCTGTTTTATAGCTCTCTTGAAGGTTCAGAAATTTAAACAAATTGTTTTTTTTCCTTTCTACGACCATATAATTTATCAAGCCAGGGCTTTTCTCAGTTTATTACATTATTTTTCCATGCATGAAAATCCATTTGCTGCTCTGCTTCTTATTGAAAATGGTAATTTCCTGGGTGGATGCACATCTGTTATCATATCAGAGTCCAGTATGATGAGTCTGAGTGCAAAACAGTAACACACCCACCTCTTTTCAATGACACTAGAGCAATGGTAATATTCTCTTTGTTTCTAGTTTAATGAAACAAAACCAAGAAAATAAAAAAAATTAAAACCTTTCAACATTGGATGACATTGAGAATCATTTCCACTCTTTTTTTATGTCTTTTAAGTTTCTTTTCAAAGTCACAGAATTGTAGAATCACTTAGGTTGGAAAGAACTTTTAAGATCATCAAGTGCAATCATAAACCAAACACTGCCAAGTGCACCACTAAGTCATGTCCCTAAGTGCCACATCTATACTTCCACTACTCAATCACTTCTCTGGGCAGCTTGTTTCAATGCTTGACAACCCTTTTGGTGAAGACATTTTTCCCAATACCCAATCTGAATCTCCCCTGGCATAACTTGAGGTAATTTTCTCTCATCCTATCACTTGTTACTTGGAAGAAGAGACAACACCCACCTCACTACAACCTCCTTTCAGGTAGTTGTAGAGGGCAATAAGGTCTCCCCTGAGCCTATAGTCCCATAGTTATCAAAACTTATTCCTACTTCTATATAGGAAAATACCTGATAAAAAGTTATTAACATACAGTACAAATACTGTGGGGAATGGATTCTGCTTGGCTAATAGAATCAGAGAGTAATTTAGGTTGGAAGGGACCTCTGGAGATCATCCTGTCCAAACTCCTGCTCAAACAGTACCAACTCCAGCAGGCTGCCCAGGGCCTCTCCTGTTGAGTTTTGAACATCTCCAAGAACAAAAATTTCACAACTTTTCTTGGCAACCTTTTGCCATGTTTAACAAAATCATTAAACAAAATCCATAATGCAGTTAAGAGGAAAGTTCTACATATCTAGAGAAAATAAAAATGGCAACACTTAGAGAAAGTTTCATTTCTCCTAAGTGAGAACCAACCATCTGACAGAAACTAAAGAAACCAAGTGTACTCTGATAATTGTCTAGACTACCTTAATAGCACAGGAAAAGAAAGGAGAGTGGTACTGAGTAGATATTTCATCCTGTCTACATTTTAGCTAGATTCAAAGACAGAATGGGGCAAAGAGTGTTTCTGTCCATGTTTCTTACAGTAATTCCTATCACCTCACTTACAAGGTAAAAGAAAAAAACTGCCCTTAAGTTCCTTTTTTCTCTCTGCCATCATAACACACTCTCACAATACTGTTTCAGGGAGGTCTCTGAGAACATAAAACTTGAATCTTAAACACGAAAAAAATGAGTCAGATTATATACATGCTACATAGCAGGATAATACACCAACACAATAACAGAAGCTCAATGAGAATTTTGCTGTTGACCTTATGGGTAGAAATCCCCTAGCATCAGGGAGAACATGACAAAGAAAACAAAGCTCTTTTTGTATTAAAAATTTGTGTCTGAGAATATGTGTTAGGTGGACAAAGTAAAAAAAAACTTTAAAAAAATTATACCTTTAATGAAACATTTATGTGAGCACCTTTCAGAGTAGAAATATATATATAAAAATAAAATTATTCTTTCTGAAGTCAAGAAAGCTTCCAGATTATTGAAAATAAATGCATTTGTATTTGTAGCGCTACATGAAGTGTTAATCCAGTTTAAAGTTTACTCATGCAATCTTTATTATTTAGTGAGAAACAGTACATTCAAAAGAAAAGTCACCTTCAGTAATTTCCAGGGAATTTTTTAAAGGAGAACACTTGCACCAAAAAGGATTTTCAATAAGTTGAATTTCCTTCCATTCCTTCAGAAAGTCAGAATGACAGGAGAGCCATTTCAAGAGGTTTCTGTACAAAACCATATTTTGTACAGAACATGGAGCTCACAAGATTGTAAGAAGTCATGGGCATGGATGAAAACATCTAGAAAACAGAAGGTTTAACTATCTCAGCTCGTGATTTTGAAGCCCTGCAGTTGCTTTCAGCAACCCACCAATTAGTCTTAATAAGACAGCAAACATCCCATGGGGAAATACAGACAAGAATAATTGACAGCATGCACCTGCTTCTATAGGGAAAAAGAACACCTACCCATACCAAGGAGAATATTAGAAAGCATGTAAGCTAGACTACCGTGTCCCCAGAGCCCATATGTGGGCTTTCGCAGTTTTTGAATCTGTACGACCTTTAATGGATCTTTTGTGCAAATGAACATCTTTCATTTTCTGTTTGATATCAGGTAGCAGCAATTTCCTGCGTGAACGCAGAATGCATTTTTAATTGCTGCAAAGATTGTTTACACTAGGCTAAAAACATTAACTTGCTAACAAGTAGTTTTGTCAATAGTTTTGAACCTAGCATATATTCTAATCCTGATTTCTTAAAACAGTTTTATTCAGAATAAGGTAAACTCATCCTGTGTGATAACGCTGTTTTTCCTCCTACAGCAGAAGTATAAGGAATCCATAAAGAGCTCAGAAAAGTTTATTTTAGACTATATTAGGAAGCCATGAATAACCTTTTCTAAAGTGTGCGAATTTGCAAACCAACCGCTCCACAAGAAACATCAAGTTGTTCTGGGGACTGTAATGCTAACATGATGCAGAGCATCCTCTGTGAAGTATACTGCTTCTGGTTTGATCGAGGTTAGTATTTGAAAAATCACTTCCAATACATATTCTGTGTTCTTTTTGTGAGATGGACTCATGTTCTCAGACCAGATTCTTCATAAGAAATAACCATGCCAAGAGAATCACAATACCTCTTACATCCTGTGTCAATTATTTCAGGTACACTGGGAAATTAAATTCTTCAACACAGTGTTTCCAAATAAAAGACAGAATATCACCTACTATTCAACACTTGGAAACACACAGCTTTGTTCTTTATATGTTCTCTTGTTGAAATCATAACTTTATTCTGACAGACTGATGGGTCTTTAGCATTACACTAAAGAAGTGTGAAGTAAAACCTCACAGCAAAAAAGTATTTTGACAGTATGCTTGAAAAGGTTTTAAACTGTGTAAGTAGCCAGGGAAATAGTCTTTCTTCTTTTATTGGTATGTATTTTCTCATTACCCTTGCAATTCACTTTCATTTCACTGCTTGTAAATATACTCCTGCAAATCCTTAGACCTTTCTACTAAAAGACATGAATTCAGGTCATTTTTATTGTAGTATTTTCTATTGGTCTTATTGTAGCTAGAAAAGCACAGAACTTAGCACAGCTTCTTTTATCCTGTTTTTCAACACTCTGTCAAGCAAAGTATAGATGACAATAGTATCTGAAGACTTTATTGAAAGATTAATGGGCCCATCTGTCAGTACGCTTGTTCCCTAGTCACATGTTAGCCTGAGTATTGGCATCTACAAAGCATCTGATACACTGAAGTTTATCTCCACTATACACCAAAAACTGCCAGAGAAACTGAGGCAGGCTGGAGGTCCTAAAATTGCAGAGGTGTAAGGAAGGGGATTCTGCTATCATGCAACCAATATAAACCATATATTTAAAAAAAAAAAAAAAATAAAAAAATTAAGCTAATTTCCAGAATTGTTTACTAAATCTGGAAGAAAATAACAGAAGAAATCTGAGCAAATTAAAACATACTATTAAGACCTTCTCTTTCAGGAGTGTTTGAATTGCAGAAATAGACTTTCAGGAAGAGAGAGAAGAAACTAGAAAAGCTGATGCAGTGATCTCTCTGACATACAGCTGAGGTCGTATGGCTGCACAGCCCATCACACCCTGCCCCATGTACAGAGGTCAGCTGTGACCTGCTCTATTCCCTTCATCAGGGGCCAGAGGCAGCAGGAAGACAGAGAGCATTTTAGAAACTGGCATCTTCAAACAAAACAGATACAGCAAAAGTGAAGTATTTTCTCTGCTGCCACATGATTGTTTCATTATTTCCCTGCAGATCTGCTGAAAGTCAGTAGGAACTGGGAGCCTAATTCTCTCTTTTGCCCTCCAAAGGTGCTCTGCCTTGGGCCATACTGTGTGATTATTACACAAAAAATCACTTTCAGGTCGTTTGCTACAAATTGAACAGACTACAATATTAGATAAAACTTTAGTCTTTGCTAGTAGAATTAGAAAATAATTTTATTATGCTCTATTATACCATATTTCAATGACTTCCTACCACACCTAATAATGAAGTCAGGCAGTTTTGCACATATTATTTTAATTTTCTTTATGGTAAGAAATACTCTAAGAAGAACCCCTTAAACATTATTAGTCAAAAAGAATTATAATTAAAACATAAATATCTGTACAGAGAAAACAGAAAGGTTTTAGTACAGGAAAAACAAACTAAAAAACTGCATTAGCTGAGGTTAATACTGCTGCAGAATTTGCTGAAAAATAAACTTTTGAGGGTCTGACCTTTCACTCTGAAAAAGCAACAGCTATAATCCCTGGTCACATATGGCCTTCCATTGCTCTTAAACCAAGCCTTTCAGAAGTGATTTGATTTAGATATCTATTTAGATTTCCTTTTATATATCTATTTTTATTTCCAATATTAATTGTTCATGATCTAAAATGCATACTCTTTAATACCTGATGCTGGTATTTAAATATCTAGTTCCATTTCATAAAATCATAGGGCTAAAGAAAATACCAAGAGGTCAAAGTCCATTCCTCACCAGGTGTCAGGATCAGAATAGTCACATGAACCTTAACCAATGTTTGTCTAATTTGCTCTTAAAGACTATCAGCTCTCAAGATTCCTGTCTCCTCAGTCAGTCCTTTCCAGTTTTTCATCAACTGTAAAAGGTGGCAGGGTGAGAAACCCCTGAAGATTTTCAAAATTTTCTGGACAGCTACTTGAACAACTATAACTAAACTAATCAAAGGTTTCTCTGTAACTGCGTAAATCACTTCAGGCTAAAAGCCTATATATTTTTGTAATTATGTTCAATAATTTGTATCATGCTAATTATCTGAATGCTTCATGATATTCAAGATTATTTTTTTTATTTAGAAGATAAACACCTTTTTTTCTTATGAAAAATTATTTAAATTATATCTCTGTGCAGGAAAGGAAAAAAATTTTTAGGACATCCACACGACCAGAAGACAAGAGAAATCAGGCAATTCTAACACGTTTAACTGGTGCAGCATCCTGAAAAGGTAATTAACAACATTCTAATACTTAAATTCCACTTAATATCAAGAAAAAAATTGTGAGAAAATAATATAGAATTATTATCAACAAGTTGTTTCTACCACTGGAGATTTCTGAAGTCTGATTCTGCCTGTCAAAATCTGATTCCATCTCATTTCTAACGTTAATATCCAGAAATTTCCATCTTTCAACATAAGACTATGATATATTAAATACTGAGTTAAAGCTGGAAGAGCATGGATACCATAATTATGTCAAAGCAAGTTTCATGAGTCAAGGAAATACTGAACTCTTTCATTGTACAATCACAAGGATAATAATAAATGAGAAGGTACAAAGAACTTGAGTGTGTAAACACTCTAGCCTAATCCTGTGTGATATTGGTGTTATAAATATATATACTATGTAATTTACAAGGTATACATTTTAACATGCACACTCTGAATAGAGGAAATTATTTTTAAAAGTATTTCAGTAAGGGGGGGAAGGGAAAGTAAAGAGTTATTTTACATTTTCTCTTATAATACACATGCTACCCTTTGAATGTAGTACCTTTAATCTCCAGTCCCTCTTCAGGCCAAGTCATTTATGATTAAAAAGACCAAACAGTTCTTGCTTAATCAGCAAGTCCATTGCCCAACTCCTGACACACAAGTCTGATCAGCTCCTCTTGATCAAGTAATTGCACCCAAACTGGCTACTGAGAAAGGTCAATGGCTAGCTGAATTACCTGTTATGGCACAAAAGTCTCCAGTAAATAGTATACAACACAGCTGAGACAGGGAGAAAGATATCTATCATCCCAGTGTTCGATCTGGGCTATTAATTTATATACTCTGTCTTCATAACTCTTCATTTATTTTCAGTGGAAAGTGGTAGGGTTCCCCAGAGACATATTCAGGGCTTGCATGTCTGGTTCCTGCTCCAACACACTGCCTCAAGGAACCTCTCGCTCTTCATTGACAGCAGGGGAAGATGAGTCAACCTAACCTTCAAGTTTAGGTGCCTACAATAGACACTGCAAAAAACCTCCTCAAAACCATAAAAATGAAAAATCAGGCTACTTTGGTCTCTCCTATTTGTAGATTATTTCACTCTTACCATCAGGGAACTCTCTCTCCATTTGAACTGACTTCCTTCTGAAGTCCTAGTGTGCCTGTCTGATAAAGCACCTACATACTGGAGCTACACACTTCTCCCTGTTCAAGACCCTCTCCTTGAGTAATAGTTGTTTCTTATTTAGGAATCTTAATTTGGGAGTCCCAGGGGATGGGATCTCATGGACTTTGATACAAAAGCTGGGAACTACAACCAGACTTTTCTGAGCTTCTGCAAGGCAACTTAGCAGAAGTACCTAAAAGACTTAGGCACCTCCAAGTTTTTGCCAACAGAGGAACACCGGGTTTAGAGTATTAGAAGTGTTTGATGCTTCTGAGTGGTGGTCTCCACAATACAGCTTGTTCCATTCCAAGACAAGGATATCCCACATGAGGTATGACAACTTCTCTTTCGGTGTCTGAATAAACAATTTAATATATCTGGTAAGTCACATACCAATACTAGTCTTGTCATACACTAACAAAATTAAAACAAGCAACGCAGCTGTGGACCCTATGATAGAAGCTGTTTCCAGAATCCAGATTTTAAGTTGTTTGGGTTTTTTTCTAACATCAGTTCCAGAATCTAAAGAAAGTTGGTGTCTATCGTGGAAAGAAAATGGCATTCCTGAGCAGATCTATTGTGGCTCTTGTCTCACCCAAGATGATACAGAAAGAACAAAAATATCCCTCATAAAGTATATTTGTGAAACTCTGAAAAGTCATTCTAGAATCAAAAAGGAAGTTCATTGTATCCTTCACATGTAACTATTGCTGTGAATTACTGTTTTGAGGGCAAAACTCAGCATTGCTATAGAATGATAAACAGCACTTAACGTACTTTAGAAAATGTTCAATAAGGGGTATTCTATCAGAGAAGTAGATTTATAAAATAACCAATTTTCAAAGAAAAGCATGTTTACAGTGTCTCTCTAATATGATATTGTTAACCCCTAAAGAGAGGAAGTTATAAAGCAAAAATAACTAATTAACATAGTTCTTGTGAGGGGAAGTTGCACTAAGCTATTGGACAGCATGCAAACACCAGACCACATTAATCATGCCTTCAGCTAAAAGATTAGAAAAACAGAAGAAGCAAAGTTCTTGGAAGAGCTACTGGACATATATGTGAGAGATGTTAATAATATCAGTAGTTACCAGTTCATACAGAGAAAGTCCAAGCAGAATTTACCTACTTATCTTGTTTTATATATATATATATAGGGTCACTTACCTTGTTACTCTGGTAACTGTGTCACATAAAACCTAACATGCCTTCACTTACTACTTTACAACAGTTATGATATATGTGCAGCTAGCTTTCAACTTACAGTTTTATGAACTGTAAAGAAAACAATGCTCCAAAAAGGTTATTTTTTCATCATCCTCCTTTTTATACAGGCTTAAACTTCAAAGGCATATCATCACAAGCTTTTAATTTTTATCATGTACTTGGGTGTGGTTTTCTCTTTCACTCAGTTGTTTAGCATTGAAAATACAGTGGCTTTGCAAGTGGAGAACTGAATGACAGTGAGATTTATGTAACACATAGGTATAGAAATGAGTCCTACCAAACTATTTGTAGTCTAAAGAATGAACAGTTTTCAGTGAAGTACTTTGTCTTTAAAGAAATTGAATTGCTTGAAATACAACTGCTTTTATGCATTACACCCCAGATTCTCATCTTTTTCTGGAATGTTTCAGTGGATTCAAGAAAGTTCATCATTCAAAAGATCTGTCATTACAAGTTTGGACATTTTAGTGTAATTTTGGAACTATGTGTCCTGGGATCCTTCATGGCATAATGCTTTTGGGTATTTATTAAGGCTGTGCTCAAGACTGTCCAAGAGACTGAAGAAATTCACAGGAGTGTTATTTTTATACTGCCAGCATTTATCATTTTTCACAGAATTAGTGCGGTAGTCCACCTCCAAAAGTAGTGCTCTCTTATGTTTCACAGAAATCAAATATTTTCCCAATATCTTACATTAAAATCTCATCAAAGATACTGTAAAACCAGTTTGGAGTTTTCCAGTCAAAATGTTATGAAATCCCAGAACAGCAAGTTTGCTAATTATGTGGTATATTACTATGAAAGAAGCGAGAATTGTTGAGAATAAATTACATCACATTTTGTTTCTCTGCTCTGTTGGAATTCTCTTGGGGTTCATTAGTAGATAGTTACAGAAAACAGGCATCCCAGAGAATGTACTGGAGAACATCATTTTCCTTAATTATTCCCTAACTAGCCTGCACAGGTTGAACTTGAGGTGAAGGCAATAGACTTCCACAGCCTGATATTTAAGTAGATATTTTACTTGCTTTCAATTATACTTATGTCCTGACGGTACTAATGAGTAAAGTGTATTATTCATAAAATGCATTTACATTTTGTATTAGGAGGCAACAGACCTTTCAGATCATCCTGACACAGTCTGGAATTTCCAAATATTCCCTTTAAGCTCTGGTCATTTGTATTTCCAGGAAGCAGCAAGTAAAAACTTGAGAAAATTACAAAAGAAATAAGGGAGGATCTCAAACCTGCCTGTCTCTTTTTCTGAGAAAGATTTTGGTCCAGCCATTATGAAAGAGCCTGAGTGTTCACGTATCAAATCAACAGCAACAACAACTTTCCTAGGGAAGTGAAAGAAATCCATGATAGCTCTTCAAACTACTAAAATACATAAGCATAAGCTTTTAAGCTTACAGTTCATCACTTGAAAAAAAAATTGTAAAGAGAAAAAGATACAGGACAAATAATTTTTATGACTGAACTTTTTTTTTAATGATGCAATTTTATCACATAGGAAGTGTTCTGAATATCAAAATCTGTTGATCAAGCACCTTTGCAGTCAACAGATGGCTCCTATGAAATGGGAAAGTTATTTAAGACTTATAAATTAAATATGGAACTGCTTTTGTTTTCACTGATGATGCTGTTCTTTTCAGTGATCATGAATGAAGTTGAAACAGAGACCATTCTTTTGCTGCAACAACATCTAATTCCATAATGTCCATTATGCCAAACCAAGGGCAGCAGTATCCATTTATGCGCTCAACATATGTCAAGGAACATGTTGCAAACAGTTTTTACAAGGCAACAGATGGAGAACACCTTTATTTCCTTACAGTTCATCTGCCTCCTCTTCTTGTCCATGAACTTACAGTTTTGAATCTGTTAGCTGATAGTATAGCCCTTTGAAACGTATCTATTTGGCACTGTTGGTAAAAGACTGAGAAAATATTCATTTTGATGTGGTTCAGTATCTATTATAGGAAAGTAATTTTACTTACCCTGGTGTTACTATGAAGGAAATTTTCTTAAGTTTAGATCCTACATGGCAGCATTTTAATAGTGTGACCACAGAATTAAAATTTAATAGCAAGTTCCACTAGAAGATGGAGCTCTGTGATAGACAGCCTCAATTCAACACATCCTATACAAGCCCTCCTCATCAGCTCTGAGGTCTGCATCCAGGTGGGGATTAACTGTGCCATGCTGCAGACTCCTGAGTTGGATCCACGGAAAGCCATCCTGTATCTCAAAGTGAAGTAATGCATGTCATGTATAACCCTGCACTAATTCAAAGTGGCTAAGGCAAAGTCACCTCCAGAGCCCCTGTGCTACTACCTTGAACTCCAGGGAACACGGCAACCAGCACAGGGCCAATTCAGTGTGGCTGACACCCAGTTAGACATACCAAACCAGCCAAAACTAAGTTCACCTCTAATGAAAAGCACTCAGTGGCCTGAGGAACAGAAAGAGCTACTAAAAAAGTTTATTCTTGAACATCCCGAATTAAATCCTCTCTCTCAAAGCTGCTCTGATGATAGGTTCAACTCCATAAAAGTTACCTAAGTCTTAAATAAATGTAGTTCCAAAGTACACTTCATCAAAATCACATGTGAAATAGAAGGGATCCATTCAGACAACAGATAAATATTTGACTCATCTGCATGCTTACAAAACATTGGTACAAGTGTTTAAAGCAGAGCCTATAAGGCAGGCAAAGGCAACTTCTTGCTGGAGGAGAGACAGAAGCTGTGGTAGAATGTGAAACTGTGATCCAGGGTACACACACCTATTTTTTGCATGTCCTGCAGCACAAGCAATAGCACTAGTACATTTCCTTCAGCAGACCTTGTGCAAGGGTGGATTATGCTGAGTATCCTGGTGCAGCAGAATTAAATGTATTGCAGGATTGCCCAGAGTACCCTGGCTATTATAAAGATGCTATATGACCAGTATAGAAGCCTGTCCTCATATGGGTTAACAGTGGGGAGTCCAACATTTAACATTTACTCTGGCAATTTCACAAACAAAAACTATTGAGTTTACACAAGTGTCCTGGGGCTGCAAAACTTCACATTACGGTGCGGTGGCTAATCTGTCCCTGCTCAGAGCATTCGAAATGATGCAAAGTTTATTACTAACTACAGGGAATGTAAGTGGCTTAGAATATCTGAAATATATGAGAGGCACAGAGTAACTCAGATTCCCTGTCTCTTTTGCTGATAAAGGCAGAAAGGGAAGGGATGCCTGTAATCTCCTCAGCACTGCCTCTCTGCTCTTCCTCACCAGTCTCAAGTCTCCTATTCAAAACACATAGGTGGAATAGCAGAAATGAAAAAGGCTTGCACAAATGAAACAATAAATGAGAAGTGAAATAGTTTTATGCTTTATTGATAACTATTAAGCAAATTGATTTACATAATTTTGTTCAAAAGATCAGAAGAATATCTGCCAAAATACCAACACACTTACATTATGTTTAAAGCTCAACATTTTAGCTCTCACATATTTGAAAGCACAATAGTTGAAGACAGAGATGAAAGACCATATTGTGTGTCTGACAATTATATTGCCTTACTCATATCAAGTTACAATATTCTATTCAAATTAACGTTTAGTTAAAAAGCCCATCTATGACAGAAAGAGAAATCAGTTTCTTGAACAGAGGTTTGCAAAGCTTCCTTCCCTCTGAAACCTTCCATTTGGGATCAGTCAGCCAAGATCCTCGCTTCTCTGGGCCTGTCTGGCATCACCTTCTCCTGCCATTATGCACGAGAAAGACACCAGCTAGGGCCTGTCCATTTTGGTGTACAGAGATTACTTTGGTTCCTGTTCTGTCTGTGTAAATGGCAACATACCTGGATGGTAACACAGACACTGGAAATAACTATGCCACAGGGCGTTAGCCACCATCCAAGAGTCAGTGTAGAGATACAGTACTGGCCACTTTTCTCGTCCAGCAATCTTTAGGGTTAGTTGGATCGCTTTTACTTCTGCAAACTGACTTGACTCGCCCTCTCCTTCAGTGGCCTCAACGACTTGTCTTGTGGGACGCCACACAGCAGCTTTCCACTTTCGATGGTTTCCTACCACACGACAGGATCCATCAGTAAACAGAGCATACCGCCTTTCATCTTCTGGTATATATGGTGGTGCTTCTTGGGCACGAGCCACCTCCTCAGGCAGTGCTCCAAAATCTCTACCTTCTGGCCAGTCCATGATCTCTTCCAGGATTCCTGGACGGTTGGGTTTTCCCAGTCGAGCTCGTTGCGTGATTAACGCTACCCATTTACTCCAGATAGCACTGGTTGCATGGTGTGTAGAAGGGATGTTTCCTTTGAACATCCAATGTAGTACAGGCAATCGCGGTGCCAAGAGGAGCTGTGCTTCTGTACCAACAACTTCGGAAGCGGCTCGAATCCCCTCATATGCTGCCAGTATCTCCTTTTCAGTTGGAGTGTAGTGGGCTTCTGATCCTCGATATCCCCGGCTCCAAAATCCTAATGGTTGACCCCAAGTTTCACCTGGTATCTTCTGCCAGAGGCTCCATGTGAGGCCATGCTCCCCAGTTGATGTGTAAAGTACATTTTGCACATCTGGTCCTGTCCGAACAGGCCCAAGAGCTACCGCCCGAGCTATCTCCTGTTTGATGTGCTCAAAGGCTTGTTGTTGCTCAAGACCCCACTCAAAATTGTTCTTCTTTCGGGTTACTTGATAGAGAGGGCTCACCAGCTGACTGTAACCTGGAATGTGCATCCTCCAAAATCCCACAAGTCCTAAGAAAGCTTGTGTTTCCTTCTTGTTGGTCGGTGGAGACATAGCTGCTATCTTGTTGACAACCTCCATAGGCACATGGCGGCGTCCATCTTGCCATTTTATTCCCAAGAACTGAATCTCCTGTGCTGGTCCCTTGACCTTGCTTTTCTTTATGGCAAACCCAGCTCTCAGAAGAATCTCAATTACTTTTTGTCCTTTCTTGAACACTTCTTCTGCCTTGTTGCCCCACACAATGATGTCATCGATGTACCGTAGATGTTCAGGGGCATCACCCTTTTCCAGTGCAGTTTGAATTAGTCCATGACAAATAGTGGGGCTGTGCTTCCACCCCTGGGGTAGTCGATTCCGGGTATATCGGACACCCCTCCACGTGAAAGCAAACTCTGGCCTGCACTCTTCTGCCAAAGGAATTGAAAAGAATGCATTGGCGATGTTGATTGTGGCATACCACTTGGCTGCCTTTGACTCCAGTTCATATTGGAGCTCTAACATATCTGGTACAGCAGCACTCAGTGGTGGCGTCACTTCGTTCAGGCCACGATAGTCTACTGTCAACCTCCACCCTCCGTCAGACTTTCGCACTGGCCATATTGGGCTATTAAAAGGCGAATGTGTCTTACTGATGACACCTTGGGTCTCCAGTTGACGGATCAGTTCTTGGATGGGAGCCAGAGAGTCGGTTCGTGCGATACTGCCGTCGGTGCACGGTCCTCATAGCAATTGGCACCTGTTGTTCTTCAACTCGCAGCAGTCCTACAACAAAAGGATCTTCTGAGAGACCAGGCAGATTAGACAAATGTTTGACCTTCTCTGTGTTCACACGGGCCACACCAAAAGCCCATCGGTATCCTTTTGGGTCTTTGAAATACCCCCTCTTGAGGTAGTCAATGCCCAAGATACAAGGGGCTTCTGGGCCAGTTACAATGGGATGTTTTTCCCACTTGTCCCTGGTCAAGCTAACCTCGGCCTCCAGTACTGACACTTCTTGACATCCGCCTGTCAATCCTGAGATCCAGATAGGTTCTGCCCCTCTATAACTTGATGGCATTAATGTACACTGTGCCCCGGTGTTGATTAAAGCCTGGTACTTCTGTGGATTTTATGTGCCAGGCCATCAAATCCACACTGTCCAATACACCCGATCATCCCTTTCCTCCTCCTGGCTGGAGGCAGGGGCCCTCTATTCCTGTTCTTGGTCAGAGTATTCACTGTCTGACCCTTGCTGTGCCAGGCCGGAAACTCCTTCATCAGGGCCAAGGGAGGTGATCTCAGTCTTCCTGTATCTGGGAGATCGCTGATTACTTTCTTGCGGTTTCACACCAGCTACATTAACAACCTTCTTGGATGTCTTCTTCTTGGCAGGGGTCTTTCCTCACAATTCATGTACACAAGCTTCCAACTTGAAGGTGGGTTGACCATCCCACTTCCTCATGTCCTCCCCCTGGTCACGCAGGAAGAACCAAAGTTCGCCACGTGTCATGCGCCTAGGTTTCCCTTTCCCTCTGACTGGGGTAGAAGAGAACTGATTTCTTGGGGTGCTTCTGACATCTAAGGCACTCGCCCGTAGACATGAGGAGGTACCAAGACTCTCTTCAAAGTTCTGAAGCCAGGAAGAGACTGCCTCCACAGCTGGTGTACATCTTAGTCCTTCTCCCACATCCATTTCTGGATAGTACATCGCAGCCAAGCCGGCAGAATACGAGGATGGTGCACCTTTAATCACCTTCCTCCACATGGCCCGTGTGCACAGGACATCCTCTGGATTTTTAGGGGCTTCATCATTATCTGGATCACTACAGATGACTTCCAGCACTGCTAATTCTCTCAGGTACTGGACACCTTCATCCGCAGTAGCCCACTTCCCTGGGGAGTTGTCCGTAAGATCTTCCTTGAAAAGATATCTTGCTTTAACACTTGAAAGGAGCCGTCTCCACAGACTGCAAATTCCTGTTTCTTTTCCAATTACCCTTTCAATTCCTCGATCTCTAGCAAGGGAACCCAGCTGTTGGGCTTCCTTACCTTCCAGCTGTTGAGCATCAGCCCCATTATCCCAGCATCGAAGCAGTCAGGCAGCAATCCGCTCACCCGGCTGGCGGCTATAGTCTTTCCGCAGATCTCGCAGTTCTGATGATGTCAGGGACCGGGTAGTTTCTGCCTCCTATTTGAGTTCTGTTATTCCCTCTTCTGACCCCTTTGCTGAAGGACCCGCTTCTTCCTCTTCTTTCTCGTCCCTTATTAATCGAGGGTATGGACCTGTTGTTCTCCTTGTCCACTGTTTCTTTTTTACTACTGGGGCAATCTCTGCTGTTGTTGTTTTTGTGTGAGTTCCCATTTCCACCACAGTCCTTTGAGAGCACTGAACTGCAGCTCGATAAGCATAGGCCAGGCCCCAGTACAGCGCTAGGAGTTGCTGATTTTCATCGGGATAGACAAGGCACCCTTCTATAAGGTGTTGTGTCAATTTTGCGGGGTCGCTTGCCTGTTCAGGGGTAAGTTCCCAGGCTACAGGAGGTGATAACCGTCCTAGGAATCTGCCCAAATCCTTCCACTCCCCCTGCCACCCAGGGACAGGCCGCCTCAGGGCACATTTTGGTATTCTCTCACCCAAAATTTGCCTTCTCTTACACCAAAAACCTAACGAGCTCCACACAGCCCACAATAGGCGAATAGCATTAATGAACAGTATCAAAGAGCTAACATAAGGATTAAAAAGTACGTCGGGAGCTTGCAGAATAAAACCACTCATGATGTTCCCAATTTCTTCCAGCATGTTCCCGAGCTTAGCAAAATAAAGATAAGCAGAGCAATAAACAAACCCGTGACCAGAACAAGAGCTTGTTGCTTACTAACTGCTATAGCTATAGCACAATTAATATAAAACTGCCGTTGTCCCACCCCACATTGGGCACCAAAAAAGACTGTGGTGGTTTGACCTTGGCTAAATGCCAGGTACCCACCAAGTCGCTCTATCACTTCCCTCCCCTTCCTCTTTCTTTCTCAACAGGGCAAAGAGGGGAAAGAAAATAAGATAGGAAAAAAAAAAAACCAACCCTTGTGGGTAAAACAACAGCAGTTTTAATATAAGCAAAGCGAAGCAAAGGTCCACGTGCAGAAGAAAAAAAAAGAAAACAGATTTATTCTCTACTTCCCATGAACAGGCGATGTCGGGCCTTCTCAGGAAGCAGGGCTCCAATACGCGTAGTGGTTGCCTCGGAGGACCAAGGGTGACTCCACCCCCTTCCTCCTTTCTCCCAGCTTTATACTGAGCAGACGTCATACGGTATGGAATATCCCTTTGGTCAGTTCGGGTCAGCTGTCCTGGTTGTGTCCCCTCCCAAGATCTTGCCCACCCCGTCCCACTGTGGGGGGAAATGTCAGAAGGAGCCTTGGTGCTGTGTAAGCACTACTCAGCAGTAGCCACAACACCAGTGTGCTATCAACACCCTGCCAGCTCCCAACATAAAACACAGCACCATGAGGGCTGCTACAGGGGAAAACCAATTCTGGCTCAGCCAGACCCGGTACAGTGGGCAAAGAATGTCTGAAACGTTATTTATGAAATCTTTGATTCTGAGTTAAAAAAAAATCTAATCACTCTGAGAACAGTAATTTTGTCATGAAGTATGATCTAATGGGCAAAACAAACAGATAATGAGGCCCACTTCCAATGATTTGATCAATTGATCAATTAGCCGAGTGCCCTCAAAAGAAGACCACAAAGAAAGCATCTGGAAAAGATAAAATGTTTTTGGTAGCAAGTATATATACACCCTCATAAAACAAAAAAAAAACCACAAAAACCAAACAACCAGAGCTGGTTTTGTTTATTTAAAGAAAAAATACGTCAGCAGAACAGAAACTGGAGAACTCCTGATATTTAGAAAAGGATCAACAGCATTTCTCAGGAACTATACTGTTCGGATGTTACCATACCTCTTCCATAATGTACAATGTGGACACCCTCTACTCAGTATTGACTGTCCATCCTAAATACTCCCTTCCCAGATCTGAGACACGAATGCCACAGACATTATTCTCCTTAGAGATGCCAGTACTTTTTCATTTCCTCTTTCATTACCTTGCCATGCCCCCTGCCCCAGCCAGTCATTCCTGTGTCACACCCTCAGTAATGGCAGAGCTGCTTTATTACCACCAACAAGCAAAACACAACAGATCCAGAATTAAACTAACTATACAAAACCGGACTGAACAAACAAATTCAAAAATGCCACCAAAAAAAATATCCAGAAAACCCCAACTTTAGGTCTGTTTCTTTCTGTTGTCTTTCAGTCTAGCTGTCCTTCTCTATTGACAGGCCTTATCTGGAAGATCATAATCTAAATAAAACAAGATGTTCTGATGTTGAGAGCCCTCTCTTTGTGTGCATGAAGCCTGCAAGGTTTTCTGCCCCTGCCCATTGTGAGGTAAAATGTATCACAATCTACAGAGGACTCTTGTCTCTAACACAAGCAGACACAAGGTCTTCAGGGCAGCAGTGTTGTCTTATTCCTTTTGCCACCTCTGAGCAAGTTGAGCATCTACCTGGCAGATAGGAGAGAATAGCAAAGAACAGCACAGACATAATGCTATGGTTTTCTTTATTCTCTGAGTAACCCAAACGCTTCACAGAGCACTTCATGGTGAGCCTCACTCCTTTTAGGATAGTCATCAGCTCTATCGGCATTTTTTTTCTGTAAGGATATTGGAATGTTATTAAGGAGTTCATTACCTGTTCCTACTATTCTAAAGTGGGCTCCATTTGAGGCAATATTTTATCTTTCATAAGAAAAACATGCTTGAATATGCTTGTAACTATTAAAGCTATCACATTCATCTGCTGGAAACAATACCCAAAGTCCCAATGTTGGTATTACCAAGCCATGATTTGGAGTATATAAGGATATAAAAAATGTGTTCCTTGATTAATTCATAAATGAAGATGGATAACTGAAGAGAAGTTGACATTAAACAAAGCAATCTTCAGGGAACATCCTGAGTTCTTGTCTGCTCTACTGGGAAATATTCTGCAGGACTCAAAAAACCTTGTTTATCAAGGTAAATATGTCAATAAGAAGTTATTCAGACATAGCCTGAACACAATAAGGCTTTTAAAAACAACCCACTTAAGGTATTGTGAGGACTCTTCCCCAGAGAAAACCATTCAGGATGTGATACAAACAACAAATAGAAGTAATCAAGCTGTAAAATGATAGAAGAACAAACAAACAAACAAAAAAAAAAAAAGAAAGAAAAAAAGAAAAAGACAAGGACAGATACACAATTTTCTTTAGAAACAAAAACATTAGTAAAAACTGGGTCCAGTTGGTCTACCCTGGGACTTTCCTACTTGCCTTCCTACCTCCTTTCTGTCTTGGCAATTCCACCCCTACCTCTGCCATCATTTTGCAGCTCCAGCCTCTCCTTCTTCTCTCCTCCCACACATGATGGGTCTTTCTTTTCCTTGCATCAGTCTTACACCTCCGTCTATACCATAGGTGCTGTCATCTGAATGAGGAAGGAGAGGAGGAACAACCTGAGAATAAAAATAGTCTAGAAAGTCAGGGAGGGATCTGGAAGGCTTTGGAAAGCTATGCTTGCTTCTGTTAGGATAGAGGCAGGTGGGGGTGGGAGAGATGATGCTGGCAGCAATCACAGTTCCACCTATTCCTCCATGGCAGGAGCACTTAAATTTGCCTACCCATGTGCCTACTATCTGATAGGTAGCAAGGGTTCTCAGATGTTCTCTGACTCAGCCAGCCTAAAACAGAGGCAACAGTCAATCATTTCCAGCACCATCTCTGACTCTGAGCAGTAGCCTACTTCACCTAATAGCTAAGGCTATGTACTTAATCCAGATGTTGTAAATTCCTGGATGAAGTTCAACAACTACAGCATCATACTTGTTACCTTACCAGGAAACCACAACATAAAAGATACTATTTCTTTTTCTGTTTTAATTAGAACATACAATTTTAAATTTTATGACAACAACTGTACAAAATTGACAACACAACCAACTGTCAAGGTTGAACAGACACAATGTACAAGCACATGCAGAGATCCTTGCATCTGATTTGATATGCAGCAAGTCTAGAAAATCAAAGCACTAGGATTTGATTCAGTAGTGAGAGTAAAAAAAAAAATTTCAATTCAATAATAATTTCCCCAGTTTTCATATAACACAAACTGAAACAAAGATAGGTGTCATGTCAGAACCTTAAATTAAAGCTAACAGGTTTTTACTCAAACTTATGTTAATTGTCACATTACTTTCCTTAGTCAAATCAGCAGCTACAGCTTTCCCAAAGAAAATTTTTGGCTAGCCAGAGCTGAATGTTTTTTAAATACTTGCTTCTTAATACTTTCATCTTCTTCACTTTAGATAGTCCTATTAGGTCAGCCCAGAACTTTTAGCTAAGTAATCAGACACAACATATGTAAAACAAACATTTACTTCTATTAGTTATTGCTTTCATCACTCAAATGCTGATACAAGCTTTGAACCCAATCCCTCAGAAATCAACACTTTTAATTCCAACAATAAGAGAGACAGCATGCTGTGCACATCCCTAGATGCACAGATCCTACTATGGTAGGATTATCCTCCAGGAAAATCTTTGCAGAAAAAATATTGACATAGAAAACCCTCTATAGAAAGCTTGAGAACTAGTTGATTGTAACCAGCATGATTCAATATGCCCCACTACTTTCTCAGGAAATGGACAGGAATCCAGACAACTTGGAGTAGAATCTAAATCAGAACGACTGTGAATTTCAAAGCTACCCAAAGGACATGCATCTGTGCAGTGGTTTATTAAACCTTTCTACAGTGATAAGAAAAAGGCTTTGGATTTGGCTAGAAGGGAGTGTGGGAGTCTTTTTAATATAAGGCTCCTCCAACTCTCAAATAAAAGGATCATTAGGGCTACACAAAGAAAAATCTGATTTTCAAGCTGCAGAACAATTCTTACTTCTGCTACATGAGATAAAATATGGGTATGAAAATGGCTTCCTTTCATCATCACTTCTTCTGTAGTTCAGATTTAGACTTGTAAGAATGATCTTCCGGGGTGTTTCTTTGCCTGTGAGTTCTTCCCTTCTTCTCAGACATCACATTTTAGAAGCAGTCTCATCATCTCAAATCCAATCTGTTCAAACGTGACCTTTTCTAGCTTAACAATTCCTCTCTTCTGTTTACCTTTTCTAAAGCATTTAACAACTCCACTGCCCTTTCTGTCTCTCAAGATCTCCCATAAAAACAAGCACTTAAAAACTATACTAAAAATCCTCAAGAAAGCTGCTTGGAAACATGACAAAACAGAATTCTTTTGTTTTTCCACCATTATCAGAATAACAGAAAATATGTCATGCTCTACTGCAGGCCCTTATGTCCTTAAGACAGAGTGACATATTCTGGAATCTTGAAAGGTTTGCACCAAGAAAATAATACTGAAGTGTCATCATTAGCACTTACCCTAATTTAGCAAGCCAAAAAGATCGGGTCATATAGAAATTTTGTCATTCTTCTGACAAAAAATAATGCAAAACTCCTTCTCCTAATTAAAAAGTATCTAGCTGTTGTTTCCCATTCACAATAGTTTCAACTGAGAAGAAACTGTTTCTTCTTCAACAGGACTTAAGGGAGTATCTGGCCCCCACCCACATAGAACAGTAATAGCTATTGAAAAAAAAAATCTGTATTTGGTCGTTACTATGGAGATTTCCACAACTTGCAGCTACCAGTGGAATCAAATGGATAGATATGATTGCTATTATACTTTAGAAAGTAAGATATCAGCCTTTGCTTCACTAGTCACTAAGTTTTTCCACTTTGTTTCTGTTATTTTTCCTCCAGTTCCTAGCTTCTAAATGAAATTACCAGTTTATGATAATACTGGTTTCTCTCAAGGTACCACCTCTTCTTCTTCCTCTTCTCTGGGATTTGTTTTATAAATAAGGCTTATTCCCTATATAAGCTAGTTGCTTTTTTAAACAGCATGGTTTTCCCTTCCGATTACAGAACCGGGGCTTTTGGGTCATCTAATTAAATGTTCTTAAACTGCTCCCAATTAATATCACCCTATTTCAGTTTACATTGTCTTCCACCTGAATGGGTTTATAATTGCTTTCTAATTGCTAAATTAGTCCTTTCAAAATACAGAGTAGATATCCATTAATGATCTGAACTATAGCGTATGTGACTCAAGTTAAAACATTGCCTTCTCAAGTTAGGTTTTGCATGTTTCATACTTTATATAGCACTTATCAATTTTCTAGTTTACCTCAGTGTTTTGCTGCAGGAATCAGCTTGCACACTTCATTCATTGTACTATAGTTTTTATAATACTGATCAATGAACATTAATGTAAATAAACACAGCGAGTGTTATTTTCCTACTTATTTTAAGTAGTGAAACTGTGGGTTGAGTAGCAATATAGTCTGTGTTAATAAGAAAGGAGAAATTATAGTTGTCACTGTTTTGTTTTCCAGCTATTTTAGAAGAAGAAAGGGAATTCAGTAGCATATTGTGACACAGAATGAGCACCATTTTAGGGCCATTCAGTCTCTGTTCTAATATTTTCATTTCAGAATAGATGCTGCCTCTCCAAATCCTGACTTGTTAATATTCATTTTCATGTAAGTGATTTTGAAATTGAATGACATACTAAACCACATCATGTATTTTTATCAGCATGTAAGTGAGCAACATAACTGGAATGCTTACTGCCCAGAATGATTTTGGTTACCTTTTTTCTTGCAGAAGAGGACTGTGTTTGAAGCTCTCTTTAGAATCAACAGCAAGAAGTCATCCTGTACTTTCCACAATTTTCATTGATGATATAGAGAGACAATCTAATTTCTTTCTGTGCTTCCATGACCAAATTCTAATGGAGAGATATAAAAATTAGTCCAGAAGGATTCTTCAGCCCTCCTCCAGTTAAGAAGTTTAATAAGAGTTCAAATTATTTAATACACTCTTACTAGTAATTCTTGACAGTGAAATCATTCATAATTTGGACTAATATTAGAAATGGGCACACTTCAAAGGAATAGAAGATTATTTCAGATAAGCACACAAAATCTGAAAGCTCAGGTAGCCATATTAGTGCTGAAAAACTGTCAAATATGCTGCCCAACACTAAAAAACAGGTGTTACAGTGATACTAAAAAGCCTTAGCAGGACAAGGCATCTCTGTTGTAAGAGAACACAGACTGTGGCAAAGGACAGTCCTGGTCCCCAGATGCTTAAGATCAAAAACAGATAGGAAATATCAAGGGGAAAAAAAAAAAAAAAAAAAAGGAGGAGTTAAAGAAAGAAAAGACAAAAGCTAAAATGCAAGTTAACAACCCAAGCTGAGCTGAATATTGCTATGGCTAGCTTCCTTCCAATTCCACAGGTAACTTAGGTATTTCATTCCACAACATACATGTATCTACTGATTTGCTTTATAGTCTTAGATGGCCAGTAACAATAAACTTAGTCAACAGCTGAGCTTTTACCTCATAGCATCATGGGCCCAGTTTGATCATGAAGGAGGCTACCAGTACATGTACAGTGAAAAACATCCAAGTTCAAGATATGGAGCTACTGGAGAGAGTCCAGCAAAGAGTCACTAAGATGATGGAGGCACTGCAGTATCTGTTATATGAGGAATGACTGAGAGATTTATCATGGAGAAAAGAAGGGTCGGTGAAATCTTATCAGTGTATATCAATATGTGAAGGGAGGGTGTAAAGAAGAGAGTCAGGCTCTTTTCAGTGGTGCCCTGTGACAGGACCAGAGTCAATGGGCATCGGTTGAAACACAGGAGGTTCTCTCTGAACATCAAGAAACACTTTTGTACTGTGAGGGTGACAGAGCACTGGTACAGGTTGCCCAGGAATGTTGTTGAATCTCCATCCTTGGACATATTCAAAAGCTGTCTGGACATGGTCCTGAGCAACCAGCTCTAGGTGGCCCTGCTTGAGCAGTGAAGGTTGGACAAGATCACCTCCAGAGGTCCTTCTAACCCTCAAACATTCTGTGGTTCTGTAATATCATCTAAATCCACAGCAGGGAGAAAGAAAGTAAGTTAGGTGAGAGGGAAGATTAGGGGTAAGTGGTGGAACACAAGTACATTTCAAATCCAAAGCATAGCTTCTGCCATTTCAATATTGGGCTCTTTGTAAAACAGAGCGCACTTATGACTGCATGGTTTCTTCAAGTTTTCTAAAATGCATCCTTCATACTCCATTCATATACACTCCATAATTTGAAAATAGGAATCTATAATTCAAGAGAAAATTAAACTTTTTGTTCATTACTTTAGCTACTAGTAGTTCTTAACTTAACATTGTAATACTCTCAGTGTAGAAGACATGTTTACAAAAAGTGCTAAAAGACCATTATTTGCTTTTTTAACAAAGGCAGCCAAACAAAAAACCCTCTTAAAATTAAGTTTCTTAGTCCAGACTTGTAATCCAAAGAGGTGGTATTATTTTCAGCTATAAGATCTGCATGTCTAACACTAAACATGTGCCTACATGCTTTACATAACTACATGGTTTCTACATAATTATTAGCAAAAAAGCTTCCATTACCTGGAATGGAATACAGAATTTGTTTGCAACACTTTTCTGATAACTGTGCTAATTTCCTGAAGCACCAAGATTCCTGATCTCTCAGCATTTGAAAATGCATCTGTCAGCACTGAAGTTAGCTGCAGAATTGATATTAAAGATGTACCTTGAATGCTGTTGAGCAAGACCACGTAAATCTAACCTGGCATTTCACAATTTCTTTAACATTCTCTCTGATGAGACAGACATAAAAAGAACTACTATTATAGCTAAGAAGTGAAAGCAGAATTGTACTCCCAATGTTTCTTAGAAATTTAGGTGGTTATTCACTTCTGTGGAAAGTAGTATGCTGAGACTGATCTACTGAGGAACGTTTCTTTAGTTACATTTGCTCCACATAGTACAGCAGCCGATTTCACTCTTTATTCAAGAAATCTCCCATTTCTCCCATTAAGCACAAGAACATAAGTCCTGTATAAACTGAAGTATGTCCTAAGGCTGCTCTTTTGGATTGACTTCTATTTCAGCATATTACTAATATTTCTTCTGTTTGTTTGGGGGTTTTTAGGTTTTCCCATCACAAGGTTTCCTTTACTCAAATGTTATTAGCTTGCAAGCTATGTCCCCCTAACAATGTTTCAGATACATTATTGCATAAGGAAACAGGAATGACTGAGTCCTAACAAACAATGCTTACATATTCATGTTTATTTCCAATTTCATTTGAGATAGGTGTGTATATCTGAACACAAATAGGACTTTCCAGTAACTAATTGGCACTTTCAGAAACTTTGGCACTTACCAACAAATTCTTCTTACTACAGAAATACTTCAGACTAATTTCTAAGGAATTATTTCTTCTACATTTTTGTTTCAGTCTTCATCTTTCCAAACACTACATGCTGCTATACCTGTGTGTCTGATACAGTTAGGAAAGACCTTCAGCCTTTCTAGTTATGCAACATTCACTAAAAATATTATTCGGGGTTCTCTTAACTTATATACTCTGGTATTTTATTGTCATTTCTACTTGAAAACTGGATGAAGTCATGGACACATTTGCAGTCAACAGTTCAAAAAATCTAATTCACTTCGAAGTAGTGAAATATCAGTATAAGCTAATACAGGCAGATTTTACTTGCAAATTAGTTAATTCATTTTTCCATACAGGAACAATTTTAAAGAAATCTTGAAATTATAAATAACTAATACAGTTTTATTCATAATGATATTCCTATGGAGACTGTTAATTTGATAGAAAGAATCACAGAATCATTCAGGTTGGAAAAGACCCTTGGGATCATCAAGTCCAACCATCAGCCCTACTCTACAAAGTTCTCCCCTATACCATATCCCCCAACATCTCATCTAAACGACCCTTAAACACATCCAGGGATGGTGACTCCACCACCTCCCTGGGCAGCCTATTCCACTGTCTGACCACTCTTTCTGTGAAAAGAGATTTTCCCTTCTCCTCCATTTGTTGTTAATGAATTTATAGAAACATTTTTTATTATCCTTAACAGCTGTAGCCAAGTTGAGCTCTAGCTGTGCTTTGGCTCTCCTAATGTTCTCCCTGCATAGCTTCACTACATCTCTATAGTCTTCATGAGAGACCTGCCCCCTCTTCCAAAGGTCATAGATTCTCCTTTTGTTCTTGAGATCCAGCCAAAGGTCCCTGTTTAGTCAGGCCGGTCTCCTTCCCCGCCTGCTTGTTTTTCGGCACACGGGAACAGCCTGCTCCTGTGCCTTTAAGACTTCTCTCTTGAAGTATGTCCAGCCTTCCTGGACTCCCATATCCTTCAAGGCAGCCTCCCAAGGGATTTTGTTAATCAGTCTTTTGAACAGGTCAAAATTTGTCCTCCGGAAGCCTAAGGTGGCAGTTTTACTAACCTCTCTCCTTGTTTCTCAAAGGATTGAAAATTCAATCATCCCATGATCACTGCACCCTAGATGGCCTCCAACCTTTACTTCCCCCACAAGCTCTTCCTTGTTCACAAGAAGCAGGTCCAGGAGGGCACCTTCCCTGGTTGGCTCACCCACCAGTTGTGTGAGGAACCTCCTGGATTGTTCCCTCTCTGCTGTGTTGTGTTCCCAGCAGATATCCAGGATGTTAAAGTCCCCCACAAGAACAATGGCAAGTGACCGTGAGATTTCTCCCAGCTGTTTATAGAAAGCTTCATCCACCTCACCGCTTTGGTTGGGGGATCTATAGCAGACTCCCACAGCAAGATCTGCTTTATTGGCCCTTAACCTAATCCAAACTCTCTCAACCCCGTTACCACCATACTTGATTTCTGAGCTGTCATAGCATTCTCTTACATACAGGGCCACTCCACCATCTCTCCTTCCCTGTCTATCCCTCCTGAAGAGCTTGTAGCCATCGGTTGCAGCACTCCAGTCGTGTGAGGCATCCCACCACGTTTCTGTTATAGCTACTGTGTCATAGTTCTCGTGCTGCATCATGGCCTCAAGCTCCCCCTGTTTGTTGCTCATACTGCGTGCATTGGTATAGATGCACTTATGAGCTAATGAATCCAACACCTTTTTGTGAGTGTGGGCCCCATTTCCTACCAGACCCTTCTCAGGTGCTTCCATGATTTCTAAACATCTATCCCTTCTCTCAAATTAAATGGCAGAGGGAGAGCCCTCACTAGTCCACCATCCTTCAAGCCTTGGCATGCTTCCCTTGAGCTTATTCAATGTCCTTTAAATACAATAGGAAAAAATAAAAATATCTGTGTATTAGAAAAGCTCTAAATCTGTTCATTTGAAATCTAAATTTTGACCTAGATTCAAGAAATAAATTTTCTCTGTTACACACTGGTTTCAACAAAACTTTGATAAGAAAAATTTGCAAGTTTTGAGTGTACCTTAATCAGCTTTATTTCCAATATGTTTAATGATAATATGCATTTTTTTATGTTGGTTCATTTTCATTATTTACTATGTTTAATAAGAAATTTAAAATACAAAAAAAAAAAACCAAACCAAACAAACAGAACCCTCTCCCAAGCCTTAAAACATCACACTTATGTATGGAACAAAGTAAACCTATTGCAAGTATTTTTCTCTATTCATCTTTAAACTCTGACTCTCTTCAAGTATTGAAACTGTATAATTCGATTTACACATGTGAACAAACACACCTACATGATGGGCTATATCACCTAGCTAGACAGAGTTAGCTACACCAAGCCTTCACTGAGGAAACTCTTTGTAAAACAACTAAGAATATGAGTAACTATTCACTGGTGTGATTTGGAGCTGTACACCAAAGAACCAATAAGGACCTCTTGTTTCAGAGAATATGTGGTTGCATGGGAAGGGAAGGGAAGGGAAGGGAAGGGAAGGGAAGGGAAGGGAAGGGAAGGGAAGGGAAGGGAAGGGAAGGGAAGGGAAGGGAAGGGAAGGAAGGGAAGGGAAGGGAAGGGAAGGGAAGGGAAGGGAAGGGAAGGGAAGGGAAGGGAAGGGAAGGGAAGGGAAGGGAAGGGAAGGGAAGGGAAGGGAAGGGAAGGGAAGGGAAGGGAAGGGAAGGGAAGGGAAGGGAAGGGAAGGGAAGGGAAGGGAAGGGAAGGGAAGGGAAGGGAAGGGAAGGGAAGGGAAGGGAAGGGAAGGGAAGGGAAGGGAAGGGAAGGGAAGGGAAGGGAAGGGAAGGGAAGGGAAGGGAAGGGAAGGGAAGGGAAGGGAAGGGAAGGGAAGGGAAGGGAAGGGAAGGGAAGGGAAGGGAAGGGAAAAGAGAAGAGAAGAGAAGAGAAGAGAAGAGAAGAGAAGAGAAGAGAAGAGAAGGGAAGGGAAGGGAAGGGAAGGGAAGGGAAGGGAAGGGAAGGGAAGGGAAGGGAAGGGAAGGGAAGGGAAGAGAAGAGAAGAGAAGAGAAGAGAAGAGAAGAGAAGAGAGAGAAGAGAAGAGAAGAGAAGAGAAGAGAAGAGAAGAGAAGAGAAGAGAAGAGAAGAGAAGAGAGAGAAGAGAAGAGAAGAGAAGAGAAGAGAAGAGAAGAGAAGAGAAGAGAAGAGAAGAGAAGAGAAGAGAAGAGAAGAGAAGAGAAGAGAAGAGAAGAGAAGAGAAGAGAAGAGAAGAGAAGAGAAGAGAAGAGAAGAGAAGAGAAGAGAAGAGAAGAGAAGAGAAGAGAAGAGAAGAGAAAGAGAAGAGAAGAGAAGAGAAGAGAAGAGAAGAGAAGAGAAGAGAAGAGAAGAGAAGAGAAGAGAAGAGAAGAGAAGAGAAGAGAAGAGAAGAGAAGAGAAGAGAAGAGAAGAGAAGAGAAGAGAAGAGAGAAGAGAAGAGAGAAGAGAAGAGAGAAGAGAAGAGAGAAGAGAAAAGTGAAGTGTCCTGGTTTTGGTTGGAATAAATTCAGTTTTCTTCCTAGTAGCTGGTATACTGCTGTGTTTTGGATTTAAGATGAGAATAATGTTGATAACACACTGGTGTTTTAGTCATTGCTAAGCAGTGTTTTTACTAAGTCAAGGACTCTTCAGCTTCTCATACTTCCCTGCCAGCAGAGGCTAGGAGTGCACAGGAAGCTGGGAGGCTACACAACCAGGACAGCTGACCCAAACAAGCCAAAGCGATATTCCATATGATATGATGTCATGTCCAGTATATAAACTAGAAGTAGTTGGCTGAGGGGCGCCACGGGCTGGGCATCTGTCAGTGGGTGGTGAGCAATTAATTCTATTGTACATCACTTGGTTTATATATTCCATTATTATTATTTTCCCTTTTTTTCTGTCTTATTAAATGACCTTCATCTCAACTCATGAGGTTGGTTTTTTTTTCTTTTTATTCTCTCCCCATCCCACTGCGTGTGTGTGTGTGTGTGTGTGTGTGTGAAGTGAGCAAGGGGCTGTTTAACCCCAGCTGGGGTTAAAACACAAGATGGTAAGCCATCTCTATTATTTTTAGCATTCTCTCTCATAGATCAACATTATTCCTGAGGGATCAAGAGGCAGGCAAAAAAGGCATAGCTGGAGATATTTTTTCCATCCTCCTTTGTTATGGGTTTCTTTGCTATTCTTTATCACTAGATGGTAGAAGGCAGCCAAGATTTCTGTTGATCACATGCAGCAGGTTGCAGGTGGAGCCTGGGAGAGGCAGGTGCAAACAGGAATGCTTTGGGGTTCCCACCTCCATCTCCCTGCTCTCTATTACTATCCTGAAGACTGAGATTCCTCCCCAGGACTAAGCAGGAGAGGGAAATCCTTGCAAAATACACCAGTCAGGCTAACTGGACTCATATATACCCAACTTCTGGAAAAGAGAAAGAGATGGGTGCTATATTACTGACTCAGGATGACAAGGAATAGCTACTTCCAGTAAAGGAAGATATTTGAGGCAAGAAGATTTCAGTAGTGGATTCAAAAGCAATCATTAAGTGCAGTATTTCCCCAGCACATTTCTTGTCTTGTTACTCACAAAAACCAAATTGACAATCACCCACTACTTGGCATTCAATTTCAGTGAATATTCAACAAATAGGCTTTGAATGTTAATAAAATTTGGTGTATAGAATTCTCCCATGAAGAAGAGAGAAACCCATTCACTGACTGGTGAGTCCATCCCGACACCTAGGTTTTCACATATTGCATATGAACAACAAGTTTTTTACATATAATTTGCGTTCTGAAATGATTGACAGGATGATTCAGGAAACAACACAAGATAGCCAATTTAAATGAAAACAAAACAGAGACCCACCTCACAGACAAATAAAATGATAACATAAATAATTATTAATTTTATGTTCAGATCCTTAAAGGACATGCCATTAACTGGTTCACTTTCAGTGCTAATAGATGTTACTTTTACTCTGAAAGTAAGTACTCATTTTTCACAGACAGAAATTAAGCATATGCTTAAATATAAACATTAAATTGCCAGCTACTGAGCAAAGTTTGAATTACGTTAGTCTTCATCTGTCAAAATCTATGATGCCAAAACATACTGCTAGAATTGAGTGTAAGACTTGATCAGAAAATAAAAATTAAAGCCTTGAAGACCAGTACAGAATATACTCTACAGTAACATGCAAACATTACTTAATGTTATAAATGTTAAAAGCTTTTAAAAGTTACTTTCAATTTGAATGTATTTTTCAATGAAACTTCAAATTTAAAATTTTGAAGTTTCATTGAAAACCCTAAACCAAAGTTTTCCACTGGAAATCTGAATTTCCCAAATTAAAAATACAGGTTTGAGGTATTACCTTGCTAATTCTAGCTTTACAAATTGTAGTTACTGCATGAACTATGCTTTTCTCAATAAAATTTTGCAATCTTCTCCTCAGGAAGAACACAGCCAAAAGGTTGTGTGGGAACAAAAACTACATTTCAACTAAAAATGTTTTTGGTTTACAGCTAAAATATTTGAGTTCAGCAACCTGTTGAAACAAATAAACAACAAAAATCCCAGTTCACAACAACTTTACAACATCCCCACCTCACTGAAGATGGAAAAAAATTTTCAACAGAAAATATGTATCATTCCTGAATGATATACATTGCATGTAACTATTTTACACAACTTGAATTCTTGATGGGTAGCTGAAAGGACATTTGAGCATTCTAAAATGTTAAACTTAAGCAGAACTGGTCCATAAGTTACTCCAGAACACACTCTGCCAGAGCATGTTGATAGCTCTTGTTCACAGTCATTTGCTCACATTGTGCACAGAAGGCAGCGACACTACTCATTGCAATAGGTTGCATTATGGAAGCAAAGACAGGAAGTATCTTCATTCAGTTTTCATGAAATTTATCTTTTATACATTTTTACATAATTACATTATCTTTGAAAAAAACACACAACTGTTTTATTGTGGGATTTAGCATTTCCTATAAACTATATGAGAAGATTTATTGCATAGTTTTGCATCTTATTACATATTGTCTTACATCTTCCAAGGAACAATATTCATATACACTTGATATATAAACATATGAAGTACATTTAATATCAGAGAGAAGACTTGTGCCTTTAAAGAATAATCCATTAGAAAACCTAATGACTGTTTCTTTAATTAGACATACTTTTATGTATTAACTATGACACAGTCACAATAATACCAAGTTATGGGAAGGCAAATTAATCATGTGCAAAGGGCATTTGATAATTAAACACTTAATAAGTATTTGCAAAGATTCCAACATTGCAAGATGCCATTAATTTTAAATTGCACCTTAACCTGCAAGATGCTGAGAGCCATCTGTGTGGGATTGTTTAAGTCATACTTGTGAGATCCTAAGCCTGCTAGCCTCAGGTTTGAGCCTCCGTATGAAGCTGGATCTTTGGGATGGAATGGGTCTGGATTTATTGAGGGCCTCCTCTAACTATTGATGGTATTAACACACCTTGCTTTTCTATGAAAATCTATTCTTTGTGATATACAGAATAATCATCCCCACTGTTTTAAAATGCATTAAAGTTACACATATTTACTTAGGGGTAAAACTCATTAACATGTTTCATGTCCACTTCAGCAGAGCAATATATTAACATATTTTAAAGATAATAAATGTCTTCATTCAGGTCTATGCAGTAATTTCAAAAATAAATGAAAAACATTCCAAAGATATGTCTAGCAACCACTTTTATCTGTGGATGATGAACAACGAAAGAAAATAAACACTAAAACAGAACAGTAACATTTTCTGAAGACAGAAAATTATGAAGATTATCTACTGTAAAGTAGACAGTTATGAAGTAGACCAAATTTCTTTTAATATCAAGGTTTCAGCATACTCTCTGGCATTTCTGACAAGTGCATGTGCAGGATCACGAATGTTGTCGTTTCTTTTTTCCAAAAAAGTAACAATTTTCCTTTGCACAGATTTCTTTAAAATATGTATACACGCATACTCACAAAACAAAAGAACTCCAAGACTCATAAGGCTAGTTCTAGTGCATTTCTCCCTTATGGTGTTGAAAGATAAATAGAAAACCTCAGACAAACAATGCCCCAAACTAGGAGATGAGTAACTGCAATATTTGCAATTGGTGAGACTGGTATTTATTCCTTACTTTTTGTCAACAGCCTAGCCTGACAAGTAAATTAATTCCATGGTAAACTCCCAATTCTTGCTGATGACCACTTGAGATGATACCAAAAATTTTTTTTAGAAGTAAGGTGGATGTCAAAGCCTGCCTGTTTGCTCTTCAGATAAACACTTTGGATAAATGTTGAATCTTGGAATCTGCAGTGTGATAAATTTCATTGCATAGACACGTTTCAAAATTTCCTAGGCTGCAGCAGATGAAAGTGTATTTTTAACTGATGCATGGAACACAATAGACATGAATATAGCATGATACATTCTGCTAAGGTGCACTTTTATTTCAATAATCAGAATACATTTGGTATGGATGAAAGGGGGCAATAATCCTTGCCTCCTGACAAAGGGCATTGTGTAAAACCTTGAACCTCCATATTTCCTCTACAACCAGTGGTGCTCAGTGAGCGTTTCTGAGGGCCTTCACATTGAGACCCAAGCAAGAGATGCTTCCCTCCCTCTCTTTTGGTCTCTAACAACACTAAATTATCCATCATCTTCTTTCTTTATGAAGATAAATAAGTAGGTGTTTTCACAACATGGAAAATATTTATCTCTTGCCTGATCATCTGAAGGACAAAAAACTCCTCCAATAATGAAAACACAATGTTCAGGCTGATACCTGCCAGAAGAATGACTGAAGTCACGAGTGCCACATATCATGTAAGGCCAACAGGTGGAATACTTTTCCTGAAATCAGACTGGAGTACTGCCAGATAGAGAGTCTTGAGGTCAAATGGAAAGTTAGGCAAGAACCAACCCACTGTACTGGCTAGTGCACACACAAAGCAGAACTGATTTCATAGATAGCTTTAAGCATGCTTGGTCACATTACTGGAGATATTTCTAGCATTGAAAGGCAAAAAAGGTATTACCTAAAAAATTTCATTGAAAGATGTTTGAATTTTGACTATTCCTGTGTTAGATGCTGGGTTTCAGATTCTTACTAACCTGCAGAATAGACTCTTACTCATTTTTCTGAGGAACTGATTTCTCCTGTTTGGTTGTTTTGAGACAGTATAAGTAACTTTGGTTGCTGAAGAGACTATATAGTTTGGGCTTTCTTGAGCTAATATTAATGCTGCCATTTTTTAAGCTACATAGTTTAGAAATGTGTCCTACTTGTATGCTCAGGTGAGCTTTTCACACAAATCTTTTTTATATCAGACACCTATTTATGGTCTTCGTCACAACACACTCCTGAGTTGAAATTAAACATTTCTCTTTAACTAAGTGCTCCTCAATGTTATATGAATGTTATTTTTTGTTTGTTTTGCTCTGCCTCACCACAATCACTTTGCATAATGAGATGTGGCATTACTACAAGTTCAAACCCCAGCTTGTGGACTGCATGAAAGAAACTGTCACTTGCAATCATTATCAGTAAGAGAGGTTTTTTTATGTGTTATGTGTAGTGATAGCATCTTATTTGCCTGCTTCTATTATTTGCAGAGCTGGTAACTTAAGGTTGTGATAGTGCAATTCATGATAATGCCTAGAGACATTTAGAGAATTCCATTCAAGGAAAACTCCATGATTATTTGTTTGTCACTAATTCACTCATGTACAGAGGCAAAGAGCATGCTCAAGGAGAAAAAGAATAATTGCCCTTTTTTTTCCCAGGGTTGCCATAAGTCTCTTACATCAAATACTATCCTCATAACCATCTAATTTAGGCTTTATGTTGCTAACTAAACTATAATTTTAGATCACTGGGGTATTGAGCATATAATAAAAAGAAGAAATATACAGCTTTTAGCTTATCATGAAGTTTCTCAGTATCTTGGCTTTGTTTAGTACAACACTTGAATATGCATTTTGGACTGGCAGCAAGCCAACTATTTGTTCCTTGAGCAGAATAGGCACTTTCACAAACTCCACCCCTCACAGCAAATTAGTTTTCAAATAGCCATTCTCCTTTGAGCAGACTAACTGGAGCAATGCCAAGCTTGATACATGCTGAAAGAGGCTGAGAGAGGGGGGAAAAAACGTGCAGAGAGGAGAAAACCAGCAAGAATCAGAGAAAGTCAGAATATGCCAGATAAAGAAGGCAGCAAGACAGAATAGTGTAGCGTAGTATAATGCAGCATAAATAATGCTCAGTTTATATGTTGTCTATCAGGTAGAGTGCTTGCACCACAATGCCTGACTACTTCCACTCTAAGATTGGGTTTGCCGTTTCCTATACCTCTGGCACCTTTTCACTCTTCAGACTGAAATACTCCACTTTGAACTCTTTTTTCTGTCTGTATCCATACTTTTACTGACCCTCTTTCTTCTATCCTGTTGGCTATCAGAAAAATAGTAGGAAGACAATATAAAAGTATGAGATTTATTACAGTCAGAAACTGGGTTAAAATTAGCCTCTAAATAAAATAAACTTCTAACTTCTTTGCTATGAAGATTTTAGCCTTCTACAAAATAGACAAAAAGCCAGACATTTTGTAAGTAGGGAACGGAGACATATTTGTGCTTTTATGGCTCCTTATAAGACATCAGCAATTTACAAGCAACCTATAAAGAAGATTGTTCTGGTTTTGGCCAGGATAGAGTTAACTTTCCTTGGGCTGAGAGGGAGCACAGCTAGAGGGGCGGGCCCGGATTGATCATTGGAGTATTCCATATCATGTGACATCATCCTCAGTATATAGGAGGACGTGTGCTCTCTCAGTTTTGGTTTCAGTTTCCCGGTCAGTGGTGGGGTTTCTGTTGCCTTCAGGAT
This sequence comes from Strix uralensis, assembly GCF_047716275.1. Taxonomy (NCBI): domain Eukaryota; kingdom Metazoa; phylum Chordata; class Aves; order Strigiformes; family Strigidae; genus Strix; species Strix uralensis. The sequence continues at coordinate 25,384,833 of NC_133975.1, forward strand.
TGCTGCTGGGGGTGGGCTGCATGCTGGTCGGTAAGCCACTGTTGTATTTTACCCTTTTGGACTTACTGTTGTTACTGTTGTTTTGTTACTATTACTAAATTATTTTTATCATTCAACCTAGGAATTTATTTTTTTCTTTTTTGTCCATCCCCTATTTCACTGGTGGGGGGAGTAAATGACTGGTCATGTGGTGATTGGCTACCGGCTAAGTTCAAACCACCACAAAGATTTACACTCACACATCCCACAGCACACTTTTTAAAATTAAGAGACGTCTGATTTTGTTCCTACAGAGTATGCTCCAGTTTCTCTGCATATTACTAGAATATGCCCACTCCATTTTATGAATCTTCCAGCCCAGGCTTGTGGAGATCAAAGAGACCCTTGTCAATGGCCTGCCTTGAGTCTGTGGAGACCCTTGTCGATTGTCTCTGCTGATGCCAAGAGCTGAACTCTAGACTGGACTCATGCACCTTCCATGGTTCCCTTCATGATGCTTATGCTGCACACAGGAGGAGTCTGTTTATAAAGAGTGAGATGAAAGAACATAGAAGTATTAAGGGTTGCAGGCATTAAAGAGCAAGTGCTATCGAGAGAGCAACTAGTGAACTCAGAAGGAAAAGAGACAAAATGAGGCAAGTAACAAAAGAGTGGAAGGAAGACAAGACAAATGAGTGCACAATAGTAAAACCATCTCTAGCTACATACTATGTCCCAACTTCTAACAGAGTTTACATTCAAAATTCCTGAGAAAGTTTATTTGTCAACTGATAGTAAACAACTGAAGAATATGCTATGTCTCCTCTAGGGTTGCTTTGGTTTTTTTTTTTTTCCCCTTCTCTAAATGAAAGTAACATCTATGTGCCATGAATTTGTTATGCATTATATCATTCCATGGAAATATTTCTCCCTTTAACTCTCCTTACTCTTTTCTACCACCTCATACATTATTTTTAAAGCAGCCTGGAGATGAAATCTTAAAACCTATGTCTAGTAGGAAAAATACTGCATTATTTAGTAGCTTTCGCAAAGACATTGCAATGAATCTTATTTGGCTCATCTTAGCAACTAGACCAAAAGAAGTTTGCATAAACAAACTTTCTCCTGTCATTTTCCAAAGTTTGGCTGCTTAGGTTTTTGATCTTCACAATTTGTATATGTGGTTTCTTAGACCATGAAGGTGAACTGAGTGATTTGGCTATAGATTCCTGTTCAACTTTCTGTTTAGTGTCCACAAAGCACAATGTCTTTGGGTCACACTCAAACAGGGAGTCTGGAAATGGCATTAAATACCCAGGTTTCTGAAATCTGGGTTCATTCAAATTCAATTTCTGAAATCTAATATGGGCTTGTCTCCCAGTTTCTTTAAAAAAAACCCTAATGAAGCCTTACACAGAAGCAGTAGAGTGCTGTAGAATGAAGTCATTATAGTATTCAGGCTAAAATGCGGATTAAAAAATTCATTCACAATGCAGATTAAATCCCCACCTCATTTTTTCACTACACTTAGCGATTATTACACAAAAAATGTAATATATTAACTGCTGTTTTTTCTTTTTTTTTTTGAGGGCAGAGGAAATGGAGCCGTATTTGATGCCCAATCCTGTATATTTTTACTGTTCAGTGGATCACTATTCCTACTCTGCTTTCATGCTCCCCTTTCTTCCTTCACTAGCAAAACAGAGCATAAAAATTGGGCAATACTTATGCAAATTATTTGGTGTAGAGGGAATAACACATGAAAAAATTGCCTACTAATTCACATTGCATGGATATAGTGAAGTAGGGTTACCAATCTCAAGAGGAAAATGGTAGCTGAAAGGAAGTAGGGTTGCCTTGATCACTGCTAGTCCATGGCAGGGTACACTCCACTGTGCTGCAACAAAATCAGACCCAGTCCCGGAAGACATTTGTTGCAGAATGAGGAATGAAACTGCACATTTTCCAAGTGAAGGAGAGAATTGAGGGTGAAGCTGATGGACATGTCCTTTCCCTTCCACAGTTCTATACTTAGACCTCAGCATTTTCCCTCTATGATAAAACACACAAAATCCCCAGAGAACTATGCTGAGGATTACACACATGATCAAAAGTCTTATGATGTCCCTCCAAATTGAGGAAAGGTAGGGAAGAATCCCTGTAGATGATTGAAAGAGATAATTTGGCTCTGAGGCCAATCAGGAAGAAAGTCAAAGCGACAGAGGGTCAGTTTAGCTTCATAGATCAATGGTGGTTTTTACTGGCTTATATCTCCCAGTCACAAGTTTATAGTTTCTAGGCAGCAAAATCTGGTCACATGTAATAGCCATTTCCCTAGCATCTAGTCAGCCAGAAAACATAGGTAACAGGTATAGGCAGAGATTTGCTTATGAAATACAATTTCAGTTGTAATGCAGAGTTGGTATTGTTTATAGTTTCAAATCTGTGTCTGTTCAGGCTGGTGATCTCTTTGCTAGCTTTTTGTTCAGTATCCTTTATTTTGTTTCATTACTGCTATAACATTCTTTCAAAATGATTTAAACAATCATTTAACAATAACAAGGTATATTTATCGGCCTACCAGTTTACCTGCAGAGCATCTCCCACAGCTATTTGTAGATGAATCTCATGTCACTGAATTGTCTGAATAACTAGTAATAACACGCCAATCTACAGTGTAGCCAGAAAGAAAACACTGAAATTACATGTTCTAAATATACTCTTGAAGTGCTAAGGCTTGGACCACAGGCTCAAGCCAGAGTTGACCTATAGATGAATCCTGTATATTTTATAACTGATAACCATTGTGCTAGTAGGTATTATACTAAGTTATAACAAACCACCTATTCTGGTGTAAAAAGTGAAAGTACTGAAACCTGAACAACAGGCCCCAAGCCAAAGCTGCTAACTTAGTATGTAGTCATTAGTGAAATATGTATGCTTGCTAATGAAAGATGTAGCTTAGATATCATAAAACATGTCTATCCTGAATATATCTTTATCCTTCTTTGTGTGTGGGCAAGATAATAAGGCTATGGAGCCAGTTGTCTGGCCTTGTGACCTGATGTGTGACCTTGCTCATAATCCAATTAGATAAGCAGGGAAACTCCCTTAGCTTCCCCCTTGAGCCCTGGCCAGGCTCTGGGGGAATCTAGTGTGAGAGTGAAACCAGATATTTCCGCTTAAAACAAAGGTGCCAGCTATTCTGGCTTGCTGATTTTTAGTATATAAGGCTGGACCCACTTACAGCGACTTTGGATGCCTCCCTCACCTATGGGTGGATGCACGGCATAGGATTTCCCACTTGCCAGCACAGGGTCTCCAAATCCTCGCTGTAACCGGGGCTCCCCAGCGTCTGCGGATCTGGATGATGGTAACGTATGCAAGTGGTGATGGATCTTTCTTAATCACTATTCTCTCTCTCTTGTAGTAATGATTTGATGCATTACCCTGTATTTTCTTATTTGTTTACTTTAAGTGCACTATTCTGTCTTTTCTTACTGTATGTTTTCTGTATTACTCTGTTACATTAGTTATTTCCAGTAAAATACGCCTACTCTTTACACTCCGGTGTCCGAGTTTAATTGGTATCCTTAATCAGCAAAATAACTGTCTAATAAAAAAAGTGGAAATCAAATAGCTAAAGACATAAAGAACAGAATAAGGTGTGGCTGGCAGCACAGTTCAAATATGAGAGGATATGCAGCAAAATAAAACAAAAAATATTCTGTAATGACAGGAAAAGAAATCATTGTCATAATAAAATTCGCATGTATATAAAGTTCAGATTCAAACTGAGCATGAGAATTTTAAATTCATTGTAGAACATTGCACAAGAGGTGCTCTTCAGGCCCCTGCTTTTTCTCATACCATGGGGCAAAGATGTCCATATAGTAGCTGTGATCGGGGCAAATCAGGAAAACAAAGCTGTTCTGCTTTCAGCTAGTAACAAGGTTTACTAAACATGCCTGGCTAATTCTAACCTAAAACATGCTATTCCTTGGAGTCCCAGCGAAGAGTACAGAATTTAACAATGATGTCTCAGAGGCAGAGAGACAGTAGCAGTGCTGGTTTAGGTATAAGGATTGCTGAGAGCCCTGCTAGTGCCAGTGGATGTGCTCCATCTTTAGAAAACAACAACAAACATATCACCAGCAACTGAGGCACTCAGCAAGCAATGAAACCATGTAAGAGACTAGGTCTCCTGCAAAGCACTGTGAGGAAAGTCTGAATTTGACAGTCAGTAATATTTTTTGTCATGATAAAAGCCAAATCCAGAAGCAGTGAGAGAGCTTAAACTGCAACTTCAATTTTCATGAAGACCAGCATTTGGTGGTTGTTATTCCAGCTGTTTTGTCATTTGTATTAGTATATTCAGAGTTCTTTCCCAAGGATAAAGGAAACAAGTTCCTTCATCTACTTCAGAGAGCTCTGGCTGTTAGTAATACTCCAGAGCAGAATGAGGTGCAGCTCAGGCCTAATGCTACTCTGCAGGAGAGTAACAGAGCAGCATCCAGTCTGTTGCTTCACCTTCAGCGTAAAGTGAATTTAGCTGTGCCCTTTGCATAGTCACAGGTCTTAATCGTACCTCAAAACCATCAAAATGTTTCTTAAATTCAGCCCATAAATAGAACAGGTAATGCAAATTCAGTTTTTAATTCTGTAATTCCCTAATAAAGGCCAGTATCTTGCTTAGAATAACACAGCATACCAAATACTGTAGCCTAAAAACTAAACTAGGTTGGCACAATATGATAAGGTATAATCCAAAAAACATCATACTGCTGAAGAGAACTCACTTCCCAGTGCCCTTCACAACACACGCCATACAGAACAGTCAGTACGGGAGTACAGCTAGGTCACCTCAGGAAACGAGGCAACCTTCTATTAGCCATCAAAACACACAAATGTATAAACAGCACCCATAATTAAAAATTCCAATGTAACAGCTAATAATTCAAAATGACAATTAAAGGATGCGCAATAAAGATTGGCCAAAGCTTCTATTATAAACTGCCAAATTAAATACAGATGGAGGGATGAATAACTTGTCAGATTGTTTCTAAGAACCAGCAATATTTTGGGAGAAATTGTTGCAGGAATGTATTTCTTAAACTGAACTTTAGAGATACTAACTATATCTCCAGTGACCTAACTGGCAGAAGTTATATTACAATGGCTGTAATATATTGAGCATTGGGATTCTTTTCTCTTCCCTACTGTACTTAGAACTGTTACAGATCTGCACTATCAGGACCCATGACAAGCTCTGAGCTTGCTCTGTCTATAGTCTCAGAGCACTGGAATCTAGTGGGGTGCTCTGCTATCTGAGCATTTATATGGTAAATGGAAATAAGGTCTTAATGTTTATAAGAAAGAATCATCATTAAAGTTGTGCAATAATAAGTATGCATAATGTAGCAATGTGCATAAATAGAATTAAAATATATTTTAAAAAAATAAGAACATTTTTCCTTAAATAGTCCCAGGAATAAAAATTTTAGGCAACAGATGATATGTGTTTTTGTTGATGTCTCAAGAATCATCAAAGAATTTCAGAAAAACAACTTTCTTCAGAATCCATCATTCAAAATCTATAAACAAAAATGTTGACAGATATAAAAGGTCAAAATGTTTTTTTTCTGAGAACAGTTGGAAAGAAAAGATACAACTGACGAAGACACAAGATTAAATTACGAAGACACCCTAGTGCAAGCAGAGATCAATCCAGCCTTTCAGAGCATATTGCCACATTTCTGTTTCATGTTTGAGAGCCAAAAATCCAGCATATTTTAATTAAATTGCATTTAGCCTCAGAAAGGGAGTAAAATAAATGTAATAACAGCTCCAAGGGATCAGCTTTATATATGTGAAAATATTCGCAAGCAAGTAGACTGGGATGGGCAAGAAGTTGGAAGCAGCTACAGCCAGGACAGTTCACCTGGTTTGGCCAAAGGAATATTCCATACCGTGTAACATCATGCTCAACAATAAAAACTGGGGTAGAGGAAGAAACAAGGGCGGGCAGCTTCCAAGGTGGTCATTGCTCAATTATGGGAGGTGGTGAGTGATTGCCTTTGCATCACTTGGGTTTTTTTGGCCCTTTCCTTCACTTTATTAAACTATCTTTATCTCAACCCACATTTTTTCTCATTTTTGCCTCTCCTATTCTCTCCACTGTCCTGCTGGGGAGAGAGGGTAAGAAGGAAAAAATGGCTCTGTGGGTGCTTAGCTGCTGGCTGGGGTTAACCCACACCATAGGCGAACACAGATATACCTTGTCTCCCTGTATACTTCAGTAAAGGTCATTAAAACAAATTTTTTATTATGTAGTCATGCAGGAAACAAAACCATCCCAAACATCGTTTACCACTTGCCTATGTTTTCATCTTTTATTTAGGGGTGGGTGTTGTTTTGTTTTAAGAATTCTTGTACAATTCTGTAAGGTCATTATTAAGTATACACATGTGATACACTTAGATTAAAAAAAAAAAGTATGATGAAACTGCAAATGAAACAAAAGTTTCACCAGAAAATGCTGTTTTAATGAACCAGATGTACTTCTCTTCAGCCATGACAGGTGAATTTTCTGCTGTGTTCTCCAACGTAGGGTCTCAGGGGATTTCTGAATCTCATCTCTACTGGGTCTAGTCATATTCTGCACCACACCCCAGCCACTAGTTTCCAAACTAGAGACTCACTGGCAGCTAAATCAGTTAAATTTGTTTTGTTTTCATTTGTTGAAATTTAGCTAAGCAGCTGTGGGATTGTGGGACACTTTATTTTTGATGCTCACATTCCCCCTGTGAGACTGTCAGTTTTCAGTTTATATGAGTGGGTAGGTAGAAATGACCTATGGATGAGTTTGGATTGAAACCAAGATTTCATTTAAAAACCAAAAAAAAAAAAAAATCCCATGAACTAGAAAAATACTTTTATTCACTCATCTTTATAATTTAAGTGTCAAAATTCAGGCCCCTTTTGTGTATATAGCATAATACAACCTCTACTTAAATGTGCTTACAGCAGTCTTAAGTAGTCTCAAGCTTAATGTCCGTACAAAGGATGAACACCTTTGCAGTTCTTATATCTTTTTTTGAAATCAGGATTAAAAAAAAAAAATCTGAGATTGGATCTGAGCTTGGAAGAAACTGTCTTTCCTTGGGAAGTAGCTGACGACTTATGCAGCCTCAACACCTATTTGTGTAGTGTAAAGGAGGCTAACTGCTACTCTGCTAACTTCATCAGGAGCAGGGAACAGCCTCCTGCAGGAACAGAGCTTGTGTGGGCAATGGCCAAAAATGCAAGCCCTGATCATAGGCCTTTTCACAGAATAAGGAGAAATGGAAAATCTTCTAGTACAATAGCATTCTTTCAGCTTGAACCATGCTGCAAGAACTGACTTAAATACTCTTTTTTATATATGTATTAAACTGAAAATGTTAATTCTGCACGTTTTGCTCATAATACCAATCATTTCATTGGCAGGCTTTTTCATTCTCACAGAAAGTGAAGAAGTCCCCAGGTGTTAACTGTATTCATAAGTTAAAATGCAGTAATTTAAAAGGTAATCTTTTGTACCTTATCAGTACTCGACAATAGACACTTAATAACATGCCTGATCAGAAATGGATTTTAACCTCAGAATTAGTAAGGCTCTAAAATTCTTCAGTGAATAATTCAGGATTTTCAATTCCCTTCTTACAGCATAAGAGCTATTCATTAAATAGTTGCATTTTTCACAGATAGACATGGTATTTAATGGGGTTAGGGACTCAGGGACAAAGCAAGAAAAACATCTGGGAGTCTAAATCTCACTAAACTCACTCTTGAAATAAAAAATGGAGTCCTCCACTATCTCAGTTCTTTCCTAACCTCAAAGCATCGCACCCCATAGGCTTTTTATATTTCAGCATGAAATTTCCACCAGTGCTTACAGTTTTGCTGGCAGTAAAGTCCAGAATCACCTCCATCTTGCAAGCACCAAGCGGCTTGGTACTCAACCCCTGGCTCAGCTCTGCCAGGACCCAGGAGCACAATGAGGGTATCACCTGGAGGGTTTTTTCTGGTAGGTGTTTCCCTTGTATACAGGTGATAAATCGATCTACTGGTGGGAGATGGAGAGTGATTGCCTTTGTATCATTTGTGGGGGGTTTTTCTTCACTTATTAAACTGTCTTAGTCTTGACCCATGAGTATTTCTTGCTTGTGCCCTTCCAATTCTCTCCCCCATCCTGCCGGGGCGGCAGAAAGCTGGGTGGGGGCTTAGCTGCTAGTTGGGTTCAACCCACGACAGCAAGAGATATTTAACATTTTTGATGTAATACTACAATTCTCAAGTCATCGAAGCAGAAGACAGAGGACTTTATTCTGACTTCAGAACTTCTGACTGGTAGGTAACAAAGTAAATTTCTTCAGTGCTTACCCCAGTGCATATACTATAGCAGAGTGGCATTTAAAAAAAAAAAATAATTCACCAAGCTAGCTTCCTCATATCACAGTTATTCTATCTGTCCTTGGGTTATGATTTCCAATAACACATCTGACTGTAGCATTTGAAGCTCACAAATAAGACACCCAGAAAAGATTACAGACCTTAAACCAAAAAATGCACTCCTCAAACCACTGCCAAGCTTGCTGCCACATGCTTTTTTGCCATCCAAATGGTACTTCAGAGCAAGTCCATAACTGCTGCCACACAGGAAAGCCAAATAGTTCCCATCTTAGGCTGAGGACTAAAAGACACTATTCACAGTCAGCAGTTGCCTATTCTGTATCTCCTGAGAGGTCCAGTCTGAGAACCAGAGTCTTTAATCATGCTGGACAGAGTGTGTTCAGCACGAAACACAGCAGCTACAGTGATCTCCACAGAACCTCAAGCTCAGCCTGAAGATATTCAGAGCCTCTCTTCCAGCCTTTCAGAAGAGCACTTCAACCCCCCTGAGCTCCTTGGTAAAGAAAAAACATCTCCAGCACCACCCTGCAGCAGAGACATCTCCTTTGCCCTCTGTGCTAGTGTCGACTGTGACAGAGTTAATTTTCTTCATAGTAGCCAGTATGGGGCTATGTTTTGGATTTGTGCTGAAAACAGTGTTGATAATATAGGAATGTTTAAGTTATAGCTGAGCAGTGCTTACACAGAGTCAAGGCCTTTTCTGCTTCTCATCCCACCCCACCAGCGAGTAGGCTGGGGGTGCCCAAGAAGCTGGGAGGGGACACAGGTGGGACAGCTAACCCCAACTGACCAAAGGGATATTCCACAACATATTGATGTCACGCTCAGCATATAAAGCTGAGGGAAGAAAGAGGAAGGAGGGGGTACCTTTGTAGGGATGGCATTTGTCTTCCCAAGTACCCATTATGCGTGATGAAGCCCTGCTTTCCTGGGGATGGCTGAGTACCTGTCTGCCAATGGAAAGTACTGAATGAATTCCTTGTTTTGCTCTGCTTGCATGTGCAGCTTTTGCTTTACCTGTTAAACTGTCTTTATCTCAGCTCACGAGTTTTCTCTTTTACTCTCCTGATTTTCTCCCCCATCCCACCGGGGAGAGTTATCGAGCAGCTGTGTGGTGTTTAGCTGCCAACTGGGGTTAAACCACAACACCCTCACACATCAGCTATGCTCAGTTCTGCACTACTTGATGTCGTAGTCACAGGGCTCTGATGGCTCAGGACATGGGCACAGCTGCTGCAAAATACTTTACTGACACATAATGTTTTTAAAGAACTGTGCTTCTGGTCTGTCACCAAATACTAAACCATGTTTAATGCACAGTCTGAGCAATTTTGCATATTGCTGTTGTTTTTTTCTCTCCCAAGTTATTATTATTTGTAATAAATGTCACTAACAGGATTAGTTCAGTTAGAAGGTGCCATTGTGTTAGCTAGGACCAAAAAAAATCTGCAAAAATGAGTATTCAAAATCACCATGCAGTTACATGACTAGCAAGTAATTTCAGTATATGAGTGCAACTTTGCATTGGATATAACATTGAGTTGTACACAATGAATTGTCCCATCACTTGCAGGGCATGAAAAGCCATACACTTAATCACTATCATTTCTTGAGAATTCTCACTTCCAACATTCATGTTCTATACAGACAGACAACAATATTTGACTATAAATTGTATTTTTTTGAATCCTATGATATTTTTTCCTACTGACAATAGCAAAGCCCCAGCTGCAATTTGGTAGCTGTGTCACACTTCAAATAATGCCTTATCTTTAGGTTTTGAAATCCACTTAGTTTAATGTTTTGTTTATAGTAGGATCACATTCTCACAGTTCACAGAAGACAAACATTTTTATCAGGAATCTTTAAATGCATTCTAGAAAGTCATACTCACTACGGATTAAAGCTGACCTCTGGAGTTACCATTTGCATGATTTACGTTTCTGAAACAAAAATCTTCATGACAGAGTGACCTCTGCAAAAAGAAGTACACTGAAAAAAATTCTAGGAAGTTCAGTTATGCTCATAAATAAACATAACATTATCATTTTTTGACTGATGCTGTCCAGAAAGACCTGAATCTGAGATTCCAAAATAATGTTATTCCAAATTTGCAAGTAACAAGTAACTTTCAGTTCCTGAACTAGTTTCCACCTGGGAACACTACAGTACATGTTATTTTCCTTTTATTAGTTAATCTCATAGTTTCATTTCATTTTCATAAATAAAATTCTGGAATAACAGTAAGACTTTAAATGACTAGGGTTTATTCTGTAGCAGTGACAGAGTGCAGGTACTAGAGATGTAGGAGCTGACTATTTGTAGTTTTATATACTGAAAGAGATTGTCAGAGATATCTAAAGCTGTAAGTTATTTTAGACTGTGTACTAAAATAAGCTCAGAGGCAGAATGAAAAATCTTTCTTGTATCACATACTCTAAGGTCTTCTGAGGTGTAACTGCACGTTTGTTTATTATAGCCAATACTCTTAAACTATCTCTAACAAAGTCATCTGGTGATTCTCAGTATCACTATCCAAAGATAAAAGAAAAGCAGAATTAAAAGAGAAGTTTTCAGCAGTTCCCGTAAGAAATCTTTACTATGAATCATGTGATGTTGGGAGATATTCAGCTAAAGAAATCCCTGAACTCCAGTAATTCCCAGAGGGATACCTGCTATAACTACTGCTGAAGCTTGCAAATACTGTGTGCAAATATGATATTCTGAACACATTTATACAAAATCCGGTCAAATATATGTGATTCATGATGTTTACACTTTAATTATTTCCTTGCAGACTGAAATACACTGGGGAAATTTACAGCATTCTTGAAGCTGATAGACAACAAACAAAGTAAGAAACAATGGAGTCATATGACAACAAAAGCACCTGATTAAGAAAGATTTCTGCCACTCTAAAGAGTATAAAGCAGTAGCGCAGTTTTCTAAATATTTATATCATATGTTATAGTAACCACTCAATACATAGTAAGAAAGAATAAATACAATAATCTTTCTTCCAGCTAGGTTTTCAGTCATTTAATTCTGTGATGGTTGAGACACTAGAAACCATATACCTAATTATGCTTATCCTTCTTATCATATAACAAAATGCCAACAAGCAAGTTCAGACTTGTTGACTACTGAGGGATTTATTATAAAGTAAATACAGAAAAACATTGTTAATCCATGTGTTTTATACATGACAGTTCAGTCCCTTTATTTGATGGGTGCATTATTATAATCATGCAACACAAATATTTAATTGCTAACTCCTAACTAAATTCAGAGTTTAAAAGGACAACGTTTTATAATATATTTGGTATGTGTAACAAGATCTCTAAGACTGTAAGCATACATCAGCATGCATGCAGTGTCAACTGAATTATCAAAGATTAACAGGTATCATAATTAGAGTTGCAATGCAAGCAAGTCTAGCATAAAATGAGACTTTTTTTGAAAGGTGATACACATTTAAGATTAAGAGGCCAAGAATGAGGGGCAATGCACTCATCTGAGAGCAAAGGCTGCAGCTCTGGCTGGGGGATCTGCACCATCTACCCCAGTGATGGCCAATGCCTCCACCCAGATGGAGCTGCTGAAGGGAGAGGCTGCAGTGCAGACCTCAGGCTGCAGGAAGTGCCCAAACCTTTCTCCTGGGGCAGAGCTGTCTGCAAAAGCTGTGCCCAGGTGGAGGATCTCCAGCAGCAGCGGCTGAGCTGCAGGAGGTGGTGAGAAGGCTGCGTAGCATCAGGGAAGATGGGAAGGAGTTAGCTGGTTCTAAGCGCAGCCTGCAGTGGACCCACAGCCCACAACTGACCAACCAGCCAAAGACTCCCCCACCAGCACACACAGAAGGGAGGAGGGCTAATAATGCAGAAGAATAGAAGCTTGCAACGGCAAGGACCTGCAGGAGGAAGAGACGTCCCCTGAAGCCTGAGATGCCCTTGCAGAACCGCTTCACCAATCTGCAGCTTGAAGAGGAAAGACCCATGACATCAGGAAAGGCTGAGTAAGGCTGCCCAGTCTGCTCCCTATATAACAACCAGCAAACTAAGAAAAGGTGACAGGTGATAGTGGTAGGTGACTCTCTTCTGAGGGGTATGGAGGCACCTATCTGAGAGACTTGACACACTCTCTAGAGATATGTGCTGCTTCCTGGGGGCTTGAATCAGGGATGTCACCAAGAGACTGGCAAGCCTCATACAGTCTACTATTATCTGCTGCTGTTGCTTCACGTGGACACCAATGATGCAGCCAGGAGCAGTCTGAGTATAAAGAAGAATTACAGAGCCCTGGGAGCAGTGGTAAGGAACTCTGGAATGCAGGCAGTTTTTTCATCAGTCCTCCTGGTCAAAGGGATGGTGTTTGAAAGTGCCAGTGGAATCTGCCAAATCAACAACTAGTTACGGGACTGGTGCCACAGCCAGGGCTTTGGCTACTTAGACCATAGGGCTTGTTTTGAGAAACCTGGTCTACCCCATCAGCCAGTGGAGTCCATCTGTCAGAGAAGGGGAAGAGCATCTTTGGCCATAGGCTTGCCAAGATGGTGAGGAGGGCTTTAAACTAGAGTTGTCAGGGGAGGGGAACCTCAATCCATCTCACTCCTACCAGCTTGACACCAGTGCCAGCAATAGATGCCCAGAGCCTGGAGAGGGGTCACAGGTCAGCAGAAGAGCACCTGAAGAACAGCACAGAGGAATTCCAGCCAGTAAGTCAGCTTCACTGCAGGCCCAACTTAAATACCTCTATGTAAATGCACATAGCATAGGGAATAAACAAGAGGAGCTGGAGAAGTGCACACACCTGCAGGGCTGCAATGTTATTGGCATCATGGAGACATGGTGGGATGGCTCCTATGACTGGAGTGTTGGAATGGAAGGATACAGGCTCTTTGGGAAGGACAGGCAAGGGAAATGAGAAGGGGGTTTCACCCTGTATGTCAATGGCCAGCTGGAGTTCATGGAGCTCTGCCTAGGGATGGATGAGGAGCCAACCAAGAGCTTGTGGGTCACGATTAAAGGGAAGGCAGAGGCAGGAGACATCATAGTGGGGGTCTGCTACAGGCCACACGAGCAGAAAGACTGAGAGGATGAGTCCCTCTATAGACAGATAGGAGCAGCCTCACTTTCACAAGCCCTGGTCCTCATGTGGGACTTCAACCACCCCGATATCTGTTGGAGAGACAATACAGCAGGGCATAAGCAATCTAGAAGGTTCCTGGAATACATTGATGATAATTTCCTTCTCCAAGTGATAGAGGAGCCAATGAGGAGAGGTGCTATGTTGGACCTTGTTCTCACCAACAAGGAGGGGTTGGTCAGGAGTGTGAAACTCAAGGGCAGCATTGGCTGCAGTCACTGTGAAGCAGTGGAGTTCAAGATCATTAGGGTAGTAAGGAGGGCACACAGCAAGCTCGCTACCCTGAACTTCAGGAGAGCAGACTTCGGCCTCTTCAGGGATCTGCCTGACAGAATAGCATGGGATAAAGCCCTGGAGGGAAGAGGGGTCCAAGAAAGCTGATTAATATTAAAGGGTCATCTCCTTCAAGCTCAAGAGTGATGCATCCTGACAAAGAAAAGTCAGGTAAAAACGCCAGGAGGCCTGCATAGATGAACAAGGAGGTCCTGGACAAACTCAGACACAAAAAGGACGTCTGTAGTAGGTGGAAACAAGGACAGGTAGCCTGGGAAGGATACAGAGAAACTGTTAGAGCATCCAGGAATAAGGTTAGGAAGGTCAAAGCACTGATAGAATTATATCTGGCCAGTGACATCAAGGGCAAAACCAAAAGATTCTATAGGTACATCAGTGATAAAAGGAAGAGTAGGGAAAATAGGAGACCTGGTTACCTGGGATATGGAGAAGGCCAAGGTAGTCAATGACATTTTTTGCCTCACCAGCAAGTGCTCCAGCCACACTGCCCAAGGCACAGAAGGCAAAGGCAGGTACTGGGAGAATGAAGAACCACCCACTGTAGGATAAGATTAGGTTTGAGACCATCTAAGGAACCTGAAGGTTGCACAAGTCCATAGGACCTGATGAGGCATCCACAAGTCCTGAAGGAACTGGCAGATGAAGTGGCTGAGCCACTATCCATCATATTTGAGAAGTCATGGCAGTCTGGTGAAGTTCCCACTGACTGGAAAAGGAGAAACATAACCCCCCATTTTTAAAAAGGGAAAAAAAGAAGAGCCAGGGAACAACAGGCCAGTCAGTCTCACCTCTGTACCCATGCAAGATCATGGAGCAGATTCTCCTGGAAACTATGTTAGGGCACATGGAAAATAAGGAGGTGATTGGTGACAGCCAACATGGCTTCACTAAGGGAAAATTGTGGCCAACAAATTTGGTGACCTTCTATGATGGGGATACAGCATTGGTGTATAAGAGAAGACTGATGTCATCTACCTGGACTTGTGTAAAGCATTTGACACTGTCCCACATGACCTCCTTGTCTCTAAACTGGACAGACATGGATTTGATGGATGGACCACTCAGTGGATAAGGAATTGGATCAATGCTCACACTCAAAGAGTTGCAGTCAACGGTTCAATGTCCAAGTGAAAAGCAATGACAAGTGACATTCCTCAGGGATCAGTATTGGGATCAGCGCTGTTTAACATCTTTGTTGGTGACATGGACAGTGGGATTGAGTGCACCCTCAGCAAGTTTGTCAATGACACCAAGCTGTGTGGTGCAGTCAACACACTGGAGGGAACAGTGTGTGACCCTTACAGGCTTGAGAGGTGGGCCTATGTAAACCTCATGAAGTTCAGCAAGGCCAAGTGCAAGGTCCTACACATGGGGCGAGGCAATCCCAAGCACAAATACAGTCTGGGCGATGAGTGGATTGAGAGCAGCCCTGCAGAGAAGGACCTGGGGGTATTAGTGGATGGAAAACTGACTATGAGCCAGCAATGTGCATTCACAGCCCAGAAAGCCAAACATAACCTGGGCTGCATCAGGAGGAGTGTGGCCAGCAGGGAAAGGGAGGTGATTCTGCCCCTTTACTCTGCTCTGTTCAGCTCTGAGGCCCCCAACGTAAGAACGGCATGGACTTGCTCAAGCAGGTCCAAGGGAGGGCCATGAAGATGATCAGGGTGTCTGGAGCACCTCCCTTACGAGGACAGGCTGAGAGAGTTGGGGTTGTTCAGCCTGGAGAAGAGAAGCCTCCAGGGAGACCTTATAGCGGCCTTACAGTACTTAAATGGGGCTTACAAGAAAGATGGGGAGGGACTCTTTATCAGGGAGTGTAGTGATAGGAGGAGGGGTAATGGTTTTAAACTGAAAGAGGGTAGATTTAGATTAGATAGAGGGAAGAAATTGTTTACTGTAAGGGTGGTGAGTCACTGGAACAGGTTGCCCAAAGAGGTTGTGGCTGCCCCCTCCCTGGCAGTGTTCAAGGCCAGGTTGGACGGGATTTGAGCAACCTGGTCTAGTGGAAGGTGTCCCTGCCCATGGCAGGGGGGTTGGAACTAGATGGTCTTTAAGGTCCCTTCCAATCCAAACCTGTGTATGATTCTATTATTGTTCATTCCATAGAGGACCTCAAAATCAGTTCAAGGGTGATAAAAAGAAAGTATAGAATTTAAAGAATTTGACATAATATTTTTAAATTTACCTTTAAAAACTTTTCATATTTGTATTTCAGTTTATCCAATGCTTTTATGACATTTTATAAGATAAACTGAGGAGGCTGAAACAAAGTTTCTCAAATCTGAAGGAAGTGCTCTAACCTTAGGACTATTTTATAAAAGGCAAGTACTGTCATCATTTACAGACAGCAGTAACTTCTAATCAACTCCTGAAAGGTGAACTGGTGGTATGCCATACTACAGTTTTTGGATGGGCTTTATTCAGGGCTGCAAGCAGGTGCCTAGCTGTCAAAGGTGGTAGAACATCAGTGACATCCTGTATTTGCCCTTTATCTAAATCTATGTGGCCCTCTTACTCAGAGTACCAACTTCTAGGATCACTTTATTTTACATCCCAAAGCACTGTCTTAGGAGCTGAGCACAGCACCTTCACTCCAGAGTCTGGACATCAGCAGTCAGGTGCCTAAAAGCTCGGCATTTCTAAATTACCTAAACTCAGATCCTCTGCCATTAGCATTTCATAAATTAATTTATGAAAGTCTACACTGTGAAAACTGTTTCTTAAGTGTGCAATCAGGCCTCTAAGTAATAAGCAATTTTTTTCATGGCATTCTTTTCTCCTCTTTGTTCATTACCACAGAAATGAAGCATCATCTCCATCGACCTGCTGGCAATGCTCTTCCTAATGCAGTCCAGGAGGCTGTGGCTACCTTTGCTGATGGAACATATCACTAGTTCACATTCAATTTGTTGATCAGGACCCCCAGGTCCTTTTCTGCAAATGTGCTTTCCATCCATTTGGTCCCCAACATGTATTGGTGCCTAGGATTATTCCTCCTCAGGTGCAGGACTTGGCATTTCCATTTATTGAACTTTGTAAGATTCGTATTTGCCCACTTTTCCAGCCTGTTGAGATCCATCTGAATGAGAGCACATCCATCTGGTCTACCAAATACTCCTCGCAGTTTTATATCACCTCCAAACTTGTTGAGGGTGCACTCTGATCCTTCATCCAAGTCATTAATGAAGATATTAAACAGTACAGGACCCAGTATTGACCCTGGGGTATACCACAGGTGACTAGTCTTCATCTGGACTTCGTGCCACTGATCACAACCCATTGAACCCTGCAGTTCAGCCCCTTTTCAATCCACTTCAGTGTCCACTTATCTAATTCATGCTTTTTCAGCTTGTCTATGAGGGTGTAATGTATTGGAAATCTTTGCTAAGGTCAAAGCAGACAAGATCCGCTACATCACTTCCATCCACCAAACCAGTCATGTCATCATAGAAGGCTGACATTGGCTTTCTTGCAGCCCTCAGAAACCTTCCCCACCGCAACCTTTCAAAAATAATCAAGAGTGGCCTCCTGATGATATTGGCCAGCTCCCTCACCACTAGTGAGTCCATCAGACTTATATACACTAAATTTGTTTAGATGTTCTCTAACCTGGTCCCCCTCCACCAAGGGTAAGTCTTTCTTGATCCAGACTTCCCCACTGATCTTGGGGACATGGGATTCCCAAAGGAAAGAAGGCGTTGAGTACCTCAGCCCTTTCCATATCCTTTGTCATCATGTCCGCAGATACATTCAGCAGCAGGCCCACATTTTCCCTGATATTCCTTCTGCTGATGATAAACTTGTAGAAGCCTTCTTTCTTGTTGCTCTTCCCATTCCTTTCCAGGTTCAGCTCCAGGTGGGTTTTGGCTTTCCTAACTCTGTCCCCATCCATGCTTGGACAGTGGCTCCATATTCCTTCCAGGTCATCTATCCCTGTTTCTACCTCTTGTATGCTTCCTTTTTACATTTTATTTTTTTAAAGTATCCTTATAAATATATATATATATGTACAATGGAATTAAAACAATTTACTTCATAATTAAGTGTGCTTGTGTATAGCTTCAATGCCACAAAAAATTCCCAGTGTTAATCAACCCTGAAGTCATAACCCATATGTTAAAAACATCCCTTTTTATGCTCCTGTAGCAGTATTCAACCACTAACATCAAATTAATCATGTTCTGTGGTGAAGCAATTATGCCGTTCTCCATTTAATCAATAATCAGTGCAACCAATAATCGTTTGCAACCCCAACTTCTGAGGTAGTTCTGCTTCCCCTAGCAGAAAAATCTACACTGCAGAACTAGCCTGATTCATATGCCAGGTCATTCACTTACAACTTTAGAATTGTTGGTTGCCTCACTGAGGTTATATGACCACATACATGTTTGAGTATGTACAGAAAGAACAGTAGAACATCTAAAATGTGCAAATCCAGTTTTCAGAGAAGACCCCCTTGTGATGATTTTTCCTTACTCATTTTAGGTAACACCTACTTAGCACTATTCAGAAACATTCACAAATGTTATCCTGTCATAGGAGCTATTGTGTCTTTTTCTTAGACAATGGTTGTAATAACTCTGTTCATAGAATCAGACACGGGTCCCCAAAGGGACCTCTGGAGAGCATCTACTTCAATCCTTGATTCATATCAGTTCCAGTTAGATAAGTTTCTTCAGAGACTTGTCTATTTGAGTTTTAAGTATCTCAAAGGAGGGAGATTCTACATGGAGCCTCTCTGGGAATCATGTTCCTACATCTGATCACTCTCGTGGTGAAAAAGTATTTAATATCTAATTGGATTTTCTGTTGTTGCACCTTGTGTCCTCTTCTTTCTGTTAACAGTGTACTTCCAGGAAGGGTCCATCTCCGCCTTCTCTATAACTTTCTATTAGGCAGCTGACAACAGCAGTAAGATCCCTGTTTAGTTTTCTTATGACTAAACAAACCCATCTCTCCCTATTTCCCCATGTACATTATACACTCCATTCATTTTAGTGCCATCTGGTAGACATGCTCCACTACATTAACATCTTCCTCTCACTGGGAATCCAAAACTAGACACAGTACTCCAGATGCAGCCTCACAACTGATGAACCAAGAGAGTAAAGCACTTTCTTAGCCTGCTAATTACACTCATGTCACATTCTAGTTAGTCACCTTTACCTAAGTGACACAGGACTAGGTCTGCCTACTTTGTTTTGCCCTTAAAAGTGCTCCCCTTTCTGCACCTTAGGTGGGAGCATAATGGGATGTAAAGCTAGGTCAGTAACCTTAAATTCCATCCTCTGAGGACAGGAGGACTATTTGTCGCATTTGTCTCAGGACTTGTTTATTGTTGCGGGGATGAGGAGTTGTTTTTTAATTCTGTACTTGCTATAGAGCAATCAGTCTATAATCATGCCACAATCTGGACTACTTTCCAGTTCTAAACATTTAAATTATCAACTCTCTTTGTCTTTATTTTTATTACATAATATTTTCCACTATTGGCAAAGACTTGCAAGAGGTTTGAGATAACTATGATGGCAGACACCCTGTAAAACATGTGATGAAGTGGTAAATGAGCTCACTTTTCTTGGCACCTAGCTGAAGAGTAAGTAATGCCACTATTTTGATAATAAAAGCTGTGGAAGAATAATAATTTATAGTAAAAGTCTGTGATTAGTAGTTGTAGTCAGAAGCCTTGATTCTGTGGAAAAAACACACAGTAGAAGACATGGACCAGAATGAGCATGCTCAATTCAATATATAGTCCAGTATGGGAGGGAGCAACCTGAGACACAAATATAAAGTATGTGTCATAAAAATAACCTAATTTATCTTTGCTTAAATTAAAGTTGAAGGATTCTTTGGATGGCTTGATGTTGAAATTTTAAAATTTTCATCAGTCTATCACAGATTTTCTGAATGTCCCCTGAGGTCTCAGACTCAGTGGAGGAAAATCATGTGCAAGAGGTTCAAGACAGACCTTCTGGAAAGCCACTATAGTAATATAAGGTGGATTAAGAAATTTCTTGCCTATCGCCTCAGTGCATCCACCACACTCAACTTATTTTTTAAAGTCTCAGTGAAACATTATATGACTTAAACAGAAAAACAGCAGTCACCAGAAATAGAAGAAAGAAGTGTTTTGCAATACAGATTGGATGTTAGCAGTTGAATTCAAAAGCTCACAAGCACTGTTTCACACTTCTGGAGTGCCCTACTTCCATAAACGTATTGGTGAAAGAAAGCAGCAGTATGCTCTGTCAGTAAGTAAAACAGGATACACTGGAATATATAAATAACTGTCACACAGTAGCCACTTATTTTAGAGTTGAAAGAAACTAACCCCTCAACTAGCTTTTACCCTGAAGAAATAAAGGTACCCAAGGAAGAGCCATTTGCCATTTTGGCCTAGGTCCAGAACAGCCCTTGGTGAGGCACTGGCACTACACCTGCAAGTGGGCAGGACAAAGTGCTGAAAGGCCAGGAGTGTGATCCTGAACATTATCCCCATTCCTATCCCCCTAATCAGTTACTGCCTGGCGACAAAGAAATTAAATTCAGGAACTGCTTTGATGTCCAAAAGGCACAGAGAATTGCAGTTATGGACCAGGCCAGATGTCTCCCAGTCAGACATGGCTGCATTCTTATCGTTCCTCTACGCAACAGCACATCTCACACCTGCAAGCCTGGGCTTTCCACCATCTCTGGCTCCAGAGAACCTCCATGCCATGCAGATTGCATTGCTGGGGACCACTTTCTTGTAAAAGGAGAATGCTAATGGCAAATTCCCTTCATTCTGTCCAAAATTTACTCCTCAGGGACTTGACCCTTCCCTGTCCTCCACAGCCTGAAAGAGTTCAGCTTCCTCTCGCCTCTGCATAGTGCTCAAATGACTGCCTGCAGAGCTGTTTATAGGAGGCTGATGCTTCCCTCCAGCCAAGACAAGCAGTCCATACTTGCACATCTATATGACCTGAAAGGGAGAGTAGCTGGCAGAGAGAGGAAAGGTAGGGAACCCTGCCTCCTCTCACTGGCTCGAGGTCTGTCTCTATAACACAGCCAGTGCCACCCAATGTAAAATACAACTCTGGCCTTTAGAAAGCTCACCAGGAAGAAAGGAGTATTAATCCCCTCTGGCCAAGGAACTGCTCCACCAGTACTCTACTGCATCTAAAAAGGCACTTTCCTCACTCTTAATCACCTCTTTCACACTGTTTAACAAACAAACAAAGCAAACAAGCAAACAAACAAAACAAACAAAAAAAAAACCACACAAACAAAACAAACAAACAAAAAAAAAAAACAAAAAAGAAGAAAAAGCATTCAAGCTGTTTGGGGGGTAAAGAGATGGGTAGAGAGGGATGTACTCCTGCCTTCACAATAGTTTCTGCCTTCGCTTTTTGCAGCCTTGATAACACCCTGATGACTCCAGCCCTGTGACTGAGCAGAGGCTAACTGGATGCTGACTGCACTCATATGTCTCAGCTCCCTGGCTCAGCATGGTGGCAAATATTGGACTCCATTCCCTTTGCTGTATCACCTCTTACTGAAACTGTATCAGGAGATTAGTTGCTGCACACTTCTACATTGCAGGCCTGAAAGGTCAGTGATTCTGCAACAAATATGCAAGAACTTCTCTGTCACTATTCCCTATGCTTAATACAAACCTTCAGCAAAACATTTAGCATGACAGCAGTCAGCAAAACATTTACTCCTACTCAAATTCCAGCAAAAATCCAAAGGAAAGAAGTCCTCATCTTTCCTTTTTTTAGATTCCTGTTTTATTCTTCTATATTGTCTATCAACATGTTTATCAACAGCTATTCAGAAATCTTTGCAACTAAGCCAGAATTCTCAGACAATACCATAATGGAAACGTTAATAGAAATGGATTTATCATTTCCAGCAGTGCTGTGTGGGAGTGGCTTCTACTGCATATAGCAAAGAGCCCTAAAATATTTAACACGATCGTAAGAATTAAGTAACATGGTTTCAGAAGCCTTTGTTATATGACAGAAAGGACTGCAAGCTGACTTCGGACATTCAGAAAAATGAATGCAAGAAGAATATCACTATTTTTCTTGCTATTTTGATCCATCTGCAAGAAAAAATCTTCTTTTAAATATTTGGTATGAAGAGAAACCATGCAGTAAGAATAATATATTGGTAGCTAGCAATATCTGCTAGTTAGTATGCAATGGTATCAGGCACAGCATGAACCAGTTTGGGGAATCTGAGCATTCTGTAAGTCAGGTAATGACTAATTTTGTGCTGTCAATGGAATAGATATTTTTGTTATCTGTAATTTGTCTCTTTATCTTTCTGTAAAACTTGTGGGTTTAGAGTAGTAAGTGGGTACAGTTTGACAGTCTCTTTTATTAAATTCTTGTTACTAGAAATTGCTATACTTGTCACAGAATGCATTAGTATTTTCTCTTAAGCCCTTTATGAATCATTACACTTGCAGATGGGACAGTCATACTATTCTAGCTCTGACAATCTCTAAACATTCTGTATATCTCTATCAAAATGTTGAAGTGTTCACTTGCATTTGTTAAAAAATGCTTCACAGAAAAATATTTTGCTACACAAATACTCAGTAGATGTTTCAGTAGCTGCTTCATTTAACCCAGTGAATCTATCGTGGCCAGGGGATTCAAAATGGTAACAGTATCTGTTAAGGATCCAAAACATATGTGCTTTGATTCTACAAAATTCAAAGCAGAAGTAAAGGTAAATATGCTACAGGTATGGAAATCTGACTAAAAGCACCTGACTGTGATGCTTTTTTCTAAAAATTCAGAGAGGAAAATAAAATAAAAATTGGTATTGATGCACATGTCAGAATACCAAATGAGGCCCAGCTTTTGAAAACAGAGAAACAGATTCAAGTATAAGGATCCATGTGCAGGGATCATATTCTTACAGATTAAGTTAAAGACAGTATAAATCCTGCTTTTACTGAGACTTGATAGTTTTAAAGATTTACAGAATTCTTCCCACTAGCAGAAATTGCTTCTTGGTTTATCTCAGAAACACATAGATTGAAAATTCTGCAGAATTTTAATTAATAAGTAAAAATCAATAAAAAAATTTCTTTTTCCCTTCAGAATTTCTGCACCAACTCAAAACCATGAAATAAAATAATCTTATCCCCTTCAAGGAAGCACACACTATGGGTTAAGCCTAAATCATAAAGAAGCCCATAAGAACATGCTAAAGTTTTATTTGTTGCATAAGGTTAAGTTCCAGCTGGTAGAAAAAAAAAGCATTAGCAGTAGGAAAAATACATTGAGCATTTATCACTTGCCAGCCAGAATTCAGCATCAACTGGCATTTCTGAAAACACTTTGCATTTATGAGAACATGCACACCAAAGAAATTATAGCGCACTCTGCTATCTGTAATCGTTCCTCACCAGATACACACATGATTTGAGTTATAATAGCCATTTCCTAATTATTCTGTAACTGAGTTTCTATTTGGAGCTCTGAGAGGCTTTGCTCTTGCTATGAAAAACATACTCAAGCCATCTCACACTTATTGAGAGCTACTGTTGCCAAGAACTAGGCATGTAAAGCTCTTTCCTATACAGTCAAGAAGAGGGGTCTACCTTTTTAGGACCCAGTCTGCCTGAGGCTACAGAAAAAGGAAACAAGGAAACACAACAGTAGCCAAAGATAAGAAATTAAGTGAGTCAAGATGATGACAGCTAAAGTAGTAATTGCTGCTCAGAAAGTCTATGAATGATTTCCTAAATCTTAGAGCTTTAGACTGAAAAAATTTTAAAGTTAAACATTTTCCGAGAAGATGGTGATTCAGTCCTCAAAGTACCTTTCACAAAGAGCAGTCTAAGGCCCTGAGGCATACGTATGGGAGAGCAAGACACATCACATCCAACATTTGAGAGAATGAAAGGGATGCAGGTGAATAGACTGGGCATTGTTTTCATGGGA
Source organism: Strix uralensis (assembly GCF_047716275.1). Classification (NCBI taxonomy): domain Eukaryota; kingdom Metazoa; phylum Chordata; class Aves; order Strigiformes; family Strigidae; genus Strix; species Strix uralensis. The sequence goes on from NC_133975.1 coordinate 25,408,652, forward strand.
TGTAACACCTCTGGGTAAACAGGGTTTTTTAATGCACTGTTTTGAATTAGCCATTGGTCCCAGAACCCTAGAGAGAAGCTTCTGTCAGATATCTAATTCTGTTTACAGGGTCCAGCACAGGGGCAAGTCAGGGTTTCCCAAAAGTTCAAATGCAGGATGGTACAGGGTTTAGACATAACACTGCAGTTTGCAGATGGGCTGAAAGGCTGCTTATTTACATAGAATGTTTGCAGCCAATGATAAAGATCATCACTCTGTATTACATAATTAGGAGACCTAAAGATATGGCACAGACAGGAGGCAGAGGCTGATGCAGCTAATGTCACAGTTTGTCATTATGAGAACAAGTAGTAGAAACAGAAAAATCAGCAAGGGAAATTGCAACAGATATGTTTTTCAGGAACTCAAGATATTATGCATACATGTATATAAGTGTGAGGAAGAAGCTCAAAGGGAAAAAAGGCAGATATAAGCTGACAATGGGCGGGGGGAAGAGAGTGATGGAGCAAAAAAATGAAATAACCATGTAATCAGAAAACCTAAAGCAATGGTGAAGTAGCCTAACTTAATACAAATTTATATATATATGCACATATAGTGTATACATAAAGTGATGAGCAAAAACCCTACTGGAAATTAAAGGAATTTTGCATATTACTAAAGACCACTCATGAAAGATTTGCAAGTAGATGTCAAAGATGGAGACAGCACAGCAAATCCCTGGAGGGTTTGTAAGGTGACATAAGAGGTCAGAGCTGACTATCTTCCCCATGTTAGTATTTATCAGTGTAGGTAAAATGAAAAAGAAATGCAGAAGTTGAGAGTGAAATAAGAAAAACATGAACAAATGAGAAGGCATCCAAAATAAAAGACTGGAAATAGGTCTAAAAAAATAGAAATAGAGTAAAATAGAAAAAGAAAGATGAACCTAAATACAGAAATGTGCTAATCTGTTAGTAATAATATAGAAAAGGAAGAACAAATATTCTTAAGTGTATGTTTATACACATATATCATACCTATATATATGATCACTTTGAAATAGAAACATTGTTTATTTTATATATTTGAAATATAAAACCATAAAAGTAGAAGTATGACTTCATGTTTACTGTTAGGTATTACTTAGGATACTTGAGGAAGACTTTAGAAAAACTTAATTTTACCACATAATTTAGAGAAACTGCAGAAGTCCAAATCATCTAATCAAAACTCATTTCAGCAGTTCACAATCATGCTCTAAGAAGCAGATATTTGCAGTTAGTAATATTGCTGGTACTTCTCTTAGTAGTGATTTTAAGATGCAGAAACTTTCATATTGCCCTCCATGAGATACGAATCTCAGTCATTCTAATGAGAAAAACTTTAAGAGTTTAGAGAAACCAGAAAAAAAAATGCAAGTTTGCCCAGAGTGCCAAAGTCAGCCTGACAAAACACTTGAGATTGAACACTGGAAACATTTTTCTGCAAAGATGCGTCCCAGCCTCACAAAGTTCTGTCATACTGATCACCACAGGGAAACTTCCGTTAGCTTTAAGGTGCTAAATGCCTTTAAAATATGTGGAAGAGAGTTGTAGAGGTCTGCATTGCAAACATCCAAATTCAAATAAAGATGAAGATGTGCATGGCTCTTTCTTTACATATTCAGTATACTGCATAAAGTCCCACAGACTAATCACCTACATTAAGTAGTTTACTTAATTCCTTTTTCTAGAACTCATATCACATGAAACATGAAACTCCTCTCTATCCAACCTGTCTTCTACGAAAAAGCAGTCCTAAGTTTTCTCCCTGGCTTCTTTTTAAGTGAAAGTGTTCACGCCTCCTGTTATTTTCCCTGTGCAATTCAGATTTGTATAAAACCATTTGACTTTATATTTCACCTACATGATTAATTCCCTACAGTAGAGCTAAAAGTCTAAGCCGAGATAAATAGGTGAATATAACGCACCTCTCTTGTTTTGACAGGAAAAATATTTATTTTGCATACATATCCATGTGTGACTGTACTAAAATATGTTGGTTTGGTAAGTTTGTTGATTTCAGTTTCCAACAACTCACACTTTAAAATGCAACTAGTAATTTTCAGGGCCTAATTTCAGTCTTAATAAATGGCCAAAATTTCACTCTATATGTTCCCCTCCAATAAAACAATCAAGCTATTTTTGGGTTTCCTAGACAAAGTATTCAGAATGTACATTTAAATTACAGAAACATAGGTTGCATCAATCTTGATAACTCATTGTAGAATAAGGTTCATAACAGATCAGCAAGCACAAGTAGTACAGACTGTATTATTGTGAGGAGATACTGAGGCAAACAGGGAACTGAGGTCAGTGAGCTGTCGCTGCCTCCCCATTACCATGGTCCACCATGGCTTATGTGTTCTTTGCCACACAACCAGGTGGCACCAGTGTCCCTACCCAACCCCTCGCTGAAACAGGATTTCATCCAGATAGCAGCTGGCTTTCACAAATCTACAATTCACTTAGTTTCTTAATTTCATTTTACAATTGTGCTTTCTTCTCTCTCAGCAGCTTCGCCCCTCTCGGTCAGATGCTTTTACATATAGTTTTAGAAAAGACAGATAAAATCTACAGTTGTCACAATGTCCTGGTTTTCGCCAGGATAGAGTTAACCTTCATTGGGCTGAGAAGGAGCACAGCTAGAGGGGGGCCGGTCCAGATCAATCACTGGAGCATTTCATATCATGTGACATCATGCTCAGTATATAGGCAGATTTTACAGGTCAGCATGGAATTTTTTTCTGGTGCAGTCGGGATCGCTGCTGGGGATGGGCTCTGGTACTGGTCGCCACTCGGTGAGCCACTGCTGCATTTTACCCATTTTGGACTTACTATTGTTACTGTTGGTTTTGTTACTATTGCTAATTTTTTTTTTATTCAACCTACAAATTTCTTCTTTTGTCCCTCCCCTATTTCACTGAGGAGGGGGGCAGGGTGGGGTGTGGAAAGTAAGCAACTGGCCATGTGGCGATTGGCTACTGGCTGAGTTCAAACCACAACACACAAGAATTTTCCTGTTCAAGTAAAATTGCACAGAACTGAAAGAAAAAAAAAACCAAAACCAAACAAAACCAAAATTAATTACCCAACAAAGAAATGAGAAGTGTTTTTCTTCAGAAAAGGCAAGGGTTGTATGCCATGGAACACAGAACCTTTTGCTCTCAAGCAAGCTAAAAAACATGCAGGAGACAGGGAGGAAGAATCAGTGGCAGAAATATTTGCAGGGAACAAAAATTCTCCAGAACAGTTTGCTATAGAGTAAAATATCACTTAAAGATCTTCTGTTTCCAAATGCTATAATTTCCCCAGATACTCTATCAAGCTTAATTATCTTTCTTATTATGTAAAATATTCCATTGCCATCTTTCTCTCATATTTTAAGTCGTAATACAGAAAGACATATTGAACTGTCACTATGAGTCACCCAAGAGCCCTTTGACTCATTGTTTTATTAATATCTCTTTTTCATCTCATGAAGCACACAGAAAAGGCAACATGCAGGCTGCAGGAATATTTACTTCTATCTGCCTTTAAGTCTTATTAGGATTCATATTTTTTCAGGGCTGTATATATATTTTGGGGGTCACCATTTAACAACTCTTCCTTAAGAAGTGTCCAACTGAAAATAACTTTTCCCCTTTAACTTTGATGTCTGCTTTCTTTTACTTTATTTGTCTCATTTTCAGCACTTCCCAACGGTTAAAATCAAGTTTGGCTGAGCATGTTTCCTGCACTCTTCTTCTGGCTTTGGAGACCGATTTCTGACAGATGTGAGAATCCTTTGACCTCTTAGCTTTAGAATATTTCATGATGAATGATTCAAACATTCTTTTCTAACCTTCCTTACACAAATACATCAAAGTTACTACCTGATGGTGAGAGTTTTATCTACAATGAAAATAAACCATTTATTCTATTTATTGCTATTTCAAGTTTGTTACAATATTCTTTATGGGAAAAAATAAAAGATCATCTATGAGCCAGTTGCCAATAGCTACCTATCCACGATACACCTGTACAAAAGCTCTAGCTGTTCCTGACAATCAGTGTTTCTGAAAGTTTTAGTAAAAAGGAATATGAAAAAACTGAGAACACTTTAGGAAGCTGATTCTGTTCCAATTTACACCACAGGCAGAGCTACCATAATATATAATACTGGCAGATGAGGGCATATGGGTCCCTCAAACCCATGACCCAAGCTGAACAGAATCTCTTTTAGCAATTCATAGGCACATTTAGAAGGCTTCATTGAGGCCAGATAGCAATTTCTTGATGAGGCAGCAAGTCTATTGCAATGATTCTCCTGTAGTGTTCCCTGTAGGGTCATGTTCTGCCTTGGGATAAATCCCCGTCCTTCTTGAAGTATATTTAGAACTTGTTTTGTATTGGACTTTGCACAGTTTTGGTTAAAGAAGCAATGGATTCAAGTCTACACAAACAGACAAGCTGCAGATAGGAAGACTATATTTACTGCCCTTATTTTTGCACACTGCCTCGAAGGAAATCATACATTAGTCAAAGTTCATTTTTTTCCCCCTTAATCCATAGCAGTGTCCCTTTAAACTAGTACAGAGAGAGTAAGTTTTCAGATTTTTCATCTACAGGCAGTCTTCTCACATAGAGCTTCATCTTGCAGTTCACAGATGATCCTCCATTTCCAGAAGCATCATTCTGTGGCCTGTGCACCAGCTAAATACTGAAACAGGGACAATGCTCATTTTATTTCTTCATGGGCTACTGTGAATCAGTTTGATTCTTCACCAAGACTTGGAGAAACAAGAATTGTCCTAACTCAATCTTTCGGTAATCATATTCCCTAAGGACCATTAAAGTAACACAGAATTAGTGGACTGCAAAATCATCAGCTAAGTAGGGTGTTGCAGTAGAAGTACAAAGTTAGTAGGCAGTTGTGGATTTGCAGCCATCAGTTACCATGGTGAAAACACTGAGGCTCCTGTACAGGTTGTCTCTCACTCTTGCTGCTTTGGAGTAGCACACAAAAGGAGAGGTGGGTTAAGGGGGGTGGCTAGTATATAGCATGTCATTTTAGTCTCTTTCCTCTTCTATAATGTTTTATCTAGTTTTCTAGCGAATATCCACATGTAGTCAAAGACAGGAAAGTTTTTAGGTTTTGACATAGAATAGAGAACTAATTTGAAGAAAGTGGAAGCTGTGGCCCATAATGATTCTCATTGTATTAATTGTTAAAACCATAATATTAGCTTCATGAGGTTTACAAGTCAGAAGATTTGATATATTTAACTTCTCTGACAGTTGCAGCAAAACCAGCTCCTATTGGATGTCAAAGGAAACTTATAGAGCAGGTGCAGAACCTATTGTACATCATACCATCATAGAAAAAGTTTAGGTTGGAAAACAGCTGTGGGGATCAAGTCGTTCAACTTCTTGCTCAAGATAGGACTAACTTCAAAGCAAAATCAGGTTGCTTAGGCCTTGTCTACAGGCCCTCTGTACCTACACGCAGTTGGTAGATACCTTTTGATTCAGGTCTGAAAGTCTCCAATGACAGACATCTCACAACTCTCTGAGAAACCTATTTCACTGCTTAACCCACTCTCATTGTAAAATTTAGTCTCATTAGATGATGAAGCAGTGTTTTCTCTACACATTATTTTCATTGTTAAGTAACAAAGGAAGAGGAAAGACAAAGCAAATGATAGTGGGAAAAAAAAATAGTATCATAGAATATTTAGGTTGGAAAAGACCCTTGAGATCATTGAGACCAACCATAAACCTAACACTACCAAGAGTATACCACAAAACCGTGTCCCAAAGTACCATGTCTACATGTTTTTTAAATACTTCCAGGAATGGTGACTCAACTATTTCCCTGGGCAGCCTGTTCCAATCACTGACAACCCTTTCAGTGAAGAAATTTTTCCTAACATCCAATCTGAATTTCCCCTGGTGCAACTTGAGCCCATTTCCTCTATCCTATCACTTGTTACTTGGGAGAAGTGGCCGACACCCACCTTGCTACAAGTTTCCTTTCACATAGTTGTAGAGAGAGATAAGGTCTCCCCTCAGCTGCCTTCTCTCCAGATTAAAAAGCTCCCTTAGCTGCTCCTCACAGGACTTGTTCTTTAGACTCTTCGCCAGCTTTGTTGGTCTTCTTTGGATGCACCTCAGCACCCCAATATCTCTCTTGTAGCGAGGGACCCAAAACTAATACTGCTAATGATCAAACTACTATGTGCCTTGGGACTAGTGTGCAGGGCCAAAATTGTTGCACCAACATACTCTTACGTTTGCCTGATAATGGAACATATATACCATACTGTTTTGCTGATTAGGGATACCAATTAAACTCAGACACCAGAGTGAAAAGAGTAGGCGTATTTTACTGGGCATAACTAAATAATGTAACAGAATAATACAGAAAACATATAGTAAGAAAAGGCAGAATAGCGTACTTAAACAAATAGGAAAATACAGGGTAATGCATCAAATCATCACTACCTGAGAGAGAGAATAGTGATTAGGAAAGATACATCACCACTTGCATATGTTACCATCATCCAGATCCGCAGCCACTGGGCAGCCCCGGTTACAGCGAGGATTTGGAGAGCCTGTGCCAGCAAGTGGGAAATCCTACGTGGTGCGTCCACCCATAGGTGAGGGAGGCATCCAAAGTCACTGTGAGCGGGTTCAGCCTTATATACCCAAAAATCAGTAAACCAGAATAGCTGGCACCTTTGTTTTAAGCGGAAATATCTGGTTTCAATCTCACATTAGATTCCCCCAGAGCCTGGCCAGGGCTTAAGGGAGAAGCTACGGGAGTTTCCCTGCTTATCTAATTGGATTATGAGCAAGGTCACACATCAGGTCACAAGGCCAGACAACTGTCTCTGTGGCCCTGTTATCTTGCCCACACACAAAGAAAGATAAAGATATATTCAGGATAGACATGTTTTATGATGTTTAAGCTACACCTTCCATACATATTTCACTAATGATTACATACTGAGTCAGCAGCTTCAGCTCAGGGCCTGTTGTTCAGGCTTCAGTACATCCACTTTTTACATCAGAATTGGTGGTTTGTTATAACTTAGTACAGTACCTATTAGCACAATGGTTATCAGTTATAAAATATACAAGATTCCTCTATAGGTCAACTCTGGCTTGGGCCGGTTGTCCAAGCTTTAGAACTTCACATACTAATTCCAGTAGAACTAGGCATCAGCCACTTCATGGTGACAAAGCACTAGACAGATAACTTGAAATCTCCTGCAGGAAAAAGTCTAACATTTTTGGAAACATTATCGGCATGAACCTCCACCATGGATGATCAGCCTTTTCTCAGCTGATTTTTGGGGCTGGGGGAAGTCTTTCTCATTCACATTCTTTCATCTTACAGACAGAAGATTCACCGAATAGCAATGAAAGGACAGTTTCTTTCTCTAATCAGTTCCTCTGTTTAACTCCAGATATGAGCAAGACAGATTAAATGGGATGTGCAAGTGAAGAGGAAGTGGGGCTGTTTGACAAGGCAGTAATGACAACAGCTACAGTGAATATTGTTGGGGAAAGAAGACATAAAGCATTTTTATCTCCTCAGTAGAAATTGCTATGTTGCAATGTTCTGCCTGCTTCCTCAAGACATCCTTTACCAACCATCCCAATAGTTCCTGCTATACCTCTTCTAAGTAAAAAAAGAAAAGGTAGCTAGGAGAAGCAAGTGAATCTGATTTCTCTTTCTGCCAAGTCTGCTTATCTTCCTCCATACCTCTCAACTTCAAGCCCTACCTATAAGACAGTCCTTCAAGGGTGGCAAAGTGATCTAAGCGAGGCACGCAACCTTGGGTAGGTCACAGGAGCAGGTCACAAAGGTTATCTACACCATGATGTTGGTACAGTCTGCAGCAGGTCCCACAGTCTGATCCTCTGACCATCCAGAGCAGAAAACGTGCTCAGTCTCTGAGATTCTTCCCAGGCTGTATAACTCCATTCCCTTTGCACAGAGTAGCCTAAGAGGTTGTTAGAGCACAGAAAGAAGGTAATGGAGTTTTATGTTCTTCTCCTTGAGACTAGAACAAAACCGGATGAGCAGAAATCATGTAGATGACTTCTTGCCAATAAATTCAATGACTAAACCATTGTGGTGTTGAGGCAAAAAAGGGCTTAATTAGCAAAAGCAATCACTTGGTTTCCTGGCCTTCGTTTTCCTATAAGAGAAATGGTCTTTCACAGTCTGACAACTGAGGTGGGAACCCGCCCTATTCACATGCCTTTAAATTTCCATGCTCTTTTTAATTACCTCACGTCCCATTTATGTCCATGTTGAGGCCATGTAACTGAACAAGAAGCTGCAGAAATAAAGTAGAAATCCAGATACCAAATAAGTGTGGCTGAATTAAAACGAAAGAAAAATCCCATCTTGTGTTGCTGAAAAAGAAAAAAACCATTCAGAAAGATCCCTGCCTGTTATAATCTTTATATTGGAAATTGCTCTGAAGCTTCAGCTCCATAAAGGCTATTGACAATTTTTCCACTGGAAATACTGAAAAAGAGTTAAACTTCAGACTCCTGGCTGCAACTGCTATTTTATACCTTTGGTACCTTTAGTCTATTTTAAGTGTATTACATGATGTGCAACACAAGGGACTCCACAAAATGTGCCTGGAATTTTATTTGCATTGTTTTGTGTCATTTAAAAACTGAAATAATAAAATTCTTGCAGCTTATATTTAGAACTTAAGGTCCTTTATTGTAAAATGCTAATTAAATTGCTGCCCTCATTTTCTCTGTATTCATTGGTTACTCTTTTTCTACAGCATAATCCATCATGTAACATCATTATTTTTTTCAGTGACTTTTCTGCTACATTAGAGCTGTTGTGATATCTTTTTCTTAGTATATTTCTCACATGTACAGTGCTTAGCTTTGTTTCACTGTGCTGAAATATGAAAGCCAGGAGAATAATCAAGTGCACAATAAACGTGTTAGATCTTTTTAGGTCCTGACTTTTAGCTGGTTTAAATTATTACAGTTCTGTGGCAGTTCATATAACCATAATGATTTAAATTAGCTACTAGATTTCATAAATATTTTCTTAAACATCAAAAATATTTTACAGCGTAAAAATAAGGGTAAAATTCTAGTCTCCTACCAGAATTACACTTGTCAAGTCTCATCAGACTCTTGCAGAAGTGCTCAGAGCACAATTCTGACAAGTAGAGCAGGGTATTTCTTACAGATGATGGGCCATGCTGCACTTTTCCATCAGTTTTCTAGTTTCTTACCAGTACTTTTTATGTTCCGTTAAGTCCCTGGTTAAATCTCTGTGAAGGTCACCTTCAGAATTAGGATACTGTGAAGGGGGATCTTCCACACAGGACTGCAGAGACATACTTCTGAATGTTGGTTTTGGTGTGTATGGGTTCTGTTTGATCACAATTTTTGTTCTACATTTATTTAAAGAAAGCATGCAAATGCCCAAGGAAAATAAACTGCGGACCAATGTCCAAAATCCTGACAATACAAATTAGTAATCAGATGAAAGGCATTTAAACTCTGATAATTACATCAAATTGGGTAGCTGCAGATATGCCTAATTTCTCAAATCAAGTTGTGAGAAGGAAGGGGAAAACAGATTATAATATTATTCATAAATCTCAGAGATCACTCTGATTTACAGAAGCAATTTTCTCCTGAGCACTAGTAATTTTTGAGGAAGTGCTATTAAGTAATTATTCAAAGATATTTTAGGAAACTAAAATATACAGAAGTAACTTAAGTAATTTTTTTTAAATAAAGCTAGAATATTCTTAAGGAAGCATGATCTAACAGTTCTAGATGCTATGTAAAATAAGTCAATTACTTTGAATACTGCTCTTGTACTAATTTTATAGAAGAAAATAAGATGAAGTGACTTCTGAATACATATGAAAATAATGGGAAAAGAATTACAATTATTCATTAAATATTCCTATACTAGGGAGCCCTGGTTTTGATCATAACCAGCAAAGATGGATCTGCAGGCTTGATTCTTCAACACAGAACTTAGGGTCTTCTATTAGTTTATGGATATAAGTGCAAAATAAAACTAATGTACTGTACAATTCTGTGAGCAAGAAAAGTTCAATAAACTTTAAATTGTACTTTCTAGAACTGTGGCTGCAAGGAGTCATTCTGTGGGTGTGTGCAGCTAAAAATATTGTTCACTGAAAGCTGAGACAAGGAAAAGGCTGATTAATAACAAAAGCTTTCAGAACTGTTCAGCATGCAAGTTACACCTAAGACACTATTAACTTCCTGTATACTTATCTGAGTACAAAGTCAGATTGTAAATCCTAGGTACAAGATAATATTATGCTTTACACAAGAGGTAGTGAATGATTCTGCCAATATATAATCAGTGTAGCTACGCTAAAAATAAGCAAACATAATAACAATATAAGGTTATATCCAGACAATATAAAGTCTATCTACATTTCACTCCCATGCTTCAGATCTCCATCAGGTGAGTTTATTACCTTTTATTAACAAACACACTCTCTTTATTTTATCAATTTATTTTTTTTTTAATTCACCACTGCCTTGTACTGGAGTACCAATATATATAAAACACAGCAAAAGCTTTCTGCAGAGGGGCAGTGGGGAAGTAAGCAGATTGTCCACTACACAGAGCATCTTTGTCTACTTCAGAGGTATGAAAACGTGCAACAGTACATGCTTGAAGGAGGTCAAAGAAGGATGAAGCTGTTACAAATAGCTGTGAGTCTCCTAAGGTTTTCTCTGTAAAAACAGTCACTACAACTGTAATTAGGGCAGGTCTGTTATTTAACTCTTTGAGGTTCCTTGCTACATAATTTTAAAAGAAATAAACAGAAAATATCAAGATCAGATGATCAATCACATTTGGAACTGCTGTTACATTGGCACCTTTACAAAGCCAAATGTGCTCTTGGTGGATGATCACCTGAACAAGTCAGACTTAGCAACTACTATCAATGCCCATCACTCACATTCAAAAAGACAGAACCTGCTTACTGTGCTATTATTGGGCAGTATCCAAGATGTAGGTTTTTACATGAGTTTAAGACTGCCCTACTGAACTGCTCAGTCCCACCGAAAAGCATCTTCCACAGGTAAAGGTGGATTTTCTTCAGAAAGCTTATTTAAATATGCCACAAATGACCATAACATCTCTTGATGTCCCCCACATTACCCTGTCTGTAAAATTTGCAGAACTGTATCACCACATCTACTGTAAACCAATTTCTCAGAGACAGGCCTTACCTGATTCTTGCCAGAGGGAAGAAAACCAAACAAAAAACTCAAAACAAAACAGATTGAGACTGTATTGCTTCCCCACCACCGCAGGTTTTCCACCTTCCCAAAAGATCCTTAATAGATTATACTTTTCATCCAATTTGTTAAAATATCTGGCTGCTATTCTTCCTAGTGCTTTAATAGACAACCAACAACACTTCTTAAAATATGTTTGTTCCCTATCTATGTTAAAAGAAAACAGAATGTGTCTAGGAGCCAACACTTTCCTTCACAAAACAGTGTGGCGAGTACCCTCTCTTCTTTTCCCCTTTTGTCTACCAAGAAGATCCAAAGATGCCACTGGTGGAATGATCCATTTTCATCAAGACTGAGAGGAGCAGTGTACATAGATGACTACTTGTGCTGTCTGTCTGAGACGCCCTGTTACCTTCACCCACTACAGGTAACAGCAGCCACCATGGCTGGCAAGAAACAAGAGGAGAACAGAAGAAACAGGGTTCTGTTTTGGGGGTTCTCACACACACACAGTTGGCTTGAGATAAAGTTGGAGACCTCTGAATGTAATACGTTGCTGCTGATGTTGTAACTCTTGTTCTTCCATTTGTGCCCTATAAGAAGCGAATAGTTAAGGGGGAAGCTACCTAGTCTGACTCATGCAGCCAGAGATTGAGTTAATTTTCTTTCTATGTTTCCTTACAAAGGTAAGAAACATTCCACAGTGGGGGTGGAAAGTACAATTTCTATATCTAGATTTAGCCATTTAAAAAAATATTGGAATTTAATAGCTTATGGAACATAAGGGGAAAAAAACACAAAAGCTTATGAAAGCCCTTCAGTTAATTCAGTGACACCAGTTTTTACTATGCATAATTTAGTTCCTTACAGCAAAGCTGTTTTTCAGAGATGAAATACTTTAGATACCATTCTGTATGTGTTAGATGTGCACAGATGTGTCCCTTTCTGGTTTAAACATTTATAATTTAAAAGAAAAATAAAAGAGGCTAAAAATCCCGTAACTATACAATATTGGTAACACACAAAACCGAAAAGCTAAAACAGTAAAGAAACTTTTGTAGGCAGAAGTCTAAGATTACATGAGAACCTCTGTATCTTCAGGCACATGAATGGGAAGTGTGGTAAGAGTGTGGATTTTATTGAGAAATGGTATTTCCAACATTTCTATCCCTAAATAAAAATGCATCCCTTGAGCTGATCCTACAATATCATCAGCATCAGGATGTAATAATATCTAAAAAACATTAACCCTTTCTAAAGAGTAGAGAAATATACATGAAATAAAATGCTTCTCAAACGCTAAAATGTACCACTGGTGCAGAAATCTCCAGCGGAGGTAGTTTTTTTAAATTAATAACTTCATTTGGAGGCCTCAGTAATTCATTTGCAGAATGTAGTGATCTGACGAACTGAGAGCAACACAAAGATAAGCAAGATATCGGAATGCATCATGACATGAGATTTGAAGCTCAGTTCTGGATGCAGTCTAATCATGTTAACTCAGCTTTGTAACTCACAGCTAACAAGTTATAACTAGTCATGGCTTGTTAACTCAGGTGCACGATTAGGGAATGCAGATGGACCTACACTAGCTTGTACCCAGTTACCTCCAGCAGCTCTGCACCTGCTGCATGGAGGCTCCAGCAGAACAACCGCAGCTGTAACTGCACTTGCCAGGGTGTATTATCTCTGAATGCTCCTTAGAACAAATGATTTCTTGTTACATGAAAGAAGAGAGCCTGATGCAATGAGATTCTTCAAAACATTAATTTAATGCACATAAAACACTATGATTTCTCGGAACACCATATCTAAGCTGACCAATGCCTTCCTCTTCACTTCTTCATTTTGTCTCATGGGTCTGAATACTTAAATCTGCCTCTGCAAAGAAGCTGCTAAGTAAAACTAGCTGTTGTAGGATGCCCAATCAAGGACAGTAACAGAAAGGTAAAACACACTTTCTTTGAATGTGGAGGAAGAGGTTATAGAATCATAGTGGTTTGGGTTCGAAGGGACCTTTAAAGATCATCTAGTTCCAACCCCCCTGCCACAGACAGGGACACCTTCCACTAAGATCAGGTTACTCAAAGCTCTATCCAACCTGACCTTGAACACTTCCAGTGATGGGGTATCCTCAACTTCTCTGGGCAATCTGTTCCAGTGTCTCACCATAAAGAATTTCTTCCTTATATCCAATCTAAATCTCCCTTCTTTTAGTTTAAAACTGTTGCCCCTTGTCCTGTCACTACAGGCCCTGGTAAAATGTCTTGCTCCATCTTTTTTATAAGCCCCCTTTGTATACTGAAAAGATGCAATGAGGTCTCTTCTCCAGGCTGAAAAAACCCCAACTCTCTCAGCCTTTGTTCACAGGAGAGGTGTTCCAACCCTCTGATCATTTTCATGGCCCTCCTCTGGACCCCCTCTAACTGGTCCATGTCTTTCTTGTACTGAGGGCCCAAAGGCTGGATACAGTACGCCAGGTGGGGTCTCATGAGAGTAGAGGGGGAGAATCACCTCCCTCAACCTGATGGCCACCCTTCTTTTTATTCAGTGAAGGATACGATTGTCTTTCTGGGCTGCAAATGCACATTGCCAGCTCATGTCCAAATTTTCATCTACCAGTATCCCAAGTCCTTCTCTTCAGGGCTGCTCTTAGTCCATTCATCACCCAGTCTGTACTGATACTAGAAATTGCCCTGACTCATGTGCAGGACGTTGCACTTGGCCTTGCTGAACTTGAGTTTTCCACATGGGCCCACTTCTCCAGCCTGTCAGGGTCCTTCTGGATGCCATCCTTTCCCTCTAGTGCACCAACTGCACTGCTCAGCTTGGTGGCAGGTCGTGCATTTATGTTCTGCAAAATACAGAAGTTACACTAAACACTGCTTCTGTACCTGTGTGGTTCCAAATTGGTCTGGCTATGTCTTCAGCAGGTGCAAGCAGGCTATTTTATAAGCTTACAGGTATAGATGCGATTAAGAGCACTGTGGACTAAGCCTAGTCATCAGGCCTCAGCAGCAGTTATGCATGCATTGTCAACCTTAATTTAATGTCCTGGGGGAATAAGAGAATGCTAATTGCTCTTCTGTATGAACAGCCTAGGTAGCTCATTAATGGAGCTGTACTGCCTGTTTTGTCATTCTGCTCACAGTGCCTTAGGCAATAGTGACAAGAATAAAACTTAAGAAAAACAAACAATTCAGAGAACCTGCCAAAAAAAAATTTACTGTGACTTGTGCCGGGCTGTATCCCATCACTATCAACTATCAGAGCTCACATCTGACATAAAAAAAGGCCAGTAAGTTGGCATGTATCTCAGCCTGGTGAGCAGTCAAGGGCATCAAAATCTTTTATGGTGCCTCACAGTGCAGGTGACCCTAAGATGATAAAAAGAGAAATTGGATAGCTAATGGTAAAAGAATAAATCTTAAAACAAAACAAAAATAGATGCAAACCAGTGGGTGAAATAGAGGGGATACTTCTCGAATCTTAATTCTTATGCTTCCCATATTGCCACATTTATTATAGCTGAACTGTGGGAAAAATCCATGAGACCACACTGCTAGCAGCTGCTGTTAAGCTGCTGCACCAAGTCTATAATCATAATTCATCAAGTAATATAAGGCAATTTATTGTTCACTCAGTACTTAGTGTTGCTACTTTTACTTCTAGAAATAGCTTTGGCTCATTTGGGCAACATATTTTATTTTTGATTAAATTAACTGGTTGGGTCCTGATTGATGCAGGAGCTTGAACAGACAGCAATTGCCAACCTGGGTTGCTCATCAAAAGCTGGCATTTAGGAAAACAGTTCATTGTGTGACAAGCTTTTTGCTCTGTGAAGAGCTGTGGTACGTAACACTGTGACTAGCCATGACCATCATTCAGCAAAGACACAAATATTATGTGCTAAAATGGAAGAATTTTAATTACACCAAACTCACCTATAAGGTATCTGTTTCTTGTATTTTCATTCAGGAAAGAGAGAAAGAGTAAGTACTGTAAACAATTATAAAACTCTCATAATAAAACTTCTGAGGAACTTTGAAGGCCAATGTTTCGTAAATTATGGCTGCTCAGAAGCAGGCCACCCCCTGACACTAATTATTGCATTTTATTGTTCATTGATACACTTGGAGGATTATTAGACCTCCTAATAAATTTGGTAATCAGTAGAATTAATTTCTCTCTTGCCCTATGAACTGCTTTTGTAGAAATATTAATGACTGCCAGTGGTGGGGGCCTTCTGGTCTCATATTAAAAACTGAGGTTATAGGGTAGCAGCTAAGGTAGACTAGTACAGATAGTACATGTAATTTCATAGTACATGTAATTTCATAATAATTACAGATTGTAATTACAGTGCTATTATTGCACTGTTCTATAAATTTCCACATAGCTAAATGTGATTGCAGATTATACTACACTCTGTAGGTAAGCTCACAGAATTAAGTTTACTCATTCAAGTATTTTAATGTGAGCAGCTCAAGAACTTAAATACACACAAGCCTTTACAGGACTGAGACCCAAGAACCTCATCCTATCACTTATTATGAACTTGGAAAAGACTCTATCTAGATCTTAGGGAAGAGCAATAGGTCTGTCAATAATAAACAGACTGTCCTTTTAAAAAGTGTAAAGACAACAATTATAAACTGAAACAGAAAACAATGAGAGAAATTAGCTTCTAAATGTGCTGTGGCAAAGACTACTTCATTTTACTTCTGTGTGCTCTGATCTGAGGGTGTTTGTGTTACATATACATAATTTAAGTTAGAATAAGACAATATTGCAAGTATTTACTGAAAGTAAATTAAGGTAAGAATTTAATTCAAATTTCACCATGATTTACACAGAAATCTAGTGTATCAAGGAAGTCATATGAGTTATGGGGTCGATTACTGGATTTTAGTATGTATCTCTTCTAAGAAGGTTGATGAACTTGCTCAGTATCCCCTGTACAATACTCTGATCTCTGTTACCTGTGTTAATCCTATTAAGAGAACCCTGCTAAATTCATCAGTTAGGATATGGACTTACAAAGGTTAAATTAGATCAAAGTATTGATTTCTAATTTTTCCACTGTTTGCTGAAAAAAGAGTTACCTATATTTACAGAAAGAAATGGCTAGAGCAAGTTCTATATGCCAGGAAGGTAACATATGCCCTCCTGTAGGAGGAATTTTTAGCAAGAAGCAATTGTAAGTTACTTAAAAATACATACAAAGGAAGCTCAATGTCATGTTGTTATCCTTACAATAGCTGCAAATATAGCCAATGGAAACAGGTATGGCTCAGCCTACCTCAAAGACAACATTTGCTTTGTGACCTATTAACAAAAGAGCTAGAAAAGTAACAAAAAAGGAACCATTGCCTGGCTTACTGCCATGTATGTCAATGATTTTACAGAAAACAGCAGCTGCAAGAAAAAGAATCCTATATTCAATTCATCACAAGGAAGAAATACAAGAGAACAGAACACATTTTAAAAGATTCGCTCCACCAGTATCATGTTTTAATTAAAGAAAATAAGAGAGACCATAGCAACATACAGCACTCCTTATATACTGTGTAGCTCAGAGGAATTACTGAATGTTCAAATCAATACCTGTCTGCCTTCACAGAACAATGCAGGTGGTTTGACAGAGACTTAAAGTGCTTTCTGTAATGAGCACAGTAGAGCCACTGACACTACTTTGAGAGTTAAAGCTATTTCGGGAGTTCTGACCAGAAACAACTTTGCAGCAGTGAAGAAAAAAAAATAAAATTGTTCATCTCTCCATTCAGTGAGGATGAGGTGTAAAATTTTCCTTTTCAGGAAAACCCTAAACCCCCCCAACTTCCCCACTAAAATCTGGGAGCAGAACTAACCCCATTCTGAATACATGCTTTAGTTTTCCATACTCATCTCTGGAAACATGACAGAATCAAGATGCATTGGATTACTAAGCAACATCTCTTACTCGTATGTTATGACCCCAGTGCATCTGTGGATCTGTTCTGATCCAGCACCTACATGCACTGTACACTCACAACAGATCCAGCCCCATTCCAGCCCCATTCCAGACCTGCTGGATTCATTGTCCAGTCACACTACTCATGTTTAGTGCTCTGTTGCAGAGGTAGTTGTATCAGATAATCAGACAAATGTGCCATGCTAAATCACATTAAAAGGTACATATAGGAGGCAAAATCTCCCTGTGAAAGTATGAAAGCCTCTTTCTGAATAGGCTTCTACTACTGGCTATCCGAGCCCTGAATTTAGAGATTATGTGTAAATCCCTGAGATCTTAGACTATATTTCTGAATTAATCTGCCCCTACGTGTTTCAAGTTACTATGATAAACAAGATATACCCTCCTAAATCACACTGTTTAGAAAAAGCAAGCAAGCTAGAAAACCACTGCCCTCCAAATAGAAAATAATTCCTGTTTTCCACAACTGGTAACAGTAGGAACTGGGAGAACTACATGATACAGATAAGTGAATGACAATGGAGAGGGTAGGTTTTATTTCTTAATTTGCTTATAATGTAAATTAGAATTTCAGAAAATGTTAATCCATGACACTTGGATTCATAATTTGTTTCCTCCCAAATCTCTTCTTATAGACCCCCTCCCCTTTTCTAAAAGTAAACAGGGAGGTCTAGCACAAATCTAAGCAAACTACAGATTAATTATTTCAATAAAATATACAACTGGGACTGTCTAGGACTGAGATTAGGAAAAACAAACTATGTCCCCAGCAGCCATAGTGACTATTAAGTTGTCTGTTGAATATTGTCAAGATCTCCCATCCTTAAACCTCAGTGACAATTGAATGATACAGGACGTGTCCACAGGGAGACTTG
Source organism: Strix uralensis (assembly GCF_047716275.1). Classification (NCBI taxonomy): domain Eukaryota; kingdom Metazoa; phylum Chordata; class Aves; order Strigiformes; family Strigidae; genus Strix; species Strix uralensis. The sequence goes on from NC_133975.1 coordinate 25,426,798, forward strand.
TAGAAAGACTTATACCCTTTCTGTCCAGTCCTTAGGCCTATCAGATACAAGTCAGCTCTAACCCAGAAGCTATGTAACCATGCCAACACAGAACTGGTTGTGCCCTACTTCTCAACAAGGTGCATTACTTTTACCTCTGGCTCTCCCTCTTGTTAATATAGCCTTTGACTGCCTGATTTGTCTTTTTTCATTCTGCAGGAGAGGAGGACACATAACTGCTGCTCTCATTGACACACACTAAGATATTTCTTGTTCTTGAGTATTTTATTCCAGTCAGTAACTAGCCTAGATCCACAGACTGTGAACAACATTTGGTGTTATGGTCTCTACCAATTTCATTGTCAGCAGCTCCAGGAACAAGCCTTAGTAATGTTTTGAACATTCACCTGGTATGAAGAACCAGCCTTGTACAAGTTTTCTTGACAAGACTCTGAGACGGTCATTTTGAGAGAGAAAAAGAACATATGTGTTCATAATCTTACCAAGGTACCATTCATTAGAGAACTTGCATAAGCAATATTTTGATACAGCAAAACCCATTTAATCTCACAATTTAATTTAATTTCCTAAATTTAAGATTGTCAAAGTATAAGTGGGTGCATGTGGATAGAAGACAGCTGATCTTTATAAAATTAACTTTGGAAAAGCTCTCTTCAATTTCATACATTGAAGCTCAAAGGTTAAGAAAATCATGTGCAAAAGACTTTCTAAATTATGAATTGTACATTTAAAAGAGGAATTTTTGTTTATTAGCTACTTGAGCATTACAGCGGTAAGAAAAGGTCTTTTGAAAACTGGAGTTTGACCTGACACATCTGGAAAAACTATTTAATGCAGAAAATGAGTTTGAAAATAAATTTTTCTTTTTTGACATTCTTAATAGTAATATAAAATATTGCTCCCTCCAGTATCTAGAAATGTCCTATACCACATTATTAACTATGAGGATGCAAAAATTAATATTTTTTAAAGAGAAAGATAAAATTTAATGTATTAATATTGAAATTATAGTATTTTTGCTGCAGATTCATTTATCTTTGTTAATTAGACCAAATTCAAGAGGGGAGGCAAATTAAAATTAAAGCAACATGTTAGGGTTCAGAAGTAACTCCTCTAGTAACTCTCAGCATAAACCTTATTTCTGGAAGAACCAAATTGTCCCTGCAAGTGAAAAGAAGAAAAAGAGCGCTTCAAGAGAATAAGAAAAAGAATAAAGACTACAGCCACAGTCTTTAGAGCAAAGTTGTTCAGTTCAAAAACCTCACTATTTTCCATGACAAAAGAAAAGGTATGTTTAAGCCTAGTACATGCCACAGCCAGTATAAACACAAACCAACAGCAACATAACAAATTTAAATAAAAACCTATTTTTTCCCCTAAGAAAGAAGAATAAGCAAGACATTTGAAATGTGCCTGAATGTACTGTGATGAAGGCAGTACAGAATTTGGTTAGGATCAAACGTGGCATTTGCTGTCAATATTCACACAGTGATGCTTCAAACTCTCTATGTTCTCAAGCTAGAGAGAATGCTGTTTGCCAAAGTTATTGGCAATCGTAGTTTCAACACAAGTGGATTTAAAAGTCAGACCACAGAATCATCAGTGAAAGGCTGAGGTTGGAAGAGACCACCGAAGGTCATCTTGTCCAAGACCCTGCTCAAGCAGGGCCACCTACAGCCAGCTGTCCAGGACCACATCCAGACAGCTTTTGAATATCTCCAAAGAGGGAGACTCCACAACCTCCCTGGGCAAACCTGTGCCAGCAGTCACTCACCCTCACAGTAAACAACGGACCCGCACCCGCACAGACAAACAATACTTCCTTCACCCACCATTTACTGCTGTGGTTGACAGGTGAAAAAATATAGCACCCTTGTAAGATGTATTATTTCCTTGAAATATTCAATATTACCACAAGTCCCTGTTTATCCAGTTTAACCATGTTACCACCCTAGAGAATTTATAATCCTATGGGAGGCAGCAGTGAGCGTGCATTTGAGGCCATCACTGATCTTTGCCATTCTGTTGCATGCTTCTGTTTTGTCCCTCCATTTCTTTTGGTCTTGATTTATACCCTTTCGATTTTCCTTCGAGTTACTTGGAAATATTGAGGTTTTCAGGATTTCCAGTACCAATCTTTGACATGAAAGTAGGATTCATATTGCAAAATTCAGTCTTATAAAACACTGATATCTGAATAGTTTCTTTAACGGCTCATCAGTTAGTAGCTAAAAAGTTTTAGCACTTGTTGTTTCCTCCATGATCATCTGTTTGTTAGATTTCTGTATCTGTATGTTTATCACTTGCCTGGTTACTTGTTATACTCCATAGTCCTTAACCAGATAACTTACTGAAGTAGATACTCTCATGTTCCAAATATCATTACAGATTTCATCAGAAACACCTCCAGTTTAAGAAAAATTTCCCTAAATTTCCATCTGTAGTGACCCAAGACAAGAAAATTGCAGTCAAAAACCCCCCAAAAAACACAAAAGTAATCAAATGTAACCAAACCCGGAGAGTACATTTTTAAACTAGCAAACAGAATGGAAAGAAGAGTGAGATACTTGAAACTTGAGGTTACTTAAAATGTTATTTCAGTTGGAATACTCTTTATAACTGTTTTATTGCTGAATTGTACCTGAATTATGTTTATTTTGATTAATTGAGGGAAAAAGTGTCAGACATCTCTAAAACCAGGAAACAAATTGGACAGCATAAATTCTATTCAGCACTAGAATAATGTGATAAGCAAGGAAAACCCAGCACACTCATTTTTGCAGAAGAAATAGATAGTAGTTCAGCATTTACCATGCAAGAGTTTGAAAGGAATTTGGGTTACTAGAGAATGTAGTTGCTAAAAAATGCAAATCAACCTCTCATTTTTCCAAAACAGATAGATCAAATTTGTCTACATTTTATACATGACTGTTTTAGGTGAAATCTCAAAAGCATTTTAACCATTATACATTTATTATAAAAGTACTCTGTTGTTTCCATAAAATATATGCATTAACACATTGTTGCTCTCATTAACACCTGACTCTGAAACATTTTTCATATCAAATTCTAAGAGACATAAGAATTTCCTGCCATCTTCTATTATATGATCAAAAAACACCTGCTAGTTCTTCTCTATCGAGAGGAAAACAGTACTGTTTTTCTGTGAATACTCTGTTAATCACATGAATTAATTTGGCAGGAGTTGATTTACAGCCTCTAACATGCGAGCTGCCACCATGTTAATGTACCAGCTCCCATGTTAACATACCAGTTCATATTTGTCTGAACTGAGAAGCTGCCAATTACTAGTCCTTCTGTGTGACTAGCTTTTTGACACTTTTGTCTATTCTACAGTACATGGCATTGATGACTAAAATTTTCCCCGACCATAGGTGATTTAAGTGTAAATTCTTTCCAAAGATTAAGACAAAAGGATTTATTGGTCAGTTTGAAAGAAAAATTATGAAAACTATCACAACGATCCTAAGAAATTTAAAAAATAGTATGGGTTTAACAAATGTGTGGAGTTTCAAGGTATGTGGATTTCCTCAGCTACTTGGAGCTTTAATACAACAAAAGTTGCTTCTTATTCGTCTACCAAATCACTTTTAAAGACTCTGACACTTATTAAAAAAGATTTTTCTTTTCTATAAAATCATCCAGGGGAAAAAAAAAGCTTAAAAGGACATCCAATCTACTGTTACTCTGCCTTAGCTGAACAACGATTTTGAAAGTTAATTTACATTCCAATAATTTTCACTTGGTACCAGAAAAAAGCTGGGTTTACAAGAGCATGCTCTTATTACTCCCCTCTTCTACTGATTTATAACCTTCCTTCAGTGCTCAGCAATGTGCCAAATATGATCATTTCCAAGAGCCTACGATGGCCAGCAGTCCATAATATAGAAGTTGAGAAAAAATGACCAAGTTCACCAACCGGCTCCACCTAGTAAAATCCTTTCAGATGTCTGTTTATTCCAAATTATTCCAAATGCTCCTCCAAATTTAAGTCAATTAATCATTTCTATACTAGGATAGGAATGATTGTGATGGCCAAGAGGCTTTATGCCAAAGAAAAGCTCGGATTCAAACAGAGAAAAATCACAACTCTTTAAAAAGTAATTACCAGCTACTGTGCAGTGCTAAAGCGCTTCCCTTCTATTAATATCCAGAAAAGCTTCACTTTCCCAGAAGTCTCACACAATTGCATCTTCTATATGCTCATTATTGATTTCAGCTGCTCTGAAATCAAACACTCCTAACAATAGTTTCAATATACCATAAGGATGAAACAGATCAAAACGGAAGAACATGATAGCACTAATAAAGATGAGAAAAATACATGGGTGCTATGTATGGATATCTCTGTCTTTTTTCCTCATAATATTCTCTGAAAGACCAACCCTTAAAACTTCTTAAAATAGTAAAGCCTCTTCATAAACTAAGGGAAGGGAGAAGCTGTTCTGAGCAAAACAGAACACATAGGTAAAAATGCAGTTTTCAGTGGTTATTACTCACTGGATTTGCAATATCTGAACCATTTGGGATTTTTTTTTATTCACCAGTGCCTAACATATTTACAAATAAGCTTGTATTTTGTACTTGGAAGACAGAGAATCCAAATTATATTCCTGTATGTGGTTGTGGTTATTCCTGATCTCATGTGCAAATCACTAGACTTTCCTTCCCAGTTTCTTTTTTTTTTTTTTCCACAGAATCACAGAATCATCTAGGTTGGAAAAGACCTTGAAGACCATCTAGTCCAACCATTAACCTAACATTGACAGTTAACTACACCATATCCCTCAGTGCTATGTCAACACAACTCTTAAACACCTCCAGGGATGGGGGACTCCACCACCGCCCTGGGCAGCCCATTCCAACACCTAACAACCCATTCTGTAAAGAAATACTTCCTAATATCCAGTCTAAACCTTCCCTGGTGCAACTTGAGGCCGTTAACTCTTGTCCTGTCACTTCTTACTTGGTTAAAGAGACTCATCCCCAGTTCTCTGCAACCTCCTTGCAGGTAGTTGTAGAGGGCGATGAGGTCTCTCCTCAGCCTCCACTTCTCCAAACTAAAAAACCCCAGTTCCCTCAGCCGCTCCTCATATGACATGTGCTCCAGACCCTGCACCAGCTTCTCTGCCCTTCTCTGGACACACTCGAGTAATTCAATGTCCTTTTTGTAGTGAGGGGCCCAAAACTGAACACAGTAATCGAGGTGCGGCCTCACCAGTGCCGAGTACAGGGGTAAGATCACTTCCCTGTCCCTGCTGGCCACACTATTTCTGATACAGGCCAGGATGCCATTGGCCTTCTTGGCCACCTGGGCACACTGCTGGCTCATGTTCAGCCGGCTGTCAATCAACACCCCCAGGTCCCTCTCTGACTGGCAGCTCTCCAGCCACTCCTCCCCAAGCCTGTAGTGCTGCTGGGGGTTGTTGTGGCCGAAGTGCAGAACCCGGCATTTGGCCTTATTGAAACTCATACAGTTGGCCTTAACCCATCGCTCCAGCCTGTCAGGATCTCTCTGCAGAGCCTCCCTACCCGCGAGCAGATCAACACTCCCACCCAACTTGGTGTCGTCTGCAAACTTACTGAGGGTTGTGAGAGACTGAAATGTCCTATGACTGTCTCAAAGCTTGCTTGTGTCTGTGCAAACCTCCAAGACAAGATGCTGCAGCCTGTGAATTGGTCTGGGGGATGTTGCCCAGGGAAGCGGGAGTTTATTGAAGGATGCACCCCCCCACTCCTTTGCGGTTGCGTTGTCCGGACTCTTTAGACAAGCCTCAAAGGGGCAGACTGCACTGAGCTGGCCCCATCCTGTAGCCATTTGTGGCCCTATTGTGTAGGCCAGACCCCATACATGCATTGCTAATGAACTGATAAGAGGCAAGCATTTCTGCACAGAAGCCAGATGCAACAAAACTTGTGGGACCAGAGAAAAAAAAACCTAAAGTTAGGCAGATATGCTAATCAGTGGATAAAATGAACTTAAAAAGGCAACAGAAACTTTGCTCCGGGTGCATCCACCATTGAAGCCAGATCCATGTGCACCCACCACCGAAGAACTGAAGACTGAGGACCAACGGGACGCCACTGGATCCATGGTGGTGACTATTCTTGCAGCCCTATCCTGCATCCTTGCTTTATTTCTGTCTTTTCCTTCCATTCTGTCCTTTTGCTACCCCTCTTCACTTTTTAATAATAAAAAACTGTTTGGGGTATACAGCATTTGACCTTGTTTGTGTCTTAATCTTGCTCTTGGGATCATATCGAAACCTCCCCCAACACTGGATCAGGACAAGGGTGCACTCGATCTCCCCATCTAGATCATCAATAAAGATGTTAAACAGGAGTGGCCCCAAAACCGAGCCCTGGGGGACACCACTCATGACCGGCCGCCAACTGGATTTAACTCCATTCACCACAACTCTTTGGGCCTGGCCATCCAGCCAGTTTTTTACCCAGCAAAGCGTGTGCCCATCCAAGCCACAGGCAGCCAGTTTTGCCAGGAGAACGCTGTGGGAAACGTGTCAAAGGCCTTACTAAAGTCAAGGTAGACAACATCCACAGCCTCCCTCTCATCCAATAAACGGGTCGCCCTGTCGTAAAAGGAGATCAGGTTTGTCAAGCAGGACCTGCCTTTCCTAAACCCATGCTGGCTGGGCCTGATCATCTGGGTGTCTCACATGTGTTGTATGATGGTACTCAGGATGAGCTGCTCCATCAGCTTCCCGGGCACCAAAGTCAAGCTGACAGGCCTGTAATTTCCCAGATCATCCTTCCAATCCTTCTTATATATGGGCGTCACATTGGCCAATTTCCAATCTGTCGGGACCTCCTCGGTCAGCCAGGACTGCTGGTAAATGATGGAAAGCGGCTTGGCGAGCACCCCAGCCAGCTCCTTCAGCATCCTCGGGTGTATCTCATCTGGTCCCATAGACTTGTGTATATCTATGTGATGTAGTAGGTCACTGACTATCTCCTCCTGGATTGCGGGGGGAGTTGTTCTCCCAGTCTCTGTCTTCTGACTGAGGAGGCTGGATTCCCTCAATACAACTAGTCTTGCTATTAAAGACTGAGGCAAAGAAGGCATTAATCACCGCAGCCTTTTCCTCATCACTCATTACCATGTTTCCTCCTGTGTCTAGCAGCGGGTGGAGTCTCTGCCTGGTCTTTCTTTTGCTGTTGACATACTATAGGAACATTTCTTGTTATCCTTGACTGCTGAAGCCAGATTAATTTCTAGCTGGGCTTTAGACCTCCTGATTTCCTCCCTGCATAGCCTCACAGCATCTTTGTAATCATTGTGAGTGGCTAGCCTCTTCTTCCAAAGGCTGTAAACTCTCCTTTTCTCCCTGAGTTGCAGCCAAAGCTCCCTGTTTAACCAGGGTGGTCTTCTCTGTCACCAGCTTCTCTTACAGCACCTGGGGACAGCCTGCTCCTGAGCCATTAATACTTCCTTCTTGAAGAGCGCCCAGCCTTCCTGGACCCTTATACCCTTCAGGACCGTCTCCCAAGGGATTCTGTCAAGCAGGTGCCCAAACAAGACTAAGTCAGCCCTTTGGAAGTCCAGGATGTCAGTTCTGCTGCCCCCTCTCCTGGCCTCTCTAAGAATAGAGAACTCTATTATTTCATGATCGCTGTGCCCTAGTCGGCCTCCAACCGCCACATCATCCACCAGTCCTCCTCTGTTCACAAAGAGGAGATCCAGCAGGGCACCTTCTCTGGTCGGTTCACCCACCAGCTGCATCAGGAAGTTATCTGCCACATGTTCCAGGAATCTCTGGGACTGGTCCTGCTCTGTTGTGTTGTATTTCCAGCACATGTCTGGGAAGTTAAAGTTTCCCACATGATCAAGGGCAAGAGATTGTGAGATTTGTCCTAAGTGCCTATAGAATATTTCATCCACCTCTCTGTCCTGATTGGGTGGCCTAGAGTAGACTCCTACTACAACATCTGCCTTGTCGGCCTTCCCCCTGATCCTAACACAAAGACACTCCACCTTGTCTTCACTACACTTGTACTCAAAGCAATCATAACAGTCCCTAACATACATCGCCACCCCACCACCTCTCCTTCCTTGTTTATCCCTCCTAAAGAGCTTGTAGCCATCAATTGGTGCACTCCAGTCATGGGAGACGTCCCACCATGTTTCTGTAATAGCCACTACATCATAATTTTCCTGTTTCATCAGGGCTTCAAGCTCCTCCTGTTTGTTACCCATGCTGTGTGCATTGGTATACATGCACTTCAGATGGGCTGATGTCCCCAGCACCTTTTTGTATTTAGAGGTCCTAAGTCCGTCCTGACCTTTCACAGGTGTTAGCACAGTTACTGATCCATCAATATCCCTTGCACCTTTGTTGCGCTGCATGTAAATGTTTTTCATGACAACTAGAAGAGTTCTAGAAGTCCTCATCTTTTCTCTCTAGGTGTTTATTTCCTGACATCCCTATCCTACTGATCTTCGCTAAGATTTAAAAATAATAAATAGCAAGCCATTAGTAGAAAAATTGATTTATTCTTTTTCTAGCAGGTAAATAATGTTTCAGGGTGAAAGAGCAACTTTTAGAAGAGCAAGCACAGGTTTGATGAGATCCTGAGATAGACCTGAATTCATAATTTCCTTAAATAATTTCCTTCATTAACCCAAAAATACCAAAAGATCTGGCTTCAGATCTGCTCCTGCTGTCCTTGCTACAAGCTGACCCTGGGTTTCTCTGTCCAAGCTGCACTGAGTGTGCCTATTTACTCCTGGTAAAGGACTGATTCTCTGTTTCCAAATGTTTCATTTGATGAAACATGCAATAATAAGGGCAAGATAATCAAATAAATTACTAAAAAATGTCAAACAAGCAGTCAAACTAGGAAAATAATCAGCTATTTTTTTCCCCACAGTAATTATTTTATATTTTTTATCTTTTAATACCAATACCTCTTTGCATGTCAAACAAAAATCAAAACCAGGTCTCTTGCAAGCTGCTTTCTACTTTTATAGTTTTCTCCAAATTTAATGACTCCTGCATTTGTTCTTAAAAACTAAAGCTTGAGAATTTCTATCCCTCACTTGTGACCAATGCAAGTACATGCCTACTATCACCTAGTCTAAATTGCAAGGCTATAGCTTTATCAGGCTTACAGGCATCTAGACTTATCTGACCCTCTTAACTACAAAATGGTATTTTCCTGCTGAATTACAATATTTCTCTTCTCGTGAAGGAACTTTTAACTGCTAAATATTTTTACAGGCCTTTTAAGGTAGCAAGATTTGGTATTTTTCTTCATTATTGTCATTGTATGGAGACAGAGTTAGTTCTTTGTCTAAATCTTTGAGGAGACTTTGGGTTACTATCTGGCATTCTCATTTACCTGAAAAACTGAGACACATTTGATTTTCACTAAAGTGAGTACACCACTGCTTCCTCCAATATTTTCCATATTATGGCAACTGAAATCCCTACTTTTAAAACTAACCCAGGAAAACTTATCATAAAATCTCCTGTTATCTATTGTGCAATACTTACTATTATTATTTGTTGGTCTGTAGCATTTAGAAGCTCCAAATAGGGATGATAGCTCTGCACGAAAGACAACCTGTTTTCCAAACAGCTTAAAATGCATATTTTGAATTTATTTAAATTCGATATTTTAAACTCTTGGCACAGATCATTGAGACTGTCACAAAATAAAAGACATCCCAGCAGGAGCAGAAAAACAAACAAAAGGGAAGAAACAAGGGAGCCTGAAAGTTAACTAGAAAGTTAAGAGGCCGAGCTGTTAAAGAGAGGATAAGAGCAAGAAATCAGATTAAATGAAACAGTGAAGGAAGAATGCACAATGCAGTGAGAATTTCTTTAACTCTGAGAAGCATTCAAACTCAGTACATCTGCTGTAACAATTTTATATGAGAACAGCTAGGTAGGTAAAACTTGAAGGAATAGACGTTTTACTGATTATCATGATTTATAGTCATTGTCCCCTGCTAACCTGGACTGGGAGACCTGTCAAAATATATTTTGGCTCCTTTTTCCCACACCATATTTTAAAAGAACCAGTAAAAGGGAGAGGAGGATAAGATTACTGAGAGGTGGGTAGACATCTATACCTTGTCCTGAAACGGATCAGGCTCCTAGGTTCCCTAATACACACTGCTAAGTTCAAACCATTATAGATTTAAATTGTCTTATTTAATTTGTATCTGTCAATTTATGGCTGCCTCTAAGTTTTTCCAGGATCAGCAGCTTGGCTGTTCAGGATAGAGCTTGGAGTTATTACAAAGACAGATTGACTACTCAGATGACCTTCAGAGCTTACAGAGATTGTGGTCTTGAGGACGCAAGAGTTGAGACACCCACCCACACATCACGATGCTCTGTTTTAACTACTGGGCTACAACACAATCTCAGTAAGTGATCCTGTTCATTGGCTCACTGTACATGGGTTTCTGAGATGCCCTGGTGTGATGAGCTGTCATTTCAAACCAAGTCTTCCAGCAGTACCTCAAAGATTGTTGTATTTTTCTTAAAATGAACATACCACCCCTAGTTACATGTTACTTTAGTTTTGTATGCTATGACTTGAATTCCATCCTCAAAGTTACTTCCAAGAAAGTATAACCTTAAGTCAGGAGCAGAGATTTGACACTGAACAAGCAGCAGCAGTAGACATGGTAATATGCTTCCCACAATAGCATGAATAATTGAAATTGCCCTATGACACATCATGTGCCACTTGACTTCAGGCAACCAGTTCCTTGATTATCAAATCATGGCAATCAGTGCAAGGCCCATTCTTTTGTCTGGTACAGTTTTACAGCGTTTCAGACTCTTTTACTGTTGCATAAAAAGATCAGAGTTATGAAGATGAAATATACTTTTGAGACTTGGCCACTGCTGGCTTTGGCACTGCTATGTAACAAGCACAACTCATTTGAAAGGAATGATCCTTTAGGAAGTAATAAATGTATGATACCTAAAAAAGAAACTCAGTGCAATCTTTTTCACACAGTTATACACACACACAGAAACTTTCCAATACTTTAAAAATAAAATACTACACCAATAATTCTTTCAAGTGAAAGAAGAAAAAAAAAAAAAAGGTTTTAAAGTCTAAACTCCATCTTTGCTATCATGAGACTATAACATAATCACAGCAAGTAGAATTTTCCTCTCTCCCCCTTCTTTGTTTTTTTGTTTCTGGCTACATCTATATTCCTGTTCCTACTACTTGCCTTTGCTTCCTGCTTCAGCTTGGGAGGAAAAGGAAAGGCAGGCATTATGAATCATATTCAAATAACCCTCAGGTGTTCAAGCTTTGATAAGGTTAGCATGGTATATATTGGCTACTCTGTAAGACAGGCAAATTTGCCATGACCTATAAGGATTTGAGGAAAAAAAGAAGAAAAAAATCCACAAAGATTTAAAACATAATAGTGTCTACATCTGCGGATAACAGGCAGCTTTCTTATTTCAGACACTGCAGAATGATACTTACACATAGAAGGAGGAAAACCTTATAGACAGACATCTGTGAAAGACAGAAAACATTCAGAAAACACCACTAGCAAAATCACTTTTGAGTTAGTAACAACAGAAATTTCAAATTTCTGACCCTAGATATCCCATAGTTCCCTTAAAATAGTCTCTAGACTGCATACTGTTTGGTTCTTAAAAACATAGGACACATACTCGGACATCCAAAACCTGTGCTTAACTACTACTCACCTGTTTCTCTGGCTTGACACTAAACATAAGGATACCTTGCTTGCCAAAATGGCTTCTGAAACTTTTCAACTTCATATAAGTGCAAGTCTACAAGGTCTTATCCATATCCAGACAAAAAACAGATGTAAAACATTCTGCCTGTACAGGCTTGCCTTAATGCATACACCTTCTTCCACCCCTTTCTCTTCCTTAGGCTCAAAGGACACAGGAATTCCTCCTCCTTTCACCCACCCCTCCACACACAGACACACACATCGGCTTTCCTGCTGTGAACGAAAAAATCCAGAAAATCCTTCTATCTCTGTGAATCTTCAATATTACCTTAATACAAACTACCAGCATAAGTTTCTGCATTGTGATAGAGCTATGATATGACACATCAAAAACTAGACTTCCAAGATAACTGTTCCCTCTAGGATGCATTTGCATTGGTGCGATTTCCACAGGAAGACTGCACTGCGTTTATTTTGTACTTCTAAGAATAACCAAAATACTCTTGAAGTCTGGTCCAATCGTTCTTTACAGTATCTCTCAGAGTCTGTGATTTACCCTCGTCCCTGTATCTAAATTCCTTGCTTCATTCATTGTACAGCCAACAGAACCTCAGTTTTCTGAACATTTTCCTTCTGTGTTTTCCCTAGTGATTTAAAAACAGTTCATTTTCTACTCTAATGTATCATTGATCCTTTCATCTCTTAAGGACCATAAGAAAGGCCATATGAGGAAACAAAAAGTCTTTCCTTTACTAATAAACTGTCTTTGACACTAACCAAAATAGCTACTTACAGAATATTAGAACAGCTCAAGAAGTCAATTTTAATTTTGGCAAAGGAATTATCCCTGTAAGTGTGTATTTTCCGTCATTCTAATGATCTCACATAACAGAAAAAAGCTAATATTTCTCCAAGCTTATCTTTTTTAAACTTAATTATTATTAGATCTTGTTTTAAAAAGCATGCATATAATCTGTATCTTCTGATATTATTTACATTAGCATAGGCAATTAATAGTGAATGTACTCCATTCCCTGCCAAGGAGAATGTTATAATGGATTAGCAATTAGATACGAAGAAATTTGGAGCAGTCTAACATGCAAGGAATGATGACAATTCAGAGGACCAGTTTAGCTACTTCCCAGAAAAAGACTTCATAAAAGTTAATTGTGTGACATACTAAGCTGTATCATTTAGAAAGAACTTAGGAGCATTAGATATTGTAACTAAAACCCAAGTTCATTTGCATGTTGGTAAATCAGCCTTTGAAATCCTTTCATTCTCTGTAGGGAGGTCCTACTGGGTAGAAAATACAAAGAATGAGAATTTATGGAACACATCCAATAATCCATGTTGAAACAAGATAATCCTTTCATTTTTACTCCATGCTTTATTACGATCAGCAAATGACAATCTATCAGGATGATACAATACAAAACATTTAAGACTGATCTTCAGTACCCAAGATTTCAGCCTAACCCCTCTGATGACACTACTCTAGAGATCTTAGAAATCTCAGGTAATTTTGTGATACGCTGTTAGAAGCAATGCTAAACCTGACCCAAGTTATTATTTATAGAGCAACACTGTTTTCTTCAGAGTACAAAGAGTTAGGAAGTTATTAAAGTGACAGGTGTTCTGTGGTAACCATCTTTTTGTAACCTTTGTCTGTAACAAGAAATATCCTTTCTTCAGGGGTAAATGAAGCAATGAGCTATAACTTTTTTTTTTTTTTTTTTAAAGTCATATAGAGAGAGTGACTTATTAGGGCACTGCAAGCACTTGCTTTTCTGTCTTCCACAGTATAGCTACTACCTAGTTATAATTCTTCCCTGGGGCTGTTGGAAATTTCCCTCTCTAACAGATTAAGAACTCATTCAACAGAAGAAACAAGAGGAAAGACTGTAAGCACGTCCAAAATTTTTGGTGTTTATTTTCTAATCTGATAATAAAAATGTTTCCCCTTATCTATTTTGCACACAAATAGACTCCCTGAGGCCATTCTTAACTCTTTGCAGCAAGAAGGCAATGGTCTTTGCAGAATCTAAAAATCCATGGAAGTTTTAACACACTTCAAAAACTTCAATTAGTATCCACCTTGACAAAACCCTTATGCAAAATACTAGTGACTTTTAGGTCAAACAGGCAAACCCCTTTCTTTTCCTCAAAACCAAGGTAAATGCATTATCTCTTAAGTTTGGATGGGATGCAAAAGCAAGCAAGAACAGAGGGAACCGAATGAGCTTTTAAAACATAGATTCTTCAGTTCCACCTAACTCCAGCTGTATGCAATTTTGAATTCATTAGGAGTTTATCTGAGGAGTTCTTGTTATCCATTTTTTGCCATCAACTTCTGTAACCCCATTCTTTAAATTCAGTTTCTTGTTGACATAACTTCATGACCCAGGATCCACCATTCTGAAAGCATATTTATTTTTCCTTGACTCTTCTTAACTATCTTTACTCTAATTTTCTAGCTCTCCTTAATAAATGCTTTTTTAATCAGTAATCGGTATAGTAAAAAAACACTTTTTTTCTAAGAAGGAGAAAAGAACACAGGAGAAACATACATGTATATATGTATATATACACATACATAGCACTGAGTATGTGCACATACACACATAAAATACAATGTAAATTATAAGTTGTTTGATTGTGAACACAGGAAAGTTACAAGAAAATCTCAGCTTCTGAGGAAAGAGTGGGTTGTCCACAGAATGAGAATGCACAATACTGTTGTCAATCCCCATAGTCAGTATTTTTACCAGAACACAAAAGTTAATAATTTACTATGTTGATATCTTATTTGCCTTCTGATCTGCAGCTAAGCAAATAACAGCTCCAGAATCCAGCTAAACTTTTAAATAGAAAGATCTGCCAATTAATCATTTACTCATTACTAAAGGAACACAAATACAGTAGTGTTCAAGCTGCAATTCTGCCGTCATTGACAGCAGATCCGTGCACTGTCATAGCATAAATTTGACTCATGTCAGACAAATATACATTGCATTTCTAATCATGAAGAATGTACAATGCTCTTACAACAACCTCAACTTTTGACATCATCTGTGCTCACAGCAGGGTAAACCCCCATCCAGCAAAAAGACCAGTATAAAGTGGAGGTGTTTGAAACAGCAGCACATGGTTATACCAGATCAGAGTTTTTTATCATTTTGTTGTGTAAGGAATCCTAAAGCTGCAGGTGCTCTATAACCAACCTGCAGTCTCACAGTGTTGCAATCTACTTCCCCTTGCCCAGAAGCTGAACTAAACTGAACTTACCTGAGCTATCAAAAATAGACATGTGGGTTAAAGAAAATTAACCTTTTTCTCTCCCATGATTTTTCACTACTACATGAGCCATGACCAGTTTGAACAACAGCTCTTAGAAATTAGGAGATACTTTGGTAACTTCTCTGCAGGTGTTATGCTGTTAAACTATTTGTGTAAAAATGTGATTTTTCACATCAACAGTGGCACACTTGTGGGATTTCTTTCTGAAGAAGGTAGAAGCATAGCCACTAAAAATCAGGCCAAAAGTTTAGAACAGAGATCATACAAATAGCTTCAACCCTTGATACAACAGAAGGCTATATGAATGGTACACTATTTAGGTTTTTTGTTTCAAAACTAAGGACTTTCCATTTTAGTTCAAACCATGGTACCATTACGTAAAGTCTGTTAGGGAACTGATTTGGGCTGCTTTCATGAAAATCAGCAATTTAAAAAATAACGTCTGTTCATTTAAGGTTATAAATTAGATATATAAGGCAGCTCTTCAACCACCACTGAAGTACAGCCATCTGTTTTATAGTAGGCATTTATACAGAACAGTTTGAAAAATGAAGAAAAATATTATACCAAACTGAGAAGAAAAAAACAGACGTCTTAAACAGAATGCTGAGAACAGCTTCCCTCAAGCAGTCAAGAACTGCACTTCCCAGAGCCCAAAGGCCAATAGCTACAAACTTTGGACCCTAAAAATTAGACACACAAATCTATGTTGAGACAACTAAATACATCACTGTATTTTTAAAGCTGTTGATCATCATTTTTTTTCAAGAGAAGACTCTGTATGTCAGTTCTTAAATATGGACTTAAATCATTTAACTTTGTTTCCCTCACTCTTTAAAGATGCAACCTTGGTCTGCACTGGCTTTCACTGGGAGTATGGAAGTGTCTATGGTATGACATATGTTGTCCTACCATTTAGTGGCCCAAAGTTTTGTTGTTTATAGTGAGTGACACTTCCAGGTGGTCTCTCATGGATCTTATATGTCAGTCATTATAGCAGACATAAACAGACATCACGTGTTGTGAAGTAGGTAGAAAACCTGCTTTTTATGTAACAGTGTACAAGAAAAGAGGGGTTTAAATTATTTTCAGTATTATTTTCCACATAAAAAGAGATTTTGCTTTCTTTCTTTAGCAATATTAAATAACTTCCGAGCAGCTTGTCTCAGAAACAGATGCTTAGTGTAAAGCCCGATTGAAAATATCCATGAATATACCAAATATTTTTATGAGTACCTAGAATATATTTTTAATAGCATATTAAAAGTTAAAACCCCAAAGGAAGACAGTGGGAGTTTAATCATGGATGTCTTAATCAGGAATTTCGTCCCAGTACTTTATTTCTCTATAATTTACCTTTTCCATCTGTTGGATATTACTGTGACATATCAGAATGCCTTAGGATAGGGTAACATCTCCCAGCTTTTAAAATAAGAATCAACTATCCTCTCTCGGCAGCTGATGGGAATAGTTATTCAAAGTAATAGTTTGGCTTCCCTCCATTAAGGGATACATAGGTCTTTCAAAAGAGCAAGTTATCCTCTCAAGATGACTTGATAAATGCCTGGGTGGTCACTGAGAGATTTTGCTGTTTTAGCCAATGGGAAGAAACACACATCCCAGTAAAAAGAATTAAGGACCAAGTATGATGCATAGTATACTTGCTGTATTTTTAATAATAGCATATGTACTGGGTTAACACACTGAGTAACAGTAACAGACTTGTGTATGTCTCTAAATTGGGTCTCAAAGAAAATTTAGAAAGACCCTTTAAAGAGATCACGTTAAGCTTAATTGTATGGTTAAATGTAAATATCTTGTTAGAAAGTTTCTATATTTTTCCTACAAGTACACCATTTGACCTTTCTATATCAGTCTATTTCTTTTGGCATGAATACTTGAGTTCATAGATGTACATGTGCTGTACATATATCAAACTGTTTCAGTGTCTCATCTAATGTAAAACATTTTCAGATAGTAACCGTACAACAGGTCAGACACATTTAAAGACAGATATATTAGTTTAGTGCTGAGAAATAGCATGACCAGCAGGGACAGGGAAGTGATCTTACCCCTGTACTCGGCACTGGTGAGGCCGCACCTCGATTACTGTGTTCAGTTTTGGGCCCCTCACTACAAAAAGGACATTGAATTACTCGAGCGTGTCCAGAGAAGGGCAACGAAGCTGGTGAAGGGTCTGGAGCACATGTCGTACGAGGAGCGGCTGAGGGAACTGGGGTTGTTTAGTTTGGAGAAGAGGAGGCTGAGGGGAGACCTCATTGCCCTCTACAACTACCTGCAAGGAGGTTGCAGAGAGCTGGGGATGAGTCTCTTTAACCAAGTAATGAGTGATAAGACAAGAGGGAATGGCCTCAAGTTGCACCAGGGAAGGTTTGGACTAGATATTAGGAAGCATTTCTTTACAGAACGGGTTGTTAGGCGTTGAAATGGGCTGCCCAGGGAGGTGGTGGAGTCCCCATCCCTGGAGGTGTTTAAGAGTCGGGTCGACATAGCGCTGAGGGATATGGTGTAGTTGGGAACTGTCAGTGCTGGGTTAACGGTTGGACTAGATGATCTTCGAAGTCCTTTCCAACCTAGATGATTCTGTGATTCTGTGAAATCATAGTCAAGTATAAATGCCTGCTCTAGATTCACCTATGAAATGACTGCATGTTCAAGCAAGCTTATTAAAAAAAGTTTACTATCTTAATTTGCTTATTCTTGTCTATATAGTGAGGAATTCCAGATTTATTGAGAAGTATTGAATGTTAAGTTAAACTATATTTTTCTCTCTCTTAAAATAGAGCACTATCTAAGGAGTGTAAAAATTTATCATGCATATATTCTTATATCTTTTAGATGTGTCTTTTCTGCTCAGGACTAGAAGAGTATTCAGTTTTCATGACACTGACACTATTGTTTTTCTTTTACTGGATACAAATGAATGAGTATCATCTGAAGCTTAATATTATGAGTGCAGTCTGATTTCCAGAGTCCTAAATCAGGACTCAACTCATATCTTCAACTATCTAAAAGATAGTCATCAAGGTTAAGCAAGTCATCTAGGTTTCACCTGTAGTTATGGGACAATCTGATTTTAACACCCATTCTAAATATTTATTTTCAATCTGTATTAGGATCAATTCATTCTGTCTGAAACAAGAAATCTCCAGAGAGCAATCATTTAACATAGGTATTTCAATGACTATGAAGAAGCTTAAATAGTTTTCCTCCAACTTTTAGGTAAGATTAATCTACCCTCAGGATCCCATACAAGACCCATATAGACAAGTTTTCATCATATCAGTATCATAATTGATCCAACTTCAGCTTGTTCTAATCCCCAACATCCCAGTGGTCTCCTGTATTTTCTATTCTAAGACCAATTACAAAATACTGTATGTAACGAATATAAAATGTACTGTGAAATACAGTCAGCCATCCTGGGAAACAAATCTGGGATTTTAATTGTAGAGATCAATTTCTTTATTGCAAAATTGTAATAAAAGTTACTGGTGTAGCAACTACTATTGTTCCAAGTTCAGTTTCAGAATAAGATCAAGCTTATATGCAAGTCTGACCTAAATTAGGCATAGCAAGATCTATATAGCATCATCTTGGTAAAGATGTGTTTTGAATAATTTCCTTTGACTGTTTTCCTAAGCACTAAATACCTAGAAACTGGCTAAAAAGAAAGGTAATATTAACTATGTGAAATAACCAAAACAACGCACTTCCATTCCAATCAATAGTAGCATAGAAAAATACAGCATTAAATTATACTCATCTAAATCTACAGAACTCTGCCAAAAGCCGAAGATTGCCTGATGTTTGTTTTGCTTTGTTTTTTAGCTGATTTGCAACTGTTGGTTTGATCTACCAATTAAAAATGAGCTTTTCATGCTTTTCATAAATTTTACAAATTTACTACTGGAGAATATAGTTGAGTAGTCATCAGATCTAAAAGCATCTAATATCAACATCTTGCTATGTTAAGGCCATAGATGCTGGAAGGGTGTGATCGATTATCCCATTCTTTGGCAAGCTTACTTCGGGCAATCTTCTATTCTTAGAATGCTGGCTTAATTCAAAAGAATCTCCTGTGTAGCTCCTCGTACTTTGCTTCCTGTAGCTGTCTAAGATGAATACAGTTTAGTTAGTAGTGAGGTAAATGATACTCATCCAGATGTTGTAATAGCTTTTGGCCCTCATTAGATTTATCTTAAAGACAGTTATTATGCATTTGTTATTTATTTATATTGTTTTAAATCATTATCAGAAGTTCAGTGGACATAATAGATATGAAAGCATGAACTTTTAACAAAATATGAAAGTATGCTTTGAAAAGAGCAGATGTTTTAAGAACTTAATGGTGTAAAGAAAACATATCCATCATAAAAACCTCTGCTCAGCCCAAAAGCTCCATGAAATTTCAGGTAAGCCTTTTATGACATTAAATCCTAGATTTAGAAATTTAAGCAGATTCCTGAACCAAATATCTATTACCAGGCATGACAGAGTACCTATTAATTTACCTTTATGCAAATTTGATGCTTAAAAAACCCCAGAGTAACAAAAATCCACCTCAGGTAACTACAACTGCTGATATAAAGGTATATATACCTTTGCATATAAATGTAAGTGACCAGAATCCTCTACTTGTTTCTAGAGGTTCTAAACTTCAACTACAAATTAACATATAGCTATAGAAAAATGACAACATTTTAAAATAATGGTTGCATTTTATGGGATTAAATTTAGGAACTTCACAAAATTCAGTGCTAGCACCAATTTCCGAATAACAACAAAGCATAACTCTACAGAAAATGGGTTGTGATGATGTAACATCAAGCAATTCAAACCTACTTGAATGCACAGAATGGAAACCTGACAGCCAAGCGTACTGACCTATGGTAAATGGAACTGAATCAACTGAGGTAACCACAGACCAAGAAAAGACATCATTTTTATGTCTTAAGTTGTCTTTACAGTCTTTTGCAGATATATCCACACTCACCCTGGCTGCAAACCATGTTGTCATTGGCAACCACTCCCAGGATAGAAGTTGTGTAACCACATGGTTGTGATATTTTGGCTTGACTGAATAAGCTCACTGTCAAAAGTGTTGACTGGCTCAGCCAAAATATTATTGTAACATAGCTATGATATTCCTTACCAAAAGTAAGGAATGACTCAAGGTGACCTGCCTGAATATGGCCAGCTGTAAATTTAAGTCGGTCTACAAAAGAAGGGTATAGAGGTAGCTTCAGAAACACAAGTTAACTCCCTCTGGATATATCTTTGTGCTCCTTGGGAAATTACCCATTTTCCAAAAGTGATTGAAAGTATTGTAAGCCCCACTAACAAAGTGGTGATGTTATCTGAGAATCTTATTAGCTAAGGAACAAAAAAGGCTTTATTATGTGGTATAGCTGGTGGATTTTAGCTGGTATCTCACACTGGATTAGGTCATGGAAAAATCTTCTGATTGGGCATGCATACCAATCGATAATGTTTCCTTTTTAGCAATAGCTGAAAGTAAGGGAACCACACAAATTTAGACCGATAAAAAAAAAAATCAAACTAAAGTTACAGTCTTTAATTTCTTAAATTCAAAGAGGCAGGAAATAGAAATAGGAAACTTCATTTTCTCCGCTGGGCCTTGTAGTCTTGAAAAGGCTTCCAGCACCACAGAGAGCTCACCACCCTGAACTCGCTGCAAGGCACTCCTGGGTTTGGTGCCCTCACTGGCCTGGTTAAAGGTGAACTTACACTCTTCTTGATCAGGAGCTGATGCCTTTGTAACTGTCCTCACTTCGAAAGCTAGGCAATATTTGAGATAGGGAAGTGTGTTTCTGTCTGGCTATGCATTGTATCACCAGATAAGACCTAATTCACCCTGATAACTAACACATATTCAGCATATAGAAAAAGGAGAAGCACATTCAGGAAACTATTTAGGGTTTGGTTTCGTTTGGGTTTGGGTTGTTCTTTTTTTCTTTTGACAATTTTATTTTTGGAACAGATTTTTGAAAGATAAACACATTTCAAACTGAACAGAGTAATTCAAAGTTTTTCTCAGAGTTGGTCCAAAACGAACCATGTATTGGTTTTTATGGACTTACAAAACATTGGATTCTAGATTGAGATATAATTTGCTACAGAATAAAAACAGATATATAATTCTTGTATCAAAATTCTTATAGCTAATTAAGGCAAAAAGCCACAGAAGGAATAAATAATAACAATAACTGGAATAACTGTAATTGGGGAATTTTCCTCTGAATACTAAAAGTTCACATTTCACTTTTTCCCCTGTATACTGCTCTATGATTTAACAGTAACAATAGAACAACTTTATAAATTCAGTACTTTTCCATTTTTCCCATAATCATTTTGCTGATTGCTATAATCTTACATAAAACATAAGAAGTTATATTAAAGTACTAACATCGTTCTATTAAAATGATTAGTTGGCAAGAAGACACACAACATGAAAAAATATACAGGCCACAAAGTGTCACCTTCACATAGGAGGAATTCCCTGCAGTGAAACTGGCAAAGCTCAGCCTGGTCATGAGTCACGCTAAAGATTCATTTAAATTATTGGAGGGCATCCAACCTATTTAAAAGTCTGGCTATAGGGAATAACATGTTGCATTTCTGTCTTAGTCTTGCTGCATTTGAGCATAACTAGATCATCACTTTATTTCTTTTCTTTTCTACCCACTTCTCCCCCAAAGCACACTCAAGTAGTATTCCACTTACCTATCAATTCCTCTCCTTGAGTCATTGTTTTGTCTCTTACATCCATTTAATATGTATTCCCCTGAAAATGCTTCTGCTTGGAAGCCTAATGACCCTAACCCCTTTGTATCAGTTTTTTGAAGTGACTTCAGATCTATGAAGATACCAGTCTCTTTCAGGAACATTCAATATTTCCTGGGCATGTGTTTGAAAGAAACAAGAACAACAAAAAAACCCAACCAACATTCTCAAGGAGGCTGTTATCACGACTCAGTAGTACAATAAGAATCTTTTGGACAAAAGTGTCAGTAAAGAGATTATCTGCTGACTTCTATGTGATGTAAAAGTGATTGCTCTGGAGGAAAACAGAAACCATGCTATGAACTACAATAACAAGACTACTGCAGCTCAATATCTTTATGCTATATCTTTGAAAAGATACATATGTGTTTTGGCTCGATGTTAACTTGTTGTAGCTATCAATTTGTGTGTGTGTCAGTGCTAAAAGAAGCAAAGCCTTGTTTACATGCCCATGATTTCTCACAGCTAAAAAAGGATGGAGCTTCTGAGTTGAACAGAAGAACAGCCTATCTCAAAATTTCTTACTCAATAGTCATAGTTTAACATAAATTTTTTCCCCATGCCTCAAAAATTTCAGCCCAACCATTTTTTTTTTGCCCAAAAAAGAGAACTGTGGCAGACTGAAGAAAAGAAGCATACTCTGCTCCCACAGGGAGGGTAAGACAGAGATATTCAAAGTGTGAAGTGAGAGAAAAACAACAGAGTGATACCATCACCTGATGTGATTGCCCAAAATCCACACAGGCTCTAGATTGCAAACTGCATATTAGAAGTCCATCTATTTTACCTCTAGTAATTTTTCTGTCCTCCCTTTCAGCATCTCTGGAAAGATGATAGACAAGCTCTATCTTACAGCAAAAAAACCTAATAGGACAGAGTGCAAAAGCAAGCATATATTTCTTAATTAACAGCATAAAATCACCAGCAACTCAGTTTCTGGAAATTATTTCCCCAGAGTTACTAAAGTATTGTTCTTAAGAAATAAATGAAAATAACTAATTATGGTAGAACCCTCCTTACATAAGTTTAATCATCTAAAAGTTATGTGCCTGGAGTCTAGCATCTAGCCTAATCAATCAATAGAAAACTATAGATTCATGCCCACTGACTCATCCCCTTGCATCCAGGGGAAATATTTGTCTCTAAGCTAGCTATGCTACACACTCAACTTGTAGGCAGCCTAAACTTGCTGGGATAAATCCCAAACAAAGCTTTATCAGCTTTTAAAAATTAGAGACAGGAAAACTGACCCCATGTCTAGAATCCAGCTCTCCTGAAAGTCTTCATTTCCACCAATATTGTGGAGGTAAAAAACAACATTCAGAGTACTTATTAAAATAATATGATTAAGATTTAATACTTTAAATGTCTGATCATTGTTTATGTTTTGCTTCTGTGTTTTTGGCTCTGACCCACACATTATGTTCAAATGGCAGAGTTTTGTTCTAATACAGCAACACCATGTAGTATTCTGACTAGGTCAACATCATGATGTGCCCAACGCTGAACACTCAGAAAAACATCACTGAAAAGTCACTTGACATCAGATTAATAAGGAACTAACAACATCCTTAAATACTTTATCAGTACCTTTTGTACTCAGTTGCACAGTCTTACCAATTCATTTAGTAGATTTATATGCTTGTACTTGAATCATCTCTCTATCAATGAATCAAAATAATTTTGCAGCTCTAGCAAGTTGGACAAGTAAACTTCATGTGGTGTTCTATTTATAATGGCATATACTCTGAAGTATAACATATCAGCACATTTTGAGAAGAACACTCAAAACTGTCAATGCTTTTGTTATATACTCAGTGCCATATATCTGAAAACCCTCTGTTTACGCATGTACAAAGGCACACAAAGTCAAGGTTGAGTGTGAAGGTTGAGAAAATTTTTACTTATCATCAGAAAAATAGGTTTAGATTATAGTCAAACAGTGAGTCATCCTAGATGTCACAGAATTCTCATTTACTTCACTGCTCAATATTTAATACTTATTCTAGTGCTAATAGAAGTAGTCATAAATCCTAGTAATCCCTTGGGACGTATTAATGCAGGCTTTTCACCCACATGGTCTTTCTCTGTTGTTCATTCTATTCCCTACATGATCAGAGACATACAACAGACAATGCAATATAAATGCATATTCTAAGAGAGAGAAAATTAAAAGCAAGCATAACAGATGAAGACAGCAAAGAAGTAGAATGGAAGAAGACATATTAAGACCAGAGAACGAAAGGCAAAAGCCCATTCTAAGTAGGCCACCCACACTGTTAATGTAGATAAGTGAGTAATTTTAAGGAGAGCATAAATGTTAGCATGTTTGTGTTACAAACTGGTAAACGCTCCAGTTACTGCTTCCCAAAATAGTAAGAAAGTGGCACATCTCTCCTCATGAGATCTCAGCATCACACTCGGAGCTATGAAGTAAACTAGGTTACACAGGTTTATTGGAAAGTCTGCTTATTGTCATTGGGAAAAGAGCATTTAATGGACTTGGTTAATAAACTGCAATACTGAAACAGGTCATGTGAATAGACATAAAACATACCTCTCAGTGTATTTCTACCTTCAGTATGACTAAAAGTAAAAATTCTCAGAGTTCCCCCCTTAATACTTCCAGGGGTTATCAAACAAAAATTATAAGCAATGAAACCAAAGCAGAAGTCTTTTCAAGATTTGTTTTAAATGTGTAATACTCAATATACATTAAGAATAATTTCACCAGCCAACTTAAAGTATTGTACTCTATTTTCTTCCTCCAGAAAAAATATTTTGAAATTTTGCTGCTGTAGAACAGCTGAGTACATCTGTATTTTGATTCTTGAGCAGCCAGTATAAAAATCAAGTGGTTAAGAATGTAACAATCTCTTTTATTCAGGGCTCATTTGATGAGCATCAATTGTTTGGATGTTCTGAGGAAAACTAACACAAAACCAAACAACAGGTTTTTTTCTTCAATGTCTCTAGCTATATGACTATAATTTCATCGTCCACAGTTTTACCCACCTTGAACAAAATATAGTTCCAGCTGGCCTTTTCAGCACTTTCTTCACATTCCTTCCTTGTGGTCAGATGGACTGATACTTTCCTTGACAAAGGGGGCCTACTCCTAAAGCCAGATGATCACATAAAGGCTAGTTATCTCAAGAATCCTTTAAGCTTTCCTCTAATCAGCTGTAATTCTGTTTCTTTCCTAATGTAACACAGAACCCATCTTCTCTGTTTCCATTGAAATGGGGATGAAATCATTCTTTTCTACCTTCCCCTTGCTACATTAATCTGATAAGACTAACAAATTGTAAAGAATGAAAACTGGTAGTTATGTCAGATTAATGTCACTGTTTGAAACTACTGCAAACCAATCAAAACTATTCAATATCTAAACCCATTTTATAACCATTAGGATAATCAGTCTAATAAAAGGTTGATCATCTTCAGTTTCTTTCAGATTAAATGTCAAAATATTTCTGTTATTAAGTTGATTAAATCATTGTCATCATCTTCCAAATGAGGTGTGTTTACAGTAGAAATAGCTAGCTCTACACATTTCAAGCATAACCCTAAAAATCCAGAATATGGATTTATGAGCACAAAGCTCAGTTCTCTCTCATTCATTTTGCAGCACTGTTACAATTCTGTTGACTTGAACTGAACCTCTTTGATGTAACTGAAAGGAATCCCAAGCTCTGTGGAAATCTGTTCTAAAAATGGTATTGAAATCTTACAGAGCAACTAAAAGTCAGTTGTCAGTTTTTTTCAGGAAGATGTTACTGAGTGTTATATTGCCTGAATGCTTTGATGATGTTCCTAAAACAGAACCTGGGCAGCCTTAGTTGCAACTCTAAGATGAAAAATTAAGTTTCCCTAGAACTGCTTCCTGCTAATTTGTTAAATACTGCCAAACCCCAGAGGAGATTATGTACCTGGAGCTCGTGTGCACTTGGGCTTTGTAGATACATACATTGTCTGTTCTGGAGTAAAATACAAACACTACCTGTTCACATTGAAACTATTCATGAAATCGTAAATAATCAGCCTAATTTTACTGACTTTTAGGTGGCCATATTGATAGTTGTCATGTTGCACCTACCCAGCTCAAGAGTGCACAGTTTGGGAGGGGCTTGTTTGGATGGGTTTTTTTACCTCTCCTCCCCTATACACTATAGTAAAACATTTATCATGGAGCCCAAGCCTGTTTATGTTCCTACGGCTGACACTACAACAAAAGGCAAACTCAGATGTCTGCAGTCTCTAATTCAAAGAAGGAAAATGGTATTTGACTAAAACTGTTTTAAAACATAGTTCTGTTTTCCGGTTGAATGAAAACAAGGGTGAAGCAAGTGCACTTCCACAGATGTACCAGAATGAAGCTTTAAGAAACAAGGATAGTCTCATCTGGCTATTTTAAAACTCTTACTGTGTCTATTAGAGAAGCCTTGAGCTATGGAAAAAGAAGATTTCTGGACAGTAAAGTCCATCTTTCTCAAGAATATTTTTTAATGAACACTGTTCTAGACGTAAAGAGCTAAGACCTTAAAATGATGAAAGCACCATAATTAATATCACACAAGACCATTGAGAAGAAGCTCAAAACCAACAGACCTTATACCATCATGATAAAATACTAGTTGACAGACAAGAGGTGTACTTGGAAGAAAACATAACCTCTTTCTCGCTGTGAAGGGAGGAGTAATATGAAATTTTCCCTTCCCTTCTCTCATTCAAAGAAGAATGAACTGAGTCCTCTTTTTCCTTTTTCCTTTTGTTTCCAGATAGAGCAAGTGAAAAGAATGAAACAGATCCCTGATACCTTTACAATTAGGGGAACACAAATACTAGCAAGCCACAAAAGAATCCCTCTCCTCATATTTTACTTTATGCATGAAGCAGAAGAGAAAAGAGGGTAGTGGCAGGACATGACCTTCTTCCATCATTGCTTACACAGCTTTATACACACACCAAAACAGGCACTACCTAGATATCCTGGAGCAAAACTTTACATCACTCATCTCTGCTGTTTCCAGAAGTATATGCCAACTCAGGCTTAATAGGATAAAGAAACAAATAGTCTCACAGATGTTGCATGTATATTGTGGATAGGAGAATATACTATACTGGATCAAATACAACTATCTTGTTCAATTTAGGAGGACACTCTTTCCATCTTGTTCTATACATAGGAAGATTCCCTGGAAATCCTGTGAAAAAAAACAACCAACTTAGAACAGCACAAGGTTAAAAAAATCCTAGCTAGGTAATCACTTCTGAGGCAGCAAGCAGGAAACTCACTCTGACATTATTTCTGGTAATACAACATTTATAACCCAAGGCTGCTGTAAGTTAAAGACAAGGAAATATTATAGTCTACAATAGTGACCCAGTAAGGTACCACTTTCAACACCTGTGAGGTACAGCCCTGCAACTGCAGGGGAAGACCACAAAATTCTCACCACTTCAGTAATTTTGCAATCATGGTCTGCTACTCTAAACAGCTATATGATTACAGGTGATATATTAATATAATAAAGCATGAGGGAAAAAGCACATCACTTCCATCATCACTGCTTTTTCCCATAACATATACAAGGCAACTTCAGGCAACAGCTTCCTACTTAAGCAGGATCTGAAATACAGTACAAAATAGATTCTGACATGGAAATGCATTAAGTGGAGAAAATGCATACTCTGCAAGTCATGGATGGATGCACAGACATACAGATGGAAAACTAATGAGTGTTTTTATTGGCCCCCTGTCATTTGTCAACCAGCAACTAATAAAAGCAACATCAGAAAGGTTAAAAATTAGGATGGTCCTTGGTGCTGTAAAGGTCTTCAAGGGATTCTGAAGAAAAATCTTTGTTCCTTGTCTGGTGTGTTTCTTTTCTGGCATTTTTCACTTAAGAGCTGTCCAAAAAGTTTGTCAGGTAAGTTTATCATCTTCTGCATTTATTAACCTGAGAAAACAGCCTTGTACTTAGAAGTAGAATATCGCTTGGAAACCTGAAGGAAGTGATTCAGTATGCAACCAACACAAGCCCAGACCTGAGAAGACACAGACTTTGCTTTACATAAATTTCAGAAAAGTCATCTATATCATGTTACCCAGTTCCCCAGATGCAAACAGTCATTCCTGCCAATGTACTAAATAAGCTGCTTCACAGACACATATATCACTGAGAAAGATGCTGCCACAAAAAGCTGCCTTCATGAGCAGAAGGGCCTCCTACAGGTATCTTCAGACTAAAGTAATTGTACACATCCAATGAAAAGCAAAGCTTTCAAAGTACAATATATACATAAGAAACAAACCTGAGAAAAGTCAGAAAAAGCGAGAGCATTTATCTATTCATACATCCTCAGTTTCTTTCTGCTCACTTTATAAAATGTTCCAGATTGGGAAAAAACCTTATGATGACCAATCTAAAAATAAGTGTGCATACTATTACAGGAACGCTAGAGCAGAAGGCAGCAATTCTTGAGATGGGTAAACTTAATCTGATTCGATACTAATGTCATCTGGGCTGCTGCCAATATTGATAGCCCTGTCATTAGCTCAGCTCTTGTGGCACTAGCAATGACATTTGGAGAGCATGGCCAGTCTGTTACAATGCTCTGCCAGCTGTTTGTGCCTATCGAAGCTACCTAAGGCATATCTAGTAGTCACCCTCTCTTATTCTCTCATCAGTTAGTATTTACAGAAGTAAAAAGAGAAGTTTGTACCCTTCATCATCATTAACATCTATTTTATTTGCTGTTTACTTCAGAATAAGTCAGTCTGAGGGATATTCCTCAGCAATATACAATGTTTCCCTCTTTCAATGGTCTTTCTTACAGAAAGTTGTCAGAAAAGAGATGTAGTTGAAAACATTAGAGGTGTTTATTCAGACACCAGAAGAAGCCTTTCCAACCTCTCAGACTCCTTCAGGTTCAGCTTTTGCTACTGTTAATTTAAAAGTTGGGAAAGAGTAGGTGTTTTTAAACAGTGAGGAAGCCAGGTGCATCAAAAACCTCTTCTGACTGCAGAGACTATTTTGGCTGCTACTCAGAAGTTGCTACCATAATTTAATTCTTTTAGCTCCAGCTAGGCTTCAACATTTTGAAAGAAAGCCTGGAACAGTGGAGAGAAACAAGAAGTGCTAGAATCCCAAAACTCAGATTCAAAGTACAGAAAAAGAATATGTCTCCAATAAAATAAAAAGGAGTTTTACAGCTAAAGCAGGGTTTTAACAAATCTAAAATTCTTGCCCTACTTAATACCCAAGTCATTAGGATGCGATAGATCAGAAAACAGAATTAACTTCTGGATATATATTACTTGAGGTTCTGACTTATAATTTCCCTTTAAATTTCTGAATTTTTCCTGAATCACATTTCTTATGATTTCTGGTTGGGATCTGCTTGGTAGAATAGCATGGGATAAAGCCCTGGAAGGTAGAGGGGTCCAAGAAATCTGATCAATATTAAAGGATCATCTCCTTCAAGCTCAGGAGTGATGCATCCTGAAAAAGAAGAAGACAGATAGGAACACCAGGAGGCCTGCATGGATGAACAAGGAGCTCCTGGACAAACTCAGACACAAAAAGGAAGCCTATAATAGGTGGAAGAAAGGACAGGTAGCCTGGGAGGAATACAGAGAAACTGTCCAAGCAGGCAGGGATGAGGTTAGGAAGACCAAAGCCCTGATGGAATTAAATCTGTCCAGGGACATCAAAGGCATATCAGTGATAAAAGGAAGACCAGGGAAAATGTCAGCCCTCTGCAGAAGGAAACAGGAGACCTGCTTATACAGGATATGGAGAAGGCTGAGGTATTCAACAAATTTTTGCCTCAGTTTTCACTAGCAAGTGCTCCAGCCACACTGCCCAAGGCACAGAAGGCAAAGACAGGTACTGGGAGAATGAAGAACCACCCACTGTAGGAGAAGATCAGGTCTGAAACCATCTAAGGAACCTAAAGCTGCACAATGATGCATCCGCAGGTCCTGAGGGATCTGACAGATGAAGTGGTTAAGCCACTATACATCATATTTGAGAAGTCGTGGCAGTCCAGTGAAGTTCCTGCTAACTGGAAATGGGGAAACACAACCCCCATTTTTAAAAAGGGAATAAAGGAAAATCCATGGAACTACAGGCCAGTCAGTCTCACCTCTGTGCCCTGCAAGATCATGGAGCAAATCCTCCTGGAAACTATGTTAGGGCACATGGAAAATAAGGAGGTGATTGGTGACAGCCAACATGGCTTCACTAAGGGAAAATTGTGGCAAACAAATGAGGTGGCCTTCTATGATGGGGTTACAGCACTGGTAGATAAGGTAAGAGCAACTGACATCATCTACCTGGACTTGTGTAAAGCATTTGACACTGTCCCACATGACCTCCTTGTCTCCAAATTGGACAGACATGGATTTGATGGATGGACCACTCAGTGGATAAGGAATTGGCTCAGTGGTCACACTCAAAGAGTTGTGGTCAACAGCTCAATGTCCAAGTGGAGACTGGCACCGAGTGGTGTTCCTCAGGGATCAGTACTGGGATCAGCGCTGTTTAACATCTTTGTTGATGACATGGACAGTGGGATTGAGTGCACCCTCAGCAAGTTTGCCAACAACACCAAGCTGTGTGGTGCAGTCAACACACTGGAGGGAAGGGATGACATGACAGGCTTGAGAGGTGGGCCCGTGCAAACCTCATGAAGTTCAACAAGGCCAAGTGCAAGGTCCTGCACGTGGGTCAAGGCAATCCCATGCACAAATACAGGCTGGGTAATGAGTGGATTGAGAACAGCCCTGTGGAGAAGGACTTGGTGGTGTTAGTGGATGGAAAACCGACTGTGAGCCAGCAATGTGTGCTCGCAGCCCAGAAAGCCAAATGTATCCTGGGCTGCATCAAGAGGAGTGTGGCCAGCAGGGAAAGGGAGGTGATTCTACCCCTTTTCTCTGCTCTGGAGTAATGTGTTCAACTCTGGGGACCCCGACATAAGAACGACATGGACCTGCTCAAGCAGGTCCAGGGGAGGGCCATGAAGATGATCAGGGGGCTGGAGCGCCTCCCTGATGAGGACAGGCTGAGAGAGTTGGGGTTGTTCAGCCTAGAGAAGAGAAGCCTCCAGGGAGACATTATAATGGCCTTTCAGTACTTAAAGGGGACCTACAGGAAAGATGGGGAGGGACTCTTTATCAGGGAGTGTAGTGATAGGATGAGGGGTAATGGTTTTAAACGGAAAGAGGGTAGATTTAGATTAGATATAAGGAAGAAATTCTTTACTGTGAGGGTGGTGAGACACTGGAACAGGTTGCCCAAAGAGGTTGTGGCTGCCCCCTCCCTGGAAGTGTTCAAGGCCAGGTTGGATGGGGCCTTGAGCAACCTGACTCAGTGGAAGGTGTCCCTGCCCATGGCAGGGGGGTTGGAACTAGATGATCTTTAGAGGTCCCTTCCAACCCAAATGATTCTATGATTTATACACATGTAAATCACAATTTATGTATATGAATTATACATAAATGCTGTGTCAAGCCTCTATATGTACAAAATGAAATATAAACCCTCACTGTCTTATTTTGAAGCACATAACTGCAAGTTCCTAGAAAAAAACTGAAAGGGGATATTAAACTTTGGAGAGCAAGTATTTGAATTTTTGTTTTAAAAAAAAAAAAAAACACAATAGAATTAGACTTTTTTTTTCTTCCCTATTTCTCACGTACTATTTTTGTTCTCTCAAGATCAGAAACAGAAACTAAGGATCTCAGGGTTTTCTTCTGTTATGAAGTCTATGAGAAGTGGTTGTTGATGGGATAAGAATTTTTATCTTGTGAGCTACTTCATACAAACAACAGTTAATGGGAGCTCTGTTTTGCGAAGCAGAGCTTGACAGGGAAATGTATATGCAGAAGAAATAAAGGAAAAGTATTTTCTTTTTAATATCTTCCTCTTTCCCTAATAAACAACCAGATTCAGCTGTCTTGTACACAGGATAAAGTTTTTCTGGTCAATCTTTATTAATAGCATGTAAGTATGAGGTTCTCTTACAGACTTATGCAATACTCTTGTATACTTTTTTCTTGTGAGTTCCTCTGAAGTGCCTCATTAAGGCTGAGGCAAAACTTGGCCAGCTGGACTAGAAGATCCTTTCATTTTTCCCTAAAAGGTATTCTGTGTATCCAACTTGGTTTTCACCACACATTATTGATGTCCTACCTTTCTAGCGACATCACATCTCTTTAGATCCTCCCTGTGAGGGGTTCACTTCAGTTTCTGCTTACCTTCCAAGAAGTTACAAGTCAAGATATTTTGAGTTTTTCTACTCAAACTGCCAGAATTTCCCTGCTGTAAAAATCCAGAAGTTTCAGACTCTTGGTGTAGGTTGGTATGAAAATCAGACAGTAGAATATCAGAATTTCCCACAAGTTTGACATTATATATTTCATTCATCTGTCCTACATGGGATATATACTGTTGACCACATACTAGTGGATTATTGCTTGCTTGGAGAAGACCTTTTCCTTATGCTGCTAATATATTTTGTAAAGAGGTCAGATGTACCAGACAGGCAGACTCAAACCCATGTCTGTACCATAACATATTCAGCCATTTGCATCGGTCAATACAAATACCAGGAACCAAAGCCCAAGAGATTTTTTAATAGAAAGGAAGGACTGAAAACAAGTGGCCTGACCATTATTTCCAGCTAATCTCATTCTGAAATAGGTAGAAATAATAAATTTTCTGAACCAAACAGCAACACTACAGTATTTGATAGAGCTAATAAAAAAAAAGTCAGAAAATTTTTCCAATTCTTATGTATACAGCGATTATTTTTTTAAAAAATTTAATTTATGTCTCTATGGACATGTCAGAACACTCTCTCCAGTCTAAAGTGATGTTTAATAGAAGGAAAGCCACCACAGAGTAGCCATATAGATTCAGAAGATATTAAACTTACCTCCAGACAACTAATTCTTAACACACTAGGTATACTAGATTGTGGTTTTCCATGGAAAAGAAAAATGCATGTTTTAATCACAACGAAAAATACCAAACACCAATATCTTCATGATACAAAATTTTATCCCTCTCACTAACAAAAGTATTTGCAGCATTTTTTTTACACTTTTCTGTTGAGCACTATGTTCATACACACACAAAAAAAAACATCTGCAACTTCCTTAAACTGTAAGCACTTTACACTAAAATACATTTCAAAACAATTTTCAAGCATTTTATTCACTGTGATGTTTACCTTTGGGGCTCAGGATGAAAGGTGAATGAGCCTAGAAAAATATTAAGAAACAAGGGAAAAAGCAGAAGGCAATGTACGGTTTGTATATATGTGTATAGACACACAAGACGGCTCTCCACTTTCACATGTTTAACATCTGTAGTCAACATCAAATACTTGCTAAATACTTCAAAAGTATCTGTGTTCCTTGAAACACCTGGTCTCACTGTCAAACTGAGCTCTGGGGCTGTGGGTGACCGTAGGAGATAAGCATAGGGTCTTCTCACCTGCACAGAAGAGCCTATGTATAAAAACAAGTTACAGACATTCCCCCCGGTCCCTTTCATTCTCAAGACTTTAATTTAAAAAAAAAAAAAAAAAAAGTCAAGTTCATGCAAAGCATTTGCAGGATCCAGGTCATACTGCATAAACAACTGGAACAGTCCAATGATCTTTCTGAACCATCTGAAGCAACTTGATTCAAGATTTAACTTCCCAGACATCTGCTGGAAAACCAACACAACAGAGCAGGACCAGGCCCAGAGATTCCTGGAACATGTGGCAGATAACTTCCTGATGCAGCTGGTGAGTGAACCGACCAGAGAAGGTGCCCTGCTGGATCTCCTCTTTGTGAACAGAGGAGGACAGGTGGATGATGTGGCGGTTGGAGGCCGTCTAGGGCACAGCGATCATGAAATAATAGAGTTGTCTATTCTTAGAGAGGCCAGGAGAGTGGGCAGCAGAACTGACATCCTGGACTTCCAAAGGGCTGACTTAGTCTTGTTTGGGCACCTGCTTGACAGAATCCCTTGGGAGACGGTCCTGAAGGGTATAAGGGTCCAGGAAGGCTGGACACTCTTCAAGAAGGAAATCTTAATGGCTCAGGAGCAGGCTGTCCCCAGGTGCTGTAAGAGAAGCTGGTGACAGAGAAGACCACCCTGGTTAAACAGGGAGCTTTGGCTGCAACTCAGGGAGAAAAGGAGAGTTTACAGCCTTTGGAAGAAGGGGCTAGTCACTCACAGTGATTACAAAGAGGCTGTGAGGCTATGCAGGGAGGAAATCAGGAGGTCTAAAGCCCAGCTAGAAATTAATCCGGCTTCAGCAGTCAAGGATAACAAGAAATGTTTCTATAAGTACATCAACAGCAAAAGAAAGACCAGGCAGAGCCTCCATCCCCTGCTAGACACAGGAGGAAATATGGTAATGAGTGATGAGGAAAAGGCTGAGGTGCTTAATGCCTTCTTTGCCTCAGTCTTTAATAGCAAGACTAGTTGTACTGAGGGAATCCAGCCTCCTCAGCCAGAAGACAGAGACTGGGAGAACAACTCCTCTCCCAATCCAGGAGGAGATAGTCAGTGACCTACTGCATCACATAGACATACACAAGTCTATGGGACTGGATGGGATACACCCGAGGGTGCTGAAGGAGCTGGCTGGGGTGCTCGCCAAGCTGCTTTCCATCATTTACCAGCAGTCCTGGCTGACCGGGGAGGTCCTGACTGATTG
This sequence comes from Strix uralensis, assembly GCF_047716275.1. Lineage (NCBI taxonomy): Eukaryota > Metazoa > Chordata > Aves > Strigiformes > Strigidae > Strix > Strix uralensis. Next base: position 25,461,383 of record NC_133975.1, read on the forward strand.
GAAATCGGCCAATGAGATGCCCTTATATAAGAAGGATTGGAAGGATGATCTGGGAAATTACAGGCCTGTCAGCTTGACTTTGGTGCCCGGGAAGCTGATGGAGCAGCTCATCCTGAGTACCATCATACAACACATGTGAGACACCCAGATGATCAGGCCCAGCCAGCATGGGTTTAGGAAAGGCAGGTCCTGCTTGACAAACCTGATCTCCTTCTACGACAGGGCAACCCGCTTATTGGATGAGGGGGAGGCTGTGGATGTTGTCTACCTTGACTTTAGTAAGGCCTTTGACACCGTTTCCCACAGCGTTCTCCTGGCAAAACTGGACGCTCGTCGCTTGGATGGGCACACGCTTTGCTGGGTAAAACACTGGCTGGACGGCCGGGCCCAAAGGGTTGTGGTGAACAGAGTTAAATCCAGTTGGCGGCCGGTCATGAGTGGTGTCCCCCAGGGCTCGGTTTTGGGGCCGCTCCTGTTTAACATCTTTACTGATGATCTAGATGGGAAGATCGAGGGCACCCTCAGTAAGTTTGCAGATGACACCAAGTTGGGTGGGAGTGTTGATCTGCTCAAGGGTAGGGAGGCTCTGCAGAGAGACCTGGACAGGCTGGAGCGATGGGCTAAGGACAACTGTATGAGTTTCAATAAGGCCAAATGCCGGGTGCTGCACTTGGGCCACAACAACCCCCAGCAGCGCTACAGGCTTGGGGAGGAGTGGCTGGAGAGCTGCCAGTCAGAGAGGGACCTGGGGGTGTTGATTGACAGCCGGCTGAACATGAGCCAGCAGCGTGCCCAGGTGGCCAAGAAGGCCAATGGCATCCTGGCTTGTATCAGAAATAACATGGCCAGCAGGGACAGGGAAGTGATCTTACCCCTGTACTCGGCACTGGTGAGGCCGCACTTGATTACTGTGTTCAGTTTTGGGCCCCTCACTACAAAAAGGACATTGAATTACTTGAGCGTGTCCAGAGAAGGTCAGAGAAGCTGGTGAAGGGTCTGGAGCACATGTCGTACGAGGAGCAGCTGAGGGAACTGGGGTTGTTTAGTCTGGAGAAGAGGAGGCTGAGGGGAGACCTCATCACCCTCTACAACTACCTGAAAGGAGGTTGTAGAGAGCTGGGGATGAGTCTCTTTAACCAAGTAACAAGCAGTAGGACAAGAGTTAATGGCCTCAAGTTGCACCAGGGAAGGTTTAGACTAGATATTAGGAAGCATTTCTTTACAGAACGGGTTGTTAGGTGTTGGAATGGGCTGCCCAGGGCAGTGGTGGAGTTCCCATCCCTGGAGGTGTTTAAGAGTCACATTGACATAGCGCTGAGGGATATGGTGTAGTTGAGAATGGTCAGTGCTAGGTTAATGGTTGGATTAGATGATCTTCAAGGTCTTTTCCAACCTAGATGATTCTGTGATTCTGTGAAGATCTAAATAAAATATTCATTTGCCATTGTTTTTTAACTCCTATTTTAGTGTTATTTAATTTTTTTGAAAGAAAAAAGTATTTTAAAATGCCTTCAAAAATGCAAGCACATCCAGTTGGATAAATATAAGTAAAGGTGAGGAATCATTACAAGCCTTCATTTTCACTCCTGCTGATGGCAAAATGTCGGCAAAAGGTTCCAGCAACACTTCTGAAAATAAGTACTATTCACAGGACTAATTCTTGAATGCAGAAGTGGAAAATTTGGAATCATGTCCAGCCTAAGCAGAAGAAAATCACTGCCCTTTCTGCATCTATATGGAAAATACCAAGCTTTCTTGCTGTGCTTAAAACACCGAAAGGTGCTGGCATCACACATGCATCTTTGAGAATTGAAATGTCATGTTCTCTCTGGGAGAGAAAAGAATCCTCAGGTGCTCATTACTACTAAAAAGTGTTCCCACAGAAACCAAACCCCAGGCTTTCTCTACATGATCAGCTTTTAAAGGTTAATTAACGATAGCGAGTGATAAAAATTTATAACCTACTGCTTATAATTTTTTAATGGTGTGATTTCCAATCTTTTATCATTGGGCTTATGCTTGAAATCAAAGTCCCATCTGCTCACATCTCAGAAAACCCTAGGGGAAAAAAAAATATATTTAATATTCTAAACCTTTTGCCCCATGCTGAAGATACATAACTCATTCATTTTCCATCCCCATGCCCCCAAGACACAGATTCTAAGAAACTTTGAAATAAATATCTTCGAAAGCATTCCATCATAAGCGTGCTACAACACTTTGGAAAAAAAAATCTGGAAATAGTAATTCAAAGAACATCTTTTACTAGCATGCTTTTGTAACTCGAGGTAGATTTTCTGCAGAATTTTTATTCTAAGACCCTTCTAACTCACCTTTCTGCCATAACGTGAAGATAAACTAAAGCATTAATTTTTTTTTTTTAGTTAATGAGAACTCAGAACTTGGGGGCTTGCATTTTCATTATTTTCTAGGCAAGTATATTTTCTCAGTAGTTCTTCACTTGCAATTTCTTAGTGAAATTTTCTGGCTTCTTATAAACTCCACAGTGTGGTTCTCCTATTACCTTGTATTCTGAAATGTATGTAAATATTCTCTCACCACAGACGTTCTGTCCTCCACATACAGAAGCAGTAGCTATGCAAATGTCAGAAAAAGTTTCCAGTTAACCAAGCTCAAAGAAGAGGTTCAACCTTGATGGAAAATAATTGTATGTCTGGATCTCTGCAACTTCTCTATGACTCAGCTGTGCTGAAGAGAAATTTGCCAAGAAAAGGAAAAAAACCATGAGAAGATAAGGAGAAACAATGAATACAGGAAGAGCCATAGCCTTCCTCAGTCTTCCCTGTTATGTCTGTATCATGACTTAAATGAGGTTGTGATGATATAAGAAAGACTGTCTGTGAAACATCAGGCAGGATGACTGAGCATGAATATTTTCCAGTTTTCAGAGCTCAAAACCACTTTCAGATAAACATGATTGTGAAGGCAGTATTTATCAGTAGCTGATCACTCATGGGGAGTGAAATTTAGTTTCCTTGCACGGTTTTGAAGAATTAAATGACTAATAGTTTTTAATGCAGTCTACTTAGAAGATTAATGCTGGACCTTAAAGACAAAATACACTGCTGATATAGAACAATTCATGACTATCTGGGATTTTAAGAATTCAGACTGGTCATTCAATCCAGGACAAGATCAAGTTCCCAACAAGATCAAGTTCCAGCATCTACTTCCTACAGATTGACTGCCAGCTTACCATACCCACATTGATCCTACAGAACCCTAGGCATTTACTTTCCACATTTCATGTTATTACCTCAAAAAAAGACAAATGCTGAGCTGCCCATCCAGCAGTTATATACTGCACTGGACTTGCTTGCAGCTGAACTAGACAGTAAGAATTATATAATTCAGTAGAAGTTACTAATATGTTGATTATCAGAAACAAATCATTTGGTTTAGTGGTCCACTAAAACACGATATGACATTACAATGTACAAGCAATTATGACGTTAAATTCTTACTCTCACATTTTGAAACTCTTACCACCCGTTACTCTATCTGCATATCTCACTGTCACTACTTCCAACACAATTTCAGAAGGTGGTTTTGGGGCACACAAGTACGCACACTCAGTAAGACAGCTGACCATTAACTTGAAACAGTACAACTAGAACTATAGGCAAGCGTTTGGCTTCTTGGTCTCAAGGCCAATATCACAATACTTTAATACAAAATATTTGGAGTTTTTTAAACATTCTTTTTTAATGTATGTAGAAAAGACTAAAAAAATATCACCTGTTAAGTCTGTTCAATTCTAATTAGTGGCCAGTTAATTCCTCAATGTCAAACCAGGTAATATGGTAATACTATTCTGATAGCATTTTAGATAGTGATAGTAACACGATCATTATTTTGTGTCTTAGTATGGCTTTTTTCCTTTAGCTCTCTTTCATACTTATTGAATTTGAAGTCCTTTAAGACAACAAAACAAATTACAATCCTTAATATGAAACATATGTTTAGGTTCAGAGAAAAAGGTGGGGGAAAAGACGATAAGGAAGAGATTATGAAAGAAGAAACCATTGTATCACAAATCACATGCAGAACAGTGGATTTAATATACCAACATGAAAAGTTGCATTAAACTAGTGGGCTCAGTACTTGTTCCTCTAGCTTTCAAAACCAAACCTCGAAATAAGATAATTAAGGTTTCCAGGACACTGTGGACGCACAACTTTGTGATGCAAATGAACTCTTACATAAATGATCCCATATCATGACCTTAACAGTCAGAACTACACTTTGATTCTTTAGGAAATCTACTTTGAATCAATCTGGAAATAAAATCTGGTTTTAGAATATCTGCACATACATGTAAGACATTGCAAATGCACACAACAGAAAAGCATCCAGCATTCTTTAGCCCAGAGAGAACGGGTTTATTCTTCTAGTTCATTGCACCTACTCATGGCTTGAAAAAGTTCATCTACGTTATAATATCTGACTTACACAATGACCCAAAAAGCATAATTTGCAAGATAATACTCAAGCTGAATAAATGGGGTTATGGCCACAATGCAGTTATAAGGCACTGGTAGTGTTTGAACATTCACCACAGGAGGGCAATCCTGATAACAACAGGAAGGTGTGTACCTGTGCGGGCTCTTATGTCCAAGCTCTCCACACTTTCAATTGAGTGGATGCATTTTGCATATTGGAGCTGTGTCTGTATTATCAAGGTGCTGATCATGAAAAAAGACTGCTTTTTAAGTGAGGATCACTGTTACAGCAGACTTCCCTTTGGCTTCCAGACTTGTTTTTAGACAGTTCAGGGCATGAAGGGAATAAGCACTTCTGGAAGCATTAGTGCTGGTTCAGCAAGTATCAGTTTGAACTGTATGTATCATTACCCAAAGATGTTGGAAACCATCCATGTGGCCAAGTTAACATGAACATTTTCAAATACTCATTGGCAGAACATTCTTGATATCAATCCAAAGAGTAATTAGGATACTGCCATAGGGTTATCAATCAGAAGAAAAGGAATCCAGAACTCTGCATTCTTTTTCTAATTCTACTAGAATTGTGAGTAGTCAGCTTTTGGTTTTATTCACTCATTTCCACACATACAAAAATATATATATGAAAGACTCTGAATACTTCTAAGTACTCTTAATGCAAAAAAGTACTTTGGGATATAAGTACCTTTCAGTGACTACCTCATTTCTATTCTAGATGTTTTCCTAATCAGTAGTGACTTACTCCAAGAGTAGTGCCAGTAATTTATTCACCTCACAGTTACTTTGCTTGATATCAGCAATAGAGGTGTTTGAAAGGTCTCAACTCATGGAGAAAATATCTGTCTTCATAAATATGATTGGAGGAATTTATTCCTTCACTGTATTCTGATGGGTTCATAAACCTAATCAAATAATTGCACCCCTATTTACTTAAACTGGTTCAACCAAATAAACCTTGCATGTATCTTGTATCCAGAAGATACTTTAGAGTGAGATGGTTAATGTATTTTTTCAGGGACACTAGCATACTATTTTGAATTCATGGATATCCATGAGATTTCCACTATGCAAAACAGTTAAATACTTCAGCTGAGACTTTCCTAGCCTCAAAATAACGTGACTCCATACTGCCAGCAGCGATCTTCACTGAAGACAGTTTGGAACTTACATTTAAACAAAATATGATCAAACCTGAATCTCAAAAGCAAAAGATAGAGCATTACAGACTAGATCAAGTCAGCTTGAGAGCTCTGACCCAAGCACCTCACCTTCTTGTGAAGACATGTCTAAACACAAGCAAGACTCATCACTTTATTCCACCATGAAAGCACTTAGTCATATCATAGAAATATTACAGCAGTAAGAGAAAATATTTAAGGAAGTTCATATTTGTATTGTTTTTATATCATATTGAAAACAGAAATCCCACTTGTGATTAATAGCCATATCCTGGTGCCTGCTGATTTCACATCCGTTATAATCTGACATTGCCTGCCTTAAGCAGAGCTGCTACTGCTTGTTTTCATTGGACTACAGGCAGTCCCATTATTTAAGAATTAGAAGCTTACTGCTATTACGTTATTCTAATATGGCTACTCAGCAGATTTTTTCATGTCTTGTATCTACATTATTTTCCTTAAAGGCTTAGAAATCAAACACATTTTGAAATGGTTTTTTTTGAGAGTATATATATGCACACACATATATACCCGTAGGCACATTATGCTTGCACAGAAGCAGAGCAAGCATACCTAACAAAAATTTTGCTTTCACTTTTGTGATGCACAAACACCAGGCTCAGTGCAAGTTGTCAGAAAACTGCAGGGAAAAGCATCCTGTTCGTGGGTGCTGCATTAGAGTTCAATGGCCTCTGAATTTCACTTGGGCTCTAAGGACTACAGGATAGAATCATTTCATTCTATGAGTGTTTCAAACTCCCCAGGTAAAGTGGGATACATTCCAGTGCACTGTGACTCCCTCACAATTTTTCTGCTTCCTTCATGTAGAAACCAGGTCATAAAGCAGTGGTGAGGGATGCAGAGACAGGAGTAGTGTGTATTTATGTTAGATATGCATCCAGGTCTTAACCTAGGCATTGCATCCTCAGTATGCTCCTGTGTTAGTCTGCCTGCAAACATTGTAACAAATTCCTGGTACTGAAAGAAACTTTCATGGGTGGGTTTTTTTTGGTTTTGATCCTGAAAAAAATTTCAGTTTTGCTTTCCATAGAGATTAAGCGTTCTGACCTAGGTGGGTAATAGTGCTATTTCTAGCATTAGAATAACAAGAATGAGTTAAAAAAAAAATACCCCAACACTTACTGCAGCAACTGAAATCTTTGTTACACAATGATGGGGTGGGTGGTGTTGAATCTCAGGGAACCCTTACCAGTTATTATAAATCAGGAGTACTAGTGGTGTTACTGATTTTCAAAGTATTAGTGACTTTAAACCCAGCACTTGTGCAGCAATGTGTATCTTGTTTGGGTCTATTACAATTCTGATTATGCTTCCAATAATCATAAACTAAAAATATTTTTCTTGTACTACTGTAAAATACAATCTAATTTGACAGAAATTACAATTAATTTTTCAGATTCTATATCTCAGTATATACATCACTCTTGATTATCTACGTACATATATACAAATCTTAAGGTGTTCAAAGATATAAAAATCTAGCTCAAACAAAAAATACTACCAAAAACCTCTTTATCTGGACATGTGAGAGGGCTGTATACACAGTTTAAAAGTCCATCTAATTCAAATTTACCATTGCAAGGAAATTCTATTGGTAGCAGAACATACCTTCCTCATGCTTATTTCAGATAAAAAATAACTCTTCCACCACAAAGTCTAATGTTTCACCAAAAGTCAGCTAGTTGTTTTATTTACATAAAATACATAATTTACTGATGTGTAGATGTAAACAGCTTAGTATCTGAAAAAGCACAGTAAACTAGTTTAAATCTGGAAAACAGGAGGCGTTACACACAGTATAGCTTGTCCTGATGTTCTCTCTACCATATCTGAATTTGTATCTATCCTTATTGTATGTTTTCTGCTGTTTTTACTACTATAGGTCTAGTCACACTAACAGTGCTAATAACCAGGGTTGTTCTGGTTTCACTTTCATTAGGAAAAAGACCACTTTTCCCTCTAGATTCAAAGATCAGCTTCTAGGATTTATGATGGTTATTGCCTAAGGTTTTTTCTCACCTTTTTTTCCACTCTTTCACCTCTTCAGAACAGCAATGAAGCACCCAGAATGAATCTTCTGTATATTACAAAGTTTATGATGCAGCAAACATCTGCTAGAGTGAATGGTTCAATTTCATAGAGACTTATGCATACATGACACTGAGAAAATTTCCACTGCATTCAGTTTGTGCACATGGTCAATTATAGCATTTTGATCCCTCCTGGATTTAACTTTTTCCTAATTCATACCTGTCTTTTCTCTTCAAGCTTACACATCAGAGCTTTAAATGAACACATACCCATTTTACACATTGTCATGGGGATAGATCCATCAATGAGTGTAAATTGATTAATCCTAGTACCTAGGCTAGTGTAAAAAATCTGAGGGATATAATTTTACACAGAGACATTGACATTACAGGTTGTGCAAGCAATTCTTCAATATGGAAGAAAAGTATGTTTCTTGTACAAAGCCCCATTAAAGAAATGAAAATAGGAAAGTTGCAAATATCAGGCTGAGTAGGTTGTGGGAGGGAGGGAAAGTTCATCACCATTAAATGTTTAATTTAATTAGAGAATTAAGTATTAAGTCTCTTGAATCTTATGTTGTGGGGTTTTTTTCTAGAATACCATTGTTTTCTGTACATTCTTTCTTTTGCAGATTGGATAAAAGTCAACAGTCACTAAAAATCCAAATACCATGTTCTGAACTTCATCACAATAGCCAACACACTTCAATACCAAGAGGGAAATATGCAAAAAATATCATATGTAGCAAACAAAGGAGATAGATTTCTTCCCTCTTTATCACTCTTGGCATCTGATCAGCAACCTCCCAAAAGTTTAATCTGAAGAGGCAAAGGTGGTATGTTCATTTTAGGGACAATGATTTCTCAAACATAACATTATGCTTTACTGTCTGACAAGTAGACTGGGAGACATTGTAAATGTTCTTTTAGAGCAAATGCATTGGGTTTACTTCTCTTGTGTGTATATTAAAAGATCACCAGTTCTGTCTAAATTTATGTTCAGCTACAACATTTTTTCCCCAATCCTTTCTTGATTCACTGGGAGAAGTAGAAGGATACATTTTTTGAACTTCTGCCTGAAGATATTTTCACATGTATTTCCTGGAGAGGAAAATATGCAAGAACATGCATGTGCTTCCTCTGTGGAAGAACAGGCTTTTCAGAGTGTGAATATAATGAACACTAAACCAGACTTTCATTAGTGTAGACAGCAGTTCCTGACATCGACTTCTGCTCATAAATACACTTCCTTTTTCAGGGAACAACAGTACATCTTTTAAATCATTGAAGAGTACACTTATTTCCAAATTTCGGGAATCAGATTATAAGAACAGTAACAGAAATGGCTGTCAACCACAACTTCTTATTTGGAGACTTACATTATTTAATGCTGCTGGCTAGCAAATCATTATGATTTTTTTCAGCTTCATAAATGACATCTCTACATGTTTTCATATTGGGTTTTTTTGGTTTTGTATTTTCTCCCCTCTTTGAAGACAGACATGCTCTTAACAGCATGTGGAATTTATAAAGGCATTATATTAAATCAGTATCTGTCAAAGGGGTTCATTTGACTAAAAGCTCTTCATAATACATTTTTGTTCATAATCACAGCTCTTATGTCTACAGGGAGCAATAAAGCAAGTGTTACCCTTAATATGGGTATGAGGAAGTAATACACATGTTTTATTAGACTTGTGTTCTTATAAGTGATATAAGCAGGACAGGTCCCTCATTTAAGAGGATCAGAAGTTCATACACTCAGAATGAAATGAAAGCCCACCTCTGGCAAGGGATGTCATAGGCAACATGAAAGGCTTCTATAAGTGCATAACTACATCAGGGGCCCTGATGACAACAGGACATGGGGAAGGCTGAGGTACTGAATGCCACCTTCTCCTCAGTCTCAGAACACATGACGGGCCTTCAGAAATCCCAGGTCCTAAAGACCACAGGGAGAGTCTGGAGGAAGGAAAACAGAATCACAGAATCATTTAAGTTGGAAAAGACCTTGAAGATAATCTAATCCAAACATTAGCCTAACACTGACTGTTCTCAACTACACCATATCCCTAAGCACTATGTCAACCCAACTTTTAAACACTTCCAGGGATGGGGACTCCACCACTGCCCTGGGCAGCCCATTCCAACACCTAACAACCCGTTCTGTAAAGAAATGCTTCCTAATATCTAGTCTAAACCTTCCCTGGTGCAACTTGAGGCCATTAACTCTTGTCCTACCACTTGTTACTTGGTTAAAGAGACTCATTCCCAGCTCTCTACAACCTGCTTTATAGAGGCAGTTATAGAGGGTGATGAGGTCTCCCCTCAACCTCCTCTTCTCCAGACTAAACAACCCCAGTTCCCTCAGCTGCTCCTCGTACGACATGTGCTCCAGACCCTGCACCAGCTTCTCTGCCCTTTTTTGGACACGCTCGAGTAATTCAATGTCCTTTTTGTAGTGAGGGGCCCAAAACTGAACACAGTAATCGAGGTGCAGCCTCACCAGTGCCGAGTACAGGGGTAAGATCACTTCCCTGTCCCTGCTGGCCATGCTATTTCTGATACAGGCCAGGATGCCATTGGCCTTCTTGGCCACCTGGGCACGCTGCTGGCTCATGTTCAGCCAGCTGTCAATCAACACCCCCAGGTCCCTCTCTGACTGGCAGCTCTCCAGCCACTCCTCCCCAAGCCTGTAGCACTGCTGGGGGTTGTTGTGGCCCAAGTGCAGCACCCGGCATTTGGCCTTATTGAAGCTCATACAGTTGTCCTTACCCCATCGCTCCAGCCTGTCCAGGTCTCTCTGCAGAGCCTCCCTACCCTCGAGCAGATCAACACTCCCACCCAACTTGGTGTCATCTGCAAACTTACTGAGGGTGCCCTCGATCTTCCCATCTAGATCATCAGTAAAGATGTTAAACAGGAGCGGCCCCAAAACTGAGCCCTGGGGGACACCACTCATGACCGGCCGCCAACTGGATTTAACTCTGTTCACCAGAACTCTTTGGGCCCGGCCGTCCAGCCAGTGTTTTACCCAGCAAAGCGTGTGCCCATCCAAGCGACGAGCAGCCAGTTTTGCCAGGAGAACGCTGTGGGAAACGGTGTCAAAGGCCTTACTAAAGTCAAGGTAGACAACATCCACAGCCTCCCCCTCATCCAATAAGCGGGTTGCCCTGTCGTAGAAGGAGATCAGGTTTGTCAAGCAGGACCTGCCTTTCCTAAACCCATGCTGGCTGGGCCTGATCATCTGGGTGTCCCACATGTGTTGTATGATGGTACTCAGGATGAACTGCTCCATCAGCTTCCCGGGCACCAAAGTCAAGCTGACAGGCCTGTAATTTCCCAGATCATCCTTCTGACCCTTCTTATATATGGGCATCTCATTGGCCGATTTCCAATCAGTCGGGACCTCCCCGGTCAGCCAGGACTGCTGGTAAATGATGGAAAGCAGCTTGGCGAGCACCCCAGCCAGCTCCTTCAGCACCCTCGGGTGTATCCCATCCTGTCCCATAGACCTGTGTATGTCTATGTGATGCAGTAGGTCACTGACTATCTCCTCCTGGATTGGGGGGGGAGTTGTTCTCCCAGTCTCTGTCTTCTGGCTGAGGAGGCTGGATTCCCTCAGTACAACTAGTCTTGTTATTAAAGACTGAGGCAAAGAAGGCATTAAGCACCGCAGCCTTTTCCTCATCACTCATTACCATGTTTCCTCCTGTGTCTAGCAGGGGATGGAGGCTCTGCCTGGTCTTTCTTTTGCTGTTGATGTACTTATAGAAACATTTCTTGTTATCCTTGACTGCTGAAGCCAGATTAATTTCTAGCTGGGCTTTAGACCTCCTGATTTCCTCCCTGCGTAGCCTCACAGCCTCTTTGTAATCACTGTGAGTGACTAGCCCCTTCTTCCAAAGGCCATAAACTCTCCTTTTCTCCCTGAGTTGCAGCCAAAGCTCCCTGTTTAACCAGGGTGGTCTCCTCTGGTGCTGGCTTCTCTTACAGCACCTGGGGACAGCCTGCTCCTTGCCATTAAGACTTCCTTCTTACCCTTTGGGGGAGAGGATCAGATTAGAGAATACTTAAACAAATTGGACATTCATAAATCCAATGAATGGCCCTGATGGGACACACCCACAAGTGGTAAGGGAGCTGATGTCATTGTGAGACTATTCTCAATAATCCTTGAATGATCACGGTATTTGGGAGAGCTGTCTCAGGACTGCAGGAAAGCAAATGTCACTCCTATCTTCAAGAAGGAGGACCCAAAGAACTGCAGGCCAGTCACCCTCAAAGTACCTTCAAAGGTGATGGAGCAACTATTCCTGGGAACCATTTCCAGATACATGAAGGGCAAGAAGGTGACTAGAACTAGTCAGCATGGATTCACAAAGGGGAAGTCATGCTTGACCAACTTGATAACCTTCTATGATTAAATGACTGGCTTGGTAGATGAGGCTCCTCTGCCCTATCTACTACCAAAAAGCACAGGACATTGTTTACTTTGACTTCAGTAAGGCTTTTGACATTGTTTCCCATAAGGCTGTCATAGAGAAGCTGATGAAGTATAGGCTGGATGAGCAGACAGTGATGTGTACTGAAAACTGGCTGAACAGCTGGTCCCAGAGGATGGCAATCAACTCTATAAAGTCTAGTGGGAGGCCAGTAACTAGCAAAGCAACCCAGGGGTCAATACTGGGTCCAATCTTGTTCAACATCTTCATTAACAATCTGAATGATGGGGTAGAGTTACCCTCAGCAAGTTTACTGATAACACAAAACTGGGGGAAGTTGTTAATATGTGAGAGTGTTGTACTGCCATTCAGAGAGACCTCAACAGGCTGGTAAAATGGGCTGGACAGGAACTTCATGAAGTTCAAAAAAAGGAAGTGCTGAGTCCTGCACCTGGGGAAGAATAACCCCAGTCCCCCAGTACTCACTGAGGACTGACCAGCTGGAAGGCAACTCAGCAGAAAAGGACCTAGGGTCCTGGTGGACACTAAGTTGAACATGAGCAGGCAATGTGCTGCAAAGAAGGCTAACAGTGTCATTAGGAGGAGTGTTGCCACTGCTAGTAAGCCCAAACCTGGAGTGCTGAGTCCAGTTCTGGGTTTCCCAGTGCAGGAGATGCATGGACATACTGGAATGATTCCTGAAGAGAGACACGAAAATGATGAAGAGACTGGAGCATGAGCAAAGTCTGAGAGAGCTGCACTCTTCAGTCTAGAGAAGACAAGGCTCAGGAATCACCTTATTTATGTATAGATATACTTCAAGAGAGGGTGCAAAGGGGATGGAGGCAGACTCTTTTCAGTGGTGCTCAGTAACAGAACAAGAGGCAATGGACACTAACTGAAACACAGAAGGGTCCAGATGAATATCAGGGAACACTTTCTCACTGTGAGGGTGACCTGTGGGGGCACAGGTTGCCCAGAAAGGTTGTGGAGCCTCCTTCCTTGGAGATATTCAAAAGCCATCTGGACATGGTACTGGGCAACCAGCTCTAGGTGACCCTGCTTGAGCAGGGGAGTGGATGAGATGTCCTCCAGAGGTCCCTTCCAACCTCAACCATTCTGTGATTAGAAGTAGAATCAATATTCAAAGTTTCTTATCCTCGATTTAAGTCATACAGCAAAAATTTTGGAAGTGCAGCAGTGTTGGTTTTTGTCATTTTGATAGGAAGAGCACATTTATATTAACTAATTGTTTTTAGACTTCATGCTTATGCTTACTAGGAAATTTAGACATTGGCAAATATCTGTCCAAGCACCTGTAAGTAGCTGGAAAGTTTAATTAAATGTAAATCAGAACTACTTTTCAAAATTGAAAAGCATGGAATCCTCAGTCCTTCTCATTCAGCTCTTCCCTAAGAACACAGATGAATAGATTAATAATGTGATCAGTCATCTGAAAATCCAGACTTGGGCAAAACAGTGAAATGAATGAATTCTAACATCTTCAGCATGGTGTAGCGAAAGCAAACGGAATGAACAAAATCTCTAAGATTTAAATATAGCACTGGCTGTTTGTCCGTTTTGATGAATGGGAGATCACAGATGTTCCTATTTATGGCTAGCCAGATATTTTGTCAACAGTGGTGCCATTTCCTTTGTCTGGCATGTTTCATTCATTCTCCCTGCATTAGAGATACAAGTAAAATTTAGACTGTGAATATGTAACTGTTTAAGAACTTCTTTACACTAGAGGAATTAAACTCGTAAAAATTTTGAAGCACACACACGAGAGTTCATATAAGGCATCCAATAAAGCTACAGTGGATGAGGTTGTTATAGTGCCCACTTGTACAAGACATCTCCACTATGCAAATATTTTCTCTGAGCTGGAAAACAAGGATAAATTACCCTAAAGGAAGAGGGAAAATACTGGATTTCTAAAATGAAGTTAAAAGGAAGCTCTACTGATTTTCAATAGTTCTACAAACCTCCTAAGGGGAGGTTTGTAAAATTGCAGACTTCATAGAGTTTGTCTACCTGCAGTTTGCTTTAATGACAATAAATAACCTCTACTAATAATAATGACATCCTGAAAATAGCCATGGGCTCTTTAACAGTTCTCCTTGCAGAACAATAAATACACATTTTAATAGTACTATTTCCAGTACTTTGAGTTGATACAATTATATGCAAAACTAAGAAAAGGAACCAGAAGTGTCTGAATCTTCCCTTGTGTTTAATTTTCTCAGCTGGCAAAACATAGATGAGGCAAAAGAGAACAGCAACATACAAACAGCTTTGTTTATATTATATGTCTGATAGAAATAGCTGTCAGGTCAGATGTGATATCCTCCAGCCTGAACCTCTAGAGAAAAAAAAAAAAAAACAAACCAGAAGAGTTTTTATGGAAGCCACAACAGTAAATACAAATAAAAGTATTGATTTGCCTTACACAAATCATGTTCTCAAGGGACTATTATTCCTGGGTTGAACCAAAGCAATAGGTTAGTCCTCTCAAGCCTAGAAGAACTGGATTAAGAAGGATTTTGCACCTCAGCTGGTAGCCTCCTGAAGGAAAACAAGGACACAGCTGTCCAAGACCTGCCAGTGAGAACTGCCATGGCAGCAAGGCTAAAATAACTGCTGCCAATAGCCTACTTTCACAACCAAGAGACACAGAGAGCAGAGCAACACAAAACATAGCATGCACATAAAGACTAACCAGGTTGAAAATGAGTCAGCAAGGTGCCCTTGTGGCAGAAAAGGCTAACAGTGCCCTGGGCTGCATTAGGAGTGCTGCCAGCAGGTCAAGGGGGGTGATCCTGCCCCTCCGCTCAGCACTAGTGAGGCCTGAGTACTGGAGTACTGTGTCCAATTCTGGGTTTCCCAGTACAAGAGAGACATGGACATACTGGACAGATTCTTGTGAAGGGCTGTGAAAATGACAAAGGGACTGCAGCATCTCTCATAGGAGGAAAGTCTGAAAGAACTGCACTGTTTAGCCTAGAGACGGCTCAGGGGGGCATCTTAATATATAAATATACCTGAAGGGAAGGTATGTAGAGGATGGAGCAAGGCACTTTTCAGTGGTGCCTTGTGACAGGACAAGAGGCAATGGACACCAGCTGAAACATAGGTTTTCTCTGAACATCAGGGAACATTTTCTCACTGTGAGGGTGACTGACCACTGTCACAGGCTGTCCAGCGACGTTGTGGAGTCTCCATCCTTGGACATATTCAAAAGCCATCTCATCATGGTTCTGGGCAGCAGGCTCTAGGTGGTCCTGCTTGAGCAGGGACATTGGACAAGATGACCTCCAGAGGTGCCTTCCAACCTTAAACATTCTGTGACTGTGATTCTGTAACACTCTCACAGTGTAAGTGTAAGAAAGGCTTCAAGTGCTTCAAAAACACTGATTTTGGTCAGATTCACAGCAGGCAACAGTGGAAGGCCCAACCTGGGAAAGGAAGAACTGCCACACATCTCCAGCCACAAGGTGTTACACCAGACAGTATCATCCAAAGAGAAATGAAGATGGTGAGGCCTGTTTCCAAAGAAATCCACTCAAAGAGGACAAAAGTAATCCAGGATACAGTTTACACACTAAGACTCCGAGTGACTAATGACCCAGTACATTAAGATTAGAATGTTAAATTCAATACTCTTCATTCAGATACCTGAATTAGGCAGCCAAATATTGGCATTAGAACAAAGCATGCCAAATAGCTGCACTTTTAACTGCTGTATATTCTAGGAAATAGTCTTATTTTCAGGAGAAAAACATCCAAAATTATTTGGTTTAAATCTTGCTTTCAGAGTATACACAGTACATTTTGTCTTTGGGGCTTGGGTTTTGTTATGGGTTGTTTGTTTGCTTTGGGGGTTTTTGGGGGGGGTTTTAGGAGGGGGGAGATTGTGGATTGCATCCTTGAAAAATAACTGCAGAACTGACTAGAATGTTCAAAATAAATACTGTCATTTGCACAAATTGGATTTTTCCTTAAGCATTTAAAAGAAATCTCCCTAATTATATATGTATCTAAGAAACTAGTCCATCTTCAGGAAGAGCTTCAGATTTCTTGGTTGTATCACAAAGCTTTACTTCTCCTTCTAATTGTCTAATTACTCAAGTGCTCACAATTGCAATTGAAAGCCCTACAATAGAGATTTAGGTTATTTTTAAAATGAAACAGAAAAAAAAAATCCATTATTGAAATAGACTTTGTCAATTGTAGTACAACTGAAATGAAAATTATTTCAGTAATGTGGAATTTTTAAACTTCACTAATATAGTCTATTGATACTTTCTACCAATTTAGCATCCTAATTTTACCTCCTGAGATTGTGAGGTCCTTAGAAACTCCTGTTGCTCTCTTGCACCTGCACTCAGTACTAATGATAATTTCACAGCATTTATTAATGCTCCATTTCCCAAAAACCTGGAGGCAGAAATAAATTCTGGAGGATGTAGGACCTTTCACATTTAGATCCCTCTTAACTGGTTTTAATTAAAATCATCATCTTCTTAGTCTGATGGACCAAGTGCATTTCTTTAGGCGCTCATGGACAAACCTGCCCTCATGTTAATTGATTCTAATTGGAGATGTCTGCACGGAGATCATGGAAATTTGATTGTCATCTTCCCAGACCAATTCACATTGGAAAATCAATACTGTTACATAGGCTGTGGCTGCTCGGGATGCAAGTAATATTTAGCCTTTAGGACTGTCAATCTGAATCCATAACAGGACAGCAGGAAGCTCTGTGCTTTCTGTACACATGGTCAAAGGTTCAAATCATACTCAGTTCATTCGCAAAGGAAAGGAGTATTTTTTTTCCTTTACATCTTCCACAGGCATTGAATAAATTGTATGTGCTATGAAAGCATACTTTTGAAACTATAAGCACAATAGTTTCCAGGAAGACACTACACCTGGAGAATGTGGTGCTCTGGGCTCTGCACAAAGCATCCAGAAAGAGAAATTAAAAAAAACAATGAAATGTTATCAATTTTATTTGCTCCTAGAATCACATCTGATACCACCTTGTTTGATATCCACCTGTTTGACCTGTCAGAATAAAAACACAGCAGTTGTAGTGGATGTGAGTCAAAGAGAAAATACCACTGACTGACATCTTTGTCAGGAAGGACAACCTTCCTGTTGCAAGAGTTATGCTAATTACCTGGAAATTTGGAGCTGTTGATTATCAACCTCAAGCTGTTTAAAAACAAACCTGACATTTTCAGAAAAAAAATGTTATGGTACTTTTTACCAGTAAATCTGGCTTCATCAGCTCTGCTTGAACTCACTTTAACTCCAGCCAGACTTCTACGTTCACCTGCAGTACAGCTGATACCTTGCAAGAAGAAACATTCTGCTAAAAATTAACAAGCCCACCTGACTTGCAATTTTTCATGTATTTATCTGAAAAATATCTTTTTACCTTCAAGGAGATGTGAAAATAGCTTAAACTAGAAAACAGATTTGTGCACTTGAGAAACCACAGTAAACAATACTCTTGAAAACAACACTAAAACAAGGTTTTGTACCTACAGTTTAAAAAGATAATTACAATATGAATGAGTAATTGCTGGTCACAAATCTTGTTCCCTTGACTAAAGGGCAGTGGATATTTAGACAATCAAAATAAAGGAATCGTATACTGTCTCCATTTCAGCCCTGGTCGCAAGTCAAAACTGAGCAGGCAGATTTGCACTCCATTTCTCCAGGGAAGAGCTCTAGCTACCTGTCATAGGCAACATGTAACTTAACATGTGAATGCAAACAGAGGGGCAGATAACTGGGGGAGTGTACATTCAAAACACAACTCCTAAACTCTCAAGTGGAAGCCTATTTGCTAGTTGCAACCAGTATGGGCTGATTGCATATTTTGATAACATCTAAACAAAAGCAGCACATCCTGAATTCTCCAGTTCATAAAAAAATAGATGAGACATAACCATGGATTAGAAAGTTGATCACACATTGCGCTTCTGCGTTTGGACTGTTTAGGTAGGGAAAACTAAAGAGCTGAGGCTCTGTACAGAACTGCTGATGCAAAAAGGAAGGGTTCCCAAGAAAAGATTGTCTAAAAACAAGAGAAGAGCTAGGGGAGACAGAAAACAATCCATGCTGGAGAAAAACCTGGAGAAGAAGGATGCATGGAGACAAATACTAGCAGTGCCCAGGGACCTTGGTCAGTAATGCCAGACTGTAACTGCATAACCGTGAGCAGCCACACAGCAGGAACCACAACTTTTTGCTCAACCTCCCTGGACCAGCAACAATCTCTTTGCCAGGAAGGGAAGGCGAGACCTAGGGAATGTAGTATTACGTGCAAACAAGTGAGATCATAGAAGAGTTGGTCAAGCAGGGTAAAAGCTCTCATCTCATCTGCTCTTAGATAAACTCCAGTATCTGGATCCACTGTAAGTTTACTCTGTCTAACACATGACAAACCATTTTCCAGCCCAGCTCCAAATCTTTCTCATTTTTCCCCTCTCAACCCCAATCCTAGCCTGAGCAGTAAATACCTGGTCACCACAATTCTCAGCCAAAGGAGAATTCCAGCACCAATCCTCAATTCACTTAGGAAACTGTTTTCTAGCCCCCCTATAACTGCTGCTTCAGGTTTTCTTTCTCACAATTAGGTTGAACAAGGAATCCCAACCCTTCCCAACCCAAAAAACCCTCAGGGATGGATTCTTTCTGCAGCCCTTGGCTTGCTTCCAATCTTAACTGCACTTATAGCTCTGGGCTTACTCTCTCAACCTTGACCAGAGGCTTAGTCATGGATGAGTCACTCCATGGTATCCAAGAATTGAATCAGTAGCAGCTCTGACTTTTGAAGCTGGTGGTGTTTTCAGCACAAAATTTTGCATGCACACACAAGAAATTTAAGCAAACATTACTGTACAAAACAAAACAATATAGATTATTCATTATTAAGATAATACTAACAAGACAAGACTATTTACTTGTTATACATAGAAAAACAGAAAATTGTCCATTACATTGCAAAGAGATCTGTATTTTCTTCCATTCACCTCTTTTCACATTCAAACCAAGCTGTTCTATACCTGCCTCTGTGAGCTTGGAGGTAGTCAGCAAAATGCTCACTACTGTAATAGCATAAAGTATAAAAAAAATCAGTATAAAAAATGATGTGTAATAGTATAGCACATGATGTATAATAGTAACTCCATTCATATACACACATCTGTATGTACATATATGGAGCTTTGTTTCAGGTTTTACCAAGTTTTTACATGTTATCACTTGTTACATATTGCCTCTATTACATTGCCTCTTGTTACAAGTTATTTCCACAGCATCACGCCAATATTAAGACAGAAAAAAGAACTTCAGGGAAGTTTCAAAATCAACTCCCTCACCAAAATAAGAGCCACCCTAGTAATTTGTTTTCAGAAAAATTTCAGACTCTTAAAAAAGGTTTTGTATGTATCTGATTTTATATATATATAAAACGTATAGAAAAGCAAGACTTACATTATACTGGAAAGGAACGGAGTACTTTGAAGAACAGTATATTTTTACAGATGAGAAATTAGCATGTCTATGAGACTAAAAATTCTCAAGATGGCTGCATTTGGTAATGAGTTGAAGAAATTACTGAGATCTAATCCCTATTTATTTAATTTTCTATTTCTTCCTTTCATTTCCTGTCATTCCTTTGTGTGAGAGCCACTTTTCTTTCCCGCCTAATCTAAAAGCAAAATGCTCTGGTGACTTCATAAGACTCACAGTTTCCAGCATAAATTAATCTTTCTCAAGAAAAAATAAAGAAATCCTACTATTCTTTTTTATATGTTTTTTATAAACAGATTTAAGACATTTTTCCTGCTTGACACCATTTTTAAAGCATTGTACAGATAGTTCCATTTTCAGTTGTTTCTGCAGTGTTGTGGGGTTATATGTAGGTAACATATTTTCTAATTTCACTCCCAGTAAATTGCAGGTGTTTTGAAATAAAAGAGGAAAGAAATGTTTGCAAAAATCAAAATTCAGGTGTCAATAGCACTGGTCTTTTCATGTTGCAGCAAAAGAAGATACCTCTTTAGTAAGGACAAAATTCCTGATGTGACATTCTCAGTTTGACCAAGCTTTGTAAATTGATTAGTTTTGTAAAAATAAGCTACAAAAGTTTCTATGGCCACAAGTCTGAAGTGTAATTTGCATCAACACAGGAAATAATAATCAACATGTGCTAAACAAGAAGTGAATATATCATGAATTTTTTCCATCCAAAAATTTAAGTCATAAGAAAGATTTGAACTGTAAATATTAATAAGCTTAAAGAAATTCTGTTACTGAAATGCATGCTGTCAGGTTAGCTGGTACATTTCCACATGCAATTTTTCCTCCTTTATAACATTGTTTTTTATCCAGATCAAATGTATGCAATGAATGAGTAATATACCTGCACTGCTAAAATTAAGACATCTACACATTAGGCTACAGATGGATATTTTTCATTTAAAAAAATCCAATTATTCAGACGAATATCAGTACGACATCTTAGGCACCATGATAAAATGATCCAGACATCTGTTTACTTTTTAGAATAGATTCTCCCATTTTGTTTGACCTCTTTTTTTCATCAGCTATCTTTTCCCCTTTTAGTGGAGCCTGTCCAGCAGAGATCAGGATTAGATCATGTATTAGAACAATTATTATGTATTCAGAATAACGAGTATATATTTACCACCTGTGGTTATTTTCCATTTTATTTTCAGTAATTTCTCATTCCAGTTGTAAAGCAAGCATCCTAGAGGAGTTAGGAAGAAATATAACTATATTTTAAGAGCACCTGTCAGTGTCTTTAAACAAAATGTTTTTCTGTTTTTCTAAAACAGAGTTCAAAGAGATGGAATAGGCTATCATTTCAGCAAGAAATAAATAATATTTTTAGAGAAAAGGTTTATATTATGAAAACCTTCTCTCTTTCAATAATTCAAATGAAAATGTATGAGATAAGAGCTTAGAAAATATTAAGGCTTAAAGGTTGACTATAACTTCAAGTCAGTTTTACCAGTTTGCACAGCCAGTCTTTCCTATCCATTTCAAAAAAGCATTTTAGCAAAAAAATGCAGTGAATTAAAAATTTTCCATCAAGTACTGTATTTGTTTTTCTTGTTCACTAAAACTTAAAATAAATTGTAGTACACAGAGCAACATACTCAAGCAATCATTTCTCACCACCTCTGAAAATTGATTTAATCTGCTGCCAAAGCATTGGATGTTTCACTTATTTCATTTAACAGTGAAAAACAATTTTCAGTACTTTGCACTGCTTTCTGTGTCTCCATAGATGAGGTATTTCATGGAAAAGGACTAGGAAAAATAACAAAGTATATATAAAGCACTATTATTCTATTCATTCTCTTGGTTATAGCCTGTAACTGTAAATAAAGGCCTTTGTCCCAGAAGCACAATGAAGCAGATGTGCTAAAGGTTATTGCAGACTAAAGGCTGAAATTTTTTACTATTTTAAATGAACATCACTTCACTGAAGGCAAAGCCATGCCAGTTTTCAGCAGCTGAAAATATGATCAGTATATTTAGGATCTGAAATTACTCTGTTAAGGTCTGTGCTCATAAGATATGGAAGCTACAAGGCAGATAGCTTTTGCTAGTTCCTGAATAGCAAGGAGTAGTCACTGTAAAATTTTGTAGATCATAAATTTTAGTTGAAATATCAATTTACAAACCTCCTTTTCTTAGGAAAAAAGATGGCCTACTAAAATTTAGAATGACTTTTGAGTTTACTCATATTATATTAATGCCTACAGTCCCAAATGCTACATCAGGTTATTATTTCCAACTAATGAGTTGCTGGTTAGTAACAAAGAACTGCTGATGGAGTGACTGCACTGATGGAAAAAGCAAGAGCAACTGATATCATATGTCATCTACCTTGACTTCTGTAAAGCCTTTGATACCATCCCACACAACATTCTTGTCTCTAAATTGGAGATATATAGGTTTGATGGATGAACTATTTGATGGATAAGGACTTGGCTGGATGGCTGCATCCAAAGAGTTGAGGTCATCGGATCAATGTCCAAATGGAGATCAGCAACAAGCAGTGTCCCTCAGAGGTCTATATCAGGTGAATACTATTTATTATGCTCATCAGTGACATGGTGGGATTTGAGTGCATACTCAGCAAGTTTGTGGATGACACCAAGCTGAATAGTGCAGCTAATACACTTGAGAGAAGGGATGCCATCCAGAGCAACTTTGACAGGCTGGAGAAGTGGGCCAGCAAGAACCTCATGAAGTTCAACAAGGCCAAGTGCAAGGTCTTGCACACGGGTTTGGGCAGTCCTCAGTATCAGTACAGACTGGGTGATGAATGGATTGAGAGCAGCCCTGTGGAGAAGGGCTTGGGGATACTGGTGGATGAAAAATTGGACATGAACTGACAATGTGCACTTAGAGCCCAGAAAGCCAATCGTATCCTGGGCTGCATAAAAAGAAGTGTGGGCAGAAGGTTGAGGGAGGTGATTCTCCCCCTCTTTTCTGCTGTCACAAAACCCCACCTGAAGTATTGTATCCAGCTATGGGGCCCCCAGCACAAGACATGGACCTGTTAGCGTGGGTCCAGAGGAGGGCCACAAAAATGGTCAGAGGGCTAGAATACCTCTTCTATGAAGAATGGCTGAGAGTTGGGGTGTTCAGCCTGCAGAATAAAAGGCTCTGGGGAGAACTTATTGCAGCCCTTCAATAATTAAATGGGTCTTATAGGAAAGTTGGAGAGATTTTATTTTTTTTTTTTTACCAGGGCCTGTAGCAATAGGACAAGGAGTAATGGCTTTAAACTAAAAGAGGGTAGATTAGATTAGACATAAGAAAAAAGTTTTTTACTATGAGGGCAGTGAGACACTGGAAGAGATTGCCCAGAGAAGTTGTAGATGGCCCCTCCCTGGAAGGTGTTCAAGATCAGGCTGGATGGGACTTTGAGCACCCTGATCTAGTGGAAGGTGTCCCTGTCCATGGCAGGGGCATTGGAACTAGATGATCCTTCCAACCAAACTATCCTATGATTCTGTGATTTCTTCCTTTAACCGGAAAATCTAAACACTTTATATTACTTAATCATTCATCCTTTTTATTAACTTAATCATCAAGGTCTTTGTACAATTCTTAATGCTTCTTCATACAACTCTTCACATTCTCTTCTGCACTGAATATGCCTCTTCACGTGCAAGTCTATTTTTTTAATATATATTAAAAAATATATATACAAACATTCCCATGTGGTCTGCAAACAAACCTTAATTCTATTCATCAGCATTAACATTTATGTTTATTTTTATTCACAACATGTTTCCCTTCTTATAGGTCACTGCATGTCACCACAGCCCACTCAGCACCTCCAGCAGTATCTCACAACAGCTGTTCTGCCATGCCTGAGAGAGCTAGTGCTCCAGACAGAAAAAACTTCTGCCTTTCCAAGTTTTTCCTTCATTCCAGGATATAACTTTTAAGAAATGTAGATAAATTAAGATTCTACCACTGCCAGGTGCTTGATTTTCTGCCCAGACATTCATGATTTGTTATTTAAGAAAAAATATGTAGGTATAAGGAAATTTAAGTACTATTTGGAATTATTTTCTGCACAAGAAAAAAGTTGGGACCCCTTACTCTAAAAGGACAAGTCCCAGTTTGAACTTTCAGGGGTGCCAAATAGAACTTTTATTCTACAGAATAAAATAATAAAAATTCAATTGAATAAGAGCTGTATGCAAAATACTGGGGAAAAAAAACATTGAAACTAGGGGCACTTATCACAGGTATCATCCCGAAAGTGGCATTCAGTCCTTAATCCAAGATTATAACAGCTTGGACTGTGGCTGAGGAAGGGACAAAACATATATATGTATACAGTGTTTTGGCATGAATCAGTAACTATTCAGCAGTGTCAAGTAGAACTGAGTGACAGCTTCTGGCTTTTAATCACATTTTTGTACCAGGGCTATATAGGGGGGTCAAGTCTTAAAGAGAAGAAAGTAAAGTATGGAGGATCTGTAATAAAAAGTCATGTCTCCTGTTCCTAGCTGTCTACAGCATCCAGATGTTGTCTTCCACAGTTGGCTTAATAATCTCAGATTTCTCATTGCCTTTTCATAACACAATGACAGTGGATCACTAAGAGAGTAGGAAATGTACCTAACTTCCCAAACCTTTGCTTTTCACACAAGCACTTAAACACAAGTGAAAAACACTATCCCTCTATAATCCACAGTGGTGATTATATAAATAATCTATTGATTGCAGTAAGCAGTAATCATGCAAAAAGCAAGTTTCAATCAGGCATAAGAGGAAAGGCTTCCATCACACAGATAGGAAGATAGTTTCCCTCCTGTCTGATATATTTACAATAAGTACTTAAAATGTCCATGAAGATTTTTCTATTTTTTGAAAAAAAAAAAAAATACACTGTTTTAACTGTCTTCTAAGTGGTGCACCAAAACCATGGGAACAAGCACAAAAAGCAAGCACCAAAAAAATTAAGATGCACAAGAAATATTGTAACTAAATAGTTTATTCTGATCAGGCCAAGCAAAGTTCAGGAGCTGTTTTGTGTGTAGGTCACCTCAGAGCTAATACAAGTTCTGTCCAGCAATGCAAACTGTGCTATTATGAAATATTAATTGAGACTGATTTTTTTTTAACATTCAGGCCAGTGATTTAAAGCCATCCCACCTTGTTATGGGACAGAATTTGTTTTAGTTTACCATCTGTTTAGTGGTTTTTCTGAAGCATGCCAGTGATCTCTATTGAATTCAAAGCTGGTGTGTCTGCCACAGCACTCTCAGATGCCATTTGACAAAGCATCTTGTTGCCAGACTCAGGCAGAGCAGATATTTTAGATTTCTCTCTTCCATCAGTAAGTCTTACAAATAAGATAGGGTATATATGTATATGAGTGAAGTATGTGTACAAAGCTGTTACTGCAGATGTTTTTATTGGTTTCAGAGGAATATAAAGCACAAGGCACAGATTCATCACTGTTACCCACGTGGCATCCAAGAATTCAACAGCCATGAGGACCGTTACGGCCATCACTCATACGTTCACATGGGACACAGTAGCAGTCCTTTCCTGGCCCTCATCCAATTTTAAGTGTCCCCATGGTACAGGACCAAATCTTTGCACTGCCTTGCAAACTTTTTGTCAATCTATAAGTTCATTTTTAAAACCTATATACACAAGTCCAAATGAAAGTGTCTAATAAGATTTAATGGTTTCCTAATACTATTTTAAAATGTTTGTTTAATAGAATATTACAGTACATAATCTTATAACAGGCACCTCTTAAGGTTTGCTAAAAGTCTTCAGTAGGCTTGCTTTTTTCCCAGAAAATGAAGATAGATATGTTTTCCAAGTTTACTTGACTGCCTTCAGTTCCTTTCCATTTACACCATATTTAAAATTGCATCAGCTTTATGTCAAGAAATGGAATGAGATAAACATACAGGTTTTTGTATTAAAATTAAATGGCAGAAATGCCTGACTCAAGAAAACAGTTAGAAAGGTAGGCTGTTCTTAACTTTGGAGATCTTTAAAAACAAAACAGAAAGGGAAAAGAGTATGTAAACCCTGAGTTGTGGAACACAGACAATTAGGTATAACAAAAAATGAAACAATAAGAGTTATCAGAATTAAGAATTGCCTCAGTTGCAGTGTTCTTCCATCTTCACCTATGATTTTTCTTCCAGGAAACCTTCAGTTTTTATTGATATTGAAGCTAGATCTTCTGGGCAAGTTGGAGCCAGATTTGCTTTAAGCAAGTACTGTGTAAACACTGATATATCATACAGGGCTGTGTTAAATAGCACTTTTATATCATCCTCTATTCAGGGCTCTAGATGTACTCCTGAGCTATTTGAAAGTTTGAGACTGAGGCAAATCACTCAGCTAATATTTCTAATACAAAGCCCTCTCCTGATAGATTGCATCCTTCAAGTGTGGAAATGGATGGTCCAGATATCAATGGCACTCATTTTCTTGCCCCTAGCTTAAACTGATCCCCTTAGAAAGAAGAACCCACAGTTAAATACCAGCAAGTCTGAGGTAGGGCCAGTGACAAGCTGTACATATCCCCACGTGCCTGGTCACAGGCACCACAAGAAGCCAAGACAATGCAGTTCTGGTGCAGATGCTGTAGGAAGAACTAGACCTCTAAATAGGTCTTCTGTGCACCTCCCGTGGATCAAAGGTGTCTACATACCTCTCCCTGGAAAAAAGTACTAACCTTGAAAAAACTAAGTTACCTACAGATTTTATAATACAACAAAGTACATTTTTCGGGTCTTCAGTGTTTCAACAGCTATAGGAGTTTTGCTTTCAATTATTCTAATTAGACTGCATTTAAAGCACAGTATTTATTTTATTACAACCAAGAGAGATTCATCTCTCCTATATGTGAGAATGAGGGATTCACAATACCACATATAACAAAAGGCAAAGAAAGAACAGCCTGAACTGAGATATTAAAAGAGGTAGGTGACAGTGGCTGCTGGGCAGCAAAATATTTGAGATTCAGCTTTAGCTGTATCTCTGCCCTAAGAACTTGCAAGTCTGCTGTTTCTCACCTATCATGTTCTCATTTGACAGTCTCCCATCTGCTTTACTCCTCAGATTTTTGATGTTCTCACACTTATTAGTTCATCTGCTCTCTCCTTTGTCAGCTAGCACATATCTTGAATGAGTGATGGCTAGCTAAAGCTTTGTATGAACAAAATAGACCTCTTGGTTCCTCTCACATCAGCCCCTTCCACATTTTTTCATTCCTTTTGGCAAACCCTCCATTTTTCCCATTATTTACTCTTGCAGCACAACAAAGCCTTGTGCTTTTGCTCATACCTCATTCACTGAGCTTTCACCAGCATAATGGATATCTAACACTTTTCTTTGTCCAATGGCTTTTAGATTCTAAACATTACAACTTCGTCTCAGTACTCATTACTTTCTGGTAACTCTAATAAACATCTGTTCAATTGCTCTCTTTGTTAAAATAGCATTCTTCTTTCAAACCTCTACAGTACTTTCTGCCACATTACCTCATCAGATTATGTCTGGTCATAAAGGCTTACCATCCTAAATTATTTCTTGGACCTTTCCTCCTGTCACAATAACTTAGAATTGCCTATCTTCTTCTCTTGCTACTTTTTCACACTTCCTCCATACTGCCCACTCTGCAAAGAAAAAGCCTTCTCACTCCAATATGCCATCCCCCTCCCACACACACGCATTCTCATTCAAATTCCTCCTGAGACCTATTTTTGGTGAATCTTAAATAAAAGTCACATTTCTTCAACCCCAATATTTAGCTGAGAGGGTGCTGAAGATCTAAAGGGAAAATTTAGCTACAAATATGCTGCTATTTCCATTCTGCCAGAGTTTTTCCTTGTATTCAGCTTCTCATAAAATCACTGCTCCATCCTCATGTCCTCTGTGAATGATGCAATTCTCACCTCTTCTGTGCAGTCACTACTTTGCCAATACATAAATCTCTCTAGAAGATATACTTCTGTCATGCTGCTTGTTCTGTCTCAAAACTGATTTGTGAATTATTTAAGTTGTTATAGACCTCACTCCCACCCTTGGTACTGAAAGTTCTCAAAACCAGAGGCAATTCCCCACTTCTGTTTGGATCAGGGAAATACAATGTGCATTTCAAGTCAATCATGTCTACAGTTTTCCCTCCATTTTTACACTGTATGCTTATTAAACTTTTTTTTTTTTTTAAGAGCCAAACTTGTATTATTTTGTATTGATTATGTAATAGAAGAGAAAAAAATCAAATTAGATTTCCAGCTGCAGAGGTAGATATTTTTTAAAAGTCAGACCCATGAATGTTCCAGAAAGATTAACAGAAACAAGCAAATGTTTGTTCAATAAAGGGTAAACAGTGGGTTTAGATTAAGTAATTATATGCTTAATTTTATACAGGAATAAAATACTTCATTTAACGATAAACTGATCAATGAGAAGTGAGACACAGTACTGGACTACAAGGTATAGACTATTATGTTTTTTCAGACTTCCAATGTGAAAGCTGCTTACGTCTACTAAGAGCAAGTGAAAGAAGTCCTTTCTCATTTGCATTGTAAATGCACACAGCCTACTCCCCAACCAACACTAAGAGCAAACCTGATATAGCAATTCAGAACAGATTTCCTTGCTGCAGCAAATTCAGCGCCTGCTGTCACTGCAGCACTTCAGAGAAGTGAGTTTGAAGTGTTACTCAAGTGACAACTTAGAATCAACTTTAAAATAGGAAATCTTATTATATATTACAATTAAAATCCATTAGTTAAGTCCATTGTTTGTGGAAGATCTCTCTATAACTTCTCTATGAATTTCTTAATTAAAACTAGTAATAAACTACTTTCCTGTTTAATGTCAGCAAGAATAACTAGCGTGAATTACCTCAGCCCTCCCACACACTCTCTAAAGAGATACAGAAGGGGCTGCCCCATGAGCACATGCTAATTCTCCTTCCTGGATGGACAGCCCACTGGAACTTAATACAGACCAAAGAGATACAGACCAAAGAGTGTTCCAAAGAAAGGAGTTCACGAATTTTTTAATCACTTGCTGACTTCAGAAAAGTTATTTTGTCTATGTTTCTCTTTGATTGTAACTAAAACTAAAGGCTATTAGGTCAGTACTCCTGGCTTTTAGGTCAGAAGAGCTGCTGAGACCTTATTTAAAGGAATTGTTCTCATGTATCACAAAATTTTCAAATGAAAACACGTGTAACAACAGGACTGAAAATAAACAGCACTGCACATCACCTTTCCTTACAGAAATAGCTTCCGAATGTTCTCTTTCACTTTTAAAACTGTTCTGTGAACAGTCTCACAATGCACCTAAAAAATTGTTTATTCTCATCACAGGTGTCTCATAGCAGCTATTAAGCTGATACTACCTGTGAGTAAAGTCAATGTGATACACCTGTGAGCAAAGCATTTCAGTTTTCTGCAGCCATCGGACCACTTTCTAGAGGTCTTCATGAAGAACACATGGATTCAATACACACATCTAACCTCTTTTTCACAGAAAAATGCAGAAAAAAGGAGTTATTCTAAATCAAAACTGATACAAGATGGGATTTGGCTTCATTTCATAGCTATATAGTCCATTTAGGTACATCCAAGCATTTGAGTAAGACCATTTCTCACAGAGATACGCGAAATATTTTCTAGGTTGGTCTTTTATCATCAAAATGAAGGTGTCTGCCATATGTAAACTGCCCATCTCAGGACCACTCAGTAGTGTGGTGAGGCTACAAGGTGTCTGCAAAAAAGAAATGCCAGGAAAACTGTCAGAATGATTCATTTACCTATTGACCCTCTTCCTGACCAGATCTGAGACACCTCTGAAAATCATGGGAAATGGCCATAATGTTAATGAGATTTCCTAGTAGAATAAATTATCTGCAGAGGGAGACAGTACAGCTCCATGACTAGGATCACCATACTCATATAAATAAGAGAGCAGGAACCTCAACAATTCATTAAAAAATTGCACGTTCCTGCTTACATCAATTTACAGTGAAGAGGCATTTATTATGGGTTGGGGTTTTTTTAATTAAAAAAGTGCAAGCAGCTGGTTGCTATTTATTTTAAAGACTCAGCATACAGTTTTCCATGAGGTGACTGGCTCTTAACAGGACCTGAAAGCAGCAGTCAGTGGAGTCAAAATGACCTGATGATTATCTTCCTCCCAGCATGCAGTAATGTTAAATGAAAGACATTGTCATTATGAACCTACAACACCGGAACAACAAATCTGCTACTGGTATCAAAGCCAGACAACTTAAAACCCAAACGAGAGGTTCTACTCAGTTACTTTGACTTGGTGCTGTTGGGGAAGAGACCAAGGAAGGCAGAGCTTCACCCCCTTTTTCACCATTATTCCTTGGAGTTTATGGTTATATGCAGGGTGATAGGTTTGGATAGAGAAAGCAGCATTAACGAGGTAGAACACTGATTATCAGTGTCTTTTGGGTCAGGGCTAGGATCTGTGACCTTTTCCATGGGCTAAGAAACTACTGTATGTTGCTTGGGCCATGTGGGATTATTTGATTGCCCTTGGCTCTGGTGCAGGGAGCTGAGACCATACCCATGAACTGTTAATGGACACCTCTCTAGCCAAGGTAATTAGATCTTGAGGTGAGTTCATTAATAAAGATGGACCAGACTTCCACAGGAGCTGACACTTGAAATATTCAAGTTTATTAATAAAATTAATCATATTTTGTTTATCCTTCTCTACAATGCTTTAGGCCATTAGCTATGCACACACTGGAGGACAGCACTCCGCAACAGTGACATGCCATGGTAACATTGCTGATGTTACCAACTACATATTTGTACAAAGGCATTGTGTAACATTGCTCTTGGCAACAGAGACAGCAGAAATCTATATCACATGCCTACAGTCACATCCTGTAACTGTTGGATAAGGAGAAAAAGCAAAAACCAAGAAGCTGTCAGACAACTACTGCCACAGCTCACATCACACAAACAAATGCTGCCTAACGTCACAACGGATCTCTTGTATCAGAAGGATTATCCCTACAATGTAAACTCAAATGATCTGTTAAAGCAATGTATTGGACTCAAATTCAGAAAGAAACAGTGTCTTCCCTTCAGCTCCATTATGTGTATATGAATTATAACCAGGACTTCATAAACCTTTTTATTGGCCTTTTACCATTGCAGCAAGAGCACCTGGCATCAAAATTACTGATACAGCTTCTCTATTACCTTGTGCACCACTTCAAAAAGGTTTGCAGAGTACTAACAATACAGTTTTTTCTACTGGGGAACTTCTCAGCTACAATTTCACTGCTATCCCCATGCTAGCAATTCACTTTACGTTGCATGAGTTTGGTAAAGAGTGCATGCAAGACTTGCTCCCTAGCTGATGTAAACCCACAGGAGGTTCATATCCTATGCAGGAAAAAAATTAACAGCTGCAGAAGTGTACACATGGCAGAATGTGCACTGACTTCATGGGGAACAGTAAGTGCCTCTAGCCTGCTAGTATATTTTGATAGCTAGATTACACTGATCTCCTGAACTAATGTACTTCTATACATGTCTTTATGAAGTCTGCAGCCTCAAGGAACGCATTCATGCATTCTTTCTGTCTCTCCCTTCCATGTTCTGTATTCAGTAATTGGTCTCTTAGTCTTTTCCACAGCATTTTTCACTTTCATCAATATTAGCACATTCCAATGAACTTAAAAAAGCCCTTATTTTCACAATCCAGTCATCTCACTGCAGAAATTGGAAAAAGCAATACAATTACTGATATACTGATTATAGCATATGTCAGCCTGACCTTTATGTCATATGCTTCGCAGTATCCTTATTAATTGCCATTTATTCATGGTCATAGCTATGAATGTTCCAAGCATTAATTTTTATATTTTACTGTTCCACTCCCGTAAACTACTCTTCCTTTTTCCTTTTCAATCTGTGGTAGCTCCACCAGAAAATTTTAGGTTCAGAAGAAACTATTTTTCTTTCTTTCATTTGCAGTACTTCCCCTCCCATTCTTTGCCTTATTTTTATGCTCTATTTGTGGTTTTTCAGACACAAAAGACTTTTGGTTTTGGAATGCAAAACAGCCATTACAGAATCCTCATATTACATCTCAGCTCATGTTTCATACCAATGTTAGCATGAAGTCTCAAGTACATGGGGACAAGGTTGGGAAGAACCCAGTCATATATGCTAATGCACAGTAAGGTCCAAGTGCTACTAGTCCAAGAGGTTCATAGTTTAGTGTTGCAAGTTCCAGCGCTGATGCTAACAGCAGACTTATTCAAAAAATTTTATGCAGAATAGGTTCATGTATTTTGCATGCTTATTTACTCATATTTTAAATATGACATTTTTTAAAGAGGCAGTCTATTACAGCAAAAAAACTTTTAATGTCACTGTCCAAAATCAGAGAAACACATGTAAGGCAAAACTGGTG
This sequence comes from Strix uralensis, assembly GCF_047716275.1. Classification (NCBI taxonomy): domain Eukaryota; kingdom Metazoa; phylum Chordata; class Aves; order Strigiformes; family Strigidae; genus Strix; species Strix uralensis. Next base: position 25,493,575 of record NC_133975.1, read on the forward strand.
ATTCAGGTAACTCCTAAGGATGTCTGAGCTCTCAGCAACATCTTTGTATGCAGTTTATAGTGTATTTGTGAAAAGACTTTCAATTCAGAGCAGCCAGAAGAATCTGTCAGAAAAGTCAATATAAAATCTTTATACAACAGAACAAACCATGGTGTTCTTTATATTTGTTACAAAGCAATAAACAAATTTTAATAAATGAGACTAAAAGCAAGAAATATGAAATAAAAAGATATCTACTTGTGAACAAAATAAATCTCAAAGTGAGTTTGGCTTAAGAAAATTGTGTAAGAGGAACACATTACTGAACATAGACCAGTCAAACTACTCAACCTATTAAAAAAATATAGGAATGATTATAACATGAATCAAAAAATCAAGTAAACAAAAAAGAACAGAAAGAAAACTACAGGAGCTGAAGTCACAGAAGTCCTAAGGGTTCTAATTTATGATAAAATTTGGCTTGACAAACAGTATCTTTTCTGTAAAATGAGGTTATTCAAAGCGCAAACTGGAAGAGAATTAGAGTTCACAGTACTGAAATACAGTACACATTCATTACACTTATAATAGTGTATATAATTAATATATATAAACACTTATAATATAATACTCATAATAGTTCAAACATCCTATACTTCCTTCTTGATATCTCTTAGAGTCTGAGAAGCAACACAACCTTGTATTTCCAAAGAAAGCTAAAAACCTGTATTTCCCTGTTTTGAACATTACAGTCAATTTTCCAAGTGTTTAGAGGTGATAATAGGCAAAATCCCTACTTTGAGCTCCACTTCCAATGCAACACCACAGTCCTACAGCATACAGCAGATGAACCTCACTGCTGGTGAAAAATAGTTAAGTACATTCTAAAATTAAGTTTGCTGATACCCTTACCAAACATTAAGAAATACTTGTACATTCTGCCATACATAAGACTTTAAGATTGTTCTATCTTCTGTAAACATGTTTATTTAGTTGTGTCCAGGTTAAGTTAGTGGATACAAAACATTTCCCACCCACAGATAAACATAGCAGTAGAACCAACATACACCTTTAGTTGCAAAATCAGTTTGGTCATACTCAAGTATGGCTATTCCAAAACTTAAGATGCTGTTTGCCTTAGCTCTATCTTGTATTAAGTGTGCATGTTCTGCTTTGTATGGTTTTTTTTCCTGTTATGGTGCTTTATAGAAGTTGATCTTTTTATTTTTAAGATGTGATTAGGTGACGAGTCACCTAATGCAAAGGTATAGAGAGGATGGATCCAGACTTTTCTGTGAAGTGCACAGCAACAGGCAAGTTACAACAAGGTAAATTCAGTTTAGGTGTAGAAACCTCACCATGGAAGTGGTCAAGTATAGAAACAGGTTGGCTGGAGAGACTGTGAAAACTCTATTCCTGGAAATACTCAGAATTCATCTGGACAAAACCCAGATTGCCCAGGTGAGTTTTGAGCATCTCCAAGCTCCTGTTTGAATGAGGTTCAAAGCAACCTCCATAGCTCCTTTCCAACCTAAATGATGCTATGATTATCTACCTGACAAGTAAGTCAAAGGACCATCACTCACAGTGATAAGTGGAGCTGGAGTGACGAGTGGCATTCCTCAGGAGTCAGTATTGGGACTGGCATTGTTTGGATAGGTCCACCACTCAAGCAACTTTGACAGGCTTGATAGGTGGGCCCACGTGAACCTTATGAAGTTCAACAAGGCTAAGTGCAAGGTCCTGCACATGGGGCAAGGCAATCTCAGGCACAAATAGAGTCTGGGCAATGAGTAGATTGAGAGCAGCCCTGCGGAGAAGGACTTAGGGGTGTCAGTGGATGGAAAACTGACCATGAGCCAGCAATGTGCACTCACAGCCTAGAAAGCCAACCATAACCTGGGCTCCGTCAAGAGAAGTGTGGCCAACAGATAAAGGGAGGTAATTCTCCCCCTCTACTCCCCTCTCGTGGGACCCCACGTGGAGTACTGTTTTCAGCTCTGGGGCCCCCAGCATAAGAACAGCATGGACCTAGTTGAGCTATTCCAGGAGGAGGGCCGTGAAGATGATCAGGGGGCTGGAGCACCTCCCCTTTGACAACAAGCTGAGAGAGTTGGGGTTGTTCAGCCTAGAGAAGGCTCCAGGGAGACCTTATAGCAGCCTTCCAGTACTTAAAGGGGGCCTAAAAGAAAGATGGGGAGGGACTCTCTATCAGGGAGTGTAGTGATAGGACAAGGGATAATGGTTTTAAACTGAAAGAGGGTAGATTTAGATCAGATAGAAGGAAGAAATTCTTCACTGTGAGGGTGGTGAGACACTGGAACAGGTTGCCCAAAGAGGTTGTGGCTGCCCCCTCCCTGGAAGTGTTCAAGGCCAGGTTGGACAGGGCCTTGAGCAACCTGATCTAGTGGAAGGTGTCCCTGCCCATGGCAGGGGGGTTGGAACTAGATGATCTTTAATGATCCAACCCAAATCATTCTATGACCCTATGATTTCTGGCCCATAAAGAAATCAAATGACTGCATGCTAAGAACAGGCTACCGCTTTTCAAATTCTTCTTTTTAAGTTGGACACTCCTGAAAATAATCCTTCAAAGAGCAGCACATGTGAGACATTATCACACTCTGAAATCAGACCACAGGGATTGCTTTCTTTACAAGTTAGTTTCATTTAATCTTTTATTATGTTCTTATAGATATTGATATATTTAAATATTCTGCAGCTTTCACATAACAGAAGTTAAAAGTGCCTTGCAGGTGGTGTCAGTTATTCTAACTGATGTTTGCTCTCTGCAAGATAGATGCTGGTAATTCCTCAGCAGTTTGCAATGATGATCCCCTTTAAAGATATACGATCCTAAGTACATAACACCTACGTACTCATTTCCTGACACCAAATGGTGAGGTTATTATGCAAGTGGTGAGGTTGTTTATACCAAAGCATTTTAGCAGCCACGAAAAAAAAATTAAAACCCAGTTATACTAGAATTTTCTCCACAGTTGAGCAAAGCCACATATGTACGATCCCCAGAAGAAGTGGGATTGGAAACAGGTCCCCAGGTACACAGCTGGGAGAAGTGAGTGAGCACCTGCAGTCCAGAAATCCAGCAGTTGGTACTCCATGCACCCCAATCTGCAGCTGCACATCAGACAACAGTCGAGGGAAATGCAGATGCTGAAAATATCTCATTGGCTCAGTCTCAGACTTCTTGCATCACTTTTCCTGTAATCTTACAATAACTTGGTTTGCTTGGAGTTGAACAAAGAACAAAAACTGCCCAGACTAAAACTTTCTGCAGTATAACAAAGACTGAGTCACAATTGGCAAGGCAGAACTTGTTAGGGCACTGCCAGTAGATTCAAAGATATCTAATGATTTTAATGAGATGTTGCTGTTGTAGTTTAAAAATATTAATCACTTCTCACACTGAGGAGAATAGCCCATGTATGCAGAGAAAAGCAGCACGAGCCAATCATAACAAAGAAATAGCAAATTTAAATTTGGAATTTCAGGGTAATCTGTTGACCTGCCTTTTTCAAAGAAGCCTTTGAGCAGCTGTCGTCACTAAATAGTGTTAAAACAAGCAAATATTTTAAGAATGCTCACTTTGCTCCCTTATATGATGAATCAAGCCATCTGTGCTATACTGGTCCTTAACTGATATCCTATCCACATAGAAGGTACTAAAAATCTTGCCAGTTTAGTCCTCTGAGCAAAGGCCTCCCTAAAGTATGCCTCTAAGCTATTCTCCAGAGACAGGTAGACAAAAGTAAAGCAAGCAATCATGTTTAACTAGGATTCCTGCTTCTGGGTTTGTTTTCCCTTTCCTCTTCTAGGATAATACAAAGGTTAAAGAAGAATTATGTAGATGTTTGGAATCACAGCATTCTCTAAAGCCTGGAAAGATCCTCCTGACAGTAAGTAGAGAACTGCATCTTCAAAAGAACCCCAATTCTGAAGAATTTGTTCTTTTAGAGCACGAATTTCAGTCCTCTTCTAGATACATAGATCTGATGACTTGGTTACAATGCACAAAAATTGCCTCATTTAGTGGCAGTGATGGAAAAGCACAATCTTATCTTTAGCTGTTTCCAGATCTGCATGAGTGTCTTAATTAGCATTGGAGCATTCAAACACAGCACCCTGTGGCTTTTCTGTGCCTCTCTCAGCAACATATTTATTGCTTTTTCCTCAAGGCTGTGATTGTATATTTTACTAGAACAGGCACACAATTATAAGGCCATGAGGATTTCCAATACATGAAGAGATTTAATTTGCATATTCTAATCTCTGAAAGCCAAAAAAGAGGAAGAATATTTTATCATTACCTTCTACTCATGCTGAGAATTGCTGTTAGCAACTGGTAACTCCAAGAAGTTAACTGGGTTTGTTTGAGTTAATCTTAAACTCAGGAATACTTAACATGTTTGTTGGGTTTTTTTTTCTTTTAAACAAAAGGTTTCACCACTGTCCAATATTGGATGATAAATCCCTTAAAAATTAACACATTAAGAAAAGTCACAGAAATATTTTCTCAAAGTTCTGTGAGAAACTGTTTTGGAAGTTGAATGAATTTAAGAGACTAGGAGTAACATTGTTACTGAATTTCTCCACACATAGGATTTCACTTCCAAGTCTCTTCTAATCTTTTTGTCTGAACTGCAACAATACGTGTGCATAGCCAGCATTTTGAGCCAGCTTCTTTCATCTTGCCATAGGAAATAGCTTGAGAACGCACCAGTTCCCCCACTCGCTTTTGCTGCACAATATTGCTAAGGCAGCCAGTTGGCTCCAAGTTAAAGCCAGACTGAAGGTCAGCGTGCAGACAATACAAGCTTGATTCAACATGGTAACAGTGACCGCAAGCTAAGAGTACAAGGCAAGTTCAGCTTTTGAATCTGTTCACCTCACTTCTGTCTTCAGCTTCTTTTTCTGAGTGTGATGGTCCTGCTCTCCTGCACAGCTGGCTCAGCAGAGCCACAGCCCAACAACAGACCACACTTCTCTTCCAGATTTGCATCTCTTCTGTCCCCTCTGGGAAGGCTGACAACTACATACAGTCACTAAAACTTCCTAAAGCAAAGTGACACCCAGTATCTAAACAAACTTCCTAAAGCAGTGTTCCTTAGAACAACAAAAATCATCACAGAGATGATGGATTAAAATTTAAGACAATAAACAGTTACGTACACAGCTACTTCTCCTCAAGTCTTATGCTCAAAGAGCAACTTCTTTAGATTCACTTCAGATCCTCTTTTCACTCTTTCCTCTTGGACCATTACAGGTTCCTTTTTCTTCTAAGGAGTATTCTGGTTGGTTTGGAGTTCTAGATTTTTTTGTTGGTTTTGTTTTGGTTTTTTTCTTTTGTTTGGAACAGTTTAACAATCTGTCAGAAAGACATGGTGTCACTTTAGGCCAGAAAACACACAGGCTGAATATATGCCAAAATTCTGCTCCCCACTATGTTAGTTGATAGGTTTACACACATTCCAAGCCCCATGGTCAATTAGTACAAATTGTCCCTTCTGTCACTCCTAAGAAAAATCTGAGAAAAGTTAAGGGCTCATCCTCTGACTTTAGAGAGGGTCCCAGTTCCCCAAAATCTGACCTTGGATGAGTTAGATCCCACACTACAGAGTTACTGTAACTCAGTAAACTTGAATGATGATGGTAAATCCACCTCATTATGATAGAAACAGCAAGCTGGAACTTGTCCTTCCTATAGCGTCCCCAACACAACTGAACAAGTAGAGAGCATACTCCTTGAAGAGTAAGTGGGAGAAGGGAAGTGTGACAGCCATTGCCTCCTGTCAGCCCCAGTAAGCTTCAGAAAATAGCATAAGGCAGAAGACCTCTCTATCGTCCTGTTGCATCCTGGTTGTCACTTGCTTATAACCCTTCCACAGAGCTATCTGTACTCTGGATTTTGGCGTTTATACTTTGTAGTTCCAAACACACAATATTTTGACAATATTCAGCCACTCTTAAGGCCACCAGAAGGCAAAAGATCCTTTGGGAATTGCTAGTTACTCAACATAACTGAAGTCTTGTGATATGCATTTGGTTCCAATACACAGAGCAGATAACTTTCAAGGGTGACCAAAATCTTTACAGTAATGGTGGTAATCAACAAAAATTACACAAAGATACATTTCTTCCCTTTCTTTTTAATATCACTAATTGCAAATCAGCACAAAGCCAAAAAACCTATTTTGCATTACTTACTTCTGGAATGTTAACAGAAAACATTTAGATGGATTAAATGTTCAAACATAAAATTAATTTACTGTAACTGACTTAGGTATGCACTTCAGGAAGCTTCAGTAATATGTTAACTCATTTCTCATTTTGAAGTGAATGTTTTTTGCTTATGAAATAATAATTATATAATTATAATCCTGATGATACAAAACCTAATCTTAGGGGGTTCAATTTGAGCATCTCCAAATTTGAGTACAATCAAATATTTAGACCATAAAAAGGAACTACTAATTCAGTTTATAGTCAGGCTTGGGTTTTGAAACTGTTCCCTCACTTTCTACTACTTCAACAAAATAAAGTTCTAAAGCAACCTGCATCTAACAACAGTCTTTGTTTGATTTCAGCTTTTTTTTTTTTAAATCATCCACTCAAGCAAGCCTAAAAACATATCCTAAGGGGGGAAAAAAGTATGTCTTTTTACAGAGGAAATAGTTACAAACAAACATGAATCTGTTTTTTTACAGATATTTAAGTTAAAGACATGGGCCAGAATCAAATACTCTAAATCAATGTAAAAAATTCATTAGGTCATGGTTTTCTATCAAGTGAGCACATGAAGTAATGAATTAATTCTACCCAGTGTTAGTCCCATTGTGATTGCGCTAAAGACTGCACTTCAATACATACCTAACAAAAAAAAAAAACCAACAGACTTTTAGGCCTTTGAATTAAAACCCATACAAAATTATTTGTGTACATATATCTATGTAGAGCTCTTCAGTGAAGTTTTCAGGGCATAGTGGTCTTACAGTAAACATATTGTCATTTATTCACCCGAAATATTTACTTGCATTTTGAGAAGCAGTAGTCTGCTGGTTAATAATCTTTAAGCTGTCAAGACACATAGATTTGGATGTAAAGTCAAAAGATATCTGTACAGCCACCCACAGATTATTACACTCCTCCAGCTTCCTGTTGGACAAAGCCTGTCCCAGTAGTCTCAGGCTCACATGGGTTCAGCCACAACTGCCAGACTCCAGACAGGAACATTCAGGATGTTAAAAGCATATCAAAGTATTCTGTGAGTCTCAGACTTTGATAAAGACAAGCCTTGAATGTACACACACAAAAGATTTTGCAAATAAAATAAAGCTTAACTAACTTTGCTCTTTGGTTACCAATAAAACCAAATAAAACAAAATATCCATGCTCACATGATGCATGAAAGACTTTACAGAGTCTACTTCATTACTAAGAACAACAGAAATTGTTTTTAGAGTTGACATTTTCCTACACACAAGTCAAGTTGAAGGCTCTTTTCCTTGAAAAAGATAAATATTCATTTTGTGACTTAAACCCAAAATCAAATGAAGTTTGTAAAATAATATTGAATAGATTATAGTTGTAATAGCATGTTATTGTCTGTGAATTTCTAAAGCTATGACCAGGAGGAGTAGATGTGTATTTCACTTTAACACTAGATTATCCAAAGTTCATTTTCAGTCTTAACACTGCATTAAGAAGGAGTTTTGCATGAATATAGAACATCTGTGTTAACACAATCTAGTCCAAGTAAAGCCAGCAGAGTTTTAGCTACAGGAATGCATTTACATGTTAAAAATTAAATCTTATTACAGTAATTTATTTGCAGCTATCAGAAATGCCTATTTTTAAAATTCTCATATTGTTACCAACACCATTTCCAGAACTCTACTAACAATAACATAATATCCTGAAGGTAATAAACTTACTTTTAATGAACAAATCCCAGTGAAATTGTGCAAAAGTATTTTAAATGCATATACATCTGGGGATGGTGCAGTGACCTTCGTAAGACCCATTTGCACATAAAACTGATCCATTTATTGTATATAGTGCAAGTACAAGCAAAGATTTACTAACTTACTATTGCATCTCATCATATCAAATAATTTATCACTTCTGCAAAGTAAAGCCAAATGAAGATTTGGTCACCAATAAAAAGAACCTTCCTGGCCCATACACTCGCACCACCTTTCTCAAAGAACACAGAATAGCAGTCTGCTCTGAAAAATCACAAGAGTGCCTTTATTCACAGCAGGAAAATATATACACATTTGCCACGTTTCCTCTTATTTAAAGAGGTGACACCAAAGCAGCTCTTAAAGTTGGTGATCTCCTGGGTCTGCTGGTTTTGGCTAGGATAGAGTTAATTTTCTTCATAGTGGCTAGTATGGGGCTATGTTTTGGATTTGTGCTGAAAACAATGTTGATAATTCAGGGATGTTTTAGTTATAGCTGAGCAGCACTTACACAGAGTCAAGGCCTTTTCTGCTTCTCACTCCACCAGCGAGTAGGCTGGGGGTGCACAAGAAGTTGCGAGGGGAAACAGCCAGGACAGCTGACCCCAACCAACCAAAGGGATATTCCACACCATTTGATGTCATGCTCTGCACAAAGCTGGAGGAAGAAGAAGGGAGGTGGGAGGAACATTTGTAGTGATGCCATCTGTCTTCCCAAGTAACTATTATGCATGATGGAGCCCTGCTTTCCTGGAGATGGCTGAGCACCTGCCTGTGATGGGGAGTAGTGATTGAATTCCTTGTTTTGCTTTGCTTGTGCATGAAGCTTTTTCTTTGACTACTAAATCATCTTTATCTCAACCCACAAGTTTTCTCACCTTTACTCTCCCAGTTCTCTCCCCCATCCCACTGGAGAGGGAGTGAGTGGGCAGCTGTGTGGTGCTTAGCTGCCAACTGGGGTTAAACTACAACAGTCCTTTTCAGCATTCAATGACAGTGGGATAAGATAGACTCATAATTATGCATTCTTTTGCTGGATCAGATTAACATTGAAAGATCCAGGGAAATTGTTAGAAAAATGTGTAGCTTCTTAGCTGACAAGGAAAAGAAATATATTTTAAATATTATTCAGAAGAAATAAGAGTTTAGGACATATCTGCAGAACAAGAAACCAAAATTAGCACAGCACTCCTCTGAATAATATCTTCTGCTTCTCAACAGGGCTATTTGTCCCAAATGTTATGCTGCTGCAATGCATCTGTAACTGTTTGATAATCTAAGCACCCTCATTCAAAGCTATACAGGGGCGGTACATCACGTTAAGTAGATATAGCCTAAGTGTTAGCATCTGGAAAAAAGATAACATATTACACGTATTTGTAAAAAGACAGAAGAACAGTTTCGTCCACCACTTCAATTAAACCAACATGAGTGTCTTGCACTGGGCTTAGGCTGGAACCTGCTTGTTTTTAGGAAATTTGCAAGGACTAAGCATCTCTATGGTCTCTGTTCTTAGCAACGATGTGGTAATTAGCAGGGTTTTTTTATAGCAAATATGAAGCTGTAGGATAACAACTAATGATTTTCCTAGCCATAAAACATGGTAGAAATACTGTAAGGATTTCTCAGGGACAAACCATTCAAAAACAGAACAGTGGCCAAACTCCAGGAGCTTTAAGATACCATATATAGCATTCTCTAAGTGTCAAGAGAACAAGGAGTACATTAAAACATAATATTTGGCATTCTAAAAGTAGAATCAAATCTACAGTTATTATGATACTGTCAACAAACCGTGTATTTGAGGTGTCATTGTGACTGACAGTCATACTACATTACATTTCCTTACAGACTCCTTTGGTCAAGCTTTTGCAACAACTTACCTAACACCTCTGTCACATTCTGTAAATTAGCTCAAAACCATTCTGTAAATTAGCTCAAAACCATTAAACCGAGATTGATAATACAGGATCCAAAAATTAAGAAATTTAGCAGTTCTTAACTGGTGTGAGCCTCATGTGACAGGGAAAAGCTCACTTTATCTTTTGTTACTGTAACTTCAAAGAACATCAAATTTAATACATACCTTCTGAAACCATAGAAAATATATTTTCTATTTAGCAAATACTATCTGCAGCAAGAGACTGTGCCATAACTGTATATTCACACTTGGTGTGAGTATCTGAAACAAGCAGTTGGAAGCATCTTTCAATTCTAGTGAACATCTTCACAAGCCTGTCTAAGAAAACCGAACATATTTTGCAAGCAAACAGTTCACTTGATGCAACTCCCACAAATCACCTTGATCAGTTGCCAGCTTCTGAAGATTCAGTCTGGACGTTAGACACAGCTTTTGATTAACATTACTGCAGCACTGGAACAGGTTACCCAGAAACATCATGGAATTGCCAGCCCTGAAGGCTCTCAAGTTTTGTCTAGACAAACCACAACTGGTGGAGCTTGGACTAGATGACCTACCCAGGTCCTTTCTAAAAAAATCTCCCATGATTCCACAAATTCACAAGAAACAATAATTTGATGCAAAACCCTTATGATTAATACATATTGAACATTCCAATAAGATATACTCTAGCTTATAATTTCTGGTTTGATAAAAATCATAAGTACAACATTTCCTCCCCCATTATTTTCTGAGCTTCCTGAGAGCACACAAACCATTATCTTTGTTGCAACCAACTGTTTTCTGCTAGCAGTAACCATCAAGCTCCAAGAAATTGTTCACTACATTATTTATGGTGCGAGTCTCAGTAGTTTCAAGTGCACTAATCATAATGTACATCTCTTGGAGGGAAAATTAGTCAAGAGCATGCTGTTTTTCCTGGAAGAGCCTGTCTAGCACTTTTGTATGGGCAGCTAACTTTCAAATGTCACTGAGTGGCAATGAGCTTAGAAGTATCTTTCCAACAAACCGTCTTCAAAAACTCTTTAGCCTCTTTGAAACAGAGGTCATTAATTCCTTTCAAACCTCAGCTTTGATTGCTCTAACCTCCACAATTAACACATTATGCTGTAGAAAACATTTTAAACCCAGAAACAGATTCTGGAATATACATGCGCTTAGTTCCTGAATGTGAAAACATCCTGCATCTCAATGATTGCAGTGAAGTACCAGCACATCTCAAAACATTTAATATTTTTGAATCTCTAAATTAGGCTTTACTTGGCCTACATTTAAGACTTAATTCTACTGAAAACAGGATTCATTCAATACAGAAATCTTTGGATCAATGCCATCATTCATGAAGGGAGTATAAATGAAACAGAAGTCAACAATTCTGGGTTAAGAAGAAATCTGCTCCCTGCTTTCTTTCTCAAGTCCGCTTCTACTGCTACAGAGCAGTTCCAACATGGAAAGCACCTTACATGCCAACATGCACATCCAGAATGTCAGAGCTATAGAAGAAATAAGTGGGGAAATGTTGCAATTATAACTGCCAGAAATTTGAAAGCCTCTCTCCACAAGTGTTCTTAAGGTTAGATTACCCTTGCTGCCACTGGCAAAGTTGAAATTTTCAGGAATTCAAACCTTACTAATAGTATGAAGAAGAGTGACATGAAGGTAAAAGTCTTAGGGAGTGAGAATGATACTGCAGTATCACTTGTGTACTCATTCCCTCTTCTGAGAAAGCCTGCTGATGTGAAGCCAAAAGTACACAAGTCTGCAACATGCTCAGAGAGGCCAGACTGGCACTTGTAGTTTAATGTTTTCCTTTAGGTCTTCTAGTTTCCATTAGTTTAGATATCTTAGGTGACATGAAGAATACTAGAAGAGCCTTCCAGTCCCAGCTTGCAATCCCGGAAAGAGGAATTAACAGATCAGCACTCAAACAATGCAAATTTACACCAGGCTGGAATGAATTCCAGCATTCAAGGTTAGTTACTCAAATACCTCAACTGTTACCCTCTCTCTCTTTGACCAAGGGTCTCTTTCTTTATTAAGAATTGCAAGACTATCAGAGAAGCAAGTCCTAGAGCATTTAGACATTTATAGACTCAATACAACCTCACACCCAAAAAATCAGCTAGCATAGTGAAAGGCAATGACTACAGACTAGGTCTTAAAGAAATAACAACTACTTACTTGGCGTGTATAGAGAAGTTCTTGCCATTACTGCAAATTGAAAGGAATTTGAAGCTTAGTTCATCAACCCAGATATTCTCACAGTTAAGACCTATATATGTTTACCTTTGAACTGGACTTGCATTGCTTTTGATCAACTTGAAGGATTTCCCTCAAGTTCAGGTGATTTGTTGTTTAGCAATCTAAATAAAGTTGATAAAAGCAGCACCGTTACTCACTGCCTGATTTTAAATTATTGACATTTGCTACTTTCCTGCCCGTCTCATCAGGAACCCTAGAGTGCATCCATGCAACAAAATGTCACCTTTTCCCTTGTAGTAAACATTGTCTCTTTCCCTCATTAATAGAGCATCTACTCTGCTGAGGTATCTCCCTGCTTTACAATGCAACCACTACTAGCACCTTGTTCTGTATTTGCTTTCAAAAAAAAATTACTTTGAGTAAACCTATTCTTCGAGGGCAGTGGCAAATTAAGAGCAGTAATTAACAAAAAGGTTACTCATCTAACCTATACATATTGTGGGTTTTGTGTTTTGTTGGGTTTTTTTCCCCAACTGATTGTAAAGATAAAATTCTGCAGAGAGCAGGAAACATGCAAATCAAACAGTCTGTTGGTTTAAGTGAACCTGAAATTGTGGATTAAGTTATTTCTCAGTTAAATCTCAGTTCTTTAATACAAATTGTTCACCATATTCCTTCTGAGACAGTTTTTTTAAATCAATATTAATCAGAATCTGAGCACCCATAAAAGATGTTTCAGGACTATAGAGTATCTCTTGAGGTGAAAACACTAAACTTCATCCCACAGCTATAAAGTAGCTTCTCTGATAAAGCTTTGTGGCTTATTTTACAGTTCCTTCTCTGTCTGGAAAAGTATTTGTGAAGGGACATGCATGTCACTTTCTCAGTATCAAGGCAGTAATAAACTGTCAGTTAAATTTCTAAATTGATATATTTTACTGTTTGCATATTTGCATTAACTCCTTTGAAAAAGTTACCAGTGCAGAAAAATGTAGTTCTCAGAGCCTGATTCTGACTTCCTTGAAAAACAGCATTAAGAATGAATACTATCTTTAAAGGCAATAATTGCAGTGTTAGAAAAAGGCCCAAGAAGAGGTCAGAAATAAGCACAAAATAAAGATAATTCAGGCTGTAAAAATGCTATTAGATATACACATATATATACACCCGCATATACATGAAATTCAACAGCTAGAAAATCTGTGATAAGAAAATGCCAGATGTGTCAATACATAATACCTTACAGTTACAATACATGATGAAATTGTATTTAAAATGTGATTGTGTGTGATACATACCCAGACAAAAGCAACTGAAAGAGCAGCAAGATTTTTTAAAATAATTTAAGGTTATCAGCTTTTGAGATTCAGCATGCAGTCCACAGTTGTAATCCAGTCACACTTTAAAGGCTCAGATATCCATTAGATTCTCAGATACAGGTGTCTCCCATCAGTCAATACTGGTCTTCCAATTGTACCTCATGATGAGTCTGCAGTATTTGTTTTAATATCAGTGTCACTACAATTATCTACATCTTTGTCACCTCACAGCAAGTCTATTGCAATGCAGTCAATGGCAGGTTACAATTCAAATATTTTAAATGTTCCATTGATGCCTTCTTTGATATTTCAGCTAAGCTGATGTCATATCTCTAGCATTTCAAAATAATGTATTTTTACTTTCAGAATAGAGCAGTTGTAAGGGCTTTAAGAGGACCCACAGCCTGCATGGCTTACAACAGTCTATTAGGGAGGTTTTATTCCTGAAGGCATAAACACTTGGACCTTCTTCCAATTTGTTTCAGTATTTTTATCCTCTTTAAACATATCAAGTCAAGAAATTACACTACCAAACCATAAAGTTCCCTGCAAAATTCATTCAATACAGGTAGAAAAACCTTATGTCAAGAAAGACATTCAGAAGCAACAGAAGATAGCTATATGTCCAAAGAGTGAACCTTAGGCCTCCCTTCCCCAGTTCAGCATGAGCAAATGGATTTGCTATCTTTGCTTCCAATCTTATAGCAACAATCCTAACCCCTCTGGAGGTCCTCTAATTTTACTGACTCTACAGGAAAGGGAGGCAGGCAGAAAGAAGAGACAGCAAGGAATACAGTTACCATATCCTATGCACACACCACCTGAGTACCTGCACACCAACTAGGAGATAGAGCTGGACAGTAGCTGCTACCTCACATGTGGCCTCTCACACCTATCTTGCTTTTTTGCTAGAATGTAGGGTGAAATAACTTCCAGGGAATGTCAGGGATTTTTACACCTTTAAAAAAAAAGGCATCTCCAATGATCAAAAAAAATTATGGGACACAAACTTTAACACTTCTTCACCATGGCACGCCCCTTCTACCTCTAACCCCAGCTCCAGCCATTCCAGGGAGGGAACTGTGCACAGAGGGTAAAAGCATTTCAGCTATGAAAGCTTTTGTGGATTTTTGTTTTGTTGGGGTTTTTTTGGGGGGTGGGGGTGTTTGGGGTTTTTTTTTGTTGGGGTTTGCCAGGTTTTTTAACAAAAATTAGAAAAGTGAAAAGCCCAAAATTTCTACAGATACAGAAGACAGCAAGTCAGGAAAACGGGCAGATTGTATCACACACACTGTTTTACTCATGCATTTTTGAAGACTTGAAGCAGTATATATCAGAAGGACAACTAAAAACAGTCAAGTTTCCTCCTGCTTAAACTGTCTCTTACAATAATACTCCTTCACCAGACTAGAAGTTGAACCTATAAAACAATTCACACTCCTGACTCAAGCAGAGCAGCAACATATTTTCTACAATAAAAAACCTAATAGGAAGAGGCAAGACTACTACTTTTGGATTAACAGATTTTTAGAACCAATAAAAACTGAATTACCCATTGGCCTCTTATTTGACTTCCACACAGCTAAGGTTTGTACCTTCACCCACCTCCATGTCAAGCTGCATTTGCAACTACCTTTGAGACAACCCAGCCATGGCATCATTAGGTTAAAAAACCTTGACACTGGGATTTTGCTCACATATTTCTGTTGTAGTTGTTGCCCAATACTAATGGGGAGTTTTCAATCACATCACCAGTTGTTAATCACAGGTGCATGAAAACCTGCATTCAAATGGGAATTTGCTATTTACATGTTCTGCAAACTCAGCTTGCTTGTGAGCACCAATTACACTTATGTAAAAAATATTCCCATTTTGAGATCCCAGGAATACCACAAATAGGACATACAATGACTACTATTTAATCATTTCCTTGACTATACTTTTCATAGTCTTGATCCTTCTACTGCTGTCATTTGCTCCAGGGCTTTTACACCACACTCCAGTTGAGCTACTGAATATTCCAATCATTTTTTTAAAATGCCTCCAAGTCTGCTGTCATTGAATTAACTGGAGTTTTTTTACTACTTAAATTACTGAAAGCAAATGCAGCTAGGCCATCTGGAAGCACCTTTGAGAATTCTGTTGCTTTTCCATACAGACACACACTTGTATGGTCTTCTAGCTCTTGTGAAGACCACAAACTCCCAAGAATGCAGTGTATCCAGTGGCAAGGAAGCTTCTTCAGAAAATGCCATTTACACAAATAACAATAGCAGCTGCAGTTATACTAATGATATAAAGTTACAAGAGCTAACCATATCTAAAATTAGGTCATGAGCTCATCACAGCCAAGTCAGAAATAAGTTCTTGGAAAAATATTGCACAGCACCATGGGTACAGTAGAGAACTAATGCCTCATTCCAAAGTAGCTAGTCATTGCTACTTAATTGTATTAGTCCTTGCCATGAATCAGAACATAGCCATGTTATGTATTATACAGACACAGAATTAAATAAATTCACCACAGCAGGAACCCTACCGTGAAGGGAGATTCTAGCTAAATACCTGGCAGTATTTGTGGGGGTATTGTACTACCTGGCAGTAGCTGTGGGTATCTCATTCAGTTTTGACTACAGAAACTCCAGAACTGTCATAATAAAACTTGCTTTAGATTTGCTCACATGCAGTGTAAATCCCTTTACATGAACACGTGTACTACTACCGCCTGTGCAGATGGACTGCAAACTTACCAAATCAAGACAACTGTGGCAAATACCCACTTCTAATTAAATGACTATCAGAAGCAAAAAAATTAAGAACCAGGCTCATGATCTCTAGTCATACATTCCTTCTTCAGTAGTACTACAGAATTATAGTTCTTCTTTTCTTTTGTAGGGATAAATCTTCAGCCAGCTCTCTTCATAATTGAGTTTTGAAGATTCTCACATCAGCAGATAACATGATCTGTGAAAAATGGTTTCTTAGGTTAAAGTGGCCACAAATCCTGTAAGACAATAATACATTCCTTGATCCAGTTTAAGGGATGAAATGAGCATAGATATGTATAGTGTGAATGTAGTTCTTCACAGCTCTATGAGAAGAAGGATTAATTTTACAGAAAAACAGGGAAAACAGTCCCAACACTCTTTGAATGCCTTTCCTGTGGATTGATTCAGTAGCCACTGAAGTTAGTCCAGAAATGGCTTCATCCTTTCAAATAAGAGCTGTTTTAAATTGTTAATTCTTATCTTTTTAACAACTACCGAAAAGATCAGGAAAAGATTAAGTCACTTAGAAACCATTTTAAAAGCAGAATTCAAGTGTTGACTCATACAACCTAAAGATTGAACTTGCATGTCATTCAAATGCTATTATAATTTTT
The DNA here is from genome assembly GCF_047716275.1 of Strix uralensis. Taxonomy (NCBI): domain Eukaryota; kingdom Metazoa; phylum Chordata; class Aves; order Strigiformes; family Strigidae; genus Strix; species Strix uralensis. The sequence continues at coordinate 25,510,360 of NC_133975.1, forward strand.
AAAAGTACCAGTAGAAGAAATATTGCATTTTTCCACACCTCTTGTTTAATGTCTTCAAGGTTATTTTTTATTGTAAGATGAAAGACCTATATGGAAGTGTTACTGTAACTTTCGTTGTATGTTGGCAGGGACAAGACACTAGCCTGACAATTGATTCTTCATCTGCTATAGGCATATTACGAGTTCAGTTGTGATATTAATTGGTTCTCCAATTATTTTATTATCCTTTACTCTTAAGCTATATCTCTTTTCACCCAATCTATTGGGTTTTACTGTTATTTTTAAAAAATAACTTTCTATGCTGGACTACAGTGATGCAACCACTGCCAGTTGGACAAATACAAGTCAAAAATACACATTTCACTGTAAAAAAGAGTATAAGTACTTCTCCCTAGTTTAATTATAATATACTGGAAGTGATAAGGGATTGCTTTTCATGAAGAGGAACTGAAACGCTAATTAGCACTTTTTTTAACAGCTGTTTCAGTTTATACAAGTGTTTACTGCCAATAAAAAAAGGGATTAATATAGCTCTCCTTTTGTGCAGTTGCATTTAATTTGCCACTATATTGTCTTTATATAGAGCCTGTTTCTTCTTGGAAAGCCAGTGTGGTGGTGTATGCATCAATAATTCTTCTAGCTTCTTAACTCTTGAACAAAAATAAGTCAGTGAAATGATGACTCATGCAACAGAGCTTAAATACTTGTGTTGGGTTTGTGTGTGTGGCAGCAGTTTTTGGCAGCAGGGGAGGGGGCTACAGCAGTGGTCCCTTTTAAGCAGCTTCTCAAAGAAACCCCAGCTCCAAGTAGGACCTGCCTCTGGCCAAGGCTGAGCCAATTAGCAACAGTGGTTGCACCTCTGTGACAACATATTTAAAAAGGACAACCTGGTAGAAGGAGTTGGAGTCAAGAGGAAGAGTTGTGAGGGAGACCACCTATTCAAACACTGAGATCAGTGGAAGAAAGGAGGCGGGGGGGAGCTTTGCTGGAGCAGAGATTCCCCCCTGCAGCCCGTGGTGAGAGGGAAGGCTGTGCCCCTGCAGCCCATGGAGGTCACCAGTGGAGCAGATGCAGTCACCCTACAGCCCATGGAGGACCCCACGCCAGAGCAAGTGGCTGCACCCAAAGAAGGCTGGGACTGAGGGAAGCCCCCGCTGGTGCAGTTCAGTGCTGGAAGGACTACAGCACATGGGAGAAACCCACACCAGAGCAGCTTTGGAAGAGTTTCAGTTCATGGTGGGGACCCACGCTGGAACAACTCATGAAGAGCTGCAGCCCGAGGGAAGGACTCATGTCAGAGAAAGTTCATGAAGGACTGTCTCCTGTGAGAGGGACCCGCACTGGAGCAGGGGAAGAATGCCAGGAGTCCTCCCCCTGAGGAGGAAGGAGCAGTGGGACTGAACATAACCCCCATTCCCTGTCCCCCTGCACTGGAGCAGGGGGGAGGAAGTAGAGAAATCAGAAACAAAGCTGAGCCCGAGAAGAAGGGAAGGGTGGCGGGAAGGTATTTCTACGATGTAGTTATACTTTTCACTGTCCTACTCTGTTAGCTGGTGGTGGCTGAATTAAATGGATATTCTTTTTCTTCCTATACAAGTCTGTCTTTTCTCCATGACCATAATGGGTGAATTATCCCTCCCTATCTTTATCTCGATTCCTGAGCCTTTTGTTGTATTTTCGCCTTCTCAGTCCTGAAGAGGAAGGGGTGAGTGAGCAGCTGCATGGTGCTCAGTTTTCCTCTGAGCTCAAACCATGATAATACTTTTATTCCTACCAATCTCCAGAGTTAAGATTTCCAGTTTGATACGCTTTCTTGTCTGATTTATTGATTTTGATATCATTAGTTAAATAAGCATGACCTTTTTGATATCAAGCACATTCATTTTCACAGAATCTGCATTTATTTCGACACCTATGAAGTTCTTTGTATGATTACATCCATAGCCTGCTTCCTTACACCTCATTCATGGACAGACTTACCCACAAACAATTCCACATGAATGACTTCTGGATTAATATTGTGTTCAAAATAGGATATTCCTGTCCAAATGTGCTCCTTTCCAAACTACATAAAGCACCAAATTCTCTTTTTTTTTTTTTTTTGTTTCCTTCCTCCTCTTCAGCTCTGTAGGTCACAATATATTAACCTTGCATTTGATATGCACATAAGCCATGTGCAACACACATCACTTTTCAGACAGATGCAGACAAAACAATACAGGTATACCCTAAATTAATAATCCTCAATCAGTATGGTAGATAGCTTTGAACTAGCTATTAGCAACACAGAGCTCAGCATGGCTTCCAAAGCCTGCTCAGGCAGTACAATTTGGCTTACTAAAGTTGTATTGTGACAGAACTGGGCAGTTACTGGTCTCCAACCTCCTATGTGATGAATGATGCATCCCCATTGAGGTGCCAGCCAGCTGGGACCATGAGTCCAGGTACTTACAAACTAATCCATGCAAGGTCAGAGAGGACTACTACTTTAGCTCCAGTTTAGATTAACAAAATAAGCTTACAAGGCTTGAAGACCTCTCAAATCCTACCTACAGATATCTCCCTTGATTTCTTTGAAGGCCCTGGTAGGATTGTGCATACAAGACCCATTCTGTCAAGTCTGTTCTTGTTTCCAATTCATTTCTCTCATAAAGGTGTCAGGTCACAACTGACAAACCATACATGCTTTGGTACTCACTTGTCTTCATTCTTAATCCTAAAAGTGAAACAAATACAGTAACCCTCCAGCTCAAAAGCCGTCTCATTTAAGCTCATAGGTTTCCCTACAGACAAGAGTATCCTCTATTAATCTTCTAGTGGCTTCAGGACATTAAAGAAAATAACCTGCCTGCATACCTGTCAGACAGCAGCATCAACTGCTGAGATTCTGACTCCCTGGCACAGACATAAGCAGCTTTAGGTGCATGGCTTTAAGACTCAGGATCTGCTCCCGCTATAGTTAGTGAACTATCACGTACAACACGAAGCTGATTATTTCATTCATAATACATCCTTGACTAAAACCAGCATATGTCCCAAAAGTAAGAAAGACTAAAACAGCATGCTTAAAATTTTACTCTCAACATCTGTTGCAAGTGCTTAGAAGATAGAAGAGGTAAGCTTTAGAGCCCCAACCAATTCCAATTTGACAAAGGAGAGCTGTCTCAAAAACTTAAGTCCCTTCAGGTTTTAGGAAAGTCAGCAGAAAAGTAAAAATCTAATTTTCTGCTCACCCTTCTCCCCCAGATACCAGGTTGGCAGACAACTTGAGGCTCAGGCTTTGGTAGTTCCATTTCTCAGAGGACTTCCATAGATTACCTCTCTACACGAACATTGAAAGAATGTTTAATTATGTTGGAAGGCAATTCATCTAGAACCATCAGGAAAGAACACACCCCAGTAAACCTGTACAAAGAATTCACAATACCATTTTCCCTTACCAATGACAGAAAACACATCTCTTGTAATACAAACTCTGGATTTGCAGCACAGGACACAGCATACTGTCACAGCAAGGGCAAAAGCATTTATGTTTGAATGCATTCGCAAAATCTCAGGAAATAGAGCACAGAATTTGCATGGAAGCACAAAAGAATACACGAGGATGAGGACCACCTGAAATGCATATTACCTTCTTTCAAACTTCTTTCAACGGTTTATCATAAAAATCTAAATAGAAATTGAACATAAACTACAGATTATTGCTGTTTTAGTCCACTGTATACAACATGTTAATTTCACTCTTAATTTAAAATCTCAGAATGTTCACATTTGCAATAAATGTCCATTTATCCTACTGTCTTACCAGCTAAAATTCTAAGAACACATGCAAAACTATTTGAAATCAGTAAATTTCTACCATGGAATTTAGCACACCGCCAGGCGCACAAAGTCAAGATTTTAATTATTGAAAGTGTGAGTACACCTGCTTTACTCCAGCTAGCACAAAATCATCCCTTTGAAGACAAGGAGTAACTTCACCCTTAGCTAATTCACTGTTTAGCAAACCAGGTAGTATATTGGAGCCAGCACAATTATACCTATCAGCACTATGGTTACTCCAGATTTATTTGCACATTTCTATCAAGACTAATACAGCCCTTAAATTTTCATGACTAGATGCTTATGATGAGGGCCTCTTTTCTCCCTAGCTACACCACATTTCAGAGGCTACCATCTGGCTCTGTAAAAGCAGCCTTACAGAGACAGAAATAAAGCAAATTTTCATACTTCAGCCCATAGCAAGAATAAAAGTCAAACCTGCTTATTCTACTCTTGAAGCTATTTTTAAAACTACTTATCCCAACATGCACCTCACTTATCATTGATATGATACCCAACAGACATTATGCTAAAATGAGATTTTACTCTGTATTAGGTGATTGCATCTTGTGCAAACTGTTTTCTACTCTGTTCAGAATACCTGACTCAGTAACTGACATCAGGAGCATTTGTTGGACATGAATATGTATATGTGAAAATCTGTGTTCAAAACAAGACAGACTATGATGAAAGGTCAAGTTTGACAGGCTGGAAAAAAGCCTTAAGGTTCCTCTTCAAATCAAGTTTCAGTTTTCTTCAAAGGTCAATGTCACAGTGACCTATTTCAATTTTCTTCATTAGTAGGCCTCAGAAATGTTTTGAAATATTATTGTTCTAATCGTTTGGGGAAAGCCTTAAAACTGATAAAAATTTATCACTGCATGACCAGCACAATGCAGTCTCCATAGCACATCAGTTCCTGTGATTAAAGAGACTTCAATATATCATATATCTTTGCATCAAAATTTAGAAACAGTTTCAGTCTTTCTGAGTGTTCAAAAAAAAAAACCCACAAACAACCCACTCTATCAATGTGCTCATAGTCTAATGAATATTTCCCCAATTATAACATAAATCTTTTTCTCATAGCATTCCAAGTAACCTGATTTTTTTACTTGGGTTAAGCCAGTTATTTTTGTACTGCTAATGCATACCAGTCAATGGTCATTAGAGCACTCAGATGAGAGAAATCAAGATGATACTTATTTGTGACTTTTTCCCCGGGAGGCTTCCTCAAGCATCCTGGAAACTTGACATATCCTGTCTGTTCAAGTCTAATATGACTACTGCATCAACAACTCACATCACAGATAAGATCCATAATTATCAACTAAAGGTACTAAATAAAGCATTTCCTAAGAAAAATGAGATATGTAGGTATGGAAAACTTTTTAGTTTTACTCGAATTTTTGTCAGTTTAGGAAGAACTATGTAAACCAACTGCAGAAAGCTCATTTCTCTTTCATGCCACAGGTAACTACAGAGTTCAGTTTAGATCTCGGGATCCTGCCCAATTAAAGTTTAGTCTTCAAACTGTTTTTATTTCAGCTAATCCACACTGCATTAAAAGCACTCTAAATTCATTGATTTCCTTGAAATACTTTGCAGTAAAGATGGAAAGAGGTGGAAAGATACAGTGAGCATGCATGAAGCAACTAAATCCTTCCCCAGAAACAGATTAAACTAAAGTTGGATCTAACATTTTCCCCTTGCACAAATCCTATTTAGGAAGGGATCTAGACCAGGCAGTGTTCCTATCCAGTTATATATATCGGAAGTACAATGAGTCACAGGAGTAGCTACAGCAAGATACAAGTTAGAGAGCTTGCACTTCACTTACCTCAACAGATAAATAAAATAGCTACATACAAATACAAATGGCTAAATAAAATAGTTACATACATTTGTCTACCCCAACCAAAAAACCCAGCAAAGACACTTTTATGACAAGTGTCTCCAGACACACTTAACATTTTATACTTTGTTCTTAAATTTAAAAACCGTACAAGTAATATTTTATTGAAAAAATTCTTGAGGGGTGGGGGGTGAAGACATCATGATATACTATTATCTTTTTGTATTAATTATTTTCCAAAAGAGTATAGTTTCCCTGAAAATTCACAGATAAAGTTCTTTACCTTGAATATCAATACACATCACTATTACACACCTTAACATAAAACACTAAAAGTCATGATCACCGTATTCCCTGATGTACTAAGTATGGTTCACCCCTTATTTTAAAAAGGACGTTCATACTATTTATACCCTAAGAAGCTTTCGAAGTGACATTCGAGTGCTTTGCAACTTCAGGGAAAAAGATGCACAAGGGCCAAGATAAATACTTTCTTAGCAGTAATTTAGCAAAACTTAATGCAAGGCAACTTTAGTATAATCTAACCCTTATAGGCAGGATGACATCTAAACAACAACACCTCTCCACCTCTCATTGGGAAATTTTTTCTTCCATCTTCCACTCAAGTACATACAGAACATTTGGGGACAGCACCTCTTTGCATCAGCACCTGACTAATTCCAGTGCACTTCATAACATTAAACATACTGTTACAGCAAGAGCATGTCAGACACCTGAAAGCCAGTACAGCAAGAAAGCCAAATACTCCTCAACTCCAACATCTGTAGGCCACACAAAGCTATTTTGCAGGTGGAGGAGAGGCATGGGAAAGGGATGGGCATTCATGGGCAACATAAGCAACTTAGGGTTGGTGTGCTGGAGCTGCAAGTTCTGCCTACAACTCCTGAATTCCACAACTGCTAGCATGCATGACGGTGTTTCTATTATAGTTGCATAGACAGCTTTCAGGCTTTGCTAAGCCCCCAATTCTCCTTCCTCGAAGGAGCAGTTTAAAGAGATTTCTCTGTACAGATTTTGAATAACTGTTTCATCCAAGCTCACAATTACCTCAGAGAAGTATCTTCTCCAAAAATAGAGGCCATTCTTCAAGAAGTTGCTGCAATTCCCTGTTGCAAAACTTAAATTACTAGCTCTGCTCACTCATCCAGAACCCAGATATAAGCTTCAGTCAGAGTATGGCTGAGCAAACAGGACAAGAACAGCCGTCACACTAGAAGGGGGTTTACCATGCCTGCTTCAGGGGAAAACTAGACTTCAATACAGAGTGATACATGCTGAACTGAGAGAACAGCCAGAGAGAAGTACACAACATTTTCATTTCTACAGTCAGGTGGGGATAATTAGATGGTCAGCACAACTTAGTGGTCATTGACTGGCTTAAAAACCAAGCAAGTCTTCCTCTCCCCTCACCTTCTCCTCCTGCTGAAGGGTCTGTTTTCTCTCCTGCTCCATGCAAAGAGTCTGTGAGCATATCACAGAGCCAAATTCACTTATACACAAACCCTTTCTGCAGGAAGGAATAGTAACATCCAAGGCCATCTCACCATGCTAGCAGCAAACCAATGTGCACAGGGTACCCATACAGAGGAGGAGGAGATTGTTCAATACCCCAAAATTTACAGATATTCCCCATCATTAAAGAGTATTATGTACAGTAGCAAAAATGCTAATATTTTTAGGCATGTTCAAATATAACTACAGTATTGGGACTCCAGCTGTTGTAAGGAAAAAAGCACCCAAAACACAGATATTTCTCAGACTGAATCACACAGTTTTGCATAGACTTCTCTTCCTGAATCAGACAATACCTCTAAGCACTACTACTTGACAAAGGTCTCAGATATGCAGTTGTATGACACTTTTTACTAATAATAACTGCTTTATAAAACCTACAACAAAGCATTTCCTCAGCCTTTGCATATTCCCTATTTAGGGCAGCCTTACAATATTCCTGTAAAAGATGGGCATTATAGAGTGAGATCATCTCAGGTGGGAAATCATGAAAACTTTACCCAGGAACCCCTTTATAAGCCTCCCCTCTGTCCTCCTTCCTCTTCTATTCCCATGGAAAACTCCTCCTCACAAACCAGTAGATAACACATACTTTATCACAGATTAGCTACAGATTCTTTTCTCATGTAGCTGCACGCTTAATTACATTCCTCCTCAATTTCTCTTAATGGAGTTCCCTCTCAATTTATATGGAGGAGCAGAAACATTCATGAGGTACCTCTCCTACATCCAGGACTACAAAATCAGGATATGCTGAAGTGTACTACAAGACCACAAATACACCCACACCTTCAGAAGCCCCCTATTCTTCTAATTACTTTTTCTCACCCTACCTTCTAGAGTTTTTCTCAGTAAGAAACACACAATCCCTTCTTAGGAACTTTTGCCTGCCTCTTTTTCTTCCCTAGTACCTGGAAAAATGAACTCCTACTTCCCCTTTTCTCCTTCAATGTCCAGGTAACAAGCAGACAGAAACCTATGTCCTACTACCTTTCCCTTCAAAAAAACAGAGACAGCAAACCCACCTCCTTTAGTGCCACAGGAGAGTCAAAGAGCAGAAAATGATCCCCAGAAGCCATACAAATACTAACATGACTTTCTTCTCATTTCTAGGTGCACGTGCCACGTGGCCTACCCGCATTGTCAGGGCCAGATGGGGAACACCTGCTCCATGGGGCAGTTAGAGAGGGCTGACTTTATTTTTCTTTATATGCAATGAGTCCATAGCAGCTTCAATTGGCTTTCATAGCTTAAAAAGAGATGGAATATCAGTAACTTCACTAACTCTGATGAAACCCTGCCAGCTTTCCATTGGTATTTCACTTAGAGAAAGCTAATGGCATTGCTTTTTAAAAAATGTTTGTATTGAGTAACTATCTTTTATGAAGTAGCAGCTGGGAGGGGCGGGGGGGGGATTTAGCTGTTCTTAAATGGTCTAAGAAAACTGTAGTTCTGTGCAATCTGGAACATATTTTCTTTAATCAAATAGTATCTCACATTCTTTTTGTGGAAAAAAAAATGTCCTAATTACCTCTTCTGGACCTAATAAAAACAGGACAGTTATTCTGTGACATTTCCCTAAGCCAGGAATTGCTAAATTACTTCTTTTACTTTTACAGATCCTGAAAAGTCAAAGACTGGCTTATAGTTTATGAAAATTGAGATACCAGAAAGGAATTGACTGAATAAGTCTTAACTACCAAAACATGATGTGCTAGCATGAGGACAAATTAATCCCAACCAAGACTAATCTTCTAAAACAGATGACCTGAGCAAAATTTAACTCTGTCGGACCTGTACATTATAGTGTCAGCTGTGTTATGACTTTGTAGTCTCTCTCTTTACCCAAAGCAAAGCACTTAAAGGGTCACTTTTCATTTTGTGCCCCTTTCAAAAAAAAAAAAAAAAAAAAAAAAAAAGTTGAAACAGCAAGAGAATAACAGGCTTAAGTCTAAAAAAGGCATAATGCTGTTGTGTATGGTTCTTTAGTTCTCCTTGATTTGCAGATACAAAATCCTTATGCAGCCTGGTCTAACTGGCAGCCCTGGCTTGCTTCCTCTTACCCAAAGGAGAAAAGAAGCATCTTGTTCAGTGAACTCAGCCCAAACTGGGCCTCCTCCTGTTTTTTTCACCAGATGTGGTTTGCCACAGGAACCAATGCTAATGGGAAGCCTTTGCCTCTTGCCACTAGTCACCAGCATTGCCCCATCCACAACCCAGCAGCACAAACCCGCTCTTTGTGTCAGACAACAGCTGTTCCCCCACTCCCAGCCGCGAGAACAAAACACAGCCCACGAGGGATCCTAAAATCCAAATCTGTCCCATGCAGCTGATAAAATTGGACCACCCTAGAGCTAGGAAATGAACACATCCCTTATCTAAGTGCCGGATCTCTTTTCATTAGATAACATGTGTTTGGGATTGTTGGGAAACGTTGCTTCTTCACTTTCTTGCAAGAGTTACCATATGGGCATAGAAGTTATCTTATTGCCAGCAGCTGAAGTGTGGGTGCCAGTGTGTGAATACCAAATAATAAAGGAATCCCCAGGAGACATCTGATTCAATTTCCTCTGTAGTACAAGACAAACATGAAAATTCATTGTCTTGATTAGCTTTAGTGCAGGGAAACATCTTTCACAGCTGATTGTAAATCTTCTGAATGATCTCATTTAGCTTTTAACCTTCCTCTCTTTTTCATCCCTGCACAGACTATTCCAGCCCAGACATTCATTTATTTAAATAGCCTAAGACATGCATATATTGTCTCCAGTCAGAACAAGAAACCTCCAAAGTGCACAAATAAGACTAAGAACATTATAAACATCCTTCAGAGTTTCTTGGTACAAACATACACTGCAGATCTTATTCCTAGAAATAAGAAAACTACGAGAAACATCCCCATCACAGATAAAATACATCTACTTTCTTCAGAATGGCTAGTGTTAAAACCAGGGAATGGGGGAATAGTTTAAAAACTGGAGACTGCAGCCTGTGTTTTAAATCACCTTTCTAAGGACCTCCACAATGACATGAAAGCCGGTAATGTGTGAAAGCACGTAGCCAGTGTAGGTCACAGAAACAGGGGATGAGTGTTGTGATCTAATGAGACACTGGCAGCATGCTCACACAGCTGCATTGTTCCTACAGTCACTGCATCTGGTTTATCTGTGCCAACTCCTCTGCCCTTCCATTGTTTCATCTGTGATTTTTCTGTTACAGTTACCGAAGGAATTCTTCAAATGTCAAGAACTGCTATGACCAAGAAAGAAATCACTAACATGTTTTTCCAGAATTTTATTAATGCAAATGATGATGGAAATTACTGATCTGCTTTGAAAAGGCATATGGGAGATTAAATCACAAACAGAGCATCATATCTCAATCTGGTTTCTATCAGTATTTGTCCTCACAGGTCAGAAAATCTAAAACCAAAGCTATTACATGCTTCACTAGGCAAAATATAGGGAATCAAAATCTCACAAATATAGTCCTACCTCATATACTCTTTGGCCTTAATCATGTTTTAGAAACTTCAGTTAGCTATAAATTTTACAGAATCTTCATGAAATAAACATTGTCTTCTCAAAGGTGCAAAATCTCCAGAAAATTGGGATGTGCTTTTTCTCCACCATCTCTTCCTAAAATAAATAAGAGACAACAAAGATGAGCAGAAATATTTTGTGTGGTTTTCATTCACATACATGTCCACAAGACCTTAGAAGAATTATGAAAATTAATGCCTACCTTCAAATAGAATTTAAAGACACAAAGATTGAGGACATCTCACTTTAATTCTTCAAATTCAGATCTAATCTAAACTAGCTACCTAGGTTTCTTCCACAGTCTTCAGAGAGAGATGGGCATATTTAACCAGCTATTCAACTTATATATCTTAAAGCCTCTCGGGATGCAATGTAGAGCCTGTGGAGATATTTTCTCTCATCATGAATGATGACAGCCCAAATGATTGGTTAAAGTTAGGTATCTGACTCTTAGAAAACTAACCTATAAAAATCCTGTCTAAACTCTTTATGTTAGATTTTCCATACTACCTACCCAGAGAGAATAAATAATAAACAAACAATTATCACCAATATATGGTTAGTGTGTCATCAGAGAGGGGCATATTTGGACAGTTTTGATAGATGTCTGGCATGCAGACGCCATCCTGACACATCCATTACAACCGCAAAGAGTGGCCATCACACTTCCTCCTCCAGAGAGGAAGAAATCATAATATGATGTGTTTTCTGATAACTTTAATTGCATTAAAAATAATGACTATGTAACAACACAAGAGCACAAAAATCAGTTTTTAATAAGGTTTTGTATGCATGTTCTTACGAATGCATCAAGTACTTATCACTGCCCAGAACTTCCAGTGAGAAGCAAACGTTTCTCCCCAAAACCAAGGGGGAATAGAAAAAAAACTTCTTTTCGATTTCATCAGGGACTGGAAATGGCAGCAAAAGTGAAGTAGTGCCCAGTCTTCTTCAAAACTAAATTTTCTACACATTTTGTATTTTTCCAGTTATTTTATTATCAAATAAATAATACAGAATACCAACAGTGTTGAGACAGTCTGAGGATACATCTCCAGATATCCAACAGCCATTGTACATGCATGCCAATGCCAGATACACATCTGGTCAACCTACATCAGAGGACAAGTCTGGAGGGAATTGAGTGAAGGCTGCCACCTCTTGGTGAATTAAATAGCACAAAAATTGGCTTATCTGCTGGAAAATGACACACCATATGTATTGAGTTCACATTATGTCACACCAGTGTATGTTTTAATGTATCCTGGTGTCATAAAAAAAAACCAACCTAAAATTATACAGTCTTCCACAACAGCTAAGATTACAGAATTTCCAAAAGAAACGAGCTTCATGAGTTTCCATTCAGAAAGATACCTAGACTGTCAAACACTACCACCAGCTGAGGTGAAGTCTTATAGTCTAAACAGATGATACACAGTGAATAACATTAAAACACCCCCCATAAATTTTCTATACGGAGCATGTCAAATAGATCAGATAAAGAGAGTATTTCCAACTTAACCAGTCTCTAATGTCAAGTCATTGGTAAATTCCCCTTCATTTTGCTCTATTACTAACCTTTAATAGATGACAAGTTAAAATTACTTTTATGTAGCATGCTTAGCACATACTGACACACGTTAACACTTTTTTCCCCCCAACTGAAATGTAAGATTGCTTTGTAAAAAGTTGCCAACTTCTATTTATTTTCTTCTGGTTCAACACCACAACTTGAGTGTTCCAGCTTTTTCTCTTCCTTGGCAATAGTTCTGGAGCTTTCATAAAAGTTTTGTGATATTGATAAAATCCCCAAAGAAGCAATAGCAGCACTGCAAGAGTTGCTGCTGTTGCCATTTCTATCAAAGACCTCTATAATTAATTAAATCTAATGATGACTCCGCAAGGTCTCAATGCATTTGAAATAACATTTGTCTTGTATTTTACATATATTACCTTGATTCAGCTTGTCCTCACACCTTACATAGGACAGCAATTTGACAGTGATATAATCCATGTATTTTTTTCTTCAGGTGAAATCCTATGAGATAAATACAAACTCAGTGCATTCAAATGACATTTAACTTTGTTTCTGTTACATTTCTGCTTGCTGAAGAACTGACACATTTATTCCTCTGACCAATACTAAATGATCCAATTAAAATGAGAAGACCAAATTAAAAAGAAACTTCTATTTTAGAGTGAAACGAGCACACAATGCATTTATTAGCATGTAAATACAATTACCATGATGATGCTACTTTTACTGACACTCCATATTTTATCTTAAGAAGCCTGAGACATAAGTACCTTCTCCTGACTGGACAAAACCTATGCCAAGAAACATCAAGGAGGCCAGTTTGCCCATCTGCACTACTTACCCTGGTTTTGGGGTGTTGGGACAGGGGGGAGGAACAAGGCTTGGTCCAATTTGGGGAGGAGAAAGAGATAAGGTACTTTAAGACTTTGCACCAACTTCCACTGAAATGCATGAGGGCCTCCCAGAAGAAGGCCCCACAGGTTCTCTTCAGAAAAGCCATGGTTAAGTGGACACTCCGTTCCTGGTTTGTCTTTAATTCCCTTTCAGGTAACCCTAAAGGCCCAGTCCCTGCAGAGGTCAGTGCAGCTGGGGATTTGGGTCAAGACAGAAATGGTGGGTGGATAAATGCTCAGAGAAGTGCTTGTACTACACAGCACTATATTCGTTGTCCTGCTGGGATCAGCACTGCTAAAAGTTTCTGACACAAAATTTTTAAAATTACCCATTATATCTGTTAAAGCCAGCTGTAGTAATGAAAAACTTACACCAGGAATCTGCAACGTTGACAGGTCTTTTTATAGGCCTACAGAATGTGTTAAAGAAAGTTTTATCAAAATAATTGCTTTGAAAAAGGCACACTTTGACATTGTTCATTGGCTTTGAGCTCATAGTTCGCTATGTCACATTAGGCAGTATATCCCACTTCTCTTCAGTTTAGAATAAGTGCCACCAAATATTTATGGAATAAAGAAAAATGTTTTAGTATCAAAAAAGTATTTAAGCCTTTAATGGGATGGATTACCAGCTCTGTCTCAGAAGAGGTGTACAGACAGATATAAATATTGTTGTTAAACTGACATTGAAGAATTACTCCCACTATAGGCATGTCCTGCAGAATAGGAAATGAATTAATCTGCTCATAGTGCAAATAATTTTGCTTTTTACTACAGGCCTTATTTAAGCAGCACAGTAAGTTCTGGAGCTAATTTTTCACAGAAGGTCTGCACAGTGTTATTTAGCTTAACAATATCTAACTTGCCAATGATTTTTTTTTTAACCTTATCTTCTGCAGAGCTTTCTGTCTTCTAAACAAAATCCTCACTCAAAATTGCATTTAGAGTACAGAATCCCAAAAGAAACTTGAATGTCAACATGAAGAGTTTGATTTTATAACAGCAAAGACATTCCTAGAAGAATGAAACATTCTTGTAGCCTCTTAAATTCTGCTTTCTGGACTTTTGAGTATTAATTACTTCTTCAGACTGAGTATCTCCCTAGCAGGCATTTTCAAATTATTTACAGATGACTTGGTCTGGCCTACTACATGCAGAGCTTACTCCAGTGTAAATTCAAGAAACACACTTTCATTAGTCTAGGCATTATATGCTCTTCCCCATAACTGGCCTCTGAGTGTTAGGTGTATTGCAACTCCATATTCATAAGCACCTACCAGAGCACACAGCATTACCACGTACTAGACTTGGAGTCATCCAAACACACAATGAAAAATACGATGCATAGTATAAAAACGAAGTCAAGATCAAGCCAGATTGTTCTTCACCTAGCATTTTTCCTCCATCATATTTGTGACTTCTTCTCCGGGCAGTAAAGAAACCTTTTCCATCCTGTTCTATAACTTCTTAATAGGGCTGACATACTTCTCGTAAAACGCTTGAATACTTTTTTTCTCCCAGAGGCGGGCTACAACTACTCTGTAAGTATCTCTTCTAAACAGATTGATATATTAGGGACAATCTGAAAGAGTGGCAACCAGGCCATGTATGTAGTTTTAGTCCAATAACCTTCTTAAAAAACTTGCTCCGATGGATGGACCTGTTCCATCTGGAACCAGCTGATTTGAGTTTGGGAGGAACAGATTGCTTCTGAGGGGTCGGCAGGTTGCTGGGTGGAAATGAGGGTGTTCGGGGATTTGGCAGGAGGAACTACTTTTATCTTTGGAGCAAAATGAGTTTTCAGTGTGGAGATATGAGAAGTAAATGTATCACTCATATCTGAACAGGTGCTTAAAATCTTATCCTTCCAGCAATGTAGTAAAGTAGCTATGCTATTATGTCAGGCTATGCTCCCACAGCAGAATCACATCTACAGACGGTAACTCTGAAACATCGCTATCTCTATTTTAAAATAATCTAGCACAGAATCAGAGCAGGAGCTATAGATGTTGTCACCAACAATTTGTGGTGTCTAGGTGGGTGAGGCAAAGATAATCCATATGGCAGTGATAACACAATATGGAACTTAAGCTTAATTCCTTAGAAAACCTACAGCTATCTACTATAAAAGTATTTTTAAAAACCTGATTTTAAGTTCCTCAAGGAAACATGTTTGAGTTATTGCTCACATCATTCATAATTAATTCAGTAGAGAATCATCCTTGTTCAAAAGCACTATTCTGAACACTTGAACATTCTGAATATTTTTTGTTGGACATTTCAAGGTTACTTTTCTCATAAAACTTGTGTTTAATTCTGACTAGACAAAGGCATCTAAATCAGTCCAAAGTCATAGTAGAGTGGCTTTCTATATATATGCAAAATATATAACTTGAATAGGTAGTAACAGTACCTCCTCAACTATCAAGATAATTACATGACATACTACCACTTCTCTGGCCCTTTTAGCCACTGCTCAGTAATTTTTGATATCAGCTTGTCTTGTGCTTCTACTAGCTGTGAGCTGCCTGGACTAACAATAGCAGAGAGGATATTAATTTAGCACTGAAGATGCATGCTGTAGTTTGACCCAAATATATCCAATTGCTGTAGGATTGCTTGGTGAAATCTTATGGCTCATGTTACTCAGGAATTAAACTCACTGGAAATATTCTGATGAATGCTTGTCAGAAAATGTCAATGCGTGGAACACAAACTGTTTAATTAAAAATATCTCAGGCTTGACAAGCTTTTGCCAAATGCTGAGTGAATTTTCTAGGGCATGGAACCTAGTGGACTCAAGAGCCCTCAATGGTCCAGGTGTGCCTGTCTCCAGGACCTTCCCAAAGTCAGGAGCACTGCTCTTTCACAGTCCACCCTTTCAGAGTTGATCTTTCAATGAATATCCCAGGACTCTAGCTCTGCAGTGGATCTGGGAACCTAAAATCCCTACTTCTATCCAAAACCACAAACCCTGGCATTTTAGACTGCAGCTCAGTGAATTCAGCCTTCTTTTTATTGGCCAACATGAATTAGACAAGGGTTTCAGGTTCACAGAATAGCTCTAAGGTATAGCAAGCATGTTTGATTTTGAAAATATATGAATGTTTTTTAAAAAAATTATTTTTAAAACCTCAAAACCAAAATGGTTCCTGGCTAGTTCTTAACTGAAAAAATTCCCATCATCATATACTTACAGAGGGTAAAGATCCAGCCTTCACCAGTGACTTTGCTTATTAACAACTAATCCACACCTGCATACCTGTTTATGAGCAGCTGATCTTCAGAAGAGCCTATGGTTATGTCTATTTGTCTGAGTCTAGAGATGAAAGCTTGAAAGACAGATGCTTCCACTGAACAGAGAAAAAGATTGTCCATTTCTTCTGAGAAATGTTGAAGATATTCTTGCTAGCAGATGGAATAAGAGAGCCTTTACACTTTACAGCATGGATGTGGAATGGAAACATTGATGGTTCCCTTATGATTTCATTGACCTTTCTGTCAGTAAGTGAACTCTTTAGATGGAGATACTCTTCAGTGAATGAAAGCTGATTAAACTCCTTTGCAAGCCAACAGAAAAATTAAAGTAGAAGGCACCTGAAGCACCTTTCCTACCTTAAAAAAAAAAAAAAAAAAAAAAAAGCAAAAAAGCTCAAGAGAATAAGAGAATAGAAAGAGTTAAGGATATCAATGCATTGAAAATATTACTTCAGTCAGCTTTATGTGAGGAAGTCTAACTGAAATTATTATGATGATCCAGCTGAGCACTGACCTGTTTAAAATGTGGGTTTAAAATATTAGTCTGGGATTTAAAACTGGTAGTACCTACCTATAACACAGGCTTTCTCATCAAGTTAAGCAAGTTGGTTGGTACATTATTTTGGCTTAACCCCAGCCAGCAACTAAGCACCACACAGCCACTTGCTCATGCCCCTCCCTGGTTGGGATAGGGGAGAGAATTGGAAAAGTAAAAGTGAGAAAACTCGTGGGTTGAAATAAAGACAGTTTAATAAGTAAAGAAAAATCTACGCACACAAGCAAAGCAAAACAAAGAATTCAATCACTACTTCCCATTGGCAGGCAGGTGCTCAGCCATCTCCAGGAAAGCAGGGCTCCATCATGCGTAATAGTTACTTGGGAAGGCAAACGCCATGACTCTGAACTTCCTCCACTTCATTCTTCTTCCCCCAGCTTTATACGCTGAGCATGATGTCATATAGTATGAAATATCCCTTTGGTCGGTTGGGGTCAGCTGTCCCACCTGTGTCCCCTCCCAACTTCTTGTGCACCCCCACCCTACTCGCTGGTGGGGTGGGGTGAGAAGCAGAAAAGGCCTTGACTCTGTGTAAGCACTGCTCAGCTATAACTTAAACATCCCTGAATTATCAACACTATATCCAGCACAAATGCAAAACATAGCCCCATACTGGCTACTATGAAGAAAATTAACTCTATCCCAGCCAAAGCCAGCACATACATCAATTTCTCATGTGCCAAAATGAGAGCAGACTTCCAGAAGTCACAGGAGCTCAGGAAAATATCCATTGAAAAGTGCAGAGTGCCCAGGAGATATAAGAAATCAGCTTCTGAGTTTTTGGTAAATATGGTAGGGTTTTAATGAAAGCTATCCTCACAAAGTGCAATATCTAAGCAGCCTTACAGCCAGTTCTTGTAGTTTTCATCATTTCTATGTTTAGAAATAATTTATCAAACTCAAAGATATTAAAATAGTGAAAAGAAAAATCAGGATTAGAGGAGAAACATGACAGATGTACCAATCAAAACAGGTCACACACATTTTTTATTTTTTCCCCAGTCTCAGTCAGAATCACTGAAGACTTGCAATGTCTTATTTGATGAATAAAAATGAAAGCTCTATTCTGTAATTTAGCTCTGTTAGGAATAGCATTAGAACTGCTGTCAACAGCTTAAATATACAAACTGTCCACATAAAAATTGCTGCTCAGAAGAAATAATTATATTCCACTTCCTCTAAAAGATCACAGTAAACATGACTTTTGCTTCAGAAAACCCAATGCAACAAAAGTCTCCAGCTCACCCTTCATAAGGACTCGATGTGTCCCCTCTTTAATACCCAGATGATCTCTCAGATTAAGCCCTCAGACCCCAGTCCCTTCTTCATCCCCCAAACTACTTTTTTTGGCAAGAGCCCTGCTCTTGCTTCACGTCCTCCTGTAATGCCTTTCTGGGACCCTTCCCTTAGGCACCACTCTGGTACCTGACTGCAGCCGCCTTTTGCTGCAAAGTTGTTAAGCGGGGGAGGAAAAATCACCTCAGAGTTACCAGATGGGAAATAGTGGTGGGATCAGGACACAACTTCTCTGCAGTTTTCTACACTGACTGTCACTGTGGGAAGGTAGCTGCTACATCCTGAGTCTCTTCAGGCAAAATGCCTCCAGGAAATACTATTATAGGTGTTTCACATTTAAATAAGCAACAAAATATATCATTGACTCTCATTCATACATAAGAGTTGTCTGTATTTTAGCTAAATGCTTCTGAGTCTGGATCGAGGAACTCTTCCTACTCCTGTGCATTCAACCATCTTTTTCCTGCCACAGCCACAGCCTCTTTCCTCCTTCACAACCTTCTCTTGCTTGACTTTGCTTGCTACTGTACTTCTACTTTTTCTCTTTTTTGGCATCTTTCCTTGTCATTGACATCCAAGGAATCACTAGTATTTTCTGTTCTCAAATAAAGTCCATTAACTCCAGTTTCTCTCTTCAGCCTTTTTTCCTAGTGTTATTATAATTGAGTGTAACTCCTCTGGGAAAAGAATACAAAATGCATTTATGGATATCCTTCATTTAAAAACTCCTTGAAAAGGGCATTAACCTCTACTACCATCTTTTACATTGTTTCAATATCTTTCTGGAATACCTCAAGCAGACAAAAAACTTTGGAGACACAAAACTTTGGTTGTGGAGAGCCACTTCACATCACACAAAGTCACAAACTTCCTCTCTGATAAAAGCATAGTGAATGTGTGTAAATAGTTAAATTTCTGCCAGTGCAGAAATCAGTCGTGCAGTAACAATATACTCTTCACTGTGATACTAAGTACAAGCTTATGTTTGGCAGATCTCCTCATATTTTTATAGATTTTTAAAAAAAACTTTCAGGAGTTACTGGATGAAAAAGTGTTAAAAATTAATTCCAGTTCTTACTCTCCACACAGCATGTGCATCAGGATCATAATTAAATGGTTCAAGAGTGAGAATCTCAACATGAAAAGGTGTTAGCTCATTGCCACCTGCAAGTGACAGACACAATGAAAAATGTTAGAGGAAAAAGATTTTTTTTATGGGGGCTCCCTTGATTTATGGTAAAGTATATGTATACAGCAAACTTCTGAAATTTTTGCAGTATTTAAGAGAGTCATCCCCATGACCAGTCACCTACCTGGCTAACACAACTGCACTGAGTCTATCTAATTTACATAGGCTCTACGCATTCCCTCAAAAGCAGTAAGCCAAAAGAAGACTCTGAGACATACCATCATCTTCTTAGAAAAGTTATACAGAAGTGAGAACCAGTTAATGCAAGCAGCATCCTAGAACTAGCACCAAGACTTTATCAAGAGGACAGGATAGTAGCAGACATAAATTCTTCAAAAAATCCTGCCACAGTTGAGGATCTCAAATTTACTTTGCTGAATTATTTTCTTTATACAAACTACCAGGGCTTTTTCCCAGAATGCCACAGCTGACAGAAAGCTCAGCTGTCACACCACAGGGAGAGGCATCAACTCTGTCATTGCACAGGGTATGGCTACTACTGTCATCACCTCACAGGTCTGGATGACTTTGTCCAGGATGCAATGCTGTCGAGGGCTGGATGTAGCTACTGCTTCCACCTTCTCATTTTACATCACCAGTTAAATGAACACATTTGACACTTGCCTTATTGTTATTGCTTGTGCAAAAAGGACTAATTAGGGTCTAGAAAACTTCTTCTGTAGAAGATAGGATATCCTGTGATGTGGCACTTGTTAAATTATGACTAGAAATTAACGGAAACTAAATTATGCAAAGTGTCAGATGAGACTAATACAGAGTTTGTTCAGAAAATGATGGAAAGGATCCTCTTATTCTCCTGATAAGAATCTGAAATAATATTCTCCACTTACGTCCATGACACAGAGTCCAGAAAGGACAGTTCAGCAAACAAATTAAAGCTTGCTCCTTGAAAAGTGTTTGTTTATTTTGGATACCTGTTTTTCATCACCCAGATTGGGAACACTTAAGCTAGTTTTCTGCTCATTTGCCACTTTGATTTGCTCAGCCCTAAAAATTACTGACCCTCTTGCAAGTATACAGGGTCCTCTGTGATCACCAGGATGTCCATGGAGGGCAGTCATTCTGTGAAGGCAAGTGCCCAGTGTGATGTCATTCATTCTGCTGTAGGGTGTTCAGGGTTTTTTTCTGAAATGCTGCCCAGTTATTTCTGACAAGCTGATTATGTTGCAAGCCTGCTAATGTGTTGTAACGCAATTAAAAATGCAGGGGGTTTCCATCAATTTCTATCAATCTAGAAACACTGAGTCCTGTTGTTTCTTTTGCCCCCAAGGGCAGTGCATCATGAGCCCACAAATTGCACTACTCAAATGGTAAATTTTCCCTTTTATTCAGGCTAATAGTCAGGCAATGAAGACTTTCTTATCCAGAAGAACTGATGGCTGCCTCTGTCACCTTTTCCCTTCAATTATTTAGACTTCTCCCATACTTAGGCTGGCTTCCTGCTGGCAACACTGCGGACTGTGTGTATTAATCATTAACTGTCATTGTACTTTAGAAGAACAAAAGTGAAAAGATTGCTCAAGACCAAAAATAGACCTTTCTTTTTTTTCCTGATGAATAAATGACAGCTATGTGCTACCTGGATTTACAGTGTCTCCAAACATGTTTTCCCTTTTTTCCAAAGAATAATTAACACTCTAGACAAGCAGAGCAAATTCGCTGTTCCTATTGTCCATATTCCAGGGTTCCCTTTTTCCTGTCATATCAAGGTTTGGTGGAGTCTGTTAAAGCTTACAAGTCCTCCTCTGCCACCACCTCCAGACAAGTATCAGGGGAACAGGATTATGTTCTTCATGTAGTACTGGAGGCTTAGCCTATTAAATCAATGGGAAGCTATCTCTTCCAGTGGTCAACCTGACCTGCTTCACTATTTCCCAGGAATCCTCGCAGTACATACTCTTAGGCTGCCTCTGCTGTCCTTGCCCAGACAGACATCTTGAAGACCACAGGCAGGATCCTTCTCTGTAAGTCGTCCCACGTGGCCTTCTCACTGAGGAGTCCACAAGGAGGTTCCAGGTCCAGAGTCTCTTTCCACAAATGCTTGGACTTCCCACAGTTTTCCTAGCAGGTCCTCCTCTTCCTCAGTTGTGTGCTCCTCCTCTGGAAACCGCAGGCACAGCCGAATGCTTGGCTGTACCAAGACAAACACCACAGAACAAGAGCGCTTCCCAAGCCTTGTGCTTTAAAGACACATAAAGCTCACACCAACTCAGAAAATAGAACAACACTCCAGTTTCCACTTCAATATATACTCTCAATTTTGGTTCTTAGAGACTGAAAAGTCACTATAAGCAGAAAATCACATCCAACTGCTTCTATTCACTGCGCACTGTCTGGCACTTAGAATAAACTATTGCCACATGCCTGACCCAGTCACTCCAATAAATAATTCATGGTATGTCTCACTCTGATGCTTTTCTGCAGGGTCCAAGAAAAGAGGATTTCAGACACAAGTACATGTCCTACGAAGAAATGGCCATTTGAGTGAGTATAATGAAAATCCTCCTCAAGTTGCAGTACATCCTGCCAAAGACAGAAGTCAGCCCCAGCTGATGGAAGTGAGGCAGATGTGAGGACTCAAAAGAGCTGAATCTATATGGCTGAAGCACATTGAAGTCAATGAAAAGTCAGTTGGTTTGGACCTAAGGAACCTACCTGCTCTCCCTTGTCTCATTAGGAATTAAATATACAGACTATGCTGTATATTTATATGCTTTCTCTGCATTTTATTCTATTATGGACACCATGTTACAGAATGTAACAACCAAAAGTTTTGTGACAAACTTTCCAGAAAAAAAATTTGTCATTTATAAGGCTAAACATTGACTTTATTCACTACAATATATTAATATATTATTATTATTATTATCATTATCATGTTTTTATAATAATATGTATGTTATTACATGTTATGAAATGTTATTAAATATTTGCCATAATATTTATATTACTATCTTATAAGAAATGACCTGATAAATGTTAGGCATTCATGGTTTTAAATGTATTAGCAACAACTGGAATGCTAATCAGTTTGGATCAGCCCTGTGTGTGTATACAAGTGTGTGTATACAAGTGTGTATATGTGCTGGTGCATCATACAGTCCTCCTCACCTAGTATGTTTATCACAGCTGTAAGCAGATAATGCATGTGACTGGGCTGATTCGAAGCATCTTAAGTTTCATTACAAGTGATTTTATTTTTTAAGAGCAGTGGAACAGGGGAAGCTAAAATTAAAGTCAAAGGTGCTGACTATAAAGGAGACAATACATTGGCCACATTTTCCATCAAAAACTGATTATCTAGCAGCAGAGAGAAACTGGAGCAGCAGATTAAACTATTTCCTGCCATCCTTATTTCTGATCTTTCAATTGCACGGGAATTCAAATGGTGCAATTTAAATAATCAGTAATAATGCACAAGAATGCTATTTCTTTCCTGACTACTGAAAAAATACAAATCCTGAGGTCTGTCTTTCCACAGATGAGGGATATTTTCTGTTCCCTGTTTTCTGGAAACTATCAACAGAAAAGGACTCTAGTTTGTGCTAACTTTTAGCTAGGTCTACATCAGCAAGTAGTGTGGACCACTCTGTAGAGTAAAACTGTTGATGCAGGGGTTTTGACACCAACAGCACACACGTTTTAGGTTTTGATATTTTACTTCAGATTATCTCCAGTCTGGCCCCATGGGATGGATGCCACAGCTTGTCTTTCATTTTATTATCACCTGAAAAGAATCCAGTTCATGCACTCCAAGACTACTGCATGATGCCAGCCAAAACCCAGTAAGTGGTGATAACCAGGAGAGACATCTCAAAACAACTGGGAGACACCTGCTCAAGCTGGTCCAGAGGAGGCCACAAAGATAATCATGGGGCTGGGGCACCCCTCCTATGAGGACAGGCTGAGAGAGTTGGGGTTGTTCAGCCTGGAGAAGAGAAGGCTCTGGGGAGACCTTATGGCAGCCTTCCAGTACTTAAAGGGGACCTACAGGAAAGATGGGGAGGGACTCTTTATCAGGGAGTGAAGTGATAGGTTGAGGGGTAATGGTTTTAAACTGAAAGAGGGTAGATTTAGATCAGATAGAAGGAAGAAATTGTTTACTGTGAGGGTGGTGAGACACTGGAACAGGTTGCCCTGAGAAGTTGTGGCTGCCCCCTCCCTGGAAGTGTTCAAGGCCAGGTCGGACGGGGCTTTGAGCAACCTGGGCTAGTGGAAGGTGTCCCTGCCTGTGGTGATTTAGGCCCTGCCGGGACCCGAGACCACACTGCCGCTGCCCCTCCCCCACCCTCCGACCGGACGGGGCAGGGAGTGAAATACAAACCTCAGGGTTGAGATAAGGAGAGTTTTAATACAACAATGTAACAACAACAAACCGATCAACAACAAGAATGACAACAATAGCAATAACAGTAATAACAATAAACAGAACAAGGGATATACCGATACAACAGCGAGGAGAGCAACCGCACACCGCGTGGTTACCGATTCTTCCCGAGCTCTGGCGCCTGGACGTGACGTCATCATGGTATATGAATAACCTGGCTAGAGCTTCGCCCCCCACTGCTGGGGAAACTTAACCCTATCCTGGCTAAACCAGGACACTGCCCATGGCAGGGGGGGTTGGAACTGGATGATCTAGGTCACTTCCAACCTAAACCATTCTATGATTCTATGAAAAGTGCACTTCAACCCAAACTGAATTTGGATCCACTTACCTGTAACTTAGTGGTGCCCACCCTTCCACTGCTGTCACTTCAGGTTTCAATTGCACCACAGAAGAAAAGGCAACTCTGTTCTTCAGCATCCACTAATTTGTTAACTATAACAGGGATGTTTATTTGCAAGGGAAAGCAGGGCAGATGGGACCAAAAAATGTTAATGTAAGTATCCATTAAGACATTAATTAAATTATAGCATAGGTATGGTAGCAAATTAATTCACACTCAAAAAACATTTAATCAAACCTAATCCTGTTTACCTGGGACACATATAAAATTAAAGTTTTAGAACTAAGAGGAAAAAATATCTCCACTGACCATCTTAGTGCCTCCTGAAAACACAGCAAGACTCTGAAATGTAATAGCTGTAAGGTACCACCTATTTTTATACTGCTGCAAAATGTCACAAAAGCCCTTGAGAGTACAGAAGTAAAGAGCTTTATGCATTTCACTGTGATATCTAATTAAGTCTGTAGGTAATAATTTTGTGAGATTAAAGTTTATGATACTTTACCATTGTCAGACATTTTCAGTGCTGTTTTCTCTGAATAGTCATGGTATCATTGCACTCTGAAGGCACAGCCAGTTATTTGCTCAACAGATTATTTGGCAGTGAGCTTTTATCTTCTCAACAGCTCAGCTGCCCGTCTCCTCTGGAGAGCAGCAAGCAACTTCTGTGATGCCCTTGATATGAAGAATGAAACTTTAATTCATTGCTAAATAGAGGCCACCCCTATGTCAAGAAGCCTTTGTGCTGCTGGCTTCCCAAAATACCACCAAACTGTGACCAGATTACCTGCCAAGCAGCTCTGCAGAGATGGACACACCCAGCAAAGACAGCAATACAAGCACCTGGTTTGAGCTTGCAACGTTTGTGTCTTCAAAGAAAAATGTTCCTTCTGAAGAAGTTTAGTTTCAGTGTTATACCTGAAAACAAAACTAGAAAAAGGAACACTTAATACAAACACACTGTCCCAGGAAGCAGTGTCTTGTCGTGAAAAATTCAGTACTCACATAAAAGACACTGTTCCTCAAGGGAACCATGAAGTGGAAATCACTGAGGAGATGCCATGGTAACTTGTAACGCCTATCTGCTCTCACTGATTCAATACCACAGGACGAATTTAGCACAGAATGTGGATCAAAATGCTGTTTTCCAGGTGAAAGCTAAATGACATCTTACGCACTTGCGTTACGAGAGTACGAAAAGCAATCCTCTCAGGAGTAGAAGATTTAAGTCCACTGTTCTGGCCAAACTCTGATTTGGTAAATTACTTTATTTCAATTTTTTTAATTAAATTCTTCCTTTTTACAGATCACAACCACTGAAATCTGTAAGGACATTCAGTAGTACCCGGAGGGTCTCATGCTTATATTTTCCTCATGATTTCTAATGCTTCCAGCATCCCTGCGAGGTATGGAGATACTACAGCTTGTATCTTTGCTCCCTTACAGCTTACAAATGAGGAAATTATGTATATAAACTTACTGCTAAAGCTATTCAGTCTTCGGCCCCAGATTTGACTCCCTGACTCCTGAACATCTATGGGAAGAATTATTTTCTGAGGAAAGAGGCTCTCAGAAGCTATAAGGCTGAGTGACCTAAATTAGCAATTAGGGAACTAAGGATTCAGCAGCAGCCAAAGAAAGATCATGATCACATGGAGTTATATCCTTAAATTTCTCAGTAGATCTAGTCCTAATTGACCTGCTTAGTCATTGCACAGGAAACTTTGACAGGCCTGGGAGTTAAACCCAAGTCTCCTGACACCCTGACCATGCCTCATTCAGTAGACAATTCTCTCAGTGAGTTGAAGAGAATACATAACATATATTTGGGCCAAAGAAAACCTAAAAGGAAATCCATTTTATTTATTTATATTATTATATTATATTTCCATATATTATTACACACCATAACACATTTTTCAACACCCAGTAACAAGCTGAAGCCTGCATACTTTGTACAACACTACAAAGCCAAAAAAATACTGTAGGCATGAGAATTTGTGGGATAAATATGCTCAATGACTGCTTGAAGCAGATCAGGCCACCCATAACAGTGGGTACCAAAATTAGCCAACAGCCCTAGTCCACCTGGCCTGTAGGGAATCATCTTCCTGACTCAGATTTAGAAATTTGTTTAACTGGGTCCGCACAAGCAAGATACAACCTAGCGGGAAGCAGAGAGCTTCATCCCAGCTCTAGCTGTGATCTGTCTCCTACTGAAATCAACAGGAGTACTCATGTCCTCAGAAGAGAGCATTTTTCCTCAGCTTGCATGCTTTTATGTGCTTTCATGAACACATGAATTTTGGGGGGGAGTGATAAAATGCTCTCAGTTGCTTTCATTCTTTTCTGTTTAACAGAAAAAGAGTAAGAACTGAAGCTGAGTTTCAATCACTTCAATTGAGACTTTAGAATTTGTGGTTCGGTTCCCCAAGCATGCCTGAACTGTCACTTAGCATCTCCAGGCCTCAATTCTGTTAATAGAAGAGGGCCACAAAAAAGCCAATAAAGCAAGTTCCCACACTTCTAGTGGGAGAACAGCTCTATTTCTGAACAAGAGGGAATTTACTAGGTTTTTGTGGGTAGTTGGGACACCTTAAAGCAAAGCTTTTACTTAGAGAGTTGTTTTTATAAAAGATTTAAAGCTGTCCAACTGTTTTCAGTTGGCATTCATCTCTTGGAAGACCAGCCACCAACTCTCTTACACAGGAAAATTAAAAAAGGAGCAATTGCACCCATCAGGCAGCTCAGCCAATAGGAAACATTAAACCACACATTCAGCACACTTACCTGCTCACAGAATACTTGGCAAAGAGAGAGTCAGAAGCTGGTGCCTGGAGTAAGCAGCTGGTGAGTGTCGGGGGTTGTGTCTCTGCCTGGTGCCTGCTGCTGCTCCCATCTAGCCCAAACATGCAGATTTTCTTCACAAGAAAAACAGTGCACAAGAGGGGCTGGTACATGATCTCACCCTGACAGTGACCTTCAATATGACTGTGTAGCTGGAGCTCTGAAACATTTTCAGATCTGCTGGTTTATACATATGTACATTGATGAAAGGGCAGACTCTGATGCCATTCTTTACAATAAGCAATGCATAACTCATAAAAGAGACTTACTGAATTATTTAAATGGTTTACCAAATATGATTAACTGCCAAGCACAGATCTAAACTATTTTTGCTTCTGTGTTAAAAAAAAAAAAAAAAAAAACCAACCAAAAAAACCCAAACATTTTACAGAAGCAACAGCAATGACCCAAATGACAGATTTTATTTGGGGATAATGAGTATTTCAAATTAAAATTCACCCTTGGATGATGATGGTTGTCGTCATGATTCTTCAGCAAATGTTTTTACATTCAGGCTGCCTAAGGGCCTTCATAACACTTCAGAGCACAGCACTGTGCAAGTGTGGCACAGCAATGCTTGCAAAACATGTCTATGATGGCATTTGGTAATAAGGTACTCCATGCTCCATCAGTTTACAGAAATCAGGATCAGCAACAGTAGACTAGAGGCAGAAATCCACTGCCATCATTTCTGTGGCACAACAACCAGATTCATGCAGAGAAACTTCCTTTTGCTCTCAGTACTTGTCTCCAAGATTAAGTACTTTGTTCTGGACTTGGAGCAGGTGGAGAGCTTCCCTTTTCCCCAGCATACGTGCAGTATCATTTCAGGAGTCAGATGAAAAATGATGGCATATACTAAATAAGACTAAAAGAGTGACAGCTGCTTTTTCAGAACCCCTGCAGGTAAAACAAAGCTTAGCAAGTTTGGGGTTTTTTTTCTTTCTTAGCACTAAGAAGACAAATTAATGTTGCTATTATAATCCCACTCCCCTGGGTCTTCATACATCTAAAATAAACTTGCCATGTCAATAAATCCCATAAAATCACATTAACAATGGAGTGTAAATGGCTTCATTTTCTATTAGCACAAACACATCAGAGAGTAGCAATTTTATTTTCCATGTAATGTGCACAAATAAATAATTATACACACAGGCACACATATATAATCAGATTGTTAAACTTTATTCATCAGCAATCTTGCAGCATGAATATTTTGACTTATCTATTTAAAATTCACTTGCCACATGTGCAGCAGGTGTAGTTCACTTAGAAGAAGAAAACACTCATAAAATCCTGCACAGCAGATGGCCCCCTCTTAACTCTGCTGCAGACACGTACATACTCACTAGGCTCAGCCTCTCCCTAATTGCTGTTTTGAATATGATTCCAAGATTACTTGCCATAACAATCTATGCAAAAGCAACGGCACAGAAACTTGGACAGACTTACAGGGAAACATCTCAGCCTTCTGTCCCTCCTCCTCCTTTACTTTCTGGTTTGTATTTGGATTGCATTTCCTCAGAGGGAGTGCAATGTGTATCTTCTTTGCTGCTGTAAGCAACTTCTAGACCCAGAAGCCTTTAGGTGCATCTCAGATGTTCTCACCATATGGAACTTTAACATGCTTGTCACCACTACCAGTACGTAATTTTAAAGACTCCTTTTTACTGTCCTAGGAGAAGTGTTTGTCAGGGAGCAGCAAGGGCCATCCACCACCCCCCAGGATGGGAGGCAGCAGAGCAGGCGCAGGGGAAAGGGAGGACTGAAGTCAGACAGGGAACTGGGGAGAAGGGGAGCTCAAAATAGCTATGCAGAGTCATGATCCCTGGAAAGCACAGGGACAGAAGAGCAAAAAGTGCGTTGTTGGCCAAAGAGATGAGGACAAGGTGCGTGAAAAGAAAAAGGCACTGAGATTGCACAAAAAGAGTGTAATGGGAGACTAGGACCAGTAGCTAGAAGAGGGAAAAAATAGGTGGTGGGCAATGGAAAGAGACAGACACATTGGACAAGAATCTGGGAAGAGGATGAAAGGACTGGGTGAGACAAGCTGAATGGGATAAAGACATGGAGAGTGAAGTAGGATAAAATCCCTAGGGAAGCAAATTAAGCATGTGGGAAGACTGTGACGGTGGGCTGAGGAGGGAAATTGCGGCTTACTGAATAAGTTAAAAATACATGGCAAAATATGCATATTTTGCCTTTTTTGTTGTAATGATGGATAACCTTTAAGGATGATACAGGACCGTAAAACAAAGCAGATTGCTGATTTATTTTTAACTGAGGTTAGGAGGTGCAGGAATGAGGCAAGGAATTACAGGAAAAGGAAAGGGTCATTTCACGGCTAAGAAAGTGAATGTTGCTCCATAGGGGGAGGGAATTACATTCCATCCTGGCTTCCACCAAGACTTCCTAGGATGCTAATTAAGCCATTTAGATTTTTCAGGGGTGGTCATTAATTCTAGGTTCTTCATTTTCTGGACACCTGACTTGGAAGTCTGAAGGTTAAAACACAAAACCACTGAACGCTCTCAGCTATAGCTGAAGCTGATAAGAGAGGGCATCCAAAATTAACAGATACTTCAGGTGTTCATTTTCCTGTGTTTCAGTGGAACAAGTATGCTTCAATAATGAAACTTTCTCTGGCTTGGGTGTTACTCAGATGTAGGAAGTGTTCATATACTTATTAACTTGGGAAATTATATGGAAAAGCTCAGGAGGAAAAGAGTGCTTCTGCCTTCTAACAGGGTCTGAGCGGTGAGCTGCAAGTATGCCACTGAATGCACACTGACCAGCAGTTGAATACTGTTCATTAAGTGAACACCCCTCTTTTCTGCACCGAGTTATGTGAAGGGATGGTAAAATAGAGTACTGGGTCAGTTAGTTAAAGATTGGTATAACACATACATGCCACAGGGAAAACTTTAAAGCTGTACAGGCAAATCGGAATGACTAACTTGGAAACCTGACTATTGCGTAGTCCCTGTGTGAATTTAGCAAGTCCTTGTGTGTCTTTTGAGTGTGTGTGTACGTGTGTATGCACCTATCCTTGGGTACGTCTACATATGTGTGCAAGAGAACACTAATTCTGTATGAAGAAACAGGTTTCTTTTAAGCTTCCAGTAGAAACTAAGACAAAAATAATTTCCATGCCTTCAACATGCTATTTTAGCTGCAAAGAACCTTTCAATCAAGTGTGACATGAGATAAAGATGTGGTATAGCCACTACAATATTTTAAGAGAAATGGTTATGTTTGCCTTGCTAGGTTTCAAATAAAACAGAAAATTTCTAAAGAAGCTCAAAAAAAAGAAAACCAAACCAAAACAAAACCCATGCAGACCTCTTCCATTTCCAGACCGTTGTCATTCCAGGGGTTAAGGCAGATTCCTGATGGTGCACTGTGTTTAGGATAAAGTAGAATTCCTTGTGCCAGAGCCAGCTGGCAAGTAAGACTGGGACTTGGGAGGTGAGAATGAAGCACCACTGTGCTTACAAAGGTACAAACCTAGCTTGGAGGTATTATCTTCCCCATTTTCCTTGAAATATAAATTAATCTGTGTATCATACAAGTGCATAATTACATTGCTTGGCAGCTCCTGAAAACCAGGATTGTTCTTATGCCTCTCTGTATTTGGAAATCTTATTCCAGGTTGGAGTGCCCCCTTAGCACTTGTGAAAGTGATGTCGTTTGAAGACTTAACACGTATTCCACTACTGTATATTCAAGAGCAAAATAGCAACATGGAAAAAGAAAACTTTTTTATCATTAAATTGTGCAGAGAACATGGAGAAGTTACCAGAATTTCATCACAGGGTCAACCACAGGAAAAATGTATTCCTGGACTAAAAACCACAGAAACTCAAACTTGTCCTTGTTTTATGAAACCAAAGTTTAGCACCCTCTTTTGGGTGCAGTAGTGCAGGTGTTTCAGAGAAAGTGTAAGAACACTCTGGTGGGCCAATGTGGGATAATCTGCCTCCCATAAATTTCCTCTTGATGTGATGCAGTGATTGACTAAAATTTCAAAGTATAATCATATGTAATGTGCTTTCCAAATTCTTATTACTGGACTGTCTTTTTTTGTAATCTATATACATTTCCCATCTCGCTATTAAGGATCCTGATGTGTGATGAAGGCTGACCTACCGATGTCTTTGGATGACACAATAAACCTAACTGTGAACCTAATACAAACCAATACAGTGTCATGTCTCGGACCTTGCAAGTCAGCTCACAAAACTCTGTTGCTCCAAGTAGCTCCTCTGAAGAGCAGTAAAGCAAAATGACTATCGCTCCAGATAGGTTCTGTGTTACAGCTTGTAACCATGTTGTCAGTGAGACTGAAGGCTACCATTGAGTCTATCTGTTGGCAAAGCCTGATACAGCAACCTATTCACAGCATGGAAGAGATTCATCCCTAAAGCCCAGAGGTGTCAAAGCACAAGCTGTGAGGGAGGAAAAAAAAGGAAGGAAACAAACATTTTTAGCACTCAAAACTAGGTGGAAAATGGAAATCTACATCACATAGAGTTAACTGAGCCCTGAAAGGTCCTTATAGGAACTCAGTACTGTATAAGATTTGCTAAGACATCTCTTATTTCTTGCAATCAGTTTTTTGACATAAATATAAACTCAGTAAGTCTCAGCAGCCTGTCATTCCTAATTTGCAAGGATAATAATAACAGGGTGGGATTTTTTTTAGTGAAGCATGAATTCTGTGAGCTCTCTAGTCTCAGCACATCTGCCCCTGCTCTTCTGCCAATCCAACCACCCCAACAAAAGTAATACAGCACTGTCAAGAAAAAGGAGCAGAGAAGGAGCACAGAGTTTCTCCCCTCAGTTTCAGCAGCAGCAAACTGAAGCAGAGACAAGAACAAATAGATGGGATGTTCAAACAACAGGACCATGGCCATAGTTCCCATGGTAAGGAGTTTGCTCAGTCTCAGCACCACAGCAGCTTGGAGAGAATGATGCCTGGGGAACACACAAAGTCCTCATTAAACAGGCAGAAACAGGCACAGAGTCACAGGGTCTCTTTCTTGCTTAAAATCGGATTTTATTGCCTCCTTTCGTCTGTCGCTCTAGGCAACTGCCTGCTTCGCCTGCTCCTAAAACTGGGCCAGCTTGCTAGGAAGCTGCAAAAAACCACTCAGCTTTAAGTTAGTATTCAATCAGAAGATGTAATTCCACACAGGAGTCTTTTAGCTTCTATGTGAAAGGGCAGATGCTGGTCAATTTGCTGACCCTTAAACTTTGATTTTTGACCTGTCTTAAAACTTTGCCTTCCCCTGCACATAGCTACTGTTTTGGAAAGAAGACAACAGGAAGGCTGAACGTGCAGCCCCTGACAGAACCAGGCTCTAAACATCTGAGGAGAATGGATGGGTATTTTAAGTACCTAGGTCATACCTCAGTGGATGTATTTTAGTGCAGGGCAAAACACTTGAAAGATATTAAAAAAAACCCTTAGCTATTATGACCCTGTCACATACTTGGTATAGGATTTCCAAAAGTGCTAACTACAGATATGCCTTCACTTCAACAGAATCACTGAGCATGTCTCCATTGATTGCAGTGAGACTGAAATTAAGCCACTACCAAGCACTTCTGCGCACCCCACAATATGTATTAAAGTACATACAACCAAGAACATAAATTCAACTTGCAGACAGAATAGATTTGTTTCTCATAGTTTGTATCACAACACTACCTACAGCGTTACTTCCCAAGCTCTTCAGACTATTAAAGCTGATCTATAATGCTGGTTTTTACACAAAACTCAACTCAGAATGACATGTCTCAGGAAGCTGTTTGTCAACTGCAAACCCTTATTCAAGCTGGGTTTAAGCCAAACAACTTGGTGCGCTTTTTACTGATCTCCATGGATTTGGATCAGGACTACTGAGCTATACTTCATAGCTTCAGTGTCTTACCATTTCCTGGGGGACTTCTCAAGAAGTAAAGCACTACTCTGTCTGAATTATGGCAGGATCATACCGTCAGGAATAACTTGGGTTTAACTCATGTGTTTTACCAAACGATGCATTCTGTAGCTTCATTTAAATATATCTGAACTTGGAGCAAATGAGGCCAGAATGATAACCAAGAAACACTCAGATAAAAGGGAAAAAAAGTATACTGAATGCATATGAATAAAGATTCCCTGCTACTTTACTGATCTGCATTTTTTCAGGATCAAGCTACTAGCCATGTTTATATGAAGCCATTTGCAGAATTACAAATCTGTTTTTAATTCCTGTTCAGCACAAGGATACTTCTTGCATTAACTTTAATGACAGACACTAAAGATCTGCTCCAAGTACAGTAAAGTCAGTGTGAAAGTTTGGGGATCATGCCTTCAGGCAGTGCTCTGCAATCTTTTCTACCGGATGAGAATCTCTGCTCAGGCGGCTTCCGCGTAACTAGTTTGGGACTCAAATACAGACACTGATTCTAAAATATCACTCCTAAAGTAGCACATTTTCCTAAATGAAAAATTTACAAAATCTGTTATTCAATATGAAACAGGGTAATTTTGATGTATGCTTTATAATGAACACAGCAGTATCCTCTTTATGATTTGTATTTGGGTTTACATCACATTCTTTGATATTCTTTTTCTTCTTGTTGAATAAAACAATTCCTTTTAATTTAAGAAAAGCTACCAACTAATTTCCAAACTAAGTGAACCCAGAGTGCTTTCACACTGGTAAAGTCTCAAGTAAAGCAACAGTTTCTCTGTAATCATTTCATTATCCTCTCCATTTCAGCCTCATTGTACTTCATTCCCAGCATTTTATGTTCACAGGCACTGAATCTGAGGATGTTGAGCCCCAAACGCAGACAGACTGAAGCTGGACAGCTGAAGAGATTACCACTCTGAGGCATCTGTCCAGTTCCAGCTTTCGCAGAGGTGGCAGCTCTGTGACAGGAAGCTGAGTCATGCACAAAGGCAATCCAGTTTACAGATCAAAATAGTAATATAGATCAGCACAGGTTCTGAACTGCATAGTGGGAGCCTGCAAGCTGCACAGACTACCTGCTTCATATGCAACACAACTATGCCTGCCGCAAGAGCGGTGACACCCGGCAACAAACAGACGGGGTGAACAGTTGGTAATGATAGGCCTGGTCCCATTTCATTCAGCTGGGGTTCGTGAGACAATATATTCAGTTAAAAGCTGATGCTGTTGTCAACGCTGTCAAAGACAAAAATCCAAAAGAATTCAAATTATGCAAACTCAAATTTTCAACTTAGTGAAGATGACTGCCAAAAAGTCTTAAAAAAACCACTGCATTACGGCTGGCATGGTAAAGGGATAGATCAGTGAGCCTCATCTTCCAAAGAAGCTGTCTGAGAAATGTATTGATGATAACACTAAGGCAGCAGCAATATGAAGTGAGTCTCTGCATCCTTACCAGGAGCTGCTTCCACAAGCGAATTCCTATCTAAGAACTGCCTAGTACTTTATGCTGGAGAAGCAAAGGAGATAGCCCAGCTGAGGGTTAGTCCCAGCAAAGTACGTAAGACGTAATTCAGCCTACACTACAAATCATTTCCTTCGTGCATTCATTAACTGTCTGCAGCCTCAAGGAGCTGCTTTTCAGCTCTGTATTAGAGAAATTACCTGTTCATGACACAAGCCAGAAAAAGGCACGTCTACGCACATTTGCTATACAGACGGTAAGTGAAGTGCAGATAAGACCAATGGTTCTGCAAGCATTGACATATATGAAGCCTCATTTCCGAGGGAATTGCATCTCATGACTGTCAGATTTTTTTAAACAAATTATACCAAAGCTTCAGAGAATTCACAGAGAAGAGAAATATGCACATCTACCATGAAAGGCTTCAAGCAAGATTTGTTCCTTACTGGACACCACTGAATCCTACAGGAATATCCTTTTAGATTGACAGAGGGACTTTCCAATTCCTAGGCATTCAGTTCCCAACACAGCGGCACAACCTCTCTGTCCAATGTTGGCATTTCAATATTAATGGTTGAAATGTACACTGCATATTTTTCCTGTTTGCAGAGAAGTGCACTCCCCCCTGCCCAGCTATGTTCACAGAACTTACAGGAATGTTATTACCTCTTTGAGAATTAATATCTTAAAATTTGCCCGTTTCATTTGGTTTAAATTGGCCTAAAACTTATGGGGTGCAGAACTAATAAAGCAACAGCAAGCAAACAGCAACAAAATTACTCCCTTATACTCACATGCAAATACACACAGGATGCAATTTTGCGTATGACTTCTTTAAGAAATCAGGATTTTTAAAAAAATCTGCTCAGCAATGCTTAAGGAACGCATCTGGCTGTCACCTTCATTTCTGAAACAGAGCTGAGCAGCTTGCTTTTGCCTACCTGAGCAGTGTTGCCTACCTCAGCCTCCCCTGGTGCTGACCCTGCCTGCCAGCGTGGGCCACTCGTCCGGCGGGGACTGCAGCAGGCCGGGGGGGGGAAGCAAGCGAGTACCAAAAGGGTGGCGGAAGGAAGACCTCAGCTCTTAAATGCTCTATAAATCCCCGGTAAGGTTGGTTTATATATACTATACATAGTGCATTATATATTTAATATGAATAAATACACAAAGCAGCTTTGTATCAGATGTAGCATATGAAATAGCCGACACAGATATTACGTGGGTAGCCACATTAAAGACTTTTATCTCCAGCCTTTTAAGCATGCAGAAACACCTGCGAGCCCCTCTGTCGAAGTCTGCATCTTCCTCCCGAGAAGGTATTCCCACGGCCGACAGACCCGGCAGGCTAATTGCGGCCCCGCGCCCCCCCTCCCCTGCCCCTCCAGCCCCTCCTCTCCGCCCTGCTGCCAGGTCCCTGCCTGCCCGCCCCTCCCGGGGAGGTTTCTAAACTCTGCGGCTCGCCCAAGGCCCGCCGCCCGCTGGGGCTGGGGCCGCCTCACCGCACCGCACCGCGCCTCGCCGCGCCGCACCGCCAGCCTCCAGCGGGGACCGGCCCGCCGCCGCCGCCGCCTCCGCCCGCCCCGGCGGAGCCGCCGCCCGACCCCGCCGCCCTCCTGAATATTTCATCGGCTCTGCCCGACGGGATGCCCCGCCACTGACTGCTGCAAAGGGGCCGCATCCCGCCGGCCGCGCTGCTTCCTTCCTCTTTCATTCTTCAGACCGGGGCTTTTCATTTATTCCGATAAATAAATAACTGATTAAAAAAAAAAAAAACACGGGGGGGGAAGGAAAAAAGCAGCAAGAGCATCTCTTTTATATCTGAGCGGGTGGGACTCCCGTGCAGGCGATTACGGAACAAAGCGCAAGGGCTCTGAACTCCTCAGAGCCCAAAGGACGAGCCGGCAGCAGTTTTCCTATAAAAACCCGATCCCGGGGCTGTGACCCACTCGGAGGAGGGAAGGCGCCGCCAGCCCCGCCGGAGACGCCCCTGCCTCGGACACCGCAGACCCTCGTGGGCGCAGGGGGAACCCGAGAGACTCGCCGGCCCGGCCGCGCAGCGGCTCTCCCCCCGCTCTCGGCGGCAGCCGGGGCCCGCGGGCGGGCGGCGCTGGGGCCCAGGCTGCCGCCGCCGTCCCGCCGCGCCCGGCACCGCTCCGCCGCAAACTTTCTTCCCGCGCCCTCCCCGCCTCCGCCTCGCCTCCCCGCAGCCCCCGCGCTCCGGCGCCGGGCGGCGGCCTCAGCCCCAGCCGCGC
Organism: Strix uralensis; assembly: GCF_047716275.1. NCBI lineage: Eukaryota > Metazoa > Chordata > Aves > Strigiformes > Strigidae > Strix > Strix uralensis. The sequence goes on from NC_133975.1 coordinate 25,547,125, forward strand.
CGCCGCCGAGGAGGCGGGTGGCGGCCCCGGGTAGCCGGAGGGTCCGCATGGCCGCTGCCGGCGAGCCGGTGGGGAGCGCCGCTGCCGCCGCCGCGGTCCGGGGGCTGCCCTGAGCCGCGGCCCGGCGGCCGCCTGCGAGGACGGCCCTGCGGCGCGGCGGGATGTGGCCGGCCGGGGCGGGCGGCAGGCTGCCCTGCCCGCGGGACGCGGCGCTGCGGCGGGCGGCTTTCTCCGGCAACCTCTCGGCGCTGCCGTCCCACCTGGTGCCGAGCGGCAGGAGCGTCCGCGTCTTCATCAGCGCCAACCCCGAAGGTAACGCGCGGCCCGCCGGGCCCCGCCGCCCGCCCCGCAGCTCCCCCTGCCGCCCGCACGGCCCCGGCCCCGGCCGCCGCCCCGGCGCTTCCCGCTGCTCCCGGGCGGCGCCGGGCACCCTCGCTCCGGGGGCCCGCGGCGTGGCCGAGACCGGCTCCTCGTCCTTGTCCCCGCGGCCGGCCCCGAGGGCCGCCAGGCCGGCGCGCTGCGGGGAGCGGGACCGCCCCGCCGGGCGCCGTGTGGGGCGCGGGGCGAGGCGGCCGCGGGGGGGTGGCGGGGTGAGGCGTGGGGCAGCGCGCCGGGGGGTCGCTCGGCCGGGTGTCGGTGTGCGAGCTCGGGCGGGGATTTGGGGGCGCCGATATACTCCGCTCCTGAAGTTTTGTGCCAGTAAATGGCACGTCTGAAAGGTACCGGGCGGGTCTCTCTTTGAGGTGTCGGAGCAGCGGGGCACGGGGGGCTCGGGACGTGGAAGGGGGCTGCCTGCTAGCGAAGGGGAAGGTTTTCCGGGGGGATGCTTTGCGGAGCTCTCCTGGGGAGGCTGGTTAATAGAGTTTCCGATTTCCTAGCACAGGGAAAGCAGGTCTCAGCCGGCTGAGGCGACAGCAAATGTGGTCCTTTGATCCCGGCCGTACTCTGCTTCCGAGGAAGCATGCACTGAAACCTGCAGTTTTAGCTTAATAATGTCAGGATCGCATACTCGGCATCTGAACTAATTAGGCATCTTGCTACTTAAAGCCTATTTTTAAAATTACCCTTTGATACGAGGAATTTGCATACATTCAGGAGGTGTCATTCCCACTCGTAAAATTTAAGTTGCTGAAGCATATTCCCACTCGAAGCGTGGAAATAATAAATTAAACGTTCACACCTGTGACATTTCTTGCCTGTAAAAATGAGCCCACTGTATTCACAATTCTCTTTCACGCCGCAACCCACCGCCTTCCCCCCCACACTTCTAATTCAACAATACTGTCACCTTTCATGCAAACGTCAGGGATCTGAAAATCATGCCTGAAATGACAAAATAGTTTGAATTTTGAAGTGAAAATTGTCTTGGCACCAATACTTACGGGAGCATGAGAAAATGCGCTCACAAGCAAAAAAGTGGGCATAGCGTTGCCTTGAAGAATTCCCACACCTCCAGGTCTTCCGAGTTGCTCTCGACACAAGGAAACTCTCAGCTCTCACATCCGACATCCCTGTTTGTTTAAAAAGATGCCATTCTTTAAGGAGAGCATGAAAATGCTTGCAGTTTATTGTTGCAATCTCAGCAAAGATGTATAAATAGCGATAATGGAAAAGAAATGTGTATTTGGCTCGGAAGGAAAATTAGTGTGCATGTTTAGAAGATATGTTAATTCATTAGAAATGGATCTCTGCCAGCATCGCCTTAACTCTGGAGCTACTGATACCTCCGTATTTGACGTGAATGGCATTTACTGTCAGGACAGCTTGGTTTCTTAGCTAGTTATTTGCCAAAATTAAAAAAAAAAAACAAAAAAACAAAAAAACCCCGCTAGACTCATTCTAAAAGTTAGGTTTTGAAGCCATAGATACCCATTTGCAGGATTGTACCCTCACATTGTTATTTCAAAATTTCAACTTTAAAAAGACACTAAGAGGAAGAAAATAATTCGGTCGATTTAGGATTATTTATATTAGCTTCTTTGTAGGATCACATGGTCACAATGATTAACATTTCTCATCAAAATTTTATCTGCAACATTGCTCCTGCTATCAGAAATGGTAGTTTGGGACAAAAATTTCAGAGTGATTACAGATTCTGATTATGAACATTTAGGGACTCTAAATGATGAGAAACAACCATGACTATTTATCAGTGATATCACCGACACAGAAGTATTACTACCAGGATGTGACCTCAAAAAAAAGAATATATGGTTAAACAAGAAAAAGTAGCCTACAATGGGATTTAGATATCATCTAGTAAAGTACTTAGAAATAAAAAGACTGTTTGCAAAATACCTAGAAGACTGCACAATGCAAGTGCTGGAAACCTTTCTGGAAAAAAAGGTTAAACTTCTCCAACTTAGTAAACTGTTTAGCATATTTAAGCCCCAAACCACAATGAATATTTGCATGACTAAGGCCTTTCTTGTTAATTTTCAGCATATCAATACCAGTTGTTCTTGGTGTAGAGCATCCCTGAAAGGGGCGGTGCATCCAAGTGAATACCCCCACCCCCTCCACACACCCCCCCGGGCTGTGCTCTGTACGTGTCAGAACCATGGTGCCAGAGAAATGTAGGGGTTAATGCCACTAGCAGTCACAAGAAAACTTTATCTGCAACTTAAAGCGTACAAACTTAAGCGTAGTTTTCTTGAACTGTATCAGTTTTATAAGTGTATATTAGAGAACTCTGGTGAATCAGTGTTTGGTCTGTTCTTTACAAACATATGTATGACTGAAACATATTATGGCTTTATTTTACAAGTAGGAAAATTATTTTAAACAGAAATCCCTAAAAAGAACAGTAAGTGGCGACAGTGAGAATGGGTAACAGGAACAAAATTGCTTCATTTTACAGTCTTGTTTTCTAGAGGAAATCTTGTAGATAAGCAAAAGTATTTTCCCCTAGTAGTTAACAGTATTGTCTTGCTCAAATTGTTGATATCAACTAATCAATCTTCATATCACTGAAGATGATTGGATCTTTAGAAACAATGAAGTTGCTTTATTATTTGAATATAAATAAGTCTGTTTTCTCATTTCAGTAGATATAAGCAATCAGACGTATTTAAAATATGTATTTTGGCTAAGAGACGTTGAAGATTTTGCTTTAAATAATTTATTGTTTTTCTCAGGATATTTTTATTGCTTCAAAGTGATAAGTAAGTTATATTTGCCTGATTGTAATAAGAGCTTTTACTGTTACATGTGGAAACTTGTAGACTGTAGCAGCAATCAGTTAATGACAGTTTCTCTGCTACTCAGTAGTGCCTGTATAGATGCCTGCCGTTAACATACAGTTCATATTGAATAAAACAGGTATAAACTTCCATATGGTCCCATTACACGGAGCTGTGACATCAGCCCTATATACGTTCAAAACATTCCAGTGATTCTTGTCGCTACTTCAAACAGAAAATTATTTGAGTTGCAAAGTTTGTTATTTCAAGAAATTATGTGGTGATATAAGGCAATATTACAAGCCCTTGTTGAAACTGATGCCTTCACTGGAGTTAGGAATTTGTCCGGAAAACAAAATCCTGTGAATTGGAACAAAACTCCGATAATTTTGAATTCTCTTGGCTCTTCTGAAAGTGGGTAAATTTGCCCTCTGTTAGTTTGACTTAAGGTCTCGTTATTGCTTTGATTAGTTAAGACATTGATAGTTTTTTACTCTCAGCTCTTTTGATTGTGAAGGTGCCTTTCATGTCTGTAATTTAGCAGAGACAAATGAATGCACTGATGAGGGATATGTATAAAGCCAAATCCTACACACAGGTTGTTCTCTTGAAGACAGGATGGTAATAGCTTTATATAGCATCTGAGTGTGTCCTGACATAGGTAGTGTTAGCCGGTTTTATCTCAAAGTGTAAACAGGGCTGCATTTAGCACTTCACAGGGTAAGGATGCTCCCTTTTCCATCCATTATTTCAGCTAGCTCTCCTCTGTGCAGCACCTCTGCATACTTCCTAAATTCCAACACAGGACTGCTTTTACTGGGTCTTGACAGCTAATACCTTTTAGCCATTTGTTAGCCATTGGAAACATTTCTGTCGTACAAACAGAAACAATTGTGATGAGATCATGGACAAGCTTTAACAGACCTTTTTAATACAGAAAGGCTATGTTCCTCGTCATTTCTGTGCCTCCAGTACCCATTTTTTAAAACTGTAAAACCAACTATGTATAAAAAAACCTAATTAATACTAGTATTGGCATGATTAACAATCTTAAGTATGAAGTCCTATGTATACATGTAGGAATGTAAAATGAAGATCTTACTCTAACAGAAGATACTACTGGTATTACCACCACTTCAATTCCTCCATTGTACAAGCATGGTATAAAACTCATCTGTAAAGCTGGAACCTCACCAGCTTCTCCATAGATTGCCTGAGTGAGATTTCCTTGTCTTACACTGTTGAGTGAGTTTGCATTTTCTTGACTTATTACACAGTTTTTCAACTCAGTTTATTTCCATTGACATGCATCAACCAGAGCATTGTATTAATTTGAAAAACATTTGATTCTAATAAAGTGCAAATGTTTGATGCCCAATTTACATATGTTCTTGCGATACAGAAGGCAAAACTCTCACCTGCAGTTAGTTTTGCTGACTAGCAAAGGGTTATTCCTATAAATAATGACTGCAGAAATGGACCTTACCAATGTTTTTGTTTGGACCTATTGTTGAAGGCTGCTTTGCAGGAATTACATGTATTTTTGATCATGTTGATGTACATGAGAAAGAAAAAAAATGTGCATTTGTAGTTTAGTGCTACTGAACATGAGGGTGGATAACTCATAACAGATGAAGAATTACGATTGCTTTAATTACAAAGTTATTGCCATATGAGATAAGAGAAAGGTGTTACTTTTCATTCTTAGCATGTTCCAGGTCTATTATGTTATTTTTACCTGAAATGTTGTTTCTTTTAGAAAAAACATAATTGAGAAAATGTTAATGTGGAAAAATACTCAAAAGCCAGCATAATGCTTAGTTAATGATGGTCCATTTTGGACAGCCCCAAAATACCATATGGTGTCCCGACTTGGATACATTGCATGAAGATCTTTTTATAAAGACAATTTTATATAATCTGGGTGGAATTTATTCCTGAGCTAAAGGAAAACACAGATGTTCAAGTGTATGAAATTGCAAGGGAGGTGTTGCGGAGATGTGGAGACAAATAACTCCAGGACTTTTTTTATGCTAAGTGTTAGTTCTGGTTACCTAACTTTGTACCTATTTATGGTTTTACGTGACGCACATCACAGTAGTGTTTCAGAGCTACAAACCAAGCTACACTTGGGGAAAAAAGTTCAATAGTTTTAGAGATAAAGTTGAGTAACTCAGAGTTTGGGAGAGCATCATGGTTGAAATACCTGGGTTTGGTATGGGCCTTGATTTGAAATATGTCTTATTTCAGGAGGTCCAGAGGTCAGAGATACCTACAGTCCATTAGGTTAAAAAGAAGCCTCCCATTTTCAGTATTTTTGCCTCTGTGTGAAGTTTCTCTCTTCCCTCGTGTGCCACAGAACAACTCTATTGGTATGGTTGAGCAGAAATCAAGATCTCACTCTCCTTGAGACTGTATGACCAAGTCTCATGCAGGCTTTAATTCTTTTCTGCAAGTCAGGGCCAGTAGATCTCAAGCAGAACAAGTATGACATGATTTTTTACTGAGCAGATCCTCAAGCCTTTGTTACTGTTAGAGGAAATGATTGTTTTGGGCTAGGATGGAGACCAAATTGGATTGAAGTTCATTGTGCCGGACAGATAAACTTGAGAAGTTGTTGATAAACAGTATGAAAAGAACTGTTCGTCATGTCCCCCTGTTCTTTTTGTAGGTTCTTAGCTTATGCAGCCTGAGGACTGGGCTAAGGATTTGCTCTGAATGTAATAAATATGCAAGTGGAAACACTGAGAACTTTTGTTTAATTTTCAACATAATTTTTCATTCGCATACTCAAAAGGTAGGATGTGCATTTGGGGAACAAGACTAAGATCAAGAGGTGTGGGTTGTGGTTTTTTTCAGCAAAACAGCAAGCTATTTAGTTTGTTGGTTTTGTTCTTTCTTCTTAATATTTAGAATATCAAAATTACCTGAAACCCAGCCACCTTCCCGCTAAGCAGCATCTGGAATTATCAGCTCAAAAAGCTTGGATTAGGTATTTACCTTATCTACTTAAAAAAGAGCACTTAAAATTTTTAACAATATGACCATTCTTTTTTAAAGTATTAAAATTGTCTTTTTCTATAATTTTTGTATATATGTCTATAATGTGTATACGCACACATGCACACATATACACAAATTATATAAAATAGTATAAATTGTATAAAATGTTATAAATGGATGTATAAAACTCAAGCCACTCCGTCATAGACTATTTTCAAACTTGCTGTTAGGACCCCTTGTGAGAACGAAGTATTTATGTTCAAAGGGCATCACTCAACACTGTTATTCTAGCATTGCTGAAGAACAGCCTAGGTTTTGTTACATGCTATTGTAAAAGTAAAAAGTGCTATTGTAAAAGTAAAAACTTTACAGAGGAGTCCACAAGTAAACTTGTAAACATTCAGGGTCGTATGCACCTGTAGCTTAGGTTCTATGACTGTTTTTCTTAGCATTGAAGAAATAATATTTAAACAGAGCAGAACCTATAATTTATTTTCTAACTTTGCAAATATCGCTTTATTTCTTCAGATGTATTTGCATGCTAGACTGGTTCCATATGTTGTAGTTTATGTATATATTCATACATATACATGCATGCATCTTTTTATTAAACTGGAAATACAGAGCAGTCAGGATGCACGTAGGACACTGGAGCGTGCCTCGCTCAGGTGCAAAGTGGCCATCCTTTCAACGGCAGACAAAGAGGAGCTTGCGGGCCCTGTACACTTGACACAGTTTCTAAGTGCAGTGAAGGACAATGAAACACTTGTGCAAATTCCATGTGATATTAATTTCTCAAGTAATATGGTAGGTGATGGACAGCAGCAGTATTGAATCAAGTCCTTACTGTGAGTCGTTCCCTCAGGAAGGTATGAGACCTAGCTTGAAACGAGAGGCAGCACGGTGCTGGAAGCATTACAGTGCCTTCCCCCATCAACACAGGGGAGCTTCTTTCCTGCCTGATCAAGGGCAGTGGGATAGCCTTTCAGCTGAGCAGCAGTCTGCTGTGCAGCAAACTAACAGGGATTTCCGAAGCTGTGTTTCAAGGAGATCACGTGTATTCTGTGGTGGGATTTGTGTAATCACGTTAAGAACAGTGTAGTACAAAGAGTACAACTTGGCATCTTACCTCTGAGCTTATGCAGCAAAATAACTCCTTTTAAGAAACTTCATACAGGACTATGTGGGCATAAGCATGTGTCCACAGATGTGTAAACATACAAAAGAAAGTCCTACATTAGACTTTAAGTTTTGTTTGGAGAATTTTAGAATACTTATTACAGAAAGAAAACCTTAGGTCAAGGAGTTACTGAACTTCTAATTGAAGATATGAGGGCAGTGCCTGAGCAGCAATTTGTTTCATCTGAAACAAATGAAATTTCTTTGAAATTTCATCTGCTGAAAGAGTATTTTGTAATAAGATATCCCTTCAGGGTGCAGTAACAATACATTAGTAATATTTAGCTACCAGTAATTTAAGGTTTTAATACTTTGAAGGTAGTAGATATAAATATAATGTAGTCATAGATAGTTGTGTGTATGGAATACAGAGAAATCTGGCACTTTTTAATATAGGCAGTGCTGTTCAAGACATTTGCTTTATCCCCTTACTGGAATTTTAATTAAAGAAGGATAATAATAGATAGAATTAGAGAACCCAATTTAATCATGGTTGTGCTGGTGCAACTCTAAAATAACTCCACTGGCCTGATGCTACTTTTATAATTTAGGTTTTGTATCAGAGAGAGGCTTTTACTAACAAAATCTTTAGTCAAAAGGGAAATAGGGCTAAATCACAGGTAGCTGAAAACAAGGTAAAGAGGGGGGAGCCCCAAGTCAGTGCAGAGTACAATGTGCATGCTGCTGTGTTGGGTAAGGAGGAGATGTACCACATGTAACTCTTGTAAGCCACCCCTTCACCACCATAATTACATGCCCGCCTCTATGTTTGACCTGGCCTTAAACTCCCTCTATAAGCATCTGCTATTGCCCATTGTTGGAGACAAGATGCTGTGCTGGACAAACCTTGTGCCTGACCAGCTACAGTCATTCTTGTACAGAATGTTCACCTAGAGAAAAAAAGTCACCTTTACAGACTAGATATATCAGCCTGTTCAAAATACACTTGGTGCCAGAAACTGGAAAGACTAGCAAATGGCAGGACTTCCACACTGGACTTAATCCAGAGTCATGCTGTTGTTAAGTATCAGTCATTGGGACTGATGAAATAAACAGACCAGATTTCAAATTGTCAGAACCTGACAAATACTCTTGTACAACCTGCTTGTAGCATTTGCTTGGGGTGGCACAGCTGCAGTCTTCAGTATAGTACCATGTCTCTGTGAAGACATGGTACTCAGTTGAAGATGTTTATTAATAGACTCCATTTCACTCTACTGGCAATTTAGTACCTTTGCAGTCTCACCTGTGCTTTATAAATCTCCAGCTTTGCCCTCCAACTCTCTGTTACCTGAATCAGGTATTGAGACATTTAGTTATTGTAGTGTATGTATGATACATAACAATGTTATTTGTAAAATTATTATTTAGAATCTCCAATTAGCAACATTTTACAAAATATTAAGATGAAATGAGAATTAATGACTAAGAGCCCTATCTGGACAACTTTAGTTTCAGAGACCTCCTCAACCGTAGTGTTTGCTATTGGCAGGCATTTCTGAAGCCTAGACCCTTTGATGTGTTCGTATTATTAAAGAGCATTTGCATTTCTTACAAGCTACAGCACTTCATAAAAGTACAGAACATTCAGAAGCATATAGAAGTTCAAAGTTAAAAATAATTGGCAAAATAAATGGCTTGTGCAAACCCTCCAAAAACTCCTTTTAGCATAGTGGTTTCAATACATACAATCTGTTAGTTGGTATTGTTTATTTGTGTTGTACAGGATTGATGCCTGACCATGCAATGTAGGTAGAAATGACTGGCACTTTAGAGTATATGTAAGAGAAGCCCTGACACTGCCTGAGTTTATACTCAGTGTTTATTCACAAGTAATCTCACTGACTGGATTTTATTAGATTAAGATTACTTTTAAATGATTGAGAACCATTGAATAACCATGTGGGTTTAATACTTTTAGATGAGAGGAGTTACCCATATTTGCAGAGTTATGCGCACCAGTTATTATATGTAAGATAAACGAGAAGCAAATGCAGTAAGATTGTACTTAGTGAGTTAGACCAAAGGAGCCCAATACCCCTCCTCTGACCCTGGTTAGTTTCAGATGCATGATGAAAGAATAAGAGATTGCAATGGGGACAAACCAATAAAGATTGTATCTTTGTGTTTAATAATCTGTGAGGTCTTTTGTGTCCATTCATTCGTCTAGTTGCTTTATTAATTAGTCAACAGTCTTGGTACTTGTAAAAACCTTTCCAAGATTTGAGATAGATTATTGCCAACAGAAGTGCCTAATCCTGATAACTTCAGTGGGAGTTTTGTATGAACAAGAACATGCGTATTCAGCAAAAGAAGAGATCTCAAAAAAGTGGAAATATCTGTGGAATAGGGGGTACCTAAAAGCAGATCTCCCTAAAAGAGTAACTTTATCCAAAACCACCACTGTAATGATCCATTTTTGTCTATCTGTATATAGAAAGAGAGGTTAACTGTGTAGACCTAGTTATCTGAATATCCTTATTTCTATGGGGTTATTAAAATGGAGCCATACTAAGAAATGAATAAGGAAATGACAGTGTTCAATAATCTAAAGAGCCTAAGGCATGGAGTCTCATCTAAAGTAGTCCAGTGTGTCAGGCACACGTCAACTCTAATCTAAGGGTTATTGTGCTACCAAGGATTTTCCACACGTACCTGTGCCAGCATGACACATCTAGAGGATCTTGCTTTACTGTCATAATCAAACATAACATAGATCATGTATGACTGCTTTATAAGTGATTTTCTTAAAATGAAGGACTTAATATTTTTATTTTTTTGTCCCTACTGTTCTTTAATAAAGGCCCCACAAATTCTAGAAAAGTTGATCAGAGGAAGAATATTTTCTTACTTGATAATAGCCCTCCTGGCTAGATTCATAGTCTGTACTGTTCTGGCAAGACAAAGTTATTTGTTCTGAAGAAAGTGCCTGATTTTGTCCTTTATTTTCCACTCTGTAATATTTCTGATAGCTCAGATACTGAGAGCAGTGAGCAGTAAGTGTTGATGCTCTTTTTAGGAGTGGTTACTGAAAAATACTAGGAAAATTACAGAATCATAATTTTGTTTGATAATGGTCCTGATTTACTTATATATTTCTTGGATTACATTTAAATCTGATGAAGAATTAGGCAGTGCTCTTGAAGCAGGTTCTTGAAGCATTCCTGTTTATGTGATCATTAATTTGGTATATCAAGAAACTAGCAAAGTACGTATGATGATTTACTTTGACATGCAAGTAATTTACAACATGGAATTATAAAGAATTAAGCAATCTTTGGAGAACAAAATGAGTGCCACTGAGTTAAACGACATCATTACCATTTAAATCAGGTATATGTGGCTGTAACAGATGTCCAAGGGATCTTAGGCAGTTATTTCATTAGGCAGTTATTTATTGTTGTACAAATCACAGACCAGAAGGCTGGAAGGGACCTCTTGAAGCTTTTGGATCTGTCCTTCTGCTTGAAGCAGGATCAAACATACCTGTGCCACTCCTGACAGAAGATATTCTAGCTCTTCATGAGCTGGCTCCAAACCAGTTAAGAAAATACACTGGAAAGCAGACTGTACGGCATACTGCTGCTCTAGGTCTTCCATAGCACTACCAGGAGTACTTGCAGCAACATACACAGACAGAAAATAAGCTCATTAGTCAATAAAAATGACCAAAGGTAAAAAATTCCCTGAAAATTTCCTTGCTTAGGAGTTTCAGTAACTTTCATTAGTGTATGTCATTATTCATAAATTTCTCAAATCCAGTTTCTGCCTCTTCATCCTTTTACCATGTCAGGAAGCCAATCTATGCATCCATGCAAAAGATAGATAGTACAAAGCAATTAACTCCCATAAAGATTATTTTACCATGGATGTATGTCTTGCAGTGGCCTGCTTGTTTCAGGTGAAACCTTCCTGCAAATGAGGCATTTATGGAGTGTCTAATAGCTCATGATACAGATTTTCCTTTGGTGGTTTATTTATGAATAGAAAGAGGAGACTGATTTACAGGATTTCTCATAGTTACCTGGTGATTTATTCTCATGTAGGATATTCATTATATTTCAGATTAATATCATTTGGTTAGATTTGTTTAATGTCAGTCAGTGAGCTAAAAATATTTTTCAAAAAAGAAGGCATGTGGAAGACACAGATCATCATTTATTCCTCTTTCTTTAGAAAACAGAGCTAAAAATGCACACGATCTCCTTATACTCCACCTGTTTTAATTATGAATGTTCTATTTTATACTTTCTATAATCAACCATGTATAATACTATAGAATTCTATTGAGCAGTTCCATTTCTGGTGTATTGTTCCAGTGTTAACACCACAGTCAGGTTGTCGTAGTCATTTCAATTCAAAATAATTTCAAATAAAAGAAATTAGATCCCCAGTTGTGGATTCAGTTGTGTTTAACTGTATGTAGGTGTGGAAGGTAAAAGGTGGCTTCAGATGTTTTTATCAATTCTATGGCCAAGGGACAAATACCTTCACAGGCACTGAGAAAGAATGATAGTGTCTGGCAGTGCAAGAAATGGAAATGAAGTCCACTCTTTCAGCCATCTTCTACACTGCTGTTGAGAGTATAGCATCATAGAAGATCTTTATCCTCCTTTAAAGGTAATTGTAACTCATTGGGTATCATTATAGTGAAAATAAGAGCAAAGAGTTGGGGAAGATGGCTAAGTAATTTGAAAGTACTAATTTGGAAGACAGTCTGTAGTTCAGTCACCGATTGATTGAATTGGTATGCCAGTTCTGTAGGTTCATCAAATATTATTTTCTGTATCACACTTGTGAAAGGTATTTGTGGGAAATTGAACTTAGTTGTTTCAACTACATCTGCTTCTCAAGTGACTAAAACATGTATTGTCCTTTTTCAATTACTAACTCCTCAAAAGTGTTAAACTGCAGATTTACTATTACCTTAATATATAATCAACCAAATGTGATTAGCAAGCAGAAGTTAATAAAATCTGGAACAAGAAAACAGTATCAAGTAAAATCAAGGCATCAGAAAAATATTTGACTCAAAAATAGATACATTATAGAATTTATTAAAAATGGCCTTTTCAACTGGATTATATAATCTTCACTAAAAATAATGCTTAGATGAATCATTAGAATTGGAAAGGGTAAGGGAGAACGGAGGTAGGATAACTCACTCTTCCTTTACATGTCAATCACTGTTTTCCTCTCAGGCATTACATAATCCATCAAAACGAGCCAGTTTTGTGAATTATTTGGTCATGTTCAATGACTTTTAGCGCAAACTCCACCTGAAATTCTCAGTTTTAAAAACTGTTGTACCACGGTGCCTCTAAGGGGGTGGTTATAGCTAGGTAGAAGTTGTCTGTCGGTATGTGAAATAGTCCTGTAAGAAATCTGTTGAGATTCTCTTATTTAGGCAAGGCGTGGTTGAGTTTCTGGCATCCCTCCCTCATGTAGTCCCGTTGTTCTGGGCTTAATGCCCTCCTGCAGCTGCTTTCCTTTGCTGGGATTGTCATGTAGCTTCTTCATCTTTGATAACTGTTTCTACAGCAGCCAAGAACTATTCTGACTGTGCAGTGATGTTATTTAATAGTCCTCTCCATTTAGCATCAAGAAAAAAAAACTGTTGCAAAGAAAACTCCTACTGTATTGATGCAGACTTACTGTAGTGATAGCAAGCAGTCCCTCTCACTTCTGTGGGTGTCTCTGCACACCCACAAGTGTCAGGTTCAAGACTTTTTCATCTTTTGGTGTAAAAGTCTTCACATCTTTCACTTGAAGCCCATAGAGTAGCCCCTATCAGTCATGTTTTTCCAGCTGGCATGACTGACTTGAGCAGTTTTGTAGGGACCCAAACCGTGGCCTTGTTCCACCAAACTTAAGGAAGAATATGACCTGGATTAGAACTTTGTGACTTGTGAATTTAAATAGAACCATTAGAGACGGGAAGGTGACTTTACTGGAGAGCCAACAGTGCTTGCAGAGCTCTTGCATAGCTTTGCAGGGCTGCCAGATGTAAAGTCATATTGGAGTGTTTATTGGAATTTCTTCAGAACGAGGTGTGTTTAATGGGCCTGCATCGGCCTGTACTGTGAAATACGTGTGTGCTTTTACAAGCCTTGCTTTCTCGTGGTTTTTTATGGCTCACCTCTGCTTTATGCCTTCCCAAAGCCTACAACACACTATTTCATTTGCTTCCAGCACTTGAATCTGCTGTTCAGTTAGGAGGCAAAATGTCTATGACATGCCATTGCTTTATTGATTGCCACTGCCTCATTACCTCAAGTGCTTTAGTAACGTACCCTGATTGTTTTCTCTTTGGTCTAGTGATGTCAGAAAAAAAATAGTAAAGCCACTGCAGTACACACAACTTAATTGTTAAAAACATTTTCTAGTGTTGTAGTGTGAGTTGACACCATTAGATGAACAAGTAGGAATTTTCCACAGATCTTTGTTACTACACTGGCCCTTTATATGTCTTCTGTTACGCATTTTTGCACAGCTCACTCGAAGTCCTCTCTTAGATTTCACAAGAAGTTTTTCTTTCATGTTAATTTTGATTATAGTTGCAAATTCGTGTCCTTGCAGGCTTTGCTGTTTTCCAGTGCTTAGTTGTAATAAGCTTTGGTGTTCTGCAGAGATAATTTTCAGACTTAATTTTGGTGTCTGTAAATGTGCTGTGTCTTCGGTTTCTCCTGTCACATCATTTAATTGTATGACAATAATTGTTTGTAAACTGTCATGTTTTCAAGAGCTTTTCCTAGTTTGCTTTATTAAATGAAAGAATTAGATTTTGTTGAATTCTTCCACTTGTGCAGTTTGCAGAATGCAAAATTCTCCTCCTGTAGAGATTCTGCCTTCAACCCATGGTACTGCTAAAGCTCTCACTATACATTGGCATTTGCATGAAGATGAATTTCCATTTGCAGTGTTTGTCACAAATCATAGTCAAAGGACGCAAGGATGTCTGGGCACCCAAGCTGCAATCTAGGGACCATCTGCAGGATTGGGAAAGAATTCCAGATCAACCTAACTCTTCTTTTCTCTTTAAGAACATCTACATGTTAAGAGTGCTGTGTTCCCAAGGGGTAATGTGAGGTTAGTTATTAGGATACATTATGAAATTAAGTTCTGCTTCAGAGTCCTCACCCATACTATACCCACTAGATTTAATGAGTATGTAGTGTTTGCTTATTTATTCATTTATGGATTGAAGGATTTCATCCAAACTCTGTGGAAGTCAGTAAGGCATCAAAAGGCACTGGGTTTCAATACAAATGTAGAACATCATTTAAGATTTGCTGAGATTAACAGATCTTTCCCTTAACTTCATCAACCTTTGGATCAGAATCCAAATTTGTGTCATGGTAAGCATATTGTACGTATAATAAAACTCAGAACTCTCAGGAATTTGTTTTAAATTGGGAACACAATTGTGTGAATAATCAAAAGTCTTTTGATATTTAGATACAGGAACTGCTTTTCCCTTCTGTCATGTCAGTTCCATAGTGATATTTCCCAAAATTCTGTATTTTAACACAGGTCTTGACCCCATTGATTTTACTAGTTGCCTCATTTTTTTGTGTGTATAAATTGACAACCAGGTGTTATTGTCAAGCCAATAGGTGGCACTAGTTAATCACATTAACAGTCAAGATGCAGGATATTTTATAAGGTGTCACTGTGAAATGTGGCCAGGTATTAAGCATTATAATTAAAACAATAATAAATATTCTATATGTGTTGTTTTAAATTTGTCATCTTACAGAACTGACAGTAGGGAACATTTCTGAGAAACAGGTTTTAAAACTACACTTAATTTTAAATCAGATATCGTTTGATTTTGGGCTGAAGAAGAGCTAATTGCTGCAACTAGAAGTTTTACACTTACAGTTATGCCCTACATTTTGAATCCTGCCTCAGATAGTTAGGTCTTTTGTTTTGAAAATGGGTTTGTTTAAATGTTCTGGTGTAGGCCACAAATTTGTAGCCACATCTTCTCATTTCTTCACAATTGAGAGACATTTCAGGATTACTTACTCTTTTAATGTTATTTTCTATTATTTCTTCTGATTTTCATGCCAACTGGCCATTCCTTTGGGCTTAAATGCTCAATCCACTGTTGTATTTATTTTTTTAAGAACTGAGAAGGTTAAGGAGAGGGAGATGCCACCGATGTTATTATGCAGTATCCTGGTGGCTAGAGCACTAACCTCTGAGCTGAAGGACTGCGATCTAGGCCCTCCTTAGTCCAGGAGTGTCGCACACACTTTCTGCACATCCTGTGAGAGAGCTCCCACCACCAGGCTGGGTGAGGACACACAGCTGTGTACATCACAGTAATGTTGCAGTATTTTGCTAGTCAAAATTTATTTGGAGGGTTAGTTAAGGGTTTTAGTTTAATTAATGAATGGGCTTCAGTCTGTCCAGTTTCTCATCTCTTCTTAAGAGAGCCATCAGAGACCTGAAGGTTGACAGTGTTGTTCAGGGAGGGCACACTGGAAGAAGTGACCTGGATCAAGCTGTTCCCATTCCCTAAAAAGAGTCTTGGGGCGCTTTGGATGCTTATTCTAATGCTCTGTACTCACAGAAACCCCAAGGGAAGGAAATGACAACAGAGTCTATGCAGTTAATTTTCTAGGAAGGCAAGGGTACTATGTAGCTCAAGTCATTTTTCCCTCTCTTACCAGCTACATGATTCAAACTCATTGCTTGCAAAGTGCTCTGAGATTCTCACATGCACTATAGAAATGCAAATGACTTATTATTATAGTATTATTTTCAGAGACAAGGTTTCCATAATATTTAGGGACATTCGTTACCTACTGGTATTCAAAGCCTTCAGTATTGGGGGTAATATACAATGCTATTGTGCATTATTAGTAAAAAAGGCAGCTTAAAGGGAGTAACTCAGTTGAATAGTCCTATGTGACAAGAACGTACTAGCATTAAGAGGTTTGGCAGCCACTTCCTTACTTGTGTTGCTGCTAAGTAATTTTTAACCTTATTTGCATCATAGCCTTAGATAATTCAAGTGCAGAAATTCTCACTGCAGTTAATAGACAATGGTTATAAAATACTCACATTTTTTAATATTGCAGTGCACTAAAAAAATCCTATGGCAAGAACCTGTTCTACCCATCCATCAAATCTAAGCATTTAGAATACTTAGAGGAAACAAATGGCCAGGTATCTTAGTTGATGTGCATTCAGGACTACATTAGAAGTTCTCTGCTCATCCAGGGCTTCCATAGTAGCACAAGAGACTCCCAACATTATGTGTTAATAAAAATAATCCGTGTGCATTTGTGCAGGAGACTAAACTAGCAGAGAAGTAGGCTGTGAAAGAGGTGAGGTCAAGACCCCCAGCAAGCTTCTGTCCTGACCTACTGCAAAGCACGGGAACACCAAGAACAGGGTGGGTGATACAGACATTGTTTCTTCTATGCATACAAGGAGCTGCTCTTTCCCGGGTGACAGGCTGGAGATGAAACCTGCAGGCAGCTCTGTGACCCTGTATGACGTTCATTTCTGTTGTGCCTTGAACAGCTGCAAGGGCAGCTTTTTTCTTCTTTTTCTGCCTTGGTTCTTCCAGGTTCAGCTGCCTGCCTCAACCTGTTATGTCACTCAGCAATTTTCCTGCCAGCTCCCGCAAGCTGGGTAATGCAGTGTTCCTCTGTCAGTCAAACAGTGACAGAGCAAACACCCTCCCTGCTTAGGATTTTCCCCTGCTTGAGGGCCTTAGTTTGCACCGTGCATGGGTAAGGTTACTCACAGGTTACATTTCTGTGAACAAACTACCAACTTGAATGTGCTGGTCCTTTGAGGGTGGTTGAGTGGGGCTCACTGTCCCCACATTGGTACACCCTGTGCAACACACGATAGCAGTTATGTGGCTGAGCAACCTCCTTACTCAGGTGCATCAAGCCTCCGTTGAGTAACAGCCATCATGTGATGCGGCCCACGTGCATGAAACAGCATGAAACAGCCGTTCCCATCACTGTGGCTGAACTCAGACCACTACAACCACCAGCAAGAAGAGAAACTGTTTGGTCTTAGGGCAGAATAACTGGTGCTTGAAAATGAACAATTTCCATCAGGCTTCCATGTTAACTCTTTCTGTTCACTTGCATGTATGTTTCGGAATTTTCTTCAAGTGGGCTATTTTCCATGACTTCTTTTATCCCAGAGATTAATGTTTGGCAACTGTTTGTAAATACACATCATCTGTTTACTAACACAAGAATATTAAGAATAAAATAAGAGACTTTAATAGCAGAACAGCTTGTGTTTGAAGGTCAGTCTTTGGCATGGAAATAGTTCATGCTGAGAAGCAGCACCTTGGAGTACTCTGATGAAAACTGGCAGTGATTTGACTGAGCTACAAGCCTTCAGAAATCACACCTCACACAAACAGTCGTGTTTAAACAGCAATTGCCTGTTATTTGGCAGAAAGGCTGTAAATGCATATATGGCTAATTCAGTTCAGTCTTCAGTGTTACACTGGGGATGCACAGGGAGAGGAGGGGCTGTGATGGCATTCTCAGTCAGTTCAAAGTGTAGGGGTGGGCAGGACTGTTTTAGGAAGCAATCTTCTGCAAGAGTTAGCACTTCCATGGAAGATGTGCATTCAGCAAGTCATTGTCTTGCTCAAGACAGTGTCATTTTTTGGTTTCATTTAAATACTGGAGACAAGTTTAGGGTTGGGGTTTTTTTTAAGTCTTGTCATATTTTTGCAGATGTAGTTTCATTCCCACAGTTTATTGTGGACTACCATTTGGATTTCAGAGTATCAGAATTAACATTAGGAGATGTATAAAGCTCATCTCTCAGCTACTGTCTCATTTTGGCTGTTAGAAGAATGTCATTTAGTTAATCCATTCATCTGCAGCAGCAGCCTGGAAGGTGGAATTTGCCTGTGTCACATTTTTGTTGTTAGGATCTGCCAGCTTCACAGATTTGCTGTCACTGTAAATCAGGTTAGATTTTATTTAATTAAACCAGCTTATCTGCCATCCATACTAATCACTGTTGTTCATCTTAACTATATGCACTTCTGTTTCCTTAAAATTTCACAATGTATTACAAATACAGGAATTCTTAAAATTCATTAATATAAGCACCAGACACAAACTCCAATTAGATAAGCACATTCTGTTAGATTTGGAGGTAGGAATAAAAATACAGGATGGGTATGCTGAGTGTCTTATCCAGAACACAGTTCTAGTTGGAGGAGTATTTTGTCTCTTTCTGTTTCATTTATAAGGTATTAGAAATGTAGCACTACTCTTGCCAGTGTGTTGTTTCATTTTCTGAACAAGACTCAACAAGTTGTGCTGCAAGGAGCAGCACCATGTTCTAAAACTAGAGCCAGTGGGATTCTGCAGTGTAAATCCTAAGGACATAAATGGCAAGCAGCAGAATATGGTTTTATCTGTTGTATACTTCAGTCAATATCTTTCCCATTTATCATTTAATCATGTTTATGCTTAAGTTCTGCCCTTTTCCAGCAATTTTTTTTTGTTCCTGCAACTTAGCCTATTTTAGGTCCCTAGTAAGACTGTTCTGTCTGCTGTCATATTGATCATTTAAGTAACTGCAAACAGTAACTGTGAATTATTGCTTCCTTAATAACAAAGCTGTAGTAATGATTAATTTCCATTTAGAGAGGCAAGAATCATTCTGGTTTAGCTCAGTAACAGAGTAGTAAGTTGTTTTTCAACAGAATTTATTCTACTCAATCATGAAGATACGATGCTCTGTGTGTTTGTAGACTTGCATGCCAAAATTAATCAGTGTTAAAGCAAAGAATACAGAATATATAGTCATCTTCTTCACTGATTGATCTAAGGGCTTCAGTTACTGTGAAGGTAAAAAAAAAAAAAAAGTGAAGTATTTCAAATGAAGCAAAAGTAGTAGTATCACAAGGTACAGCAACACCATGTAGTACAGTGACTCCAAGCTAGTACTGAGAAAAATTGCTTTGGAGCCTAAATAATACTGCTGTGTTGGCACAGTGCAACCCTCTGGCTAATTAGTTAGCTGTGCTAGCTGTATACTACATTGTGGAAAAAAAGGTTGACTTAGGCACTAAAGTATGAGAGAAGATTAATGACTCTGGATCCCAAGGAGGGATCAACTCATCTGTCCCTCTGTTCCTTATGTACTAACTCAGGCAGCTCTGGGCTGAGAGCATTGCTTTTTGCACTCCATTCCTAAATATTTGTAGGATGTGTCTGTATTCATCCAGATCTGGAGCACATTTCTGAGGTGAATTTCTTGATCATCACTATCTGGTATACTTTGACTCACATCATAGAACCATCTTGGTGTGCATGAACTGGGTTCCTTTTCAATGAAAACCAGGAAGATAACTCCAGGATCTCACCTAATGCACTCCAAATGCTTGTGGGGATTGAGCCCAATCCAAAGTAAAATCTTCTGAAATACATATGGCATGGACATTAGGTTGTTGTCACCAGCTATTTTCCTCTACAGTTTGGCTCCCACTTTTGTGCATGTGCAGTAACAAAAGTCTTCCCATGCACTGTACAAGGGGCCTGGATGACAGCCAGACCCGCAGGTTCTTCTGAGAGACAGGATCACTGCTGGTTGCAAGGGACACTCAGGATGTCATCTGGGCTAACCTCCCTTTTGAAGTGCTGACAACAGTAACTTGGTCAACCATGAACTTGTCTAGTCAAGTCCTGAGGAGCTCCAAGGACTGAGTAGCTTCTCTTAGTGTCCAACCTGAACTTCCCAAGCTGTATTATGTTGTCATTGTCTTTGTTGTACTGTCTGACACTGCCACAAAGAGCTTGGCTCCATCATCTTTGTAAGTGCCTTAGAAGTAGTTGTAGGCTGCGGTTAGGTCCCCCTTACACACTTCACTAGACTAAACAAGCCGAGATCTCTCAATCTCCCCTTGTAGGCCATGTGCTCTTGGCTTCTGACCATCTCAGTAGCCTCTCCAGCTTCCTCCCCATCCTCCTGATTTGGGGTGCCCAGAGCTGGGCACAGCACACCTGGTGCAGCCTCTTCAGTGCCAGAGAGAGGAGGGTAATAACGTCCCAAGAGGGAGGTGAGGAGAGAGGGAGTGAGGCTGTACTCCTCCAAATGTTGCCCAGAACAGGGTCTGTCTTATTTGCAGTGTTCAAATTCAATATATAAAAGCTGTGCACTTCAGATTCAGGAATCTCACCTTGAGTGGCATGCCCACAGTCAAATCGAAAGCTTGCGATGGAGCGAGGACTTGACTAATGCTTCTGGACCATTGTCTTCAGAACACATGAGCATAGTCAGTATATTTTAAAACATGAAATCATAAATATATAATATAGGTGCACTTGAGAGGATGTTTTATGAAAACTACTATGTCTTCGACTTTTTTCCCCATCAAAAGTTTGTGAAGGAAGAACTGTGGTTATTCAGATAAATTGGATTAAGCTCATGGCTGTACTTTTGAGCCTTTGTGGTATAGCCTTTTTACCTTGATGAAGATTTCACAAGAAAAAATTCTCTGGAGGTGTTCTGGATTGCTTTCTGTTTCTAAAAATAAATGGTATTTATATCACATATTTGTGTAATATTTCAAAGGTATATTTAAATATCAAGAAGGATATTATGAATCTGGTGTACTTAATTAAATTATGGATTTCACACTATCCTAGAATTGTCAAAATAAAAAATATTATAAATCTGTGACCATGATTCTATTCTGACTTAGATGTATCAGCTCCGATAAACAAAACATTGTTAGATTTGCATACATATCTCTGGTTTACAACAATATGGGGATTGTTAAATCAGTTTTAACCTATTGTTTTGTTTCAGTGCAGTTATACAAATATTGCTTTAACTGCAGTAGATGTTCTCCATCATTCATAAGTTAACACTTTATTTTGCATCACGTGGCGCTCACATCTAGTGGTTTACAACAGTTGTGTTTTATTTTTGAAAATAACTTAGCAACAGTGTCATCCCTCTGTGTCTTAACTCACTTGACACTGGTCACAATCTAGACCTAGCAAAATCCATCACATATCTTAGCCTTATTGGGAAAGACGATAAAATCTATTATCTATACAAGATTTCATTACTAACCAAATTTACTTCACATTTGACAGTATGTTTCTTGAGTGATAAGCTTTATGTAAATGTGTTCAGATTAACTCGGACAGATAGAACTTAATAGTAATTTTGGTGTCATTGTCATATTGTACTTAGTTATGAAGACACATGTTTTGTGTTTTGTGTTTTGCATGGTAAGAATAACATGATGTTGTAACTGTGCATATAGCACCTGGACCGAAAGAGACCATAAATAATGCTATTAACAGCTTTACTCCTTTTAAGATACTATCAGCTTAAAGATGGTGAAAAAAGTGATAGTGTTTGACACAATGTCATTAATTCATGTTGTTGATTTATTTCAGAGTATAGAGATCTCTTTCATCTTTGGTATATCTCTTTGTTCCATGGTGTTCCTAATTCATAAAATTCAGCTTCCTGAAAATTAAATAGAAGTCAAACTGATAAAGAAATTCTGACTGCTGAATTACAAAACTAATTCAGCTGCGCTGTATTGATGAAATATTAAGATGTGTATGAAGCCTAATGTTGCACATACAAACACCTTTACACGTTTGTACAACATACAGTTTGAAGATTAAATCCCAGAACTTGATTTTCATTAGGTTTCTCTGTGAGTGTGTGTGTGTGTGTGTGTGTTTTTTCATGATAAACCTATATCTGACTAAAACAACAGAATTCATATAAATATTGTTAATAACATCTTTTTCCCCAACACAGATACAATAGCAGAAAGGAGTGCGCTAAGAGAACATGTGTATCCTAAGCTGAGAGAATTCTGCAGGGAGAACTATGGGCTGGAATTTCAGGTAGGTCTTGTGTTGAATCTTTGCATTACTTTTTCTTGAAATTAAGTCTATTTAGAACAGATAACATTCTTAAATATCATTGGTAAAATAGAAAATTGCAAAAAATGTATTTCTTATGTTAATTGTATGTTATGTTAATTGTAATGAGATCCTGCTGGATCTCCTCTTTGTGAACACAGAAGAACTGGTGGAAGATGTGGCAGTTGGAGGCCGACTAGGGCACAGCGATCATGAAATAAGAGAGCTCTCTATTCTTAGACAGGCCAGGAGAGGGGGCAGCAGAACTGACATCCTGGACTTCCAAAGGGCTGACTTTGTCTTGTTTAGGCACCTGCTTCACAGGATCCCTTGGGAGACGGTCCTGAAGGGTATAGGGGTCCAGGAAGGCTGGGCGCTCTTCAAGAAGGAAGTCTTAATGGCTCAGGAGCAGGCTGTCCCCAGGTGCTGTAAGAGAAGCCGGCGACAGAGAAGACCACCCTGGCTGAACAGGGAGCTTTGGCTGCAACTCAGGTTAAAAAGGAGAGTTTATGGCCTTTGGAAGAAGGGGCTAGTGACTCACAGTGATTACAAAGAGGCTGTGAGGCTATGCAGGGCGGAAATCAGGAGGTCTAAAGCCCAGCTGGAAATTAATCTGACTTCAGCAATCAAGGATAACAAGAAATGTTTCTATAAGTATGTGAGCAGCAAAAGAAAGACCAGGGACAGACTCCATGCCCTGCTAGACGCAGGAGGAAACATGGTAACAAGTGATGAGGAAAAGGCTGAGGTGCTTAATGCCTTCTTTGCCTCAGTCTTTAATAACAAGACTAGTTGTACTGAGGGAATCCAGCCTCCTCAGCCAGAAGACAGAGACTGGGAGAATGACACCCCCTGCCCCCACCCCCCCCTGCCCCAGTCCAGGAGGAGACAGTCAGTGACCTACTGCATCACATAGACATACACAAGTCTATGGGACAGGATGGGATACACCCGAGGGTGCTGAAGGAGCTGGCTGGGGTGCTCACCAAACCGCTTTCCATCATTTACCAGCAGTCCTGGCTGACCGGGGAGGTCCCGACAGATTGGAAATCGGCCAATGTGATGCCCTTATATAAGAAGGGTCAGAAGGATGATCCGGGAAATTACAGGCCTGTCAGCTTGACTTCAGTGCCCAGGAAGCTGATGGAGCAGCTCATCCTGAGCACCATCATATAACACATGTGAGACACCCAGATGATCAGGCCCAGCCAGCATGGGTTTAGGAAAGGCAGGTCCTGCTTGACAAACCTGATCTCCTTCTATGACAGGGTGACCTGCTTATGGGATGAGGGAAAGGCTGTGGATGTTGTCTACCTTGACTTCAGTAAGGCCTTTGACACCGTTTCCCACAGAATTCTCCTGGCAAAACTGGCTGCTCGTCGCTTGGATGGGCACACGCTTCGCTGGGTAAAAAACTGGCTGGATGGCCGGGCCCAAAGAGTTGTGGTGAACAGAGTTAAATCCAGTTGGCGGCCAGTCACGAGTGGTGTCCCCCAGGGCTCAGTTTTGGGGCCACTCCTGTTTAACATCTTTACTGATGATCTAGATGGGAAGATCAAGGGCACCCTCAGTAAGTTTGCAGATGACACCAAGTTGGGTGGGAGTGTTGATCTGCTCGAGGGTAGGGAGGCTGTACAGAGAGACCTGGACAGGCTGGAGCGATGGGCTAAGGACAACTGTATGAGTTTCAATAAGGCCAAATGCCGGGTCCTGCACTTGGGCCACAACAACCCCCAGCAGCGCTACAGGCTTGGGGAGGAGTGGCTGGAGAGCTGCCAGTCAGAGAGGGACCTGGGGGTGTTGATTGACAGCTGGCTGAACATGAGCCAGCAGTGTGCCCAGGTGGCCAAGAAGGCCAATGGCATCCTGGCTTGTATCAGAAATAGCGTGGCCAGCAGGGACAGGGAAGTGATCTTACCCCTGTACTCGGCACTGGTGAGGCCGCACCTCGATTACTGTGTTCAGTTTTGGGCCCCTCACTACAAAAAGGACATTGAATTACTCGAGCGTGTCCAGAGAAGGGCAACGAAGCTGGTGCAGGGTCTGGAGCACATGTCGTACGAGGAGCGGCTGAGGGAACTGGGGTTGTTTAGTCTGGAGAAGAGGAGGCTGAGGGGAGACCTCATCGCCCTCTACAACTACCTGAAAGGAGGTTGCAGAGAGCTGGGGATGAGTCTCTTTAACCAAGTAATAAGTGATAGGACAAGAGGTAATGGCCTCAAGTTGCACCAGGGGAGGTTTAGACTAGATATTAGGAAGTATTTCTTTACAGAACGGGTTGTTAGGTGTTGGAATGGGCTGCCCAGGGAGGTGGTGGAGTCCCCATCCCTGGAGGTGTTTAAGAGTCGGGTCGACATAGTGCTGAGGGATATGGTGTAGTTGGGGACTGTTAATGTTGGGTTGATGGTTGGACTGGATGATCTTCAAAGTCTTTTCCAACCTAGTCAATTCTGTGATTCTGCGAATTTATGTACTTAAATTATTTTACAGGCAGATTTGAGGTAAATTCTTAATAGATTAAAAAACCACATGGTTTTACAATGCAACATTGCACTGGTGGTAAAAGCAATATGGCAACAAACTGACAACTTTCACATTAGAAACTTAATGAAACCACCTCTATTTTAGATATTCAAAGTATTTAAGAAATAATGTTACATCTGAATTACCATGTTGTACTTCTAGAAACCATACTTAAGTTAATACAACCTATTTTTAATTTCACATAATCATCACTGAAGTAGCACCATCTGTATATTCACATAATTGCTTTATCTACTCTAACTACGGGTTTGTCTTCCACTGTAATGTGGAAAATCATTTAACCAGGTGAATATTTAAACTGATTAACAAAATGAATTGAATGTGGAACATTTCTATTGTGATTATATACTACGGAATTTGCTTCCTTTAATGTCAATTGTAAAATTCCCATTGCTAAAGTCAGTTCATATTTTCCTTTGGGTTATGGAAGACGTAGACCCATTCACATCTTTGGTAAGAGCCAATTGGTAATAAATAGCAGTTGCATTTGACTTAAAAAAACATGAGTTTGGCATCACAATTAAAGTCACTGGTACTTTTAAATCAGATAATCCTAATCCACAGTCCAGAGAAGTCCCATATATGTCAGCAGGCCTGGAACTGGCCCTCTGTTAAGAGAAACAAATACAGCATGCAATGTTGTAAAAATGTTCTATTTTTCAAAAATTCTGGTTCTACATCCTCAAACTTCCTCACATACTAGTATTAACCTCCCATCTTAGTGACCCCAAAAACTCAGCTCTCCCGTGTGTAGCTTACTTGGAAACAACTAATGCCTTTTATGCAACATCCTGTTCCTCCCAGTGTATTATTCTTGGTGCACATGCAGCTGGTTTTTAATCAAAATAACAAGTTCTTAAATTGGGATATTTGGTTTTAATTCCCTGAGTCACAGTGGAGTTGCTGAATCTGCATGGTGGTAAATTCCAGAGTGATTTTTGATTATGGCTATAAAAGAACTTCATCTGAAGGTCCTAGCTCATCAGCTGATTGGGAAGTCCCAGCTGCAGTGGTACATGCAAGGAATAGCAAAAGATATTTAAATAATAACGCATTTTTCTCCTGTTACTATCATGTGATATTAAAGGAAAATATAAACTGTTTCTCAGTCATCTTTGAGGAGACATCTCAGTGACAGGAGGGAAATCTCTCTTCCAGGTAGATCATAATCCACTGAATTCTTTGTGAGAGGAAACATATCTTTCTTCAAATGGATTGTAATTTAGTCTCTATGGGAGGAATAATTAAGTTTACTCTAGTTGATATTCATGGAAGCAAATTATTTCATTATATAAGTTCAACACCAGGAGCATCCTTAAGTGATATGAGGTCTGAGAGACAGCTCCACTGACACATTTCTGAAAACAGCTAGAAAGCTATCACATTGCTGTGGAAGCAAAGTAGGAAAATTTGTACAAAAAATTACCAAGAGGAAGTGGTAAAGCATTTTGGAGGAGGCTCTGAGGTAGTCTTTATCAAAACTTTTTTTTTTCCTTTTCCATACCTGATACACTGAGTTTCTTAGGTTAGCACGCAAAATCAAGACTACAGTTTTTAGTGCAGTGATGTCAAGAAAGTATTATGTACTTTTCAGGTACAGGGATAAATTTATATTTCCCTGTACAGACCAGAACACATAACTTTTCATCCTGGTATGTAATCTTCTACTGACCAAACAAGAACTACCTTGTGTGTGACTACCACAAATGCACTATAATACAGGGTGTCCTGAAGACGCCTTCTTCCTGAGAAATCAAATGAAATTCGAGTACGTTCATTGCTCCAGCTTCCGCTGAGTCATCTGGTTGCACTGATAAGTGTTCCAGTTGTTGCAAAGCATGAGATCTGCCAGGCATCCTCAAGTTGGTGGGAGCTGTTAGGGAACATAACCACCATGTGTGTGGAAGCACAACTGAATATATTTAATCACTCTATGAATTTGTTTGCTCGATGGACTTCCTTTTCCATTGAATCAGAAAACATTTCTGAAAAACAGGTGTGGGTGAAGACAGAAAACAAGTAAGCTAAGAAAAAGACTTCCAGAGTGCATGGTGTTTTGTACCTGAAATACAGTATTTTTTTAGGAGAGGACAGAGATGTTAAAGTAGTTGTAATAGAAAATTTTTGGAGGATAACTAACTATAGTTAATTAGCAGCATACTTTTTTCTTCTTGGGAACAATGAACTGTTTCAAATCATTTTCACCATGTGATACATGCTAGAAGAAAAGTGGAATTTTGCATGAATGAAATTTTTTAGTGTTTTTTTTAAGCACTTGGAAGTGATAAAGATAAAATTATTTCATTTCCTTAGAAAAATCTGTGAAACTGTAAGATTGGTAGGATAAAAGCTAAAATAAGCAAAAGGAAACACTGAATTATGAATGAAAAGTCTCCGTTAGGTGACTAGTGTGGAACTGAACTAGACCAGTGTGTAAGACCACTGCGTGTAAGTTGCTCTCGCACAGTGCACTGGTTGTCATCTCACCTTGGCAGCCTTACTGAAAGTTAGAGTGGGTGTTTGTCACACAGTTTTTCCAAATATAAGTAAAAACCTACTTCAACATTACATACAGTTGTCTTCTTGTTTCATTTCTTTAATTTTGTAAATCCTATTTATTTTTAGCTAGCATAAAGATAACTGATAAGCCTCTCATTTTGAAATTCTTGGTGCCTTTAGAGGTTTGATGGCTAAAATATTTCTTCTTGCAGGACAAAATTATAACATGTTAAGATACGCTGTGCCAAAATTGTGTTACCTAATAAAAATAATCTATAACGTTATAACACATAGAAGGCAGCTGCTGAGCTCCTACAATATCTGCTATTCCAGAGAATTTCCTCTTCACATTTAGAGTTAGCATGATTTCTGAACAGTTAATTAAAATAGAAATTGCTTTTATGTTTTGGATGAACTTGAGCAGCACAATAAATTAATTCAACCGGTAATTCAAATATTTTTGACTGTATGCTGAGATGCTCTAATTTTATGACTGGAATACTTAAGCTCTATCATACGACATTCAAGTAATCAGACACCTGAATACAATATGAAGTTCAATAATGAAGTCATATAAATAAATAACAGAAGAGAGAGAGGAAGAAGGAAACAGTTTTTTCCTAATCAGACTAAAAGAGAAGAGGACAGAGAAGAAATGAGTGCAAATGAGGGAGACAGGAAGGCTGTTTGAGATGCAGTTTTATAAAGCAGAAGCTGCTTGTTCCAGCAAAATTTTGAAACAGAGTTTCTGTAAAAAATAAAGATATTGAGTGCATTTTCTTGGCAGTGTAAGCTATAATGCATTTTATACATTGGGCTATTTCACTCATCATCAGTCAGGCGGTACATTGCTTCTCATGTTTGGCAACAGTGTGCCTACACCAGCAAACACTGACATGCATCCCAAACTTTTCTGGCAGAGATAACCAATGAGACTGTTGGTAGTAAAATTAAACATGGACATAAATGCTTCCAGGATTAGGTCTTAAACCCTGGCATTTATTTCTCAAGGACATTAACCAGCTGTAAACTGGTGAATTTTACTTTTACATCAACCCATTATTAGTTCTTATATTAGGTCTTCAGGCTGATTTTATGATCTGTTTAGACAACAGCTAGTTTTGTGGTTCTGTTTCTTATGGAAACAGCTTAGTGCTTCCACGGTACAAATAATATTACAATAACATCATAATATATGTATGTCTTAATACAATTTTAATTACTTTTTTAACTATCCATTTGGACTTTTTTTCGAGGTACATACAGGATGCTAACAATCAATAGTAGCTTGAATGAGAGAGTACTAGCAGGTACCATAACTTTTATTCCAAAAGAAATGCATACATATGATCCCTGTTCTTTTAAATTCAATTTCCCACAGTAAGAATTCAGCCTTTTGGTTAAAATATGAAGTGAAACCACACTTCATCACTTAATTTCTTCAAGTAAGTTTAACATCCATATTCCAGTTTCTTCCAGGAGTTTGTTTGCAACTAATTACCATCACAAAACTGAGTCTGTAGCTACAAATGAAAGGCTGGACAGCAAGCTGTCTGCCATTGCATATCTATACAATCTCTGCTTCCAAAGTAACAAAGGCAGCTAACAAAGGAAGTACAATAGTACAGAACTGCACATATTCTTTCCTTTGAGCCATGTGCACAGGATAAATTTATATCCTGTGGATACAAATGACACAGGGTGTCAAGTCATCATCCTTACAGTGATCCACAGCAAAACTCCCTTTAAATTCCATGGAGCCAGAATTTTATCAATGCTTTTGTCATTATTCTTACCTATCCATTATATGCAATCCAGTAGCAAATAAAGGCTATATCAAATCAAGATCTTGTCATGCTAATCTCTGCAAAAAAATATGAATATGAAATGAGAGACTGTCCCAGGAGGGACTATCTGGGAGGGAAAATAAGATGCTTGAACTGTCATTTACCTAAGGAAACCCTGACAGTCAGTGTAAGGACTGGATATAGACCTCATTGCCTTTTACTGCAGTGCAGAGCAACACTTGGCAGTACCTGAAATGCTGACAAAGCTAACTTTTAATTTGATAGGTAGAAAGGGCATTTGATAAAATAACAATGTTGTGTACTATTTTTCAGGTCATAGACTTATACTGGGGAGTTGGAGCAGATGAGTGGGACAGTCCTGAGCTGCAAAAGACTCGTATGAAGCTGTTAGAAGATTGCTTGAAAAGTTCTGCAGGTCCATGTTTTGTTGTGGGTATAAAAATAATGTTTTACTTTACAACAAAAATACAATGATGTTAGCTATCCTAACATGTGTGATTCAGTAACAATATATTATTTTCTTATTTCTAAAATATTTTATATTCTCACTGTACATTTGCTATACTGCATCCAAATGTTTCTCTATACAGCACTGTCGATTAACAGTGATTACTCAGTATTAGTGGAGAGGAAAGAAGGATCTTTCATGATCAGTCCCCATAGCAAGATGGGTTTGGAAACCAGAAGGTACGACTATACTACTATCACTACAGAATTATGGACTACTTGTTTAGGGAGGCCACCATTAATTAATTCTTGGCACTTCTCACACATGTGTTATTGGCTGGCCTAGAAGGACTTACAAAAGCACAGTGGTGGCAAAGAATTATCTGCTCTGATTTGCATTTTGCTGGTTTGTGTTGTAAACCTAGGACAAGTTAGCATGCCAGGTATTAGAGTGTGAAAAGACTGGAGGTCAGTGACAACCTGAGGAGGCTCTGAGTCTTTGTGTTTTTCCTACTCTCTGCTGTCTCTTTACTGTTGTCAGAACAAGTGTTGCTTTTAGGATTATTCAAGAGTCAGTAAAGCTGGCAAAAAAGATAGATCTTCACTGGCTACTTCACCTGCTACTCTCCTTTGACAGCTTTAATTCCAATTTATTAATCTATGTGTTGATGTTAGACTTCAATGGAAAACAATTTTAAAACCATGGCCTTGCTATTCTAAATGTTATTTTCTATAATATATTTGCTAAGCAAATAATTTAGAAAAGGTAGATTTCTCCTCTATACCTGAACGTAGCTAAGTGAACTCTAATTCTTAGACTTGTCATAATAAGGCAGAGAAGAGTTCTGAAAAAACTGCAAGTCCTTGATTTTTTTTTAAGGGAAGAATTTTAAAGATTTAGTGAACTGAAACCACAGAATCCCATGGGGATGGAAGGGATACAAAACTGCCTGCTGTGAAAACGGGAGATCACTTCTCTCCATGCCAAAGATTAGACAAAGAGCAAGCTGTAGCATGTATTGTTCTGTACTTTTATCACACCCTCACAAACATCTTGCTGGCTCTGTTTCATTCACCTGCTTGCTTCACTCAGTTATTAGCTTCAGAGACCGGCAGAACAAAAGCTGTCCTTAGCACTTGACCATAAAGAGCCCCATGCTTGGCGTACTGACTCTGGACTGGGTTTGATGCTGTCGTAGCACTTTTTTACAAGCGCACACTGGCCCAGATCTCTAGAGAGTTTGAGTAGTTTCCATCTTATGTGACTAAATTTAGTTTTCTGGGTTTATTTTTCTACTTTTTATCTGCCCTTTGATGAAAAAACAGAGTTGGAACAGAAAGGCGTGGCGTTTTTCCTGTAGCAACACCCAGTGTCTTTAGACATGAATGTTCTAAAATCTCTGACAGTGAAGGAAACCTCATCATGTACCATTGCTGCATATTTTAGCAGCTCAGAATTTTGAAGCTGTTAAGAATTGCCTGCCTGATATTGTTACCAAGGAAAGAAATCAAGCCAAATCACAAATTCTAAACAGAACAAAACAGTTAGCAAAGAGGTTGCAGTGAGCCAACAACTTCAGTATTTATTCCAGGTTTTCCAAGTATGGGCCAGAGTAATAGCTCTCCCAATGACTAGACTGGCAAAACTACAGAAATCTTTTTATGCACATTTGTTTTTTGCTTTGTTGTACCTTAGTGGGATGGGGTTTATTTCATTTACAACACAAATTGAAGATGATTCTACTCCAACAAGCATAATTAGTTTTAATTTATAGTAACATAATTAAAAACTGACTTTGGCACTGCAGGCTTTGGGCAACTTCCCATTTCTTGAGAAAGTTCTATAAAATGTGCCATTTCCATTCAGCTGGGTATTTTTTTTACTTTTCAATTACCACATCTTTAATTCAGACACTGATCTGGGATTAAATTGTACTACTCAAAATTAACTAGCAGATATGGATTGATTTTAGAAAGTGTTTCTTTATGCCACTTTGTGCCTGCATCGTGATATCAGATGGAGAGAAAATGAAATTCAGTTCTTAAATTAGTGTGGAGCATAGGTTGGAAGTCCTAAACTTTTCTTCAGATATGAAACAACAAAATCCAAATGGACACATCCATAAACAAAGGTGGAAGCAGTTCTGAAAAAAGTGGGTAGTTAATTTCCTGTGACACTGTCTTTGGGAATGTACAGTCCCACTCTTACCTATTACCTGAGCTCTATCAACACTTGATGCAATTAAGGGAGAGGGGAGTTGTTTGGGCTTTGGGTAGGTTGGTTTTTTGTTTGGTTGTTTTTTTGCTGTGTAAAACCGATGCCTATTACACATGATCTTTTAAAAACTCATAGCCTTTACTGTAGGTAAACAATACTATGCTGGTTTTGATCTACAGAATAATTTACCAAGATTTATTTATGAGGGGAAAAGTACTATTTCTGTAGGAAAAATACTCTCCGTACAAATTTTTTGCAGAAATCATACTGTTTGTCTCAGGAATCTACATGGGGAGATTGAAATGCAGTATATTTATTAAATTGTGAACCGCTTAAACTCTGCATTGCATAACGATACCAATGACCAAATACATTCAGTGCATCACTGGAACCTTTACGTTTTGTTGGGTTATGTTTCCTAGCAAATTCATAAGAAATGGCAATACAGACAGGATGGTAGAGTGACAATCAAGATTATATTATTATCCCACAGCTAGTATTCATCATGAACAGGATTCATCTATTATGGATCTAGTTTCGATACCTTTAACAACTAATAGAAAGATATAGGTACCTCCAGTGATACCTGAGTTATCTTCTGGATGGCTGTTTCTCCATTAACAGCAAGGAAACACTAGGGAGTTAGATTTAGGTGCTAATTTAGGAACCCAAGTACAGTGTCTGATATCAGTTAAGGCCTTGAGCTATTTAGGGTGTCATTAGACTATAGTGATTATTTGCGGAGTAGGTTTACTGTCTTTTTATTGGGGTTCCCTAACTAATACTCCAGTACTAACCTGCTGTTGATTACACCTTAGTACAGATGAGAGAACTAGCAGGCTTCTCTGCACTTCTCTTCAAACACACCCTGCAAGTTATAACACGTGGGTGCTCTCTTCCATCTGTGCAGCACCACACAGTCGCTGCCTGAACTGCTGTTCTTGCATAACTATGTACTGAAAAATTGTAAAATGAAAGGGAGAAATGGAAACAAAATGTTAGTTTGTCACCTGTAATGGTTTGCTCAGTTAAGTATGTTTGGGTTTATACAAACCTAAGAGATTCTCTCCACCCATCATTCAAACCATCTGGTCCAAAGAATAGTAAAAATATTTTCTACCTACTCAGAACAGACATTATAGTTTACATTATCCCTCTCAAATTATTGACAGTTTAATATTAATTTCAGCATTAATGAACTATTAAAAAAGACAGCATTATAAAATTGGGATTCCAGTACAATTTTAAAATAATATTAGCAATTTACAATATTTGGCATGTCCTTAAATCATCCTGATGGTGAATTGAGGAGTGAAATGTTTTTTACATCTCTGGATCTTTTTGTTCCTACAGTACAATGCATGCTTTAATCATTCCATGAAGTACACTGCTACTTGGTTCTCTTTGCTTAGTACAAATGGTTGATAATGAATTCTGAGTGCATTCCAGCTCAGAGAAAATTCCAAATTATATTACTCCAGCTCTGCTGAATCTCCTCAACTCCCATTTCAGTTTTGGTGTTACTTTAGGGTTTATTCCTAATGTGAAAACTGAATATATACAGGTTCTTGAACACCTGAGTTACATTCTGCTTTTGCTCTCCTGGGAAAATTGCCACACATTTTAAGTTAGAGAGGCTGAAGTCAATCAAATGTGTCTATAGTAAAACAGCCAGTTTAGGGGGTATGATAAACACCCAGTGCTCTTTGGGAATTCAGTAGAAGTTACACGTGCTTGGTACATCTCAGAATTTAATTTTCCTCAAAGAAGCAGCTCTATGTAGTTTCTAAGTGAATGAGAAGAAATAGCTGGAACCAGACATGATACAACAGCCCACCTCTTCCAATAAAGTATATTCCAAGAAATAAATATCAAACTATCAATTTTCTTCTCAATCCACATCTGAATCAAAACCTGTCCAAGTAAGAACTCCCTCTAACATAAGTGGATTTGGGGTCATACAGCATATCAAGAATGGCTCCATAGGACTTGTTGGCAGTAATCTGTAGTGAAGTATATGTCTGCAGACACTAATCCTGTTTTAGATGGACTTGGCCAACAGGAAAGATTTTTCTGTGAATGTCAAAGTAGAGCTTTGTATCTTTTTTTAAATCCTTCAAAATAGAAAAAATGATTAAATTTTAAAGACATAGTATGCAACTTTCCCCTCGGCAAACCTTGGTCTTCTTTCACAGCCTCCAGAATAACAGGCAAAGGATGTATATCCCTTTCCATGTTTGTCTCTGAACAACACATATACACACAGAGTGGAATCAAGCACGGGGTGATTTTATATGATTAAGCTATTGTAACTGAGTTCCTGGGTCTGCTTTAGGGCTGGGAATGTAGGTTCCTGTGAATCATCTCTCATTCTCTAAATCTAAAATCTAGGGTCTAAAAATGCTTACCCATTTCTTAAATATATCCCATTGAAAATAGCTGCAAGATTCATCAAGCAGCTTTTCCATGGAACATACAAACTGCATGGTTTTTGATGTAGTCTTAGAATAGCTTACATTTTCAGCCTACGGTCAGAAGATTGTACATAGTTTCTGCTAAGTCACTGTATTTCTTTTTCTTGACATAAATAGAATTTTTTGTGCTTCCTTCCAGAAGGGTTAAGTATTATATTTAATATAAATGACCATATCAGTGAGAACAAGGTTAGCATGAACTCAGATTTCCATCATTCTATGTATAATGTGTAGAGGAAGAAATAGGCTGCATGGGATTTATGAGATTTATTTTCTCTTGACCCTCAAGAGCTTCACCAAACCATCTTCTGAAGTAGTATTGTAATCCACTAGATGTAATGGTCTGTTCTACAAATGAAACTGTAGATCAGAAAGCCAACATCAGCTATTCTGCAGAAGTGGGGCAGGGGGGAGGGGGAATCCTAAACCTTGCAATGCTACTTCTGTGTAAAGAAACAGCATACTTTACAGTATTTAGCAGACAGTCGGTAAGTTCAAAGAGAGATCTTAATGCTGTTGCTTGCACGTAGTATATATACCTTCCCTTTTCTCCAATACAGAGACTCACTTCAGGGATCCTTTGGTTCTCCAGTAACAGACCCAGAAACAAAACACCTACCCACAAAGTAACTAGTTCACTTTTCAGTCCGATTGCTGTTAAACCCAGCTAGCAGTAGCTGTGCTTGGTTTTTTTAATTAGAGTGTATAATTTCACAGGATCCTTTTTTCTTCAATGAAAGATACTAATTTACAAAAGCAAAATAAGATGGTATCAGTGTTATTCATAGCAATACTGGTATGCATCCATAAGGTATTGCCTCTTTTCTCTTAAAATATTTGCTTTCAGTGCAAGGTGCTTTTTTTGGAGTTACTGTTCTGTTATCTTGCCATGTAGCAACTAATTATCATATGCTTCTTTCTTTCATAACTGGAAAACCTCACCAGTAATTTTTTATTCCATTCCATCTTGAAAAAATGAAACAGAAAATACTTGCTTAGAATGCCATGGAGACTGCAGTTATTATAAGTAAAGTATGTGTTCTTTTCTTGTTAACTCTTTTACATAGTATAGAAATTACTTTAATGCTTAAAACTGTTCCAAAAAAATTTAGAATAGTAGTGCTACTCATTGCTGGAAAAACAGCTCATTACCTGGCCACATACTTTTGCAGAGCATATACTCTGCCTCTCAGTCATGCCATTGCATGACATAGGCAAGATAGTGTTTTTACTGAGAGGAGTGTCATAAGCTGATGTTCTTTGCTATATTTCATTAAATTCCATGGGATTTGCTACAGAACTTTTAAACATTTGGCTAATGACTTGACCTATTACCTGCAGTCAGTATTTAGTATTTAGTGCTTGTACACTTACAATTAATTTTAAGTCTGACTGATTACCTTTTAGTTAAAAATTAGTGTTAGAAAAGGCCTGAAGATACCCCAATATAAAACTACTATAGGTAAGGTTTTATTTTGATCTATTCCATTCTTGAAGTATGGCAAGTGAAAACTAAGAGGATTTATAAAGGTGATTTTTTTCATCTGTATTATAAATAGAAAACTAATGTTGGGTAGTTTTGAAGAACAACAGTTTCTGAAATGTGGCAGTTGTGAAGCTGGCGTTATGAAAAGCTGGTTTTATATTTCATATAAATTAAATTAGTAGGGTTAGCATTCTCATTGTAATATTTGGTGATGTGAATTGGCTGTAAAGGTTGTTGACACTCTGAATACTTTAAGTAATGGTGGTCTTCATAAACCGTAACCTCTGTCAAGTGCATAAGAGGTGTGGTTTATGAAGCCAAGGAAAGCTTTAATCTCTGTTATCACAGTGCTTGCCTTAGTCTTTTTCCTTCAGTTTAGTTTCTTGGAAGATCCCTTCCACATTTCTACTTTCTCTCCTTAACTGTTATTACAGTTTAGATTATTAGTTTCTTCTCATAGGAACTAGTTCCATTCATCCTGCAGCTATGTTACAGTCCTTTCTAGCCTTCTCCAAATTTATAGCAATTTAAACATAAAAAATGATTTTTCCACTCATGTGAAAAGTAAGGAATGTATGCATGTCATTTAAGAACATACAGAAGGGACTGATACTTCTACATCAGTCAAGTTTACTGGGCCATCGTACTGCTAGCATTGTTGGGGAAGGAAAATTATACTCCTTGTGCAAGCAATTAGCTAATAATTTCTTTTAATCTTTGAAGGGCTAGATTGATGAAGTGTTTATCTGTTCAGAGTACCAGCCACCACTGTCCCAAATAACAAGCCCTAAAACCCATGTCACCTGGCTTGGAAAAAATAATGTTTTGTTACAACTGGCACATAAGGATACAAAAATCATAAATAAAAGCATCAAAATCCAGGAAGTAGTCAAAATAAATAATATAGGCCATTCCACATGTACTTGCAAAGCAGATTTGATGTTACGTTATGCTATTTGTTTTGTGTACAGTGATTAAAATCTGGGTGCTGTAGAGAGGTGGCATTATAATCTGCTAGAGCTAATGTCCCTTATACTGAAAATTTGCCTTTGGGCCTTCATTTATTTTATATCCCTGCAAAACACATTTATTAACAGTGTTTTAGGTGCTTCACTACACACTCAGGCTCATGGTGACTGTATTATTCTATACAAGTTGTGAAATAATTTTCTTGACATTTAATTACAAAATTTGACTTTCATTTGTAGACTCAATAAATACCAATCTGTTTAGCTCTAATAAGAAGGGGAAAAAACAGCAAAAAGAAATTTGCATTCATATATCATATCATGTTACAACTAGTTTCAGTATTCCTAAAGTTGGGAGGGGTGTTAAAAATTCCATTATACCATCAGTGATCTCTGCCTCTGATAATGCTCATTAATTAACACTTTCTAATACCTTCGTAGTGGCTGTGTATGTTACTGAGAAACACAGCTTAATTATGTTACAGAAAATATAAAATACATAAAATACATATGTCTATTTCCAATAGAGCGTGTGTATGTGCTTACAGTAGGATTTGTATAGATTTTGCAGTCCTTTCTCAGTTGCTGCAACTTTGGAGGTTACTATAGACTAGATGCCTCTCTGTCAATCCCTTAAGTGCCTGATTCATCTCTTCTTGCCATGCTCAACTTTACCTCAATCTAAGCTTTTTGGCTCACCATTTATCACTTAAATACCATTCCAAAATGGGAATTCAGAAACTAAGCAGTGCTTCTGATAAACACTAGCAAGATCATATTTCCCAGAAAATAAAGATATGCCCCCTTCTTTTTAGAGGGTGCATGGGTGCAGCAGGAGGCAGCACCCTTTCCTACATATGAGGCATACCAAAGAGGGCAGTAAGAATGCTGAAGAGTCCTAGTTTCTGACTCCAGGGTTTGGTGTCCAGAAGCCAGTGCCCTGTCCTCCCAGCTGACTACACTGATAGGCTCAGAGTATCTTCTTCCTTTCTGGCTCCTTGATGCCAGTATCCCTGGATGCCTAGTAAAGCACATTAAACAGCAACAGTAGGAGAAGCTTTCCTCTATTAGCCAGACTTCACCTATGAGATGCAAGACAGGTTCTTCCCTGCTTGGGTGAGTGTTGTGATTATTTTACAAAGCAGGGGAGGTTACACCACCATGCCCTCCTCAAAAAGACAAGATTGATCTCCTTGCTGTTTCCAGGAAAGCTACGTTTCCCACTCCCTGTAGGAAGGGCATTGATTTCCACAGACAAGGTTATTGACTCCAGTCTGGGCTCTGTGCTAGTCTTTTATTAAACCTAGCCCTTGCAGTTTGCTTTTCTGCCCAGCTCCACTGTTATGAAGTGTTACGGGACCTGTCAGAGAGTTGACAGGAATCTGGGCTGCAGTAGCAGTTACCTACAAGATTCTGAGCTTTATGTGAGAGGAAAAATGTGCATGTCAAGAAATCTCCCACCCAATTTGAAAAAAAAAAACGCAAAGTCAGAATGATACATTTGTTTGGAGGGGAATCAGAATGAGTGAGCAGCTCAAATCAGTGAGCAGCCAGAGGTAGGCAAAATCTTCTCCAGTCCTTTCTCCACCCTGCTTTTATTCACAGACCTCTTTCCTAATTTTGTTCTTTTTGAGTGATTTTATCACCTGCACCCACACTCAGGGAGAGTAAAGACCCAGCAGTGACAAAGGGTGAAGGAAAAGGCAACAAAGTTAACTAAACTGGTGCTTCATGATCATGTACAAGACAGGAGGAGGAGTGTGGAGGAAGAAGACTATTGATACTTTCACAGCCAGGAGAAAGGAGAGTTCTGATGAAGCAAGGTGTATCAAGGAAGTAGATCATGAATTTCTTCTGAGCAAGCACATTCACTCTGCATCATGGACTCAGCTCCTACCCATTATGTACTGAGAAATTACTCATCATTGTTTCATATCTCCCTACCACTAGGGAAAAGCTTTGAGATTTAAAAATATTGCACTGTGGGTGAAGTTCAAAGTTGAGGGAATTGGTTCATTTACAGCAAGATTCAGCTGCTTGCTTTAATTTTCTGAAAGACAGGTTAAGCATCCAGTAACACCACCATCATTTTCTTTTTACACCTTATGTCAGGAACATTACTCACAGAAAAGACTTCAGCACTTTCACCTCATCCTTCCAGTCAGTTTTCTTACATGGTAGTTCAACAGCCCTTTTTTGTTTTTCGTGGAACTGAAACTAATACCTGTCTCAAGTTTCTGAAATACCTATAGCCCCCCAGTGTACTTCTGGAGTACCTCCAGGGAAAAAAGGAAGAGAGAAATTGGGACATGGCTCTGTGAAATAATGCACAGCAAGATTTCTCAAGCCAAGGAACATAAATGCATATCCAGGCAAGTGGAAAAAAAAATACCTTTCTCAGCACAGAAATGTCTTTATTATGACTTCAGTTTTCTATTCACTTCAGTAATTTCAAGTAAAAATTGTATTTCTTACTTCATGTTTTGCATACTCAGCTGAAGTTCTAAAACTAAATCTATTTACCCATAAGCTTCAATCAAAGGATTGAGGTGTGGACACTATTATCATCACCTAGGTATGGAGAAAAATCAAATGAAAACATTTGATACTGCTCTATGTTTTCATTTTTCCCTTAAAAACTAAACAGGACAAACAATGTAAAGCAACAGTCCCATCCCTGCTGGTACTTGAATACACAAGATCCTTTGCATATCAACACTCAAAATAGAAATGCTTATTTTGCAAGCTATCATTAGCCTCATTTTATAGATAGGCAATCTGAGGCACTGGCAAAAGCATCAGGAAGTTACCAGTTTCCATACTGAGATGAAGCAATAGTGGAAAGAAGATTTAAGAGATCTGCAGCAGCTCTGATGTTCTGTCTGCTGAGTTGCACTGCCTTACAACTCTTGGCAGTAGAAGAAGAATGCAATTCTGAAGGCACTTTAACCTGTACATCCTAGAAATCGCAGATTACTTCATTTTTGGCTTTTTTTTTCATATTTTTGATTTCTAATGGAAGTACTTTTGGGAGACTTAATCTCAGTGCAACATAACTTTTGTCTTTGATCGCTACCATGGACAGGCAAGAAAAGCAGTCAGATGTATTTAGTTGAAGAATATTCTCTCTGTGCTTGTATGAGATCCTCACATGGCACCTCATTACAGATAAAAGGAAAACAAAGGAGTAGAGGCAGTTATTTTCAGGACATCTCCGGACACCAGCTTCTCTGGACCTCCAGCTTCCTAAAACTTGGTTTAGATTGAGTGCATTATTACAGCTTTCTCCATTTTGGTTTCAGTTGTTCAATTCAGTTCAGTTTAATGGCTTGGAGTTTGCCCTAACAAGCAGTTAACATGAATACTCCATTGAGATTTTCAATTAATTCATATATTTGCTTTTCTTCTTACTGAAATAATTAGTGCATTGAAAATAAATTTAAGTAAATATACTTTCCTGGTTTCAATTCAGATGATTCACTGTTGTTTATCTATTAGCATTTTTGCTTTGAGTTTGAGACAAATTGGCTGTTGTTCCCTTAAGGAATAACAAAAAAAATAATACCGGCCATTCTTTTCCATTTGTTTCTGGTAGTAAATTCTCAGTTTCAATTTAGATCATATTTATTTCTCAGAAACAAGGTTCTAGCTAATCCTGTTATTTTGGTTTTCATTTTTTTTCCTAAAACTATCTTTGACTGCGCCTGAACATCTTGTATTGCATAAGTAATTTCTGTATGACTGTTACGATAGAGTTACAATATACTGGCAACAAACCCAAAAGACCTATAGTTGTACTAAATATCTTCGGGTTTTTAAATAAAAGGCCATTAAAAATTGTTAGCCTGACCATTTGTTCCAGATTTTCAAGACATGATTTACCTGTATATTTCATAGAATCATAGCATCATAGAATGGTTTGGGTTTGAGGGGACCTTAAAGACCATCTAGTTCCAACCCCCCTGCCATGGGCGGGGACACCTTCCACTAGCCCAGGTTGCTCAAAGCCCCGTCCAACCTGGCCTTGAACACTTCCAGGGAGCGGGCACCCACAACTTCTCGGGGCAACCTGTTCCAGTGTCTCACCACCCTCACAATGAAGAATTTCTTCCTTATATCTAACCTAATCTACCCTCTTTCAGTTTAAAACCATTACCCCTCGTCCTATCACTACACTCCCTGATAAAGAGTCCCTCCCCATCTTTCCTGTAGCCCCCTTTAAGTACTGGAAGGCTGCCATAAGGTCTCCCCAGAGCCTTCTCTTCCCCAGGCTGAACAACCCCAACTCTCTCAGCCTGTCCTCATCAGGGAGGTGCTCCAGCTCCCTGACCATCTTCATGGCCTCCTCTGGACCCACTCAAGCAGGTCCATGTCCTTCTTATGTTGGGGACCCAGAGCTGGACACAGTACTGCAGGTGGGGTCTCATGGGAGTGGAGTAGGAGGGGGAGAATCACCTCCTTCGACCTGCTGGCCACAATTCTCTTGATGCAGCCCAGAATCGGTTGGCATATTTGGTTATGTCAGTTAAGCCCAAATTTCTGCAGACAAGGAGGGTGAACACACCTACGTGTTACAAATTCCGTGTGCCTTCCCTGACTTGAATGTGCCACCTAGGGAGGTTCACACATGCAAATGCACTGTGTTACCACCTCCAAATTCAATATGAAAGACAGGACATAGAATGTAGCCAGTCTACATATAAAATGGAACATTTCTTATAGTTATGCTAAAGTGATTCTGTCTTCAGTTTGTACATACATATATATATATCAATTGAAAGAAATTGATGGGTATTAGCATCTGATTATAATAAGTATGCTTTTTAGAGAAAATATTTAGAAGAAATTTGAGGTCTTTTAAGCCTGGTGTTAAATAGAAATGTCAATCTTTTACTTGTATTTTTTCTTCACGTGTCTTTCTTTTCTATATAAGTCTGATCTACTGAGTAACACTTTTTATCAGCTAATAGATGTATTAACATCACAGTAGTCAGTAGAGCAAAACCCACATTTCTCTGAGCAAAGTGGCTATTTGACTGAAATGTATGGCTTTAAAGAGGAATAAATTTTTTATTTCATAAGAAAGATTTAACTACAATAGGAAGGAAACCTAGAAGCACAGGCTGAGGAAGCAGGGATTTAGGTCTCTAACCCCAGGTTTCACAGAACACAGTGCAGAGCAAGTGACCACAGGAGAGAGGGGGACTGACTTTGTAGCCCTTTTTGAATTTGTAGCCCAATTTGAATTAAATATGTCAAAAATTTCAACTTGTTCTATATTAATATAAGGTATGGTATTAGGGTTTGTGAACATTTTAGTGATGATATCTGAACTAATAGCATGACATGCACTATGAATCCATCATAGCTCAAGATCAAATCCAAATCTTGTTAGTTTTGTCCTTTTGGTCATTATTGTGACTGTGCCTATCATTTTGATATCTTTCCACACCAAGAATATTAGAATGAAAAAATATGTCCCATCTTAATCTAAACATCAATTTTTAATCTTCATTTAGTAGTAACTTCAGCCTCAGGCTCAACAAAGCTAACAAGACTACTGCTAAGGTTGCTCTGTGTTAATTCTGTAAAATTGTGTTAGATTCAAATGGTTGCTGAGGGTTTTATACATGTTTGTCAGCCTTATAGCTTTAAACAGTTCAATCACATTCAATCTAATGAATCTTTAATTTGTTGCTTTACTGTTAAAGGAAAATGACCCATCAGGTGGGAGATTTTGATTCACTAGTCTGCATACAAAACTGTCTCTTGGTACTGAACATAGTATAAACATTACTGGTCCCTTTAAAAATATTTTCCTATAATAATAATCAAAATTCTGCAATGTTGTTATCACAAATTGAAGTTTTAGGTTATTACTGAAGAATACTGTGATTTTTTCATAAAAGTCTGAAATAATGGTAATTCTTATTTGCAGGCTTAGTATGAAACAACATGATAATTGTGAGAAATTATATTTTCTTTCATTTCTGTTGCTTTATTTTTCTTCATTTTTATATGAAGAAATCAGCATTTACTTGAATGTATAGGGAATATGGAGACAGGGCAGACATTTATAACCCTCAGCAGGCTGTGTGGTGCTGTCAACATGCTGGAGGGAAGGGATGCCATCCAGAGGGAACTGGACAGGCTTGAGAGGTGGGCCCATGTGAACCTCATGAAGTTCAACAAGGCCAAGTGCAAAGTCCTGTACATGGGTTGGGGCAATCCCATGCACAAATACAGACTGGACGATGAGTGGATTGAGAGGAGCCCTGCAGAGAAAGACTTGGGGGTATTGGTGGATGAAAACCTGACTATGAGCCAGCAACGTGCGCTCACAGCCCAGAAAGCCAGATGAATGCTGGGCTGCATCAAGAGAAGTGTGGCCAGCAGGTTGAGGGAGGTGGTTCTCCCACTC
This sequence comes from Strix uralensis, assembly GCF_047716275.1. NCBI lineage: Eukaryota > Metazoa > Chordata > Aves > Strigiformes > Strigidae > Strix > Strix uralensis. The sequence goes on from NC_133975.1 coordinate 25,590,263, forward strand.
TACTTTGCTCTCGTGGAGTACTGTGTCTCTGGGGCCCCCAACATAAGAAGGACATGGACCTGGACCTGTTGGAGCAGGTTCAGAGGAGGGCCATGAAGATAATCAGGGTGCTGGAGCACCTCCCTTATGAGGACAGGATGAGAGAGTTGGGGTTGTTAGCCTGGAGAAGAGAAGGCTCTGGGGAGACCTTATGGCAGCATAAAGGGAGCCTACTGAAAATATGGGGAGGGACTTTTTATCAGGGAGCGTAGTGATGGGACAAGGGGTAATGGCTTTAAACTGAAAGAGGGTAGATTTAGATTAGATAGAGGGAAGAAATTGTTTACTGTGAGGGTGGTGAGACACTGGAACAGGTTGCCCCGAGAAGTTGTGGGTGCCCCCTCCCTGGAAGTGTTCAAGGCCAGGTTGGACGGGGCTTTGAGCAACCTGGGCTAGTGGAAGGTGTCCCCGCCCATGGCAGGGGGGTTGGAACTAGATGGTCTTTAAGGTCCCCTCAAACCCAAACCATTCTATGATTCTATGATGCTATGATTTCCAGAGGCTGTAGCAAGCCTCTGGAATGCAGTTCAGACACTGAAGCCCTTGGAGGAGAAGTTCAATTCAGAGCTTCTCATTTAGGCCTTGAAAGATTTGAGTGTTTTTGTGGTACCCTGATAGCCTACACTTATACAGCCAGATACAAATTTAACCATAACAACACCAAAAGAGTGGAGGGGAGGTGGGTGTTCCCTGGTGCTAGCTAGAAGGAGGTAATTCCAAGCCTCACCTCTGTGTCTAAACGTGGGAAGCCTGTGCATGCAAATACACCCATCCTAAGGCTGTCATGTAGCCTTACAAATAGTTTATTAAGATTCCAGTAAACACATATAGTCTGTTCATAGTCCTTAGTCTTTTTTTTTTACAAGTACCACTGTTAATGGAAAACACACAGTGCATCTAGAGGATGTATTTAGGTGAAGAACTGTTCCCCAGGAACCTGGTGTGTTTATGTGACATAATCCAGCGTTCAAGCATCAGTAGAAAACAGCTGCACTTACTCAGCATGCCTCCTACTTCCAGCATTGGGGTGTGATACTGCAGTCCTTTAGAAAAACAGTATCAGTTACTTCTATCCTTCCCAGAAAAATGAAAAGCAGTTGTGTTTCGATACCTCAGTTCAATGGCCAGTGAAACTCAGCTGTAGATTGAGGCTAGTCTGGAGTTACCAGGAATGACTCCATGAAGTTCTGTACCACATTTACTGGAATATTTTTCAAATGGCTACACAGAGTCAGGTACTAATACCAGAACCTCAGCTAACTTCTCTTGGGACACTAAAATGAACACAGCTGCAGCACAGTGCCTGGGATTGCCCTGCTCTAAATGATAGACCTGCTCAGCACAGTATTTACGATTTGCTGATTCTACTTGTGTAATCAATTCTCTTCTTCATGCCAGTGCTGTTCTTTTTATTCCCTATCCTGTTCCTATTTCTCTTTGTTCTCTTTGTTCACTTGTCACTTCTACTGTATGAGAACATCAAAGACACTAACTCATTTAATTGCCTTTCTAAATGCACATATTCACCAAGTAGGTGCCACAGGTGTCCTCAGAATCTCTGCTCAGCTGCTCCTTAACTTTGCTTTAATTGCAGAAATGCCGACATTTTGGCTAAAACATGGAATCCCTGCTCACACAGGCCACATGAAGCAGTGAGGTGCTGGCATGGCTTCTGCAGCTTCCTTTTTGTCATGGTCCAGTTTTTAAGTTCTAAAACTAAATGTTTTGGTAAATTTAGATCCTTGCATGATGTTCAACTGATGTGTTCCTTTCTTGGTACACCTGTTAGCTTCAGGCTCTCCTAAACACTAGATGTCAACGATAACAAGCTAGACTGTTTTCACCTTGCAGTGCAACATATATTCACTCAGACTTCTCATTCCTCCACACTTCCTCATTCCTTGTCTTCCTGGCACTATGCATGTGTCATCTTTTAAGATTAACCTTAAAACATTTTCATAAACCACAACTAAACAAGAAGAGTAGAAATACCTCAAAGTAAAATGATACAAGACTTTATTTTGTTGTTTATTAAGCTTTATGGATGCTCACTGTCATCATCCCATGATGCGCGGAAACAAACTCTACAACGCAGAGTTATAAAGCAGGCGTGTTTACTCCGACGCTGGGGTGCAAGGGGATTTCTCCACAAAGCTTGCACACCCACAGCACATTTTACCAGAAACTTATAGAGTGTGGATATACATATTCATTGGATTACATAATACAAATATACATATGCATAAGTAAGGCTGCGTTAGTTCGAAAGGCTGGTGTCAGCAGTTTATATCTTTGTGCCTGCACATTGCCTCCTGGTGGTCATCTTCGGGGGTCTTTTGGAGGAAGGCTCACAGTCTTCTTCACCTTGTACTTTTCCTTGGAGCATGCGCAGATTCTCTTAGCCAATTTCTTTTTGCCAAACATAGTAGTTCTTGGTAAGTTTCCACAGAAAACTGCTCTGTTTTGATGAACACAGTAGTCCTTGGTAAGTTTCCACAGAATAGTCAAGGCAAGCAGGATTATTAAGCAATATTCAGAAATCATTGTAAGTTGCTATAAGTTGCTACAAGTAAATAAGTTGCAAAGCAGGTGATCATTTCCTTGTATCACCCAAAAGGAGGACACTCTTTTGTCTGTGTGATTCCTCTTCTATGTACGTCTGTTCTTCCCTCAACTAATGCTAGACTTCTAGCAAAATATTAGCAATACCATCTGTAGCACCAAGGTACACCATGATAAATGTATGTCCTCTACTGTCTAACATTTGCTTTTTAAAAAATGCAAAGGCTTTCAAATAGTATTTGCACATGCCTCCATTTTATTTAAAAGCTAATGATACAGTCATCCACAGTGATTCTAGTATTCTGATCACGTCAAAGTTCCTTTTTATTGTGTTTTGCTCTAGTAGCCAGAAGGATGATCCCTAATACAGGATTATTTACATAATGTCTGTTGCAGTGACAGATAAAATACAAGGAAAAAAAATCCATCTTTTCATTTTAAAGTACTGCCTTTTGTTATTTACCTATAGTACAGTGGAGAGAGAACAGCACAAACTGTACCAGAGAAGCAGAAAAGTACACAGACTAATTCCAGCACAAATTTAGTTGATTAAATGCAGTACATTAAAACCAGACATTTTAATGTTGACATTTTAGTATCATTAATGAAGGGCCCAGCTATTGATCTTTGCTTGGGCAACTGTCAATTGAATCCACTGGACTTAAATTCAGAAAAAATGTAGCCTAATGAATTTCAAGTAATAATTGCTATACAAGGTAATTGCAAAATTTGCATAGCAAAGCTCCTCTGAGAGAAATTTATGAGATTTCTACATCAATCTGAATGTGCAAAGGCTTGCAATTCAGCATGATGTGAATTATTAACCTCACCTGAATAAAGAAGGAAAATGATACTATATTTCGTTTAACCTCTGCAGCTTCACAATTCCAAAATTACAGGGCTCTATGAATAGATCAGAACAGTAAAAACTTAGAAATTTCCCTCAATTATCTCATTATGTGAAGCAACATAGCGCTCTCTATGAGGGGAGCTACTAGTTAGAATGATCACATAGAAAAAATAAATGCATGTAACAAAAATACTTCATCGTTTCATTAAAGTGAATGTTACTTAATTCTAGTTACTGAACACATTTGTTCCTTTCTCCTGACTCCTTGATATGGACCCTGAATTAAGCTACTGCGGGATATGAATAGGCAGCCAGGCAAACCCCTAATGGCTCTCTATTGGAGGAGCTTCTTAAAGGACTTGGGTGCTGTGGCTGGTCAGAGACTGAAACCTGGACTATACAAACTATCAGTTCCTACATGCTTTCATTTCTCCTAAGCAGTAGACAGACATTGACTTGTTCCTGTCCACCAGCTCTTTGTCACTACTCTGTTGTAGGATGCCAACTGCTTGCCATCAGAGCTAATGCTGTAGTTCATGTGAGCTCTTTCCTAATCTGCTCCAGGCAAAAATCAGCCACGTTAGTTTACACAGTGTGAACTGTGGTCTGAGCTAACTGAGGTGGGTTTGCCTGAAAGAGGTTAGGAGGTGTTCACATGCACTGCTCTGACATCTGTGCTCTGAGGCTACAGCATCTTGCATGGTGAGCTGCTTGAGTACCTTCTGCCAACATGACTGGATTCAGAAAAGAGGTCTGCAGCTTCACGCTTTTATAATCAGTGAAGCAGCCTTCATCATCATCAGTTATTGATTTTCAGGGTTTAGTTAGAGCTGGAAAAGTTTAAAACAGCTTCTCATTATGATGAGTGCTTTAAAAATAATGAATATTTAGATTGTTATTATTTACAAACAAGGTCATTTACATTTTTAGGATACTACTGTATTTGCATTAGCATTACTTCACTATGAGATCTTTCTTATTCAAATCAAAATGCTGATACTGTTGGCTCCTCTCCACATTAAGTACTCCTTTTCATTAACTCAGAATCTTTACTGAATACATTTAAATGAGGAAAGAAATAAAAAATCCTACTTTAAAGGAAGTGAGAGTTCTCACTGAATTCTGTGGACCAAGATTTGAATGCATAATTAAGCTGATGATCACAAATTTGAAAAATCTTGTCAAAAGAATGAGGAATGTCCTGCAACTCTATCTTCTACAAAGTTTTCCCCAATCCTTTTTTCATAAATATTTATGGACAGCAAACTATGGCAATATATTTAAAAAAACGTATTCAGAGCATCACAACCAATATTTTAATCCCAAATTTTGAAGGTGAAAAATCTCTTGTGCCACAGTTTAAGAACTGACTTCCACAAACCTTTGCCCGTATACCATCGAAGTACTAAAATTTCTATTTCTATTTGGTATTTGATCAAAACTGTTTTCACTTTCCCCACTGTTCATTCAGTGGACAGCTACCAGGGCAAAGACATTGAACATTTTTGCAACAAGGGAATATGAGACAGCAAAGCAGCTTGTGGTTCTGCGACACTGATCCTTGGTATTGCTGGTATAAGCCACATTTTTAATAATACCAGTATGAGCTGTACATAACATGATGTGAATTTTCATCAAGCAGAACATAAAATCTATTCCATTACTGTGGAGACTAAGAATAAAAACAAGAGGTAAAGAATCCAGAGATGCATCCTTATCTTGAGTCCAGAGAAAAGGATTTCCATATTCGCTTTTGCATGTGAGATTAATGCCAACCTGTGACTAATGGAAATCAGTAATACACGAGTCAATACTTTGCTAAGAAAGTATGTTGGGTATTTCTTAGTTTCTTCTTTTGAATGTCTTTGTGGTTTTATTGTCAGTTAATATTATTATCAGTTAATATTAAGAAAGACAGTGCATCTACTTGAAATTTTACCAAGTCATTGTAGTAGGATGCAGCTCAGTACAGTACCCTCAACAGTAATTCATTTTACCTGTATCTGTTTCCCTTCCTAGTAATTTCAAAGTCATTATACTGCTACCACACTGATTTTTATGAAATTCAGATTTTCAGAAGGGTTTTTGCATAACTAAAAACAAAAATTTAATCCCTACTTTCCTGCAAATACACAGGGCCTACTGGGAGAGAAGTACGGGAACATCCGAATACCGGGGGAAGTTGAGTCAGCAGAATTTGAAATGATCCTGGATGCTGCTGTAGAGGCCAAGCTAGAGACAAGGGTTTTAGAAGAGTGGTACTGCAGGGATGAAAATGCAGTTCCACCAGCATATTACCTCAGACCAAAATCTGAAATGCTGAAGAACTACCAGAATACAGTAAGTCATAGTCACCTCCTTACAAAATTCTTCTCTATCAGTTAAAGTGGTGGGCAGTCCTGAGAGCCAAGGACTTCCTGCTGTCTCTGAATTAGCTTCTGCAGCCCTATCCACACCTGAGCAACTGGTGCTGTGATGCTCCTTTCCCATACATGGTGAAGGGAGCAGCTGTGAAACACCAAGGAACTCAACGGGTCATGACGCCTGCATTGATGTGCTCTCTGATAACAGCTAGAGCAAGTCGATTGTACTCATTCACAACCTGTTTGGACTAGTGGGACAGTTGTACAGATTTCTCTTCCCTTCCCTGATGTTGGAATAGGGAGAGCTCAGGCTCTCCTGCCCTGGTATTGTGCTTTTGCTAGATTTCAGTGAACAGGATTTGCAGAGGAAATACACATTTTCCCTTCTATCCCCATACAAGAAAGCTTTTTAATAGTCAAACAAGTGCTTAGTGCTGTCCTGAGTCAGATCTCATACTTTTAACTTACTAACTGTATTCTAACAGATTTTTGAACTGTTAACTATAATTTTTAAAGCAGGCATTTGTCTTTAATTGATGACAATAAAAACTGTATATTACTCAGGGCTCAGTTCTACCATCATACACATCCTATGTACCTAAGGACAGATTTCAGTGTACAAAAAATGAAGTCCTTAACAGAGTATTCACTTCATTTTGAGTGCATACTGTATTATACAAGAAAATGAAATGAAACCATTATACTGCATTCACTCATCATATAGCAGAATATTTTCTCTGTTGCATGAAGAAACATTGAAAACATGAAAAACATAGACACAGAAGGAGTTTCAATAAGTTCAGGACAGTATATGGCTAATTCTAAAGTACTGATCACAAGGGAAAAAGCAAGTTTTGTAACTGATACACAGGAGTAAGTAAAAAGATGTTCATAACTTCAAGCTAACATAGAGTTACACCTCATAAAATTTAAGTAAGTAATAAAAGATACACAACTCTAAACATGTCAAGGAGTTGCTAGGAAGCTTACCCTGGAGGCTGTTCTTTTCCTATTACACCCTCCAGGAAAACTGGAGACCCCTTAAACACTTCACCTGCAGTAACACAGGAGTGACTACCAGCTGTCTTAGAGAAATCTCCATTGCGGCATCTGTGAGATACTATCAGAAGGGGTTAATGAATTTATGTTCGAGTCCCTCTCTGATGACAGTAAGGTTACTGTTACTATAGCAATGAATGAATGAAAGTAATGTCAGATATAATCCTGTATTTTTCAAATATAGTAGCTAATATGAGGTGCTTAATTACAAGTACCAGGAACCTCATTTTCAGTTTTGAGATCCAAGTTTAAATTATTATTATTACTTAACATGAAAGGAGCGATAATGTTAGCAGTATTACTGCTGCTTTATTAGCATTATTTCAGGTTTGGTTCTCAAAACCCTCTTTCTATAAAGGTGGTTTTGGTCTTACTCTTGAAAAATATTGCATTAGCAGCCTACAGTAGGAATGCAGAAAATACTCAAAGTAGCTAACTTTCATAATTCTAAAATGGAATACATTATGATTACCTGCAGTATAAAAAGTTGAGTTCTTATTTATTTACTTTTAGTGCCTGTGTTTCTCCATTATCATGTTATTTATGACCTTGAATATTAGACTTTTACTTTCTGAAGTGGTAGATGTGTGTATTACAGCTACTGTTTAACTATGGATATTTTTAAAAGATGGAATCTTCTTCAAACTCTATGAATGAGAACAAATGGCAAGATATATCAGAAGAGATTAAGAAGATTTTTAAGACTGCTGTGAAATTGCTGTATGAGAAAGGAAAAATGAAACACAGCCAAGCAAAGAGATATCTCTCCTCTGGTAAAGTTCAGACTAACTATTTCTGTATATTCATTTATTATCTTTTCTATCAACCTTTCCACAAACATGAAAATATATTTCTGTCAGCATTTCTCATATAATTGAAGAGAAAAAAAATGTTCGTTGTGCTTGCTTGAGACCAAAACCAATATGAAAGCACCCAGTGATTTTTCTGCACTTTTTCTGTTTTTTACAGAAAACAGATGTGGTCATTTAAGAGTCTGCAGGTTGGGGGTGGGGGCTGTTCTTGAACTGTTTATAAAGAAAAGATACAGAGACTCTGTGTTCTCTTTTCATCCTCAGCTATTGAAGATGAACTTGATTTTGCCTTGGGTAAACAAACACCAGCTTTCCTAAAGAAGTGTGTTTGCTACATTCGGAAAATTGCCAACATTGAGCGTTTCGTTAAAATTCCAGAGATGGGAAAATACATGGATGTGGTACATACAGCTGGGAAGTTTCTACGAGATCCCGAAGCCCATGAGAAACTGATCAAGCTCAGGGATGAATTCATTCCTACCATCGTCGCATCATCCAATCTCAGAGTGTACACATCTGTCACTCACTGTGACATGAAACTGGGCTACTCCCAAGAAGTGGAGAACCATTACATCGAAGGACTTGGTAAACAGTTCTATGAAGACATGATTGATATAATCCAAGCAACCGTGCAGCAGAATTTTGACACCGAGACAGACTTGCTGTACGATGAAGTTCTTCAACACTCATCGCTATGTAAAACATACTCCACTTTTTATGAATATAGATGTGAGGCATTAAACATAGTTCACAAGTACGTTCTACCTAGCAAAATAGGACACATTAACCCTCTTATCATATACGGAGGACCATGCACAGGGAAGACTCTTTTATTAGCTGAAGTGGCAAAGAAGGTAAATAAATACTTTACATAATATGGTGATGTTAGGAGCATTAGTGTGTAAAGGCCAACTTAGTTTTCATTCTTCCTTTTGTCAACAGATCTGATATCAGCCCTCAATATATAAAATAAAAATAATAAAAAGTATAGTCTGCATATTATTGTACACATATTCAGAAAAATACTTACCTTTCATTAATAACATGTCTCTATCATGTGCTTAGCCAAAACAAAAATACTTTATCAGAGCTCTTAAAAACCTAATAGGAATCAATATGTTTTTGAATTAACAACATGTATTTCAGAATTATCTCATTCCCTCTTTTTTTACTGAGGTCCTATGAATCTGGAACCATCTAAGCATCATACGCTATTTTTAGTCTTATACACAAATACAACATGTCTTTACAAGTCATGCCATCTTATGGTCTCATCAGAAATTATTCCAGAATTAGTCTGATACACTTGCTACAAATCTACCTGTAATAACCTGCAAAAATACCTGTACTCATTTATCTGACATATGCTGTTTAAGTCATTGAGCTGAGTACTACAGGGAGATGAATGAAACACTGTGCAAGGCAGCACCAGATGCAGAAAAAGACCAAGCTGGCATCTTTAAGCCTAATTCTCCAGCTGGGAGTCACAACTTTTGAGTTCCCTGCAGGGTGCTCAGAGAATTTAGCACAGTGGGCTGCAAAACAGTCCCATCAGCCAAAAGGAAATGGAGAAGGGAACAATAATGTTTAAAATCCCGTATCTTTCCCAAATGTGACTTCCTGTAGATTCACGTTAGTTGCATATATGAAATTGGGATTTGCAACTCAAGATCTCATTTCAGATCTGAGTACATGAGTTAACCTAGAGACTCTGGTTATGCTTTTCTTTTAAAATATTCTGTAATAACTTAAAGTGGGGTGAAAAGACTTAGGAAGTAAGAGAACTGAGTGTGTTAGCCTGCACAGACTGAGAGGATTTAAAGCCACATTCCTCACTTGCTTAGAGTATACTAACCAAAAAAAACAGCAAGAGGTACTTTGCCCCTTGAAGCAGTGTGTAAGAGCAAAAGTCACAGGCACACCAAGAAAGAGTGTACTTCTGTGGTCCAGGAATTAAGGTAACCTACTAGTAAAGGGCAATCTGTTCTCTGATCCTCCAAAACCATCAGGGCGTGTATTTATATTCAGCTGGGAATCAAAGTTAAACAAGTTGAGGTGGCAAGCTGGTTGCCTGGCCAAGGATGACATTGCTTAGTGTCTACGGAATTCTATTAATAAGAGAATCTACCTGCTGAATTTCAATAGATTCATAGATTTTGCAAAGAGTACCCTGGGATTTATGGGCTACATTGTACTCATGTCCCCTTAGACATAAGCCTTTTTGTGGATCTGGGTCTTAGTGTTTTGGGATATTATCTGTGCTAAACAAAGATGACATACAATATGAAATTAATTCAGTGTGCATAAATCAAACCAGCCTTGAACTCTGCCAGTGAAAGCATTTCTGTTCGACCAGTAACATTTTAAAATGTTTGTTTATATATAGGCAATCACTATTTATAAACTGTTACTGTGCTTCATTTAGATATTAACTAAATTATGTTCTATACTCTAGTCCTATTCCTGGTTGCAAGAAGAGATGGGACCAGATTCTGACCCTGTGGTAGTTATAAGATTTTTGGGATCCACCGACACAAGTACGGATCTGAAGAATATACTTCAAAGCATTTGCGAACAATTAGCAGTCAACTATCGCTGCCTTGTACAAAGTTACCCAAAAAAGATTCATGACCTTCGGGACTTGTTCATCAATCTTTTGAATGAGTCTTCATTCCACAGGCCACTGGTGATAATATTCGATGCCCTAGAACAGCTAACAGATAGTGACGATGCTAGGAAGCTCTGGTGGCTTCCCATTCACCTTCCCCGTTCAGTACGGATAATTTTGTCAACACTGCCAAACAAGCATGGGATCCTGCAAAAACTGAGGTGCCTTATTCATGAAGAAGATAACTACATTGAATTGACTGCAAGGGACAGAAAGATGTGTAGCCAAGTACTGAAACATCAGCTGCTGCGAGTTAAAAGAAAAGTAACATCAGGGCAACAAATCTACGTCAATGAAGCATTCTCCAAGTGCACACTGCCTATGTTTGTGAACTTAACCTTCAGAGAAGTCAGGAACTGGAGATCTCACAAAGATGTGGATGAGTCCTCCCTCTGTGTCACTGTCCATGAAAGCATAGAGCAGTTGTTTTGGTCACTGGAAAACAAGTGTGGATCAAGACTATTGTCAAGAGCACTTGGCTACATCACTATGTCCAAATCTGGCCTGAGTGAAATGGAACTGGAAGATATTTTAGCCCTTGACAATAGTGTTATGTACGAACTGAGTGAGAGTGTCAGAGAAAGTAACCCACTGAGAATTCCATATATATACATTGCAAGGCTTAAGGAGGGCTTGCAGGGGTACTTGATAGAGCGACAGGTTAAAAATGTAACGCTTCTTCTTTGGGCAAATAGGCACTTGCAGCTAATTGCCCAGAAATTGTACCTGCACAAAGAAGAAGATTTACGTGAAATGCACACAGTCATGGCAGAGTATTTCCTTGGTGTTTGGTCAGGTGGACGAAGAAAACCTTTTTACAGCAATGACCAATATCTGAGTGGTTGTCCTGACCATGACAGTAGAGGCCTGACTGAGGACGAAAAGCGCTGCATGGATCAGACTGCTTTTGACAGGCAGGCACCTGAGCAGCCATGGGTCTTCCAGTGTAATCCATTAGAGCCTGATATCTTTTTTATCAATCACAGAAAAATGACGGAGCTTATTCATCACTTGACAAGATGTGGAAGAACAGATGATCTTCTGTATGGAGTCATTATGAACTTCAGCTGGTTGTACACTATGATTAGAATAGGGCAATTTGATAAAGCACTTTCCGACATAGAACTGGCTTACACCTACTCACAAGAAAAAGAGCTGAAATTTCTGGCCAGTACCCTCCGCAGTATAAAGTTCAAAGTAGTAAAATACCCAGGTTCACTCTCTGCTGAATTGCAGCAGAGGCTTCTCCCAGTAGTAAGTTCATTGCCCAAACTCAGACATCTCCTCTTAGAATGTGACAAGGATGGACCCAAGTACTGCTCTATCGTCCCTTTGCATTCCTCCATGGATGTGACTTACAGCCCCGAGCGCCTGCCGCTGTCATCCAGCTGCATGCACGTCACTGAGATTTTGCCTACTTTTAATCCCAGCACAATTATTGCTGCTTTAGAAAATGGCTCCATCAGTACTTGGGATGTAGAGACCCGCCAGTTACTAAGGCAGATCACAACAGCTCCATCTGTTATTTTAGGGATGAAGCTTACTAGTGATGAAAAGTATCTTGTAGTGGCTACAACAAAAAACACTCTTTTGATATATGATAACATAAATTCCTGTCTTCTGTCTGAGGTGGAAATTAAGGGGTCAAAACATTGTGGAATTGGGGGGGGGTCCAGTTTTATAAATGGATTTACATTATCAGTGAACCATGCACTTGCTTGGCTGGAGGCCAGCAAAGATGTTACTGTTATAGATCTGCTTTATGGTTGGCCTCTCTATCACTTCCACTGCTGGTACGAAGTGACCTGTGTGCAGTGTTCTCCAGATGGAGTTTATGCATTCTGCGGACAGTATTTGAACACCGCAACCATTTTTCACTTGGGCAGTGGAGAGAAGCTGGCCACCGTGACCTCTGAATTTTCTGGTGGATTTGTGAAATTCCTTCTCATTCTGGACACAGCCCAAGAAATGGTGATGGTGGACAACGAGGGTAGCCTCTCTGTTTGGAATACAGAGGAAATCACAAATCCCCAACTAACGGATGACTTTGACTGCAGGAGAGAAGACAGTGAAGTTGTCAGCATAGAGCTTTCTGAAGACCAAAGTGCAATTCTAATTTGTAAGGCACTCAGCATTGAACTTCTTGACACTCATGTGTGGAAGGTGGCTGAAAAGTTTAGAGCTAAACACAACGAGCGCTTTATATCTGCCGTGTTGTCCAAAAATGGCAACTGTATAATTGCTTCAATGGAAAATACCTCAGCCATTTTTGTTTGGAGAAGAGATACAGGACAGTGTATGGCAAGCTTACAGGAAATCTCAGGAACTATAGTCAGGCTAATTAAATCAAATCATCATAACATGCTGCTATCCTTGTCCACCAGTGGTGTCCTTTCTATTTGGGATATAGACATCATAACTGCTATGTCCAATATTGACAAATCTGGCAAGCCTATCCAAAGACTGGTGTTGCCAGCCAGAGGTGAATTAATATACACATTGGATGGATCAGATTCTGTCCATAAGTGGAACTTCAGCACTGGATTTATTGAAGCCGTGTTCAAGCACGAAGGTATTGTTGAAAACTGTGTGCTGACCTCTTCTGGAGAGATAATGGTTACATCAGATGATAAATGCAGCCAGTACGTATGGCACACTGTCAGTGGTGAAAATATCTTTCGCATTAATGGACAAAAAATCTCAGAGCTAATGATTACCCATAATGATCAATTTGTAGTCTCTCTCTGCGAGCAGAATGCATCCAGAGTTTGGCGACTGGCTACAGGACATAGGGTTTGCAATATTTTAGTTGCCTTACAGAATGCATTTATAACGACTGCAAATACATTCGTAGTCGGAATGGCGAAGAATAAAGTGTTGGCAGTGAGTCTCTGGACCGGCAGTATAACCAAGAAGTTTTGCTGTGATGATGGTGCAAGCATTGTGGATATTAAGCTGATACCAGACTGCCCAGATATTATAGTATTTATAACATCTACTGAAACTGTGAACATATGGAGCCTAACAGAGGAAGTCATCTGCAGACGTGTACAATTGCCTACCAATTTCTTAAAAAATTTGGAAGACTTTGAAATATCCCCAAATGGGAAGCTAGGAATTATAACCCGTGGTGATGAGAACATCAATGTGCTTGATTTATACAGTGGAAAACTTCGTGTGGTTCACGCTCCAGGTATCATCTGGCGGCAGAGGCTGTCTCGGGATGGCCGCTATCTTGTGTACATCTGTTTTCGCAGCGAAGAAGATGATGACAATGGTGCGGTCTCTAGTTTAATAGTAATGAGGCTAGCAGATGGCAAAAACATCGGTGCCTGTTCTCTTTATAAAACTCCCACTTTTCTTGCACTCTCTCAGAGACATTTAAATATTATTATTGGATTTGATGATGGAAGTATAGGTACTTACACTGTAGTGGATCGAGTTGACGCTGCACTGAAAATCAAAATTGCTACTTCAAACAGCCGTCAGATTTTCAACAACACAACACAAGTGATTAGGCCAAAATGTCACAATTATAGCTTCAAAGTGACTGCAGATTGTATTTGGAGGGAATCAACTGAGGTATTTGCAAGGGATAGCCCCATTACAGTTACAGAGCCTGAGGTGAGTGAAGCAACACCTACCAAAAAACACAACTATTGCTATGAGAAAGTGTGCTCAGCCATAGATTGCAGAGGACACAGTTTTGCTGCTGACAACTGAGTAACCGTCTGGACTAGCTTATCTGGATAATTGTATACATGCATAGATTTGTCTTCTGAATTCACATAAAAATTGGTGCATTTCTGGGAAGACAGACAGAAACAGCAGAGGGCAGACCAGCTGTTTTTTCCTCAACAAATATTCTTACATTTATGTAAACAAAAAAAGTAAACATAAAGCAAATGGGCTGCAGGGTTTTTTAAATTTCGGAATACAAGGTTCAGTCCAGGATTTCACCAGGGCCTTGATTAAAAATTTCTAGCAATATTATCAAAATTGTTACACTATTACAGAAGTTGGGTGATCTTATCTGGGATTGACAAACTCTTTTAACTGAAACTAAAGTTCCACATGATCGGTGAGAAGAGTCAGACCACTATTTTATATACCAGGTCACCTAGATGGGTCTATAGCTAACAGCCAACTTTATACCCACTTGCAAAAATGTGTTTTTCTGCTTGATGGTGCAATGACAAGATGTCACCTGCCAACCTGGAACACTTGATACATTCCATCATCATTTTAAAAATACCTACTTTTTTTTTTTTTAATTGGGATTAATCTTTGGAAAGGAGCCAGTCAGCTGAAAACGTGTCAACATGTGAGCTAAGTATTTGTTCACCTCAAAGTATGGACTGAAAGATTTTTTTTTTTAATTGCATGCAGGGATTTCAGGTTTCTGTATTGTGATAAAAATTATAAAAACCTAGGTCATAAAAGAAATATAGGGTTTGGGGTTTTATTTTTAGTTTGAGGAATTTTTTCGTTTTCACAGTGTGTAATTAGTACAGGTTGTAATGAAAACTTTTTCAAAGAGAAGGGGTGTTACAGATGAACAGTTAAACACATTAATTTCTTTATGTTAAAAGGTTGCTATCCATTTTGTTGTACGAAAGTCTAAAGTATCTCCTATGTCCCCAAAGTAATCTTAATAGAAAAATTTCAGACATGTCATGTATTAATCTTGATAACATTTGCCTTACTATCATTTCTGTTCTTTCCCATGATAAATACAGAGCAGATGACCAAACACTCTGGGACTGCTTGTATATGTGCTGAAATACTCCACTAAATGTAAAGGTTGTCTAAAGGTTCTTTACTGTTCCAATTTTAATGAGTTTTTCTTACTTCCACATACTTACAAGCTTCACTTTTCTGCTTTAGAACTGTTCTGAGCCTTTTTTACAGTTTTACCAGTTTCAAGGCAGAAATTGTGAAATAATTACAAATGCTTTAAAAAAATTACATTTTGCCCAAGTAAAAGAAATATACTGGACATTTGAAAGGATAAGAAGATTTTTTCCTCCTTACATATCTTAAAGTTGGCACACCTGTGGAAACTTTTTCAAATTATTTAAACAAAACAATTTTATTTTTAAAATCAGAACTCCATGCCACAAATTTCCAAGAAATGAATGCTAAGCTAGAACTTAATGTAGTGTGTGAATGTTCAGTGTACAAGCCAATATAGTATATTAAGTGACTTGAATGATTTTTCCTAACTTGTTTGCAACTAATAGATCATATTGAATGTTTTTATGTAAACTTTGTATTGTTGGGAAAACCTACCCAATCAGAGATTTATATTTTCATAAATGTCAAATTTAGTTAAATTTTGTTACAGAGTTGTTAAATTAGAAATCTATTGCAGTCTTCAAACAATATACAGTCTTGTGTATGCATTGTTTGTACTAATAAACTAAGGAAACAGACTTGTGTGCGTCCCTTAATTTTAGGGAAATTTCAGTCTGGCAGAGGGACACAAGGCAGCTCCCATTAGCCTGTATTTAAATAATTTTTAAGGGCTGTATTCGTAAGGAAAAATTCAGTATTTTTCCCACTTCAGTTAATTAAATTCAAAAACCAATGAAATTCACCCAAAAGTTGCATGCTTAGATGCTGCTTATGACTAGATTGCATACTGCCAGTGTGCAAGTCAACAGACACGAAGGCTAGTGTAACCTACCCAGTAGAAAGCTCAGAAAAGAGGGAAGCACCTGAAATCCCACTCCCCTTCAGACCTTTTGAGCTACAGGAAGGGCCTGTGTGATCCATGCTTCCTGTCCTGAAGGTAAGCAACTTCCACCTTCTTTCAAACACTGGGCATGACTTATGCATTTCAGCCTTCAAATCCTTTTGCACAACTTGCATGATGTTGGAAAGTTAGTTCATTATCTTGGAAGAGTAACAATATATCTCCTATCTGCCAGGAGAGTGGCCGACTTGAGCTAGTAAAGAGTGTAACATAGAAACAAAGCAAAACACAAAACCAGAAAAAAGTGCTTCCTGGTCCCAGCTTAGCTGAGTGGCTTATCAACAGAGTACCCAGATTTGCTCCTCTTGTTTTCTGGCTCAATTAATTTCGTGGTCTTCTGCACAGTGGAATGGCTTCTTGGGGCAGGAGATAGTCCCCGGCAAAATAGAGCATCAGCCTAAAAGTGAGAGCAGTCTTCCCTTCATCTTGGGCCAAAGAGAGAATTGATTTTAGGCCTTATATAGTTAGGCCTTGTATAGTTTGGGAGTGTTGATCTGCTCAAGGGTAGGGAGGCTCTGCAGAGAGACCTGGACAGGCTGGAGCGATGGGCTAAGGACAACTGTAGGAGTTTCAATAAGGCCAAATGCTGGGTTCTGCACTTCGGCCACAACAACCCCCAGCAGCGCTACAGGCTTGGGGAGGAGTGGCTGGAGAGCTGCCAGTCAGAGAGGGACCTGGGGGTGTTGATTGACAGCTGGCTGAACATGAGCCAGCAGTGTGCCCAGGTGGCCAAGAAGGCCAATGGCATCCTGGCTTGTATTAGAAATAGTGTGGCCAGCAGGGACAGGGAAGTGATCTTACCCCTGTACTCGGCACTGGTGAGGCTGCACCTCGATTACTGTGTTCAGTTTTGGGCCCCTCACTGCAAAAAGGACATTGAATTACTCGAGCGTGTCCAGAGAAGGGCAACGAAGCTGGTGCAGGGTCTGGAGCACATGTCGTACGAGGAGCGGCTGAGGGAACTGGGGTTTTTTAGTCTGGAGAAGAGGAGGCTGAGGGGAGACCTCATCGCCCTCTACAGCTACCTGAAAGGAGGTTGCAGAGAGCTGGGGATGAGCCTCTTTAACCAAGTAACAAGTAATAGGACAAGAGGTAATGGCCTCAAGTCGCGCCAGGGAAGGTTTAGACTGGATATTAGGAAGCATTTCTTTACAGAACAGGTTGTCAGGCGTTGGAATGGGCTGCCCAGGGAGGTGGTGGAGTCCCCATCCCTGGAGGTGTTTTAAGAGTTGGGTTGACATAGTGCTGAGGGATATGGTGTAGTTGAGAACGGTCAGTGTTAGGTTAACGGTTGGACTAGGTGATCTTCAAGGTCTTTTCCAACCTAGATGATTCTGTGGTCAAAGCAATAGGCTGACACATGAAAGCAGTGATGCTGTATATAAAAAGGCAGGAGTGTTCTCATTCTGCTTTGAACCTTAGTCTAAGTTCTAACCAAGGATAACACTACTATTTTTCTGAACTGTAAAAAAATGAGAAAGACTAACATGAACATGACTCCTAATCCACTTAAACCCTTCAGCCAAGTATTGGGTTCCTAATCTCATTGAAGGATGCTGTTTTAAATCCTGTCCCTCCTCACAGTTTATCTATGTCTTAATAGATAAGATAGGTAAGATAATAGATAATATCTATGTCTTAATAAACTCATTCAGCTTTCCAGCTTTCTGAATCTATTTCTCAGGGGTCAGACTCCTCACACGCTGAGCCTAAGCAGCAGACACAGGTTTCTGAATGGCAGTAAGCCACTCAGTGTCCAAATACTTGCTACTGCAAGAGGGAGTTCTCCAGAGCCCCTCACACATCTGTCCCCAAGTATGTCTATGCAGTGGTACAGGGACAAAGTAGTTTAATAATGAGCCATCCAAATGCCAAGTGCTGTTCTATCCCTACATAGGAATAGAGCAATTTACCTTCTTTTAAGAAGCACTATATGCATATCTAGAATAAAGCTTTCATTTATTCTTTATCTAAAGTGCATCAATAAACAGGTTCAAATGGGGTCCATATTTTCTGACCCAGAAGATTCTAGGAATAGGCTGTAGCTGCGAGAAAGTTTTAGAGGGGAATTAGCCGGAAATTCTTTGGCAGACAAAGGTAAGCCGGAGGTCAGCTAGAAAAAATATTTTTATCAGTCATTTCCTTTGCACCACAGCTGGGGAATGCATGGCCCATAACTTCATTTCATATGGCCTGTGGCCATTTGACTTTTTTCACATTATTATCAGATAACATCAAAATGTGAGTTAGCATGTAGCCTGGAAAAGGCTTCGGGTTTCAGTGGTTCCCCCACGCTGATTTCTCCATGCTGCATACTCAAGCTCTGTGCAGAAACGTTTGGAAACAGAACTTTTAGCCATCTAGGAAAGGGAATAAAGCAAAAATCTATCACTAAAATGGCATTCATATGCAGGGGGGAACTATTTCAGCCCCAGATCAGCTTAAAATCCCGCAATTTTGCCCTTTATCAAAATCTTACATGTGTCTGTACAACACATCATAAAATGGGTCCTTTGGGTCACTACTATTAGGCTATTAGCAACAATTTGCATTGGTTTATTTTGTTAAGGATTAAAAAATACCTGTTTTAACATAAATATCAAGACCACAAAAGGACAGAATTCTGAAATCTATATTTATTCTAATTTATAAAACCAAAGACATCTTACTTTTTCACACTATTTTTTATGTAACCATAAAATTGATTATGTAATCATCCAAATGTGGACGAGGGCCTTTGAATAGTTTTGGTTATCAAGGATTTGTTATTAAGAATCATTATCAAGCATTTATGCTACAGATAGGACCTACTTCAAAGTTCTTGTACCCTGTTATGGACGTTACTTGATATCTCTTCCTGGAACACCACCTCACTGCAGGGAGAGTAACAAGCTACATTTTTTCCCATGGTTCACATTTCCAGCCTGGTCACTAAACGCCCTTCCTTGAATTCTGGAGGTAGCCTCCTGACTTACATGACATGAAGGGATGCTCTCAGTGTGGGTCTAAATCATAGTCTCAATTCTCAATTTCAACAGGGAGGACAAAGGCTGAAGGAATAGTCATCCTAATCCTTCCTGTGGCAAGATGAGGCATTTTATCATGTGCTTTTCCAGAAGAAGCAGTTTGCACTACCATCCTTTTGTGAAAAAGGGACTTTCTCTGTCAATGACCAGCTACGCAGTGCTAAATTAACTTGAAAACACAGGCCAATAACCAGAAGAGTGTGAGGAAACATTCTCCCAACATGTCCAGTCCAGCAGAATGTGCTCTTAAAATCACAAATGGTTCCCAAAGTGACTGTTAAAATCTGCCCCCAGCAAGCTCTTCTCCCTGCTTCCACTGCCCTGTCATCCCAGGGCCATACCGCTCCTGCTTACCAGGGTGGGTGATGCTCCCATCCCAACTGCAAAGCCCCTGACGTGTTCCCAGCCATGGTACGCTCTTCACCTGCAGCCCCTGCCCTTTTGGCAGCACACTGGTCCCCTCTCCAGACTCAGCAGGGAATATACAAAAGCAGATGTAAGGCATATTCACATGTTCCCACTGTCACAGCTTTCACCACACAATACTGCCACACCAGCACAGATCTTACTTTTATGTAGCGTATAACAGAAATAAAATCATCTTCCCGCTTTCATGCCATGGCTCTGATTCCACATGCATTTCAGTGCATGTGAGAAAGCTTCTAGACTAAAATAGATCTATGCAGCACATTTAAAGTGAAATACACACTTGCAAGATGAGAGATGAAGGAAAAATCCAGACATGCTGTAGCACAGATGAAAACAGAACATCCCAAAAACAATAGGATAGTTTGCTGCCATTTGTCTCCATTATTCCATTGCCTGTTAATAAATTGCCTGGCACTTCCCGCTGTAATATCATGGTGACAATAGTATCTGAAGTTACAAAGCTAACCTTTTGGGCTATTTTTCAAGGCAGACTTCTATCTCGGCAGGAATGTTCTCCAGAAAACCTCAGCCAAAACAGTCAACTAAGGTACAAGAATGAGGTTAGAAGAAACAGAGGATTTCTGCAGGCTGTATGTCTCAACTACTTTTCCTTTGAAAAAAATGTTGTCACACCCATGTTATCGAACAAGAACTATGGATTGGTGAGACAAGTGATCATTTCCTGCAGGACACATCTGTGAAAACCTGACTGAACGATCAGCGTGAAAAGATCCCAGAGGTTTCAGGAACAGTACTATAGGACCACAGCACGCTTGGTTGGGACTGCAGGGGATGGGGCAGGACTTCTCTACTACTGCAAAAATGCTGGGCACGGGTTTGAGAAATCACAAGAATGAATAGTCTGTGGGACGCCAAACATACAGTAGCCCTGAAAAGGGTCTGATGAGGAGGCTGAGTATCAGGAGAAAGGGGGAGGCAGACTCTCTGAGGTTGCTTCCAGTAGCCTCCTGGCTTACAGCACAGCTTTTGAACTGGTACATTTCCCAACCTATTAGCCCAGCTCATTAGCCCAACCACCATGAAAGAAATGGCAGAATGGGGGTTGGCTCCAGCTTGGCAGGGCTGTAAACTGGGTGTGCAGCAGCCCACGCTGTGCATGGGTCTGTGCACACCATCACTCTCTGTGCTGCAGAGGTAGCCCTGGAACTGTTTGCAACTCCCACCTTCCCCACCTCCTCTAACAACTTGGGGATATGTCAGCCTGACAGTTCTTTACTTACTGACCAGAGAGCCTTTGGGAGAGTTTAGTGCAGGTTTTGTAGTAAGATATTTCCTGGATTTCAAAGTCCATTTTCAACTACCACTAAAAGCTTGCAGGAAAAAACAAAAGATCTGCCAAAGAGCTGTTGCAGAGCTTTGCAGTTTGCTAGCTCACAGACTGTAAATGATATTTGGCCTTCACATTATGACATAGCTCTCTGCTTAAATTAAGCATATCCAAAGCAGCTTTTAGTAATTTCTTTGCTGGCATCTGCTGTTTCAGCCTCGGGCTTGTGGCTCCGCAGAGGGAGGCCGGGGCTAGGCGGCGCAGTTGAGTCTCCGCTCGCCGGCACCGGCAGCCCCTGCTCTCCTCAGCCCACTGCTGAAATGAGTTTGACAGTCTCATCTTAAACTCACTGCAGTGCATACGAGGGGAAACACAAGAGGGCAAACCCTGCCCGCTGCTGAAGTAGGATTTCAGGAGGATACTTTGCATGCGAAAAGCAAGCAGGACTCCAGCATGCCCCTTATACACAGGGAAGGCAAGGGTGCAACACCTGCCAGGCAGGGAGGACCCTAAATCCAGCATTATTTAGGGTGAGAAGAGCACACCTACTCGTACAGCAGCTGAACCTCATGTAACTGCTTCCATGAGCCTTAACACCACAAAGAAAGGATTCAGTAGAGCATTTCCAAAGTACTATTGAGTAGGCTCTGTTTGTCCTGCTTTGGACCCCCGCCCTGCCCCCGGCTGTGACACATGCAGTTAGATGAGGCAATGTTAGTGCCAGTTCTTTCCTGGAGAGTTTTGGTTGTTTTTTTTTTTTTTACAGTTTCCAGGTACACCAATACACATTAAAGATTACAGCTAGGAAACACCTGACCCCAGCTGCTTGCAGGTATTGCCTATGTCAAATCTCTCCTCCTGCACAGGGAACGCTCTCCTAATTGGATTGCAGCAGCAGCACATCTTTCATATCACTCTTTGAAACCCCACACCCAAACCAAAACGATTCCAGGAAAGTCAGCAACTTTCACAGGTAAACCTGATGCGATGCCTGCAAATAAACCTTAGAGCAAAGCTCCTCCATTGAGCATCACCCAAAACAGTGGGGATTAAATGTCATTGCTAGGCAAAACTACCTGCTGTAACAGAGGAACTTTCTGTCAAATCCCTCCAGAGCACCTTTGTGACATGAGGAGATTTAATTTTAGAATATGAAAATTACATCAATCATACACTGACGGGGTTGGACTTTGTTGTGGTCATTGTAAGTGACTGTCCCAGAGGAAAAGGAATTATTTGGCACGTGTTCTTCCTCTTCTCCTTTTTCTAACCCTGACCAGAAAACAGTGAGCTCTATCAGGCTTTTATCCAGCTTGCAGGTAAAGGGTTACAGATTCTAGGAAGTATTAAATGCAAACTTTAAAGGATTTTATTTTCATCTACAGTCACATGATGCCTTAATACCCAATGACACTAACTACAGTGTCTCATTAAGAGGTCATGCAAACTCCCAAGCTAAACAAGGCATTCTTACATATTTAACATTCAAATGCAGAAGCCAAGCTAAGCCATGGAAGATTGTAATCAGAAAAAAGCTACACTTCCTGATCTGCACAAAAGCTACAGGTAGGAAAACTTCTTCCTTTAAACTTGCAACATTGTGCTTTCAAAAGAAACTGTTTACAGGGCATATTTTGCACTCTCTTTCTTTTTTAGCTTTCAGAATAGTGTAATAGTTTTATCCTGAAAATATCTGATCTCACCTGCTGTAGAGTATTGGTTTTATACTTAGAAACACAGTTGGCTCAGCAGAAATCCAAACAAAGCAAATTTTTAAGCCAAATCTATTTTTAAAGTAATATTTTTAAAGATTTCTTAGTTATTTAAATGGTTGCATTAGAGTATGTGGGGTGAAGGGGGAGTTAATATGTCTTTGATGTCTGAAATGAAGGGATTTAGAACTCTTCTGACTTTACTTATACCATGAATTGCACATTGTTTCAGTCACTTCGATCAAAGTGTATTTTAACGGATGTGGCTTCCTCACTGAACTTACACGATTTCTAATTTCCCCTCCTAGAATTTGGTGCATTTAAAAAAAAAAATCTTACAAAAGAAAATGAATGGCAGATGGGGACTATTACAGTGCTCCATAAAAGGAGAAAAAATTACAAATAAGGGAGTAAGAGGAAAGTCATTTAAAACCCAGTTAATCAAGAATTTAGATTACATTAAAGCATATCCATTTTCACATGGAGTGATAAAGTTTCACTGACAATTGCTGGCAATATTGCAGGAGTTGGGTTTTTTTTTTTCACTTGTGCTGAAGGATTTTTCCAGGGTACAGCATTAGCATTTTTATCACAAAGATATTTTTCTCATCAAAATTTTTCTTTAAACTGTAATTGTTATTGGTGTTCTAAATACTCAGCATTTTAATCCCTTTATAGGAATTTAGTCAGAGACTACATTTTACAGAGCTACAGAATCTATATTTACTAAAAGATCTCTAGTGCATCATAAGATTTCCACCCCTTGAGGATTCCCACTGCACAAAAGCATCAAGCAGTGTTTATTGTTTTACTCCTACAATGGTTGGGTGGTGATATTGCAAGCGATGTATTTTTTCCCTCAGTTTATTCTATAAAACCCATCTATTTTTTCTTCTTCCCACATAAAGCTAGGGGATACCAAAAAGAAGAGGAGAATAATAATACCTACAGCACCTTGCTTCAGATAAGCTCTCAACTTTCTTTGAAAAAAAGAAAGTGTTTTCTCATTACCAGTACTTAAAATAAATTTGAGCCCCAATAAGTTTACCAGTAGTGCTTAAGAAAAATTAATACTGTCATTCACTTTCAGAGTGCAGGTCTAATGTTGAAAAGGGTTGAGACCCTAGTATGGCCTAGTATATTCAGCCTGAGACATCAAAACACTTTTTATCAAACTAATTGTACTCCTAACCTCCCAGCAGAGGAGCTCACAACTGTGCTGGTGGAAATATAGCAAGAAGCCACTCCACTTTAAAAGAACTGTTCCATAACTGACCTCTGAATTTCAATTATTTACAAAAATCTATTTAGAAACTAGATAAGGGGCTTATTTGCTAAGCCAAATTTAAATCTTGAGGAGTGAGGGGAACACACAAGCTCCCAAATAAACAGCCATCCTATTACACAGGCTTTCACTGAGGAGGAACATTGCACCTGGCATGCTAGGAACAGCGTGCCATGGCCAGTCTCCTTTAAGAAATGTTTGTACAAATTGGGTGTGTCATGGTAAACCAGCACTTAGTAGCTCAGTAGTTAGATTTGTTGAATGTTAATTGTGCAAAGTATCTTTGTAGGGTGGAAGGTAGGACAAACACTAAAGTTACTCTGTGACCAGAAAGACAGACTGGTCACTGAATTAGAGGGAGCAGTAACTCCTTTCGTAAAGAAAGGAATACAAATGAGACATTTGCTCTCTAGCAGTTCGGATGTTCTTTATACCCACAATTGTACACTCATTACAGGAATCTGCACTGCTTTAATTATTTTTTTTTTCCTAATTAAATAATCCAACCTATTCTCTTGCTTTGTCATATCAATATAGAGTCAAATGTACCGTTGCTTCATGGGATGGACACACAAATCAAATAATTCCTGCTCATAAACAAGAAAAGAGAGAGGTTCTTAGAAACTGAGATTATTGGAAGCCCAAGAAAGATTTTTTTTACTTAGATTTTGATGAAAGTTAAGCAAACATAAAAATCAAAACAATACCAGAAGTTTGGAATAGTTTTCTCTTTACCCCAAAACCAGAGCTAAGAAAAGCGTTGGTCAAAAGCCAATCCAGATCTTCCAAAAGGCTTGCAAATATCAGGAAACTTGTACCTGATCTAAGGCTAATACTAAAAATCATCCACCTGATGATTTTTGTGCAGCTCTAGATATGTGGGAAGACAGAGGAAAGTGAAGGGAACTGTGGCTTCCTTGGAAAGCCCCATTGAAAGCAGTCACTGTGCAAGGTAAACATTTGTGAGTGCTGAGGCCCTTCTCTAACCACAGAGTTGTTTGATCTCAAAGAAACAAACTTACTTAAAGGAAGTATTTGCTCTCAGGCTTTACTGAATGAAAGCCAAGGACAGCCTTTCTTCACGTCTTGCAGGAAGGGATGGTCTTTTGCTATGTTTGCACAGTATCTAGTTAAACACGGCCTCAGCATTGTCTACATCTTCCACTGATACAGTTTCACAAACACTTGGGATGGGGGGCCTCAACACACACAACTCACTGAAACACGATGAAATGTAGTCAGGTAATAAATATTTGTTTGGAACTTATAATTCCTCCTTCAGACCCTGTTTATCTGAGGATTGTATATGGTTACCTGTCAGCAGAGTACGCCCATGATTTCCACACAACAAAGTTGTCATGGGGAGGGCACTGCTAATGCAGAGCAAGGAAGCCAAATCCCCACTACTCCTTAACCAGGAGCACCTCATTCAGCACCTGACCATATTAGAGAAGTAACATGAAAATGTCACACCTAAGGAATGATGCATGGTAATCTTTGATTTTTGCTGAGCTACAGAGCAGTTGTGGCAAACAGGATGTATTGCTAAGGAGAACAGGTATAAAACCCGATGCAGTTTTACTTATTGGAAGTTTGATATCAAAATGGACAAAATAAATGAGTTTTGGTAGAAAGGTCAGAAGGGATTATTAGAAAGGGGAAAAAAAAGGCAGCAATTTTCCTGTGAGCTCTCCTCTGAGTCACTTTCACTTAGACATATGGAAGAACTTCAAAATTTCATTAAGAGCCGAGTACATTGTTTGGAAACTAAACATTTAATCACAGCAGGAAGCAGGGAAATAAAAGGCCCAAGTTTTCTTTTTTGTGTGACGTTTTTCTGTCTGCAGTTTTTATACAAGTTTATTTAACTTCCTTTTTTTCATTTTAACCACAGATGCAAAGCCACAGATGCTTTCTGGTTAGAAAAATATTTCTGGTTGAATATTCTATTATTAATTCACACAAGTTACTTTTCCATTTGTGACAGTGAGGATTAAGCCATCTCCTTGGGGCTTACTTTTTTTGCTGTCACCAAATGAGCCTGGCTCAACTTTGCATCATTTCCCAACTATTTAATATAGTCATATATTTCTGTTAAAGAGCAGTTGATTTTATGTAAACAAGGTCCAATGCCTTGCTACAGCAGGCAATCTGCTTTTTGAAAGAGCAGAGTAACAAGGACAAGAGTATCTCATGTCAAGAACAACACACACCCAATGACTGAAAACCCTCTCAACCTGAAGTGCACCCTGGGAACTTTTCATACTGGCTCCAGTGGGAATAGTATCAAATCCTCATGCTCTCAACAGAGGCCAGGAGAACAAGAAATAGCCCAATGCAGCTGTGCCAGTGCTACCCAGCACGTAGCTGCCAGCAGAAATGACAACATGGCAGGAGTACAGGTTTGCCTGTGCTGGACAGAAGTTCTCCAGACTGTATCAAAACAGATTATTTCACTTCTGCCCAATCTCCTGTGCTCAGGACAGGTGCATCTGGATGTTAAGGCACTTTGCCCAGGCAGGTTGGCATTAATGTCCTCTCACAATACACTGCAATGCAGAGTCTCTGAAGGCAACTTTCAGGCAGGAGAGTCAGCGAGTGCCCCACATGAGCCATATGGAGCCACATTCCCACAGTCCTGAGGACCTGTCGGGCTGTGGGTCTGTTCCTCCTCTGACTGCCCATCCTCCCCACTGTATTTACTGCAATGACTATTCATTGACTGAGCTGCATTTATTACACTCCCTTCCCTCTTCGTCTCACAGCCACTTTGCAACACTGTTTTATCAGCAGTAGATTTGGGAGTGCCCAGCTTTATCTACCTCATTAAGCACCTGAGCTTTGTGCAACAGCCTAGGATGCAGAAAGCACCACCTATGCCCTGACACAGCTGCCCAACAGCTTCCTCCTCCTCTCCCTTCTGGGCTGCGCTCTGTCCTTGTGGGGAGGTAGAGCAGGGGCTCTCCCGGGGGCCCACCGTGCCAGCTCCAGGACTGCGGCCTGCAGCCAGCCCCCAGGCTCCCTCGCCTGCTGCTCCTCTTACCCAGCTAGCTAATCCACACTGCTGCACGTTACAGGCAGTTTCTTTCCCTCCAAAAAAAAAGTGTTATCAGCTTACTCCTCTTATGGAGTGCAAGTGTGATAGCGATCACATTTGCATGATTTTTTTTTAACACTACAAATTTCCACAGAGCTATTCTTCTCATCTATTTCTCATCTACTCATAGTAAAAGAAGGATAAGTCTCAGGCAAATTCCAGCTTTTGAAGAAAACTGGCAGTCTTGTTCACTTACAGCCCAGTGGAAAACAAGCAGTTATTGTCAGCTGTCAGGAACCTGAACAAAGCTTTGTTAAGGGCCCCTCTGCCTCTATTTTTGGTTTGGGTGTGGCATGGAAAAAACAATATTTACCATCTCAGTAGCTGTGCCCTTTGTGTATTTGTTTTCATATTCCCTTTCCCCATGTGAATTTAGCAGATGCTGCACGGCTTGATATCAGCCCTGCATTTCTGTTGTCAGAGTATGTGTATGTCTCCACTGAACATCAGTAATGAATAGGCAATGTCTGTGCAGCAAAGATACAGATTCAACTGCCAGACACCGTTTCAGAGGCAAAAGTGGATAAAGACCAAACTACCCTAAGATTTCATTTGCAATATAAATGAAACAAAAGCTACAGTCCTCAGCCCCAAACTAAAGGTCTTCAGGGCCCTGAGAAGCTACAGCCATGTACACTGTCCAATTTCTGTCCTTAACATGTCTTTTTAATTTAAAATCACTTGGGAATATTTTCCATTGCTCTGAATGAACGCACACAGATTGCTAAAAGGCTAGTCTATATTTACCAATATACATTAAAAACTGGGGGAAGGCCAGCTTGCTGCTTTCACAGCCAATACCAGCACCCAGTATTCATCAAACTACAGCCTTAGCTTTGTTTCATTGCTTTGCCATACTTCATTTCTGGAGGTGTTTAAGAGTTGTGTTGACATAGGGCTTACGGATATGGTGTAGTTGAGAACTGTCAATGTTAGGTTAATGGTTGGACTAGGTGATCTTCAAGGTCTTTTCCAACCTAGATGATTCTGTGATTCCACAATAAAGCTTTACAGTGGCACCACTGAAATCAATGTGGCTGGACTTTCCTCCTGGACAGAGTGGGAGAGCACCTATTTAGCTCAGGGCACATATTGTTACCCACATTTTGCATGTGGGGGGAGGCCAGGTTTGAGAAACAAGGAACTAAGTCAGCCCCATAGCTCTGTGCAGGAATCAGAATTTGAATCTAAGTCTCCCAAACATTCTAAGAGCCAAACCTGCCTCTAGAGAGTAACACCCTTCAAAAATCCAAACCAGGGTCAATAACTTTGTCATGGGGCAATATGTCAGACTGGCCAATAAATAAAGTTCTAACACACAGGCAGAAGGTATTTGCTTATGATAGAGCTACCTGAGACCATTTATAGCCATGGCATAAACTCTTTGGAACAAGTTGTTCTGCTGGAAATGTCAGCCTGTTGTTAGCATACAGTATCATGAGCACTCCACTGCCGAAACGCAGTCCAGCAAGTCAGACTTAATAGTGCAGTTTTCATTGATAATTTTGGTGAATACAGTCCATTCTTTTGCACAGGATTAAGAGAAAGAAGAAAAAAAGAGGATTACTAAAGTGGCTTGATGCCAGACAACACTAAGTCTTTTAAGGCAATGAATACTTTTCTATAGCTTTCAAGTATTGTTCTACTGAGAGACTGAAAAAGGTTGTAAATGGAATCAAGATAAGCAACTCAATAATACAACAGAAATGAAGCTGTATTTCACTGCTATCTCACCATTACCATCTCTTAGCCACATTTGGACCTTTTTAATGCAGTGGTCAATACTTTGGATCTGCCTTGTTCTGAGAAATAATTATTGTAATTATAACATAAAAACTCTGCTCTTGTTCACAAAGTCATTGTGTCCAATCATTCCCTTAGCAACCCATCATCACTCCATGTCTGTGAAGGAAATTGGTTTCAAATAACCAAATGGAAAAGCTCACCCGCACTCTAAACAGCTCTAAATTATCACTATGCTTTACACATTAAGTGTTATATTTAAAAGAAAAGAAAACCTCTTTGAATCAAAAAGAACTCATGTAAGAGAAAGTCACATCACATGAAAGGGTCTTTTTATTAAGGTATTGTATCAGAGTTTTTTCTTGAAGTTTTTTGAGTGTGACTTTTAATGTTTTCTGTATTTCTTTTTTAAAAGGTTTGTTATCCATTTTCACAGTACTTTGTAACTATGGCCCAAATAATCCTCTGCTTTTCTACTCTCTGCTAACCATTCTCTACATGAAATGTTCAGGAACACGGAGTTAAAAAATGCATTGTAGTATGTATCCCATGCTTGTTATATAGAAGCAGTACCATATAGGGGGAGCATCTTGAGCAATGAAACTGGGGGAGAAGACACCCCACCCCACAAAAAAACAAAAAAGGTGAAGGAAAAAGAAATGCATCAAGTGCATTAGTATCTTTCCAGCTATGTCTAATCTGAAAGCTGATTCAGATCTAACCTGATAAAGAAACTGATTTATATGGCTTATACTGTTTTAGAAGGATGCCTATTTTCAGTGTACATATTTGATCCTTCTCAAACATCCACATATCTGACTGGGTCTGAGCAGTTCTACTTACAGGCTTCAAGATCACCTCAGAAATAACTACTTGAGCCAGGCACACCATAGCCTTACCATTCACTGAAATACCAGATTCTAAACGTTTAGTGCTCCTACATGCTAGGCATTCATCCAAACTTTGGACCACTGATATCTGACATAACTAACGATATTACCATTTTGCTCACACAATAAACCAACTCTGCTCCCACAATATGTAAAATTCTTCTGCTGAGGAAAGGACCTTCTTCAGGTGTCCCAACACAAGCTATATTACTTACCTGGATTTCATGTTGTGATCCAGTTAAAAAGCAAGAAGGATAAGGAATAATGATGAAAGTGATAAAATTTATTTTACTGCTGTTTCCATACAGGACAACTAGGTAAAGACATTTTGAAGTTTAAGATGAGCAAAGTATAATTTTTCTTTCAACTCCACTGACCCATCTGCACCAAGTATACTGTTCTCCAGGTTTTACATTTACTTCTCCCACTCCATTTCTCTGCATATGCCTTAGCTCAAATACTGTGCCCTACGTGCAGCCTTCTGATTCTCAGACCTGCTAGCAGCCATGAATTTGGGCAGGAGGCTGAGTTGTTAATTCATGCTGTTCTCTTTCAGTCTTGCCAGGAAAATAAACGTTTTGGGTGAACAAGGAATTTCTAGCATGTGCTTTGTGGGTCATACCTACTCGTCTGTGTAGGATTCACTTTGCGCTAGCAGTAACAAACCAAGGATGTACCTCTTGCAAACTCAAGCTATTTATAAACAGGTTTCAGTATCTTTTCATTCTGTTTACATTCAAATTTGAAGATCCAGTTATAACTTGAAATCTTCCCAAAAGATTTTCCAGTCTGCCAGCCACAGAAAACACAATTTTTTTCTTATATCTACCTAAATTTCATTTGAAACAATGAAATCAACATGGACTCTTTTCCCTATGGGTCTGTTTGCCCTTCAAGGAGCTAAAGTTTCGTGTTTTCCCCTCAAACCTGTTGAGTTGCCTTAACCTGTTAAGCTGCCACACACATTAAATTGCCTTTGTCACACGATCTTGAAGTCTGTAAACCATTGATTCTTCTAATCTTATGGAATTATTTTCCATTCTCTGTATCATTCCACCTTGATGCAAAAAGACAAATTGCAAAAAAATGTTTCGTAAGGCCAGTATTCGAGATGAGCCCCAGAAGCATGGCTTATCACAAATCTGTGGTTTGCACTGGTGTAACAGCTGCATTAAATGAGCATTTGTTAGGATAAAGTAAACCTGACTGTATTTCTCTAAAGTACGTTTAGGACAGATAATCCAGCAGTGGTATGTTCTCTGTGCTATAGGGCTTATATTGTTCAGTATCATGCCATGAAAGAGCCTAGATTTGTATGTTCTACTCTTGACATGAAATAAAGTTAATCATAGACTGAGATTTCTTTGTTCGGTAAAACAGATTTTTTTCTTGCCTGTTCAATTTACTTTATCTCACATTCCTACAGCCTGCAATATTCTTCCGTCCACACAGCTCACTGTGCAGTGCTATCGCAGTTGAACAGCTCACCTAGATACTGGCAGAAATTCTCCAACCCAAGGGCCACCTGCTTTCTAGGTTTGGCCTTCTGTTTCCCAATCTGTGCAAGTCTCTATTGTTACCGTGCAGGATTTGTACTTTACTCAGGTTTTTTCAGTTTTCCTCATCTCTGTGGCATCCCTGGTAAGGAGCATAATATCCAAAGATATAATAAAAAAGCCTTTTGTGCTCCAGGAGATATATGGGGTTTCTTGAATAAGACTCTGGAAACACTGCAAAAGAAACTACACGAGTAGATATACTACCACCCAGGAAAAGCCATGCTCCCTCTCCCAAGCAAATGAAAGGTTAACTCCATCAAGCCCTGCAGATTCCAGAGTCCTTCATTCTCAAAACTTCCTCATCACACAACTCTTAGCTCATTTGACAGAAGGAAAATAAAGCTTAAATTTGCAAAGACCCCATTCATTTATGCCAAGAAAATCCCACACAATTTCAAATTAATCAATAGCACAGAAATCCCCTCCCACCTACCACATGGATCCCAGTCTCCACAAAATCTGCAGAGTCTCTCTCTAGGGTGAAACAAGCCTGTTAGCAGAAATAGCTTCACCCTCCTTCCAGGCCACCTTCCCCCACAGAGAGATGTTTTGCTAGTTTCCTTCCATGGAAAAAAAAAAAAAAACACACCTATGTGGAAAAGCAAGGCTAGAGCATCACAAAGACTGGAAAAGCCTGATTTGAAAAAAATCTTCTCCTCACTAAGCCAATACACTCTTCTCCCACTAAGAAACACTGTATTTCTAGTCCAGCAAAAAGCAACAGAAACAAAGACTTAGCTCTCATGTCAATGAGCCCTTTTGAAAGGCCCGGTAACAAAAGTATGCCTGAAAGAGTGTAGGCTTCACCTTTCTTCTATCTCCAGGTGTTTCTTTTGCTTTCCAGAAGGCCAGAAGATCTCTTTATGGAAGCAAATATTGCACTTAATTGCCACAAAACTTTCCATGAATGGCCTTTTTGAAGCATCCAGGTGAGATGCCTGGAAGACTCTGAGGTGTTTGTTATTCACGGCATGCAATTACCCATCTCCCATCATACTTCAGGGCTTTTAGCCCCCTCCCTGCCTGCAGGATTTCCCCATATAATAAGAGGCTGTAGGTGCTTTGTGCCACTGAGTTACCTTCAGTTTTTTGCAGTATTTCCTTGTTTGTGTTACAGCAGCATCTACAAGCACCAGAAGCAATAAAGTCCTCAGTGCTCTGGCTGTCACAGACACCTAGCAAGACATACCCTACTTAAACATTTATAGATTACCTAGACAGTTCCAGACTTCTGGCACCTGCTTACTTTGGGGAGAATAAGGAAGCATAACCCAATTCCATCTTGCTTATTAGCAAAGAAAACACTATCCCCAAGAAATAAACACTCTGGGTTTTAATCCTTTTGCATTTAGGAGGCGCATTAACCACAGGTACCTGAAATCCCAAGTGATGGGTGACATCAGGAGATTATTACACAACACGTGGTGGCCGGTGCCTCATGCAGCCTTGACAGCAGTGGGTTCTGGTGTCTGCCCTGTGCATGATGTGGGCTCAGAGCTGACCCAGAGCAGCAGGGACTCTTCAAAGTCAAGGAAACACCAGGTTTCTGAATGTAAGTTGCTTTGGACAGTGTGGCTGTCAAGCTGCCTTGCTCAGACAGAAGGGTACCTGCCACCAGCATGCTGCTGTCAAGCCCAGTAACAGGACTTTAGACAGCTACGCAGATTTTGTGGGGCAAAATCTTGTACATAATAGGTACTAATATCCCACCCAGCTAGGTACGGCCTTTTTGAATTGTTCTGCTGC
This sequence comes from Strix uralensis, assembly GCF_047716275.1. Lineage (NCBI taxonomy): Eukaryota > Metazoa > Chordata > Aves > Strigiformes > Strigidae > Strix > Strix uralensis. Next base: position 25,623,149 of record NC_133975.1, read on the forward strand.
GATGTGGCACTTTGCTGGTCCCACAGACCACTCCTGCAGCCCACCCACTGCTGAGGCAATGGAGAGCACAGGCAGGCCACACCAGGAGGAAAGCCACAGACAGACTGCTGGGTGTTCGGCATCTTAATCACAAAGCTGTCCTCCCCAACCATTGCTCCACCCAAACCACACAGCTAGTTGTCCTAATATTAATGTTTGCCACCTGTTTCCTTCTTCTTAGGCTTTGCCTATGGAGACATCCTTTCCCTTAGCCCGAGTTCCCAAGTTTCCACACTTCTTTCATGTCTGTAAAACCTTCTACTATCTGGAAAAGTAATAAATGAAAAGAAGGATAATATCAGGGGATCTTTCAAAATAGCTTGAGCTAGACAAGCTTTGTTTCTTCTGTACAACATTATGTGCAATGTATTCCTTCCCAGAGGCAACAACAATAAAGCATTTCCACTCCCCTCTCCCCACGCAGGCTACAGCAGGGCTGGTGTTTCAAGACAATGTCACAACAATGCAGGCATTAAACAGCAGGCTTGTTTTGCAAACTCCCTTGCTGGTTTCTGACTATTAAATACCACCTGAATAAGGAGACTCCTTTGTTAGAGGAAGAAAGGAGGAAATTAGTGAGAGCTGCCTCTCTGTCCTCTCACCTCTGGGGAAAACCTCTCCCCCGTTTACGGGGGGCCACCAGATGCTGCACTCAGAGCCAGTGCCCAGGGGGCCACCTTCAAGATACCCTCAGCTCAATCTTAGGACAATTAAAGGGTTTCAGCAGAGTCAAGGTCTCTGGTTCACAGGCTCTCACCTTATGAGTTCAGATAAAGCTCTAACCACAGCAGACTGGGGTTTTTTTCAGGACTTTTGTTCATTGTGAATCTTCAAATTCCCTTTTTTCCTTTTGAATACATACAGCACAGCACACGGAATAGGTGAGAAAAGAGCCATCTCTCAGCAGCAGTTCACCATCACAGAAATTTACTTGTGACAGGAAACTACACCGCAAGTCACTCACATGTTACTTCTGCTGGAATAAAGTTTTGCTACAGAGATAATTAAAATATAAGCTTGATACATTTAAAGGATTTCAAAAGGTAATATGCCAGATAACACAGTGTGAAAAAGCCTTCTTTTCTGCAAAGAACAAAAATATCTTATTCCTTCAGACCCCTTCCTCACCTCATCACAATGAGCCATGTAGACTGAAACTTGATCAGATAGCAGAAGGGTTAGGAAAGCACCGACTACATTTTTATGCAGATTTCCCAGTCCATCCTAACTGAAATGAATTCTGATGTCTTTTTGACATGAACAAGGCAGGATTTCATAGAATCTAGCAGCTATCTGGGTCTCCATCAGCAACTCAACCACTTTCCTGTCGCTTCATCATCTCATCTTACCAGCATTGTGATCCAAACCAGGAAAGAAGTTCAGTTCTTTGGATATCAAACTGGCAGCCTGACAAGGAGCGCAAAAACTAAGCCCTAATATTTTTTCCAGGGGTACAAGAACCTCAAAGCTCTCTCAAATAGGGAAAGACCACCACAAAGATCATCCTATAAAGTTAAGGGGAAAATGGTCTTTTCACAGAGAATTTTGAAAGGAAACCACAAACAACAATGCGTGTTTTATCAGCCAGAACAAAGCTACATTTTTTGTGGCTTCTTTAAACCAGACTTACCATTCCCCATACATCCTTATTACCACATGCCATTTGAAAAAATATATATAATAAATGCAAATGTCTCTAGATGTCAAAATGTTGGGAAATGTGTATAGTGAACCACTACAACAAAAGACTTAGAACACTGCAGTGAAATGGACAGCACGGACTCTTACAGGCTCCAGTGTCCCCAGTCCATACAGACATCCCTTCCACGAGGACCTGAGAAAAAACTGAAACAGTTGAGGGGGAAAAAGTCTTTATTATTGGGGATAATACTAATTTTCAGTTCCCATAGATCACTTAGGCCCTCAATTAAAGATGATCTGTAAAAGAAAGGCACTGTGTCAATATTGGCTTTGGGATGCATAATGGAGGTCCAGGATTTTAATTTTAACTGATCTAAACATTTAAAAGCTTGGTTTTGTCAAAGCTGGGGAATAATCTATTGTGAGAATCAAATCACATGACTAAAGGACTGATATCAGTCATATCTGACTACATTGCAGAAAAAGGAAGTCTTTGCTACAGATTTAACCATCCTCAGCAACTCCAGAATTTAAGTAAAGCTCAAAATGTGATACATAGCATTTGTTAATGTAAAATCAAAAGGAATACTAATTAATGATAACTTTTGTGTTGTCTGCTTAAAATCTCAGGAATAACTAACTGGCATGATCTGTAAGTTAAACCTACAACAGAAAAATAAATACCTGAATTTGAAACCACCTTTATGGATTAAGTGATCAAAGACTGCAGACAGTGAGGATGTCTCTCACCATTTAAAACTATCCTTGGTTTCAATCCTGCATACGTAGATTGCAAATAAATACCAATACCTGGCAAACCCCAAGGAAGCCAGTGTCACACCAGGGTACTGCAGGGGCCTCTTGGCACAGGAGATGTGAGAATGCAGCCTGTATTAAATGCTGCAGTAGTACTTCTTCAGTTGCAAAACCATTGCTTGGAGCAGCTCATGGAAAGACCAATGTGTACTACACGCACATCTCAGAAAAGTGTGGTGTTGCACTGGCATAGTTAAACAAGCAATTTGGTACATAAGAATGATGCACTGATTTAAAATTGGTTTATTTTAATTAGTTTACTCTTGCTTCAAAACAGTGCCGTTTCTGTGGGCAAACAAGGCTTCAGTCTTAAGTAGATGTTTAGACTGTCAGTCTCGTAGGATCAGTAATTTTAAATTAAGGAGTAGGTTGCAAGAAAAAGTAATTTCACGCTTCAAAAAGAACTTTTGTTTATTTCAAAGTCTTGGAACCTAGAACCATCAGTCCATAATCTTATCCAATCGTTGGTGTCATCAGTGCATTTTAAAGCAGCTTTTAATTAAGTTAAATAAGGAAAACAGATGCTGCTGAAGAAACGCCCAGTAAGATTTTCTATTTCTAGATAAAACTGCTTTAAATGCATAACCAGTTCTTCTAACCATGGGATGTGATGCACACGACTAAGTTTATAGGTGTTTAGTGAGAGTTTTGTGCCATTTAATATGTCACTGTGAGCAGTCAGCACAAAGATAATGATATGTAGAAGAGTGGGCCTATAACCTCCACTTCTGATTAAACAAGTATATAAATTGCATAAGTCACACCCAGTAGCATTTGCTCTGGGCTGTAACAGCATTAACTTTCCATCTAAAAAGTTTCATCTCCCCAAATCAAAAAAGGCCTTTTTCAGTATTCTTAGCTCAGATGTACATATACAAAAGGCAATCATTCAGAGAACATTCTCTATTTTTAAACTCTGTCAATTAATGGTGCTGTAACCCAAGTCACATCCAGGCCATAACATGATCTTAAGAAAGTTAAATTCTATCAGTGTGAAAATCTGTAGCAGAAAGAAAAGAAATAAAAATTAGGTCAGTCCAATTGACTTGCAGTAGCTTGTCTGAAAAACACCTTTCCTGCCCACTTTGAAAGGGTGTTAGAGGAAATGTTTTCATTTTCAGAATCATCTTCTTCATTACTGCCTGATTTGCTTAGAAGACTTTCAAAATCTTCATCTTTGCTACTGCCTGTTTTGCTCAGAGGACTCACTGTTGATACACCTTCCTGAGCTTTTACTTGGCTGGAGGGTGAAAACATCACTAGCATTAAAGCTAGAACTTTCAAATGGACCAGGAGAAGCTAGCTTCAGCAGGATTTCATGTACCTTTTACACCCTTATGTGCACATTAAGGTTTATGAAAAACACCCAACCTGTTTTTCACCCAGAGGAGCTACCCTACTGCAGTCTGGTCTGGGTCTGTTTTATGCAGCATGCTGCCTGAACAGAAAGCAGAAAGAGAAAAAGGTAGAGCTGTTGACTACTTCAACAATGGGGTCTTCTGGCCTTTGGGGACAGCTTTACAGCTCCCTCACACAAGTTGAGCAACTTCAGGAAAACCAGTAAGCCTCAAGTAAATGTCGTAATAACACTTCACTTCATTGACACCAGCTCCAGTCTCGGCTCTCCAGCAGCAGGTGCTCCACAAGAGATGCAGACACCAGGAAGCTGTCAGCCAAACTCCCCTGGACTGCAAGGCCCACCCCCTAGATTTGACAGGCGTGTTCATAACGCGGGTGAAAGTATTTCATAACAAATTGCAAAACAAATATATGTCATTTTGAGCATATATTGGTTACATTGATTAAATGATGTAAGATGAGCTACATAAACGTATGCCAACTATAAAATAAGGGTCCAGCCATTTGTTCATTCAGTGTTGTACTTCCTGAGCAAGAGGAAACCTGGCTCCACCCTCTCAACAAAAACTCATTTTCAAAAGGAGCATGTACTTACCAAAAGCAGGAGAAAGAAGCAGCAGCCACTGTGACTCACTTATCTTTCTAAACAGAAGAATGTACACTATTAAAAACTAACTTTAGTAGTGTAGGGCTTTCCATATACTAACCACAGCAAGCAGGAATATATACACATATATGCACCTAAGAGAAGTGATGGGGAAAATATGCTCCCAAACTTCTCTTTGTTAGCACTGAATATTCAAAATGTCATCTGAAGCACCTCTTTTCCACAGTGATTCATTCTTTAATTGTGTCAGTGTAATATACACAGAATTACAAATTATAATGGACAAGTCCCACTCTGACATTGGGACGTAAAGGCTGCATATGTTATCACAGAATGGTTTGGGCTGGAAGGGACCTTAAAGATCATCTAGTGCCAACCCCCCTGCCATGGGCAGGGACACCTTCCACTAGCCCAGGTTGCTCAAAGCCCTGTCCAACCTGGCCTTGAAACTTCCAGGGAGGGGGCATCTATAGCCTCTATGAGCAACTTGTTCCAGTGTCACTACCCTCACAGTAAACAATTTCTTCCTTATATCTAACCTAATCTACACTCTTTCAGTTTAAAACCATTACCCCTTGTCCTATCACTACATGGCCTTGTAAAAAGTTCCTCCCCATCTTTCCTGTAGGTCCCCTTTAAGTCCTGGAAGGCCACTATAAGGCCTTCTCTTCTCCAGGCTGAACAACCCCAACTCTCTCAGCCTGTCCTCATAAGGGAGGTGCTCCAGCCCCCTGACCATCTTCGTGGCCTCCTGTGGACCCACTTGAGCAGGTCCATGTCCTTCTTAAATTGGGGGTCCCACTTAACAGTCCCTGGACACAGTACTCCAGGTGGGGTCTCACGAGAGCAGAGCAGAGGGGCAGAATCCCCTCCTTTGACCTGCTGGCCACGCTCCTCTTGATGCAGCCCAGGATATGGCTGGCTTTCTGGGCTGCAGACGCACACTGGTGGCTCATAGTCTGTTTTCCATCCACTAGTACCCCCAAGTCCTCCTCCTCAGGGCTGCTCTCAATCCACTCATCACCCAACCTGTATTTGTGCTTGGGATTGCCTTGACCCATGTGCAGGACCTTGCACTTGGCCTTGTTGAATTTCATGAGGTTTGCACAGGCCCACCTCTCAAGTCTGTCAAGGTCCCTCTGGATGGCATCCTTTCCCTCCAGCATGTCGACAGCACCACACAGCTTGGTGTCATCAGCAAACTTGCTGAGGGTGCACTCAATCCCACTGTCCATGTCACCAACAAAGATGTTATCCAAATATGTAAGGGAATGCTAAGTATACTGGGATTCTTTCAACCACATATCTATGTAATGACAATTATTTCAAATGTTGCAATAGAAGAGTCATGTTCAATTATAGCTCAGAATATTTTGCTACTATGTCTACTCGAAAAGAAAAGAAATACCATTCCTCAAAGTTCCCCAATTTTCGTAGCCTTCAGCAAAACACATTTCTTACCTCTATTAGCACAATCTTTACTATTAGTCCATTTATATAAGTTAGTTTTAGACTGAATCACTAATCTTCTGACAGGATTATAGATGTAATGTGTTTCCTCAAGGGATTTTTCTACTTACAGAATCAGTCTGCAATCTTCTCACTGTCTAAATTATAGTCCATGATTTAACATCATTCATTTCCACATCCTCAAAAACATGAATGGTGGGAAATCCCATTTTACAGGTGGCTCCTCATGGCTCTTTGCCGACAGAAAAGCTAATAAGCTTATGACAATGCATTATACTCTTCAGAAGCCTTCACAATTTAGTTAAATTAGATGCTGCTTTGTCACCACTGCCTGAAAACAGTCACACTGGGAGATGACTGGTCATCTGGGAATATTGCTTACAGAGCCAGGTCCTATTCAAGACAGTTGCAACCAAGATAAAAGCTGTCAAGACCAGCTAATCACATGGATACATTTGCATCAGGTAGTGCATGCCACATCAGACAGTTTTAATGAAAAAAGGTAGTGAAAAAAGAAGACAGACATCCACAGCACACACATCTCCCCTTCCCGTCCACCATTAAATACATGATTTGTTGTAAGAATATAGACAACACAAGCTCCCTGGTAAGTGCAAGCAAAGGAAAGATCCACGACAGGTCTGCAGAGGCGCTGCAGGGGGCAGAGCATCAGGGTAACAGTGTAAGGTCAGGCTTACAGCACGTCCTTGACTCTGCCCAGCTGTAAATCACCTCTTAACATTAGGTGACACCACAGCATTACAGCCAGGCGCTGAGCCTCAGTGTTTTCCAGTACAGCACAAAAAGGCTGAAAACAAGCCTTTCCCCCAGCGCATCCCCATGAAGCTCCTGACACAACACAGAGACAGGCTGAACAGCTCTAAAAGCAGGGAATGACTTGCAGATAATGCCCTGCCTTTAATTTGTCAGATGCTTCAGCAATCAAGCAGTAAAATGACACAGACCTGAGTCTAACACAAGTACAAGTGATTCACAGTCCAGCTTTTACCAAGCTTAAGGACCACACAAGTTTCTTCCCCTTGGAGGAAGGCCCACTACCATGGAGAAGACATGGTAGAACATGCAGCAATGAAGGCTAAACTGCCTTCAGTTCACATTAATTTGTGCTGTGAACCCTGGTCAAAAGGAGTAGAAGAAATGCAGCCTCTTTCACCTTCCCTACACTCAAAATGGCCTTATGCAATAATGAGGCCCACAACTGGGGATGATGATTTACTCTTCCAGCCATCCCTACATAAGACCCCAGAGCATGCAACCCAGCCTTTACATGAAGTTGTGCAATCAGCTAATGAAGATTTTTTACATGATAAAATGCTGCCAGGTACAGTTTTAATAATAATTTAAGAAATTATTAAAGTCTTTTGATTAAAGCTGTTAAATACAGATGACAATGCTAAAATATTTATTCTACAGTTAAATGAAAAAATGTTCTCTTATAACAAACAAAGACCTAGCACACCAGTCACCCTGTGTCTGGCATTCTTTGTGAACATTTCCCAGAATTACCAGTGTCAGTGTCTGGCCAGTACAGCTATAAGCATGTTTAAATATTTAATCTTACAGAAGCAGAAGCATTTTTTGACTGAAATTTGTTTTGGATGCTTTTGTTTTGGCATGAGTGTTTAAAAAACAAGGACTGTGGACCTTGTCTGGATATAAGCATGACAGGGAAAGGAAGAGAGGTCTGAGGGTTTTGCCTGATTAAAATGTGCAGTGACTTGTACTCTTAACACTCATTCTAAATCTTAAGTTGTAGATAAATATTCATAAATGCACTCAACAAAGGTCTGGTAATGGTGTTCTGAAATTTAGAGGCCCGATTCTCCTTGAATCCACAGATAGGTCCTGTCAAAAACTCTCTCTAAGCAACAAAAAAAGCTAGAACTCATACTGTTGGTACAACATCACGGGGTTCAAGCAATCATAGGAGAGTGGATGCTATTCTGCACCTAAAGTTTCCAGAATGCTCTCACACCTGTAGGCAACAGAGGGCCTATAAAGCAACATTCAGCCATTTTTTCAGTATTTTCAAGCTTATTCTCAGTATTTGAATGAAACACCACTGTTTTCCAGTTTACTTAAGAGTTTAACTCCACATCTCAGAGACATCCACGCTAACCAAAAAGACCCATCCATATAGAAGAGCTCAAATAATTCTCTCAATAACTCTTCTTCTAAAAAAAAAGAAGCTGCATTTCACAGTGTACATTTTTCAAAGTCCTCTAGCTGTCTAGACAGTGAAATCCTACACTGCATTGTAGACTAAAGGGGAAATATAACCATCTTGTTATATAATACAATATATCAGGGAACATTCAGACAGATCAAGAAAGGGACTAGTCCAGAATGGAGCAAACAACATTCTTCCTCCAGCTTAACTAGTCTGGGCAATTGCTATCTATAAATTTGTTACCAAGGAAAAGAGTGTAATGAGGTTTCCATAGAAAACAACAAACACTATCCAGCATCACAACAGTGAACATGACAAAATCAAATATAAGTTTTAAGAAGTTATAAGTTTTAGGAGATTGTAAGTCTTCAAACTCATAGACTTAAGCTATGTTTGATGTGATGTAAAAGTTGCATAACAAACTCCCCAAGGGGTGTTTGCACAATTTCTTCTAAGGTGTCCGATGCTGACTGCAGGGCTGAACTGGGGTCTGATCCAGTCTGACAGTTTCTGCGTCTCCTTACACATAATAAGGTAGAATTAAAAATACAAGAAAAATCAAACAATACAGAGATACTCCTGATGATCCACTGCAGGGACAGTTTTAAAAATAATAAGCTTTTGGGTTGGTTTTTTTTTTTAAAAAAAAAAAAGAAAGAAAACAAGAGTGGCAGGATAAATCTACTTGGGTTTTTTTTCATACAATAACTAAATCCGCGATCACAGAAAACAGACAAAAGCACTCATTTTGTTTTCCCTTAGAGTTTTCTGTAGCAGCCATTATTAATGCCTTTGTTGAGCAGAACTTGGGTGGAACCAAGAAAACAGGAGCTCACCTGCTGCTCCTTTGTGGCTCTGATCTGGGTGTCCCAAGAACAAGGATTTGTTGCAGTCATTGGCTTGCCACTTGCCTGAGGCATTCAACTGTATCTAGCACAATGATGCTGGAAAGCATTCATGAGTAAATACACAATAACATTTGTATGTTTACAGCATCTGTGAAAGGTGTGGGTAGGGCGATTTCTCTACTGTGTGTTTCCAGAGCAAGTCAAACCCATTAATTAAATTCATGGTCTTGTCCTGCTTCAAAAGGAAAAACAGAGCTGATGATTTATGGGCATTGACAGCTGCAGGAACCAGGAGCTGGTTTTGCTCACTCCCTCCCCTTAATTAATTTTTAAGCATCTGGGTAGGTTGATTTCTCAGATCCTGATCATACGAAAGGCTGCATGTCCTCAATTTCTACAAAGAAAGAAAAGGAAGCTGCTCCATGCAAAGTACTGTCTGTCAGATTGCCATGGTTTCTCAGTGCTGGCTGAAGAGTGCCTACAGGAATTGGGTACCTGAACATCTCTGTGCCCAAGTAACTTGCAGGATGAAGCTGTAAAAGGTCCCACTCATAAGACATTTCTTATGTAGTCATTATTTTACTTTTCCTGACAACAAAAACTTTTAAATGAGAAAGCAGTACCTGAGGAACAGTGTAATCTACTGCAACAAAAAATTCTCTTTTTAACAACAGACTGAGGGAAATTGCCACAAATACCTTTTTCTAGAGGGAATGTAAATGTTTCTGTATTGCCATAGCACATAGTGATATATGCAAATAGCAGTATACAGCAACACACCAGTATGTTCTTTTCTTCTTCTAGGTTCTTTAAACAGGAGACAGATTGCTATCATTTTGGGCTGAAGTCTGGAGGTAAGCAATCAGAACACATTTAACACCCAATCTAAGAACAGGAAGCTGTTACAGACGTGGAAAATTTTGGATGCTGAACTTTCACCCTAGCCTTCTGGGAGATTTTTACTAATAAAGAACTGTACAAACATAGACAGAGTATATTGACACTGCATCACCTGCCCAGCAGAGCCATATGCTGCTGCTGCAGACACTGCCAATAAAGATCAAAGCTTTCCATGCATAAATGAGCTAAACCTGGGTGTTACATGTTTCATTCAATGCTGTAGACCTATATTGACCTCTACAGAGTGTAAAGTTGGGCCAGATGCACTCTGGAGCTCTCTTTCAATCGATTATTTTATGATTCTGTATGACACTTCATAAAACATAAGACAAATTTATTTTGTTGTGATTCATAGTCCAGGCAGCAGAAAGCCTGCTAGGAACAAGAATACTACCATCTAAAACAGCTCATCATCACTAGTTGCCAGGAAGAAATAGAAAGTAGCCAGCATGGTCTACAAAAGCCGTGGAACAAACAGGACATAAAAACATCTCTTTCTGCCAGTGACCCAAAGGGGCCTCACTAAAAAATGACTGTAGCTAAGAACCTGTATCTGGACACAAATGAACACATGATAATGGACTGCAAGATCAACTAAATCCTAAGCTGCCTTAGCTAACAGAGAGGTGGGTAATTCTCCAGACATCCCTTGCACATACTTGAATATACCACTTCTTACAGTCCAACACACCAGCAGTTTATGACATTTTCAATATATGGCAAAATAAGCACAACTCAACTCACACAGGTGCAAACTGGAAGTTCAGCCCATGCAAGCCAGAAACTGGCGAGATTACAGAGCTCTTCCAGACGATTACTGCCTATTTTCAGCTATGGATCAGGATCTCTCCTTTTGTCAGCTTGTTTTTACCACTCGGGTAACAACCATTGCCTTTTCAGTTACTGATCAGGCTCTCCACAGATCAGGGAGATTGGTCAGATCTCAAAGAATTTTTAAACAGCGTTCATTCAAATGTTAACTGGTGCGTGGTATCTCAGTTACCTGCTTATGTTCTTCATGTTGTTGGTGACGTTTGATATTTACAAAGGAGCATAACAATAGAATTCAAGAACTAATGTGACGATAAATATATTAAAAATCTTGAAAAACTTTTTGAATCCAAGAAAGATTGATAGAATAACCCCAAGATTATTCTATTTCCTAGGTACTTTTCATAAAGCAAACTTGACTATTCATTTGTCTTCCTTCTCAGTTCCCCCAGTAAACCAAGACAGCTATAGTTACCTACATTTTTACTTCTCCTCAATCCTATAGAGCCTAGGGGAGAAGGGTGAAGTTTTACAGTTGAAAGACTATTTCTTCACTCCAAGCATTCACAGAAACAATTTAAGATTTTGAAATTCAACTTTGATTTCACAAAACTTCTCCCTTTCATGACACTGCAACAGAATCTTAACTTTGATTCCACTCCTAGCAAGGTCAATCACAGTTTTACCATCGACATGGGGTAAGCCTACATTTCATACATTATCCCTCATACAAAATGCATCTCAGCTTGCCTTGCACAATGCAAAGAGCACTTTAATACAACCATATGTAAACAATTCTAGTGAAACACATGGGCAAAACCACAAAGAATGCATGGAAATCAGAGGTTTGTTCCACTGAAATTTGAATTGAGATGAAGAGTTGAACTGATCAAAAAGACCCAGAAAAAGCTATTGGACAACAGAGTTTGCAGCAGAGAAAATATTTGAACAATACCACAAAAGCACGCATGGGGCAGGCCCAACACTATTAGAGAAGGGAAGGAAACTGTGAGGGGAATGCAAACCTCAGAGCATAAATGAAAACCACTGTTGATAGCTGAACATTTTCTGAAACTGTCAGGGACAGCATGGAGTTCTAATATGTTTGGCCTACAAAGGAAAACAAGTAATGTCAGCTGATCTTCAGATCAGGTTGGAAGATCAAATTATGAATTCTGGAAAGAAAGAGTTAAACCCTGTACTGTTTGAATAAAACATATGTTAGCTCTCTTTGATCCTTAGGGTGAGGGAGGCTCTTTTCTTGTGAAAAGTGCTGGTCAACTTCACACAACATTATACAACAGAGAAACTGTGTATGGTGCTTGAGAAATTCAGGGTGGGAGCTCCTAATGGAGCGGGACAATAGGTGGATCAGAGCAGGAACTGTCCAGCTTGCGCAGAGAAAGCAGCACCCCAGGCACGCTTCAAACTGAGAACCAACACGACTAAAAACCAGAAACCTAGAAAGGGATTCAACAGCAGCACTAGAAGGTAAATACAGAAATAACTGCTCGGTGTCCAAGAGGTTAATTTTGTCCAGCACAAAGCACACACAGGGTCTGAAGCATACCCATGGTCTACGCCAAAGCAGGCTTAGGGTATTGCATTTAGATTTTGATTATATGACTTCGAGACACCATGTCTTTCAGCAACTAAATGAAATGGAAAATGCAAATAGGAGAGCCTAATGTTTTTGTTTAAATTCCAGGTTATTTTGGAATGTGAAAACTACTTGTTGCTTGGATCCATGACAATCATGTAGATGCTATTCATTCACTTTAATGATCTACACCAACATGGTAAGCCATATACCAAAGATTGGGTCTCAGGTCACTTGTAGTTGTGTCATGCAATAAGTTGGAGTGACTGGATGTGTAAGGCTTCATGTTTCTGTCTCAAAAAGAGTAATGTAAAAAGTATTAAACAACATAAGCAAGTAGGATGTGGCAACATTCCTTGATTTACGAACACTGTTTTACACACCAGGCGAGTATTAAGTTTCCCAAAATATTTCAGAAGGGATGTTGCTAAGCAAAGATGATGGTAAAAAGAGTATTTAATCAAGATGTCTGAGTAATTTGCAAGACTAACAGCCATGTTCCAAACCATCACCAAGCAGAAGAGGAAAAAGCTCTGAATACAATGAAAAGGGGATATATTTAACTCAAGTTTGTGTACAAATATAGAATGGTTTATGCCTGATCCTGTCTGACACAAAGAAAATGAACTATTGGTTCAACTGAAGCACATTCTTCTGTTAAATATCCAGCATTTATGACAGTTTTCAGCACTCATTCAAACATTACAGGCAAACTGTTTCACTAAATAATTGTTTTTCCTTTTCCTTAAAGACAAAACACATTCTGCTTTTGGATCAAAAGCCAGTCACACATATCAGACAAGTTCACAGTGAAATCAGTTATCACTTTACATGATATAATGAGTAAGCTTACAACTTACCACAGCTATGACTCCCATCAGCTTTCCTTTTCGGTATTTTCATTTTAAATTTCCAGGGAATTATAGAAGCACAGTTCCTAGAAGATTTAAAATAAACAAACAAACCCCAATTATAAATTAAAAGAAAACCCTATAGTTAACTTTCTACTTCAAAATTTGTTAAACAGACAAAAGCAACTCACAGGAGATAAGAATGCACTGTAAGGTTTAGTTAAGCAGGCTACATCTTTTGCATTTCTTAAATAAAATCTGTATCCTTTCAACATGGGGCAAGAGGCCATGGATTTTATTTTTCATTTTACTTTCATTGTATGCATAAATCTTTAGGTCATGGCTTACACAAAACAAATAAGGACATCAAGACAGAATTACACTGTAAATCAGATTAATTAGAGATTGGAACAAAAATTAAATGGAAGAATCTACTTGGTAATTAATAATAACAGCTATATCAAATAATAGAATTAAGGTAAAAAGACACAAGATGATCCCAGTAAAAGGTTGCATAAAAATAGGAACACACAATGACTCATTCTTCATAAGCTTTATTATTTACTCCACATAAAGTACTGATAGCACCTTTAACAGATGCACAGAAATATTCTCAACCCTTTGCAACAGTATAATAAGATTGAATAGAGCTATAAGCCTATGAAGTGCTGCACAAATATTGAGCTCTGAGAAGGCTATGAAACAGTAGCATACAAGACAAGTTAAGTGACTTGCTATAGGGCAACAGAGCAATGCAATGAATCAAGGGTTCCCAGGTTCTCCTTAGCAAGAGTCACATCAGATACCTCAGCCAATTCAATTTGCATTTAGTTTTCAGTCATATTTCAAGCTTTTAATAGAAAATCTTCTAACAATCACCTATGGGTCAGACACTATGCATTGTTGTCTTCTTGACTTTGTAGGCCAACAGCAAGCATAAAACTACCTATGCAGCCAAGGGTGATTTCAAACCTGAAAATGAGCAGTGAAATTTTATGAGAACTTTTCAGAGTTTACCCATAAATTCTGAAAAGTATTATCGCAAGGAATATGTATGCAAAGACTGTAGCAAAAACAGCAGCAACAGCGATGACCATGAAATTGCCTTGTACTGTCCCTCCCCAGTCCCATTACCTATGGATGCAGAATTCAGGAATGAACTGCCTTGGCTTAGATCCTAGGAGAGTTCTGCTGAAAGGGATCTCAAGGCCAGTAAAAACCTCACTCTCTTACAAGAAAAGCCTTGCAGGTTTCAAGAATGGTGCAAGCACAGCTCTATCTGGATTTGTGTCTTGTAAGCTGCACTGAGATTTTTCAAGTTACTGCCACTCAAGCAGAGAGATGCTGAGAATGAAAGAAAGCACATGGCCCAAATTCTAAAATCCACAGCAAAATACAATGACCGTTTCACTGAAATGAGCTTGACTTGGTGATTAATATTCATTACAGGTTTGCACACACACACAGATGCACATGGGCATGTGCCCACATTCCACTCACTACAAGAAATACAGAAAATATTCATATTTTTAAAGGAGAAAAAACATCTGCATTGTTTCATCCTCATTCTATCATTATCTCATTAATTTATCTGTCTCTCTGTAAATTCTTAATAGAAAGCATTTTGCTGAATTTTCCATTTAGCCTGAAGCACACATATCTGAAAGAACAATAGCTTTACCAGCTAGAGGCACTTCTTAAGTTCCAAAATTTGTGAAAATCTGAAGGAGAAAGTTCTGACAAGCATACAGTAAAGTTTTAGCTGATACTATAAATATCCTGGCTCCCAAAGAAAAAAAGAAATCACATAATACTGCATATTTGAAAGTTTTCTAATTTTATTGTTGCTGTTTAAAGTATAAACACTTCACATGAGTCCTAATCCACTGTAGCAGGCGAGCTCATGCTCACTTTAAGCAGGTTAGCATTCCAGTTCAGCTCAAGGGGATGAGCATACTACTCAAGTGATTTGTCTGATCATTGTCTAAATTAAAAATTCACAATGGCATGAAGAAGAGGTTGTTATATTTCCACATTGTTTGCAGTAGACAGCCTAACCCTCAGAGTATCCTTGTGTGGGCACATGAAGAAACCACTTGCAAAGTGTTGTTTTACTATTGCAGGATCAAGACCTTTAAACAAAACCTTTCAAGCATTCAATGGAGTACAATCTGAAAGGTAGGATTATTTTTTTTTCATTCTCCTTGTGTAGGTTTAAAATTTACTGGCCATTCAGTATTGTAACTTCAGCACTCCACAACAGAGAACATCACTGGATTATTTTTCTCTCTGTGGTACTCCACCATATTTTCTAATGGTGAAGCTTTGCTGCTACAAAGCGACACAAGTCTGGTGACAGAACAGGTTCTGAACTGTGTTTCTTTCCGACCCCTGATATTTCTGATGTAACAAATAAAAGCTTCCTAGTTTGGGCTCTGAAGTTTAGAAAAAGATACTGTGAAGAAAAAAATAAAGAAATACAGAGTTAACTCATTCTAAGTCAGTTAACACAGGTGAAAAATGGCAGGAAAAAAAATATAGAAATGCAGGCAAATGGTACAGGAAGAATAAACTAAGACAAGGGGGGGAAAGAAGGGGGATTTGGGGTAGGAGAACAAACTGGAAAACACAAGGATTGATTTTTGGCTGGAGAGGAAGAGCACGCTGATTTCTAACAGTTCCCTTACAAAGGGCTGCAGGTTATTCCATCAAATGGTCAGACGCAATATCCTGACAATTTTAAGCAAGGTCCTTGATCCATGTGTTTGTATTTTTTTTACAGAAGAGAATCATTGACTCATACTAACTGCTTACGGCTTTATCCAATTTTCTTTGTATTAAAAGAGGCTGATGTTCTGAGCAGTACACCACCTCAATACCTGCCACTAGCAATATTCTGGATGATATAAACAAATCTGAATATTTCAAATGCTTCTGAGCAAGATGATTTTGGGGGACACAAAGCTACAATTGAATACCACAGCTAAGATCACATATCCTTCCTGACCTTAATGCTGCCTAAAGGCATATATGCAAAAAACTCCAATACCTATTTGAAGCTATCTCCACAGACATCCAAGCCTACTTTCAGAATATTGCTCCCTTAAATAAAAATATATGGCATACTTAAAGGATAAAGGCTGCTAAACTCCAGTGTCTCTTCATGCCCACTTCCAAAAACTCAACAGGGGGGAAGAAAACCCACAAAACCAAAGAAGCACTGACCCTATCCACAAAACTGATGTGCAGCAAAAAAGAAGTTTTCAATACACTAAAATGCCAAAGTTACATGGGCTAACATGTACCATTTAGTGCACTTACACTTAGTTGTTGTTTTTCTAGGTTTTATTATTTTCTTAATTTAATTTACAAGAATTTTATGACATCTAAAACATATGAGGTCTCCATCTTCTTTCCTTTCCTGTCTTCCTCTGTTCACAAAGTGTTTCCCAGATCACCTAATAATTCAAAATCTTTCAACAGCATTTCTTAAAGGTTTTGCTATCTATAGCCCCCAGATTGCTGCAGAAGGCAAATAAATTGTTTCTGGGTTTTCACTGCTGCACAGAACTCACAGGCAAATACAAGATGCAACAGCTTCCAGCAGATGAAGGGTCACCAAAGAGCTGGAGTTCATAGTGTTGTACAGTGTGCTGCTATGCCACAAGCTAGTGGCAGCTATGTGACAGTGTAGATGGCATAATCACGTAACGTAACTGGGAACCAGTCTGGCTTGCCAAGTTTTTCTCACACACTAAATCCTGTGGCAGTAGGCTGTAGCCTTCACGCCTGCTGTCTGATACTTTCCATTTTCCTAATGTCTCCAGTAGAATTTCTCATTGATATCAGCATCCATAAAACTGATACAATAACAGTTCAATTATTCCAGGAGGCTACAAAAATAGCCTTTATATATATTCATATTTTATATATATAATTATATATTCAGTTGAGAAACAATCCACATCTAGAAAATACTTCTGTATTTAAGCAGGCTTACAGTCTTCAACTGATTCTGCAAATAGAAGTCTAAGGAAAAGTAACTTCGGAGCCAGAAGACAGAAAACAAGCAGCTCCACAGCCAGTTGTGCTGACATACACAATTCAAGTCAAAGGATCTGTTTGCTTTCCTGACAGTACTGCAGAGAAAAATCAAACTATGCAGTTTCTGGCTCATTCAGCCCCAGAGTAATAAACATTCCGAAAGGCAGATTCTGCTCTTATTTGCATTCTCCCAGTCCCCTCTGGTGATGGTGCAGGAAACTAAGGCCAGATCATAGCTAGGAGAGAATCTGCTTTGTATTCACCCCGCCATGTGGATCCCACATTGCTACAGGATCTTAGGCACCACCATACCAGTCCAAACCAGTGACCTGAGTGACCAACAATATCCCAACTTTCAACTCAGTACCAGAGTTTAGTGCTACTTCACGTTTAAGTCACACATAGGCATTGAGATCCCCCAGCTATGCCTCATTAGACACTTTGATTCATCAGTTTGCTCAGCAGCGTCTCACACACAACCAAAAAGGGGCATGGCCAAAAGTAAATCTGTCAAGGGCTGGATGCAACTTCAGACACTGACATATTGTTGTTTTCTTCAAATGTACCTTTCTGACCTCAGCATCTGCCCTTCTTCAAATTCAGCTAAAATGTCAATCTCATCTTTCACGAGGGACAGCAACTATTGCTATCTTTAACAGATGTCTTCGACCTCTCAGCAACTGTTGAATTTTCTCAGTCCTCGAAATTTACTACAGCCTTTAATATATGAATAGATCAAGCAGCATGCTTAAGTCCTCTCTCTCTACTCTGAGACCTAAATTTACTGAGTCACGTGAAGTTAAGTCCTTTGTTACCTCATCTTTCATCCAAAGGTTAAAATCGCACTTGTTCAACTAGCCATGTAGACAGAACTAGAAGCATCCGTAAGAAATCTATCACAAGACCTTTAGTTTTTCCTCATTTCCTTAATATTTTAAAGATAGATCTGAGACACCTACAGGGGGAAACCAAAAAAAAAAAAAAAAAAATCACCAGATTTTTGAGTTGTATGTAGTTTTTATGCCAGGATAAATGATTCAACCATTAGGAAAAAAAATCCATTCAAAAAAGTGTAAAGAACAACAACATGCATACAAAAACCTCAGTGTTTCCAGTGAAATAGACAACTAGTGAGAAATCAGTCAATGAAGGGACTCATGAAGATTTTTTTTAAAGTAAACCAACATGTCTCCACTGTTTTCAGTGTATGATTGTTTCTCAAGTAGGCAGACAGAATATGGATGCACCCAGTGTAAAAGGCTCATGGTCTTCAGGATGTTCAGACCGGGTCACTGAACAGGATTGAATTTACAGAATATCACTGAAGCAGGACAGAGCAGTTCAAGCTTAGGTTTGATCCTCCAGCTAATATGACAGGCATTAGGTAACACCTCAAAGTACAGGTATTTCTAGTAAGAACCAGGAAGCAGCCTCTTGGGAAGATACAGAATAGGAACTATATGAGAAGACAGGGAACAGAGGAGTATTTTGGAGTATTCAAATATTTCAGAAATTATTAGGAGCAAACAACAACTTTTAGCAGCTCCACTAAAATGATGTGAACATGGAACAGAATTTCCAAATTAAAGCTTTTATTTTTACTGCAACATCTTTATAAGGTACCTCATATTCTAAAATAAACATAAAAAGCTGGAACTTGGACAGTTATGGCATACATCAATTGTCATGCACTTTCCTTTCAGCAACTTCATGCAACCAAGTCAAACAAGTTCTCTGTATGATGTCTTTCTACTATTCCCTTGAGAAGTCCCTGAGGCATAAGAGCAATGACCCTTTGAAATCCATAACCAGGACTTCAGTAGTTGTGTTTTGAAAGCTGGGGAGCAAATAATAAGACAATTTTATTAACAGGAAGAGAAAACTGCTTGGACTACCAGGGACCTATTCCCTGGTTAAAATCTTTTTATTTATTATACATATACGTGTGTGACACCTAAGGAGAGGTACATTTATAAATACCTAAGAAGAGGTACATGTTAGATTGTAAGGTTGTATTTCTATATACCCGCCATGCCATTTCTTTATCAGAAAGATTATGGCATAAAAATGACAAGCCACTTCCTCTAGCTGAATCTGAGTTGTCCTGCAAAATTGGACAAATGAGGCATATGAGTCACGTTCTTCTCTTGAAGATTCACTGCATCACACACATGAAGTCTCCACTGTCCTCAAGGAGGAAAGTCACAGATCAGCTGCCAATGCTCAGTTTCTACCTGTACCACTGCTATGCCAGTGGGACACAGATTCTCTGTGTTGTAACGCCTAGCTAGCAGAAAAATTATGGACAAGCATATGTCCATACGGACAACCTGTCCTCAGACCCTATTCAAGCTTCTATTTCACTAAGCCCAGGCCAATCTATGGTATATCACACAGATGTATATCATCCAGCAGGATAGAGCCTTATGAGTCAGGAAAATAGGGCATTTTAAAGGATTTCTTATTCCAACTCCATTATTAATTGTGTTCACTCTAATACTTTTAGTGTCCTGGTCACACTTTGGTGAATTTTAAGTGCCCAAGCCCTAAACTGAAATCCACAGCACTTTCTGGAAGTGCAGAGGCACTGCATTTCCACCCAGATGTCCAGCTGACTAAAGCTAGTTTGATGGACATACCAGAGCTCCTACCATCTTGACAGGTATCAGCAAAATATCACCTGTCAAGCTCCTCTGGGAATTGTAAAATAAGCAGACTACTTGTATGAGGAATCAGGAAAGGCTGTCCAGCCAAAGACATGATAGGACAGGGAGTCCAAGTTAAGAGCAAGGATTTATAATCAAATATCCACATGCATCTATGCCAGGAGGGACAAGGCACTTCAGCTGGATACCCAGCCAAGTCTGCTGAGAGCTTATGAACCCATTGCCCTAAGGTGTGACTATACCAGATTTCCTGTGCCCTGAAACCACATGGTGTTGATGAGGCTCCAAAGCCTGGCAGGTGCATTAAGGCCACATCTCACACAAACTAAGAGCACAATGTTCAACCTAAAACACAGCAGCCACAGCAACTCCCAGCCAAAACCACAGAGGCAGCAGTGATTGTTTTACATAGTATTCAAAGCGTTAGAGAATTCCTTCATAAATTAGGAGCCCTGGTTCAGTTTGACCCTCAGCCTCAAGTCTCACAGCTATCAAAGTCACATCCTTGATGGCATGCTTTGAAGAAGGCTGCTGAAGCCTGCCACTGGGAAGGGAGCTGTTCCAGGCATAGCGTAAGCAAAGGATCCTGTGAACTGTAGCCCTGTGGCAGCACTATCTCAGCCCCTGATTCTTCAGCCCTTTCTATATTAAGTGTTTTAAGATGACATCGGATATAACCAAGGTTTTTCAGACCAAGGGTTGGAACCCAAGAATCCATTCTCCAAAGTACAAAGTCACACAAGACTGCAAAGACACACTTTAACCTCCCAAGAGGGATGATATTTCAGATACAGTCCCTCTGTGTTATATAAAAATTGGCTATAACTATTTTGAGGCTCCAGCTGTGTTCCCAAACACAGATCCCCACTTGGGCTTAGCCTAACACAATTACTGAATCAAATATAGTTTCTCTGCTGATTGCTTCTTTCACACGTACATGACCATCTGTTTATCATACCCATTTTTTGCCTTGTCACACATTTAGACCACGCATCCCTTGGGAAGGGGTGCATTTCTATGTTTGCCTCTGCACAATATGGTCCTAAACATGATTCGGGGTTTTAGGCCCCACTAGAGTACAAGCTATTATATTTTACAGGATTAACAATTTTAAAAGACAGGAAATATAAACTTCAGCAACTTAAACACCAGACAGTGATGCAAGTTTGGGAAGACCAGATGTAGGGAATAAGCTTGGCTAAAGAGGAAGTTAGTGTTTTTCTGCTACAAGCTATATTTGTTTTTCCTTTGTGCGAACAGGCTAATGATTGTGAGAGTTTTACCCTTTGCTCCACTCTTCCTTTTAATCATCAAAAATAAACCAAACATTTTGTATTGTAAATAATGGGGGTCGGGAAATGTGCTGTGACGTAGTGCTGTGAATGATGAGGAACTAGTCAGAGAGAATGCATTTCCTTTTAAGTATCTTATAAATATTTAAAATCAATGGCAAAGAGTGTAACAGGAAAAAAGGGAATGTTCAGATCACCTCCAAGTTGTAGCCCATGTGCCCTCTAAGGCACTCTATTACAGTAATAAGGGCATCACAAAAAGGTTCACATTCCCTGTGAGCTAGCCTTACTTTCTCAGAGGTGTTTTCAAAAAAGCCTACAGTTACCAGAGAGATTAGTCAGTGAATGAAATAGTACAAGAATGACTTTAAAATAAAAACATGTTGGCAGAGTGGAAATAGGAATCTATGATGAGAATAAAACATGGGACTTCATATACTGACTAATACTCTCAGGAAGCCACTAGAGGTAAGCAGAAGATCTGGCTTACCTTACTGGTTTGGAAAGAAGGACATTTTGAGGAGGAGCTAGCAGGACTTAACATAGCTATGCATATTATTCCATTTTTTGGAAGGTTAGCTTAGGCAATAAATAACAGTTACAACTCAAAATAAAACATCTTTTGTAAAACTGATAGCATCTACTTTTCATTATCTTCCCCTTCTACCAGCACACCTGCAAACAACAAGTGCAGGTGTGCTCAAGTTTCCCTGCCTTGGGACCTGCCCACCACTACACCTTAGTTTGGTGCAAAACAGCCACATGAAAAAGCAAGAAGGTGAAGGGGCAAGGTGGGAGCAGAAATACCATCAGGATACAATAAAAACATAGCTAGATGCCTGGGGGCATGGGGAGAGAGCAGCTGTAAAGAAGTCGAGCAGTTTCTCATGCTGCATTTGCATCAATTCAGATGCTCCCCATTCCAACTAAGGTGTTTACACGGGCATGTAACAACTGGCCAGTATTGTCATTGCCAACTATACTGGTATAGTTTCTTGGTAGTACAACTACACATATGTAAGATAATTAGCACGTATTTTTCTAAAATCAGCAGAATCGGGCTAAATCTGACTTCTTCTCCACTCTTTGAGTGAGAATACAAATGTAAGCAGCTATTTCCATTACTCCAAGCATCCTGACTGCCAGAGTTGCTTCTCATCAGACTGTAGCTGGACATCACACTGGCAGGATGCTTTTCCCCAGTGTTGAGAAATGGTACAACACACAACTACAATTAGAGGATATAACTGACTCCTGCACAGTAGACACACCTCTCAGCTAGCAGACTGCACTTTCTCTCGGATTCTGTTATGAATAATCCAAAGATATAATACACAGTTTGTACTATTTCATGTACATAGTAATTAGCATTGACTGCTAATGTTGTGATCCTGGGACAAAGACCATAGCAAGTGCAAATTTTTGTCAATTATTATTATTATTGCAAATTTCCTAGATAAATACTTAATACATGCATACATTTTCAGATGACATGCAGACAGATGTTAAAATCATGATAATATTACTCCCACTGGTTATTTGGTGAGTAGGCCGTAGTTTGGCAATTAGCTGATGCTGTCTTGAATGTTCATCAGGCAAGCACAATGTTTGTTATTTGGGTGTTTGATATTAAATCACTTTGCTCTGTAATCTCCTAAGTAGTATGGGATACAGCTAATTAGAAACAATTCTGTTTGGTTTGCTTTTCCCCTTGCTACGACTGCTTGCATACCTTTGTCATGTAAGGATTCTGTTATCCTGTCATGTACTACCTTGATGAAGCAAAACCATGTTGTGATATCAGAACTACTTCCTCAGCAACAAAAGAACTACTCTATGTCAGAATACAAAGCATCAAAATTTATGGAGCCATAACTGAGCAAATCCTATAAAATCCCAGGTAACAAGCAACACATGCTTCTGATGCATGAGAACCTCTATCTTTTGATACCTGCCTTGGTTAAAGCCCCTTTTCTCACTTGAAAAAGCTACAAGTCTAAATCAGTTTCACAGCTTCATTGGGAAGAAGCATAAATTACTCCTGTAAGACCCTACACACAAAAACCCCAAACTTCATGCCTTGAATAGCATACAGAATACATCAAACACTTTCTCACTGAAACAGCCAGTCATGTCTGTACACAGTGCCAGTGTGTAATATCACCCAGAAGTTTGACACTTCAATCACAAAAACACTTGAAGAATCAGTCCACTCACACAATGTACAATCCATGGGATTGATTCAGCTTGGCCAGGGAGAAAAAGGGAATCATCTTCAAAAAAATGCATAAGTGTTCTTCTCAACAACTGAAGATAGTGTAAAGATTATTTGCATTCATGCAATGATAACATTTATCTGTGAAAAACAGGGGATCTGATTTGAAAAGGAACAAGCAGAGGGTGGCAACAGGAGTCAAACATCCAAAGCTGACTGCTGTAAGTTACCACTGTAGTTAGGCTGTGGCTGAAGAAGTTTTATATGAGTCTTTCATGGGTCCCTCGGTGTCAGCTTCTCTTATCTTCACAGTTAGCTGTACTAGAGATGCATGCAAACCATTCGGTGGGCAAATAAGGCCTCAATGAAGAATAAAAGTGGCTGGCAGACCTGTGCAGCTCTCCAGCTTTGTTTGTAAAATAAATGAAAAGATGACAGGCAACAATAACCTTGGTAATAACCTTGTGCTGGCAGGATAGCCTAAGGCTCTTTCTGGCAGACACTCTGACACTCCTTATTCCCAAATATACAGCCTGCCTCCCTCAAAACAGGAGGGTAAACAAAGCTGCACCAGGAAAAGCACTTGCACAGTTCCCTTTTCATGCAGAGCAATGCAGACAGCAGGGACTGCATGGTGACTCAAAGTCAGTCCACAGGTCATACTCCACGAGCAGGACAGCACGCACAGGCAGGTATCTCACTAGGGCTGGACTGCATGATGGCTGAAGCACGGAAATGACACTTCAGTCCTGCACTTTGAGAAAGTGTGAACAAAGAGACTGAAGTTAATTTAGCTACAGAAAAACAGACAGACAAAAAGAGGCCATGAGGTGGGCCCTGCTTCCTATAAGGGAGCATATTATGGTATTTCCTCAGGTTAATTCATTTATTTTAGATCATATATGACAATTCAGTTGTTCCCTGAAGCACTGTTAAAATAAATTTCCAGACTAAGGTTCAGTCAAGAAGAATGAAAGTAGATAGATTTCAGTCCAGCTTTCAGTATTGGTCTCAATGCAGAATTAAGCACATATTTGTTATCAAATTGTTGCCTCTGTAACAACTACACTAAGATGAGAATTGCCAAAGATTCTCAAGACTCGATAAAAAATATCAGGCATTCTATGCCATTTTAATTTTCAAATTTTTTTTGGTTCTCACCAATAAGCTAAATGTGCTAAATGTGACCGTTCCAGCCAAACTAGGCTATAACTTTCAGGTACAGGAATAGAACTGCTCTGGAGTTTTGTAGGAAAGTAATTTGTTCTCAGAAGACACTTATCGGTCAGCTCCCCAGGTTTTATCGATGGTGTTAATTTCCACAGGGCATTACAGAATCAAAGAATCATAGAATAGTTTGGGCTGAAAGGGACATTTAAAGATCATCTAGTCCAACCCCCTTGCAATAAGCAGGGACATCTTCAACTAGATCAGGTTGCTCAGATGGTTCTGGGGCAAGGATGAATGGTTCCCCACTACCACCCTTTGGAAGTCCTCTGGCCTCAGAACAGTGACTGAGGTCAGGAAAATGCCCACAGGATTTGAAGCATTCTCTGTATTTTAAGCAAAGTGAGACAGTTCTTACAGATGATATTCATCCAATAGTAGTGATTAGCCGGCACAGTACATGGCTAATGAATTTATGTCCCTGCTCTTTCTTCCTTTACAACTTTTTCCCTGTTATCCTCTCTATCCCTCTACCACAGTGATTTTTTTCTACTGTATGTTTACTAGTTTTTAAAATTCTAAATGTAGTTCTTCTCAGCTCTACCATCTGTCCCACAATCTTCCAGTGCCTCTTTCCCAGATCAATTGTTCCTGTCTCCACCCCTCAGTAACACATTGCACTTCCCTCCTCCAACCTAGATACACTTGACCCTTTCTCAGACCTTGGCACATGCTGAGGACAGCCTCTGAAATCTTCTGAGATGTGTGAATGCCTACTCAGCACAGAAGGCAAACCATACCTCCCATAGGAGAAGCTTGCCAAGTGCTAGAGCTCTCTAAGGTTATTCCTACCACTCTGTACGTATTTCTCTGCACTTTCTCTTCCCACATTTGCTTCTGTGAATAAGTCTCCTAGCTGGTTAGCATTTGGCATATATGAGACCTCGCTAGCAAAAAAAAACCCACTAACTAAATTGTATTTGTGTTAGTAGTGTGGCAGCCAGGCTTAATTTTGATGAGCAAGGGTTTCTGTCCATTGCAAAGAGACTGGTAGCTCAGGCCAGTACCCCGAGAACAGACAGGTTTCACTGAAGAGTGCAAAGCACAGATGACTGATGGGGAAGACACTGGCAGGTTCTAGTCTGAAAGGTGCCTCTACTGGAAAAAGTCATCAGAAAGAGGTGCCCCAGGCCCCTAAGAGATCAATCTTCAGGCTCAGCAGCCCAGATAATACAAATGTAGAAAAAAACTCCTTACTTTGTCATCTAGACTGGGAGAGGATAGAGGAGAGAGAAAAGCCAAACAGCAAAAGCTCATGAAGTACCAGGGTGTGGGGGAGGAAAAACCCAAAACTGGCTTAAAAATAGTGACCCAGATCAAAAGTCACCAAGCCAGTGTTTATCAATTTGAGACCTACTGGAAAAACTATTTTAATATGCTCTTGCTTCAGCTTTCTGCCTCTGCTCCTGAAGAGGTTTTAAAAAAATAAATTTAATTTTAAAAAAAAAAATCAAGACAGAAAACACACCATGAACAAAAAATAAGATTGGCCTTTTTCTGTTTCTATGTAAACTTCCAAGAATATCAGGAAAGGCTGACAAACCATTTTTATTTCTCAAAAATATTTCTCCTTCCCTTTTCATGCCATTATCTTCCATTTGCCTTTTGTTTATTCATAACACAGCTACAGTTTAAATAGACAATAGAAGCTATGTTGTTATATAATTTAAAATCAGATACGTTGTGTTTCTCAAATCTGATAAAGCAAAGTAGACTTCTCTTAAAGCACATTGTGGCTTGAAATGCAAGGTTACATTCTTGTTATCCTCAGCAAGGTTTCACAGTAAGTCCCACTTCATTCTCTTAGCAGATGCCACCATAAAATTATTTAACAGCCTCCCCTTTTTCAGTATTTGTTGTACTGATAGGATTGGTGTTCTGCTCTCCTCAAATTAAGTCTAATTACCACCTCCTCAATAGACATAGAAGGATTTTTTCCAACTGATTTTAAAATAGTTGTTCTTCTGTATAATATTCCTTTAAAGGAAGAATGACACTCTTTCAGAACATGCAGTTTTCCTGGTCTCTCTGTGAATACTCATTTAATACATTGCAAGGACACCTAGACTATCTTTTGTGCAAGGACATTATATCTTGACTATCTTTCACATGGTCAGCTACAGCTCTGCTGGCCTTGCTGGGGAAAACACACAGAGTTGGGCCTCTTCCATCTCTTAAACTGAAGAAAAGTATCATAACTTTAACTGAAGCAAGCACTGACACTGAATATGCAAACCAGAAGGCTATCCTACTCATGCTGCAAGAATCTGATTATTTCATAGAAATTAGTACAAGCTCAACTTCAGAGACACACTTTAGAAGATTCAGCAGCTACTCAAAGTTGGAAAGTTCAAAATTTAGCAGAATAAAAAAAATTTAATTCCTCCTTTATTCCTCTCACCTGAACTGCTTCATCTCCTTCCTGTAAATGCTCCAGGTGCTCCAGTATATGCCTTAAAAAAAAAAAATCTGTACTTAATATTGTAGTAGAGCTTTAATGCCAGTTGATGTGTCAGTGTTCAAGATTAAGTGACTACATAATAACCAGTGACACAAATTTGCAGGCCTTCAGGAATTTCATGATTGAGAAAGAATGACATCTAGGATTAATGGCACTTTGATTTGAAATTTGAGGCTCTAAATGTCAAGGCCAAGCATTTTCCTGCTGCTTTAGACAGGCAGCCTTTTTTGGGGGGGGGGGGGGGGGGGCGGTGCAGGCAGGTGGGACACACACACACGGAGTAGCCCCCAAAGGAGGGGGGATTCCACATCTTGTCATGTTCATCTGACATTATCTAATCAATTTAGCAGCACAGAATATCTAACACAATAAACGTTGTATAAAAAGGCAAAAAAACTTGAACATAAAAGGATGCAATGTTTCTAAACTCAGTATCAGATAACATATCATTATCCATTTCTTGAGCTCTCTAATCCTTTTTAGTTGCAAGTCTGTAGCATGTGCTTGATTCAAACTGCTCCAGACAGGAGCTTATTAATACTACTTATCCATTAATGGAACTAAAAACATCACACAATACACAAGTCTTTAGAGCAAGGTACCTAAACCAAGATAAGTAGATTAAAGCATGCCTTTTCATGCTATAAAAGCATTCCCCAGAATTATATTCCAAATTGACTTGAAAGATTATTATAAATATGGAAAAGGGCAAGGGAAAGAAACCAAACCAGTGTTCAGTGACATTGTAAAACTATATTCCTATTTCAGGGATGTGAAGTAATTTATAAGATAATACAACACAAAGTATTTTCTATATGTAATAGTTTATTCATGTCAGAGGTCAGATCCAGTTGTAACTAATCAGTGAAAAAGCTTAACATAGTAGCCCCAGAGATAATTCAAACCGTAACTGTAATTAAAAAAAACCAACCAGGAAGGTGCTTCCTATGAAAACAACAACAGTAATTTCCATTTGTGATTGCCTTCTATGACAATCACAGGTGTCTTTACAACAGAACAAAGGACAGCAATTAGCACTCCCCAGTGGTTAAAACCTATGAGCAAGATTTTGTGCTTTAAAAATCACAAGAAGTTATAAACAAAAGCACTGAGCAGAAAATTTGTCAGATAAAAGTTTAAACAGAAGCAGTCTGACCTGAAGTGCCCACACCCAGCTAGCCGCAGTATCTGTTCTCAGAACTGGTCTACATACAAACCAGGACTGGTTTCACCAAACCTATACATTTTAAAGCCAAGCCAAAGGCTGTGTGGGCATTTCAGTGGGCTCACGTGGCAACTGACAGCAGTTGAAGTTATCATGATTTAGCAGAGCTGAAATAATATTTGCATACTCTTAGCCCATGGCAAGTATGAGGGATGGTAAGAGTCTGTATAGAAAGAGGCTTAACATAAGCCAAGTTACATTGCCTTTCCCATGAAGATTGCACAGTGACTTACCTAACACATGGTAACCTGCCATCCACTGAGACTTGAAGGTTGAGTCCATCAACAGCTGGTTAACTTCATGCAGTTTTTGTTCATTCAGCTAAAACTAAAGATGTCAGTCAAACCGAAACAAGTGTCTGCATAGGGCTTAGCTCAACTGAATTATCTTCAAATCAGTCTTAACCTAAAGAACGGCTGTAGCTACTTCAGCTTATAACATGATCAAAGCAAACTGCATTAAGAATTCCTCTCTGGCTGGAAAAGATGGCTACTATATGGCTCAAAATAAGCCCCATATCTAGTCAAACCCATACAAATGCCTTTGTATTTTAGAGCAACTACACATGAGGGTCAGTACACATGACCACCTCACCAGTTATTGCATCCTCTTCAGATGAAAAACCCTGTATCAGAATTCCTGCTCTAACATTGTTGAGGGGTGTGGGGGTGACAACACAGCACGAGATCAGCAGAGATGTGGAAGGAAGAGCGCATTTAAGGAAGAGAGAAGCAGCACCAAGACAGAGGAAACAAAGCAGCTGGCTTACCAGCCAACCCAACATGCACAGAGCTACAGCAAGCTGGCTACTGCTCCAAAACAGTTCACATCCAAAGACAAAAAACAGAGGTTGGAGCACCTATACCCTAGCTAAAACCAGCTCCTGAATGACTGCAGGTCCTTAGAGGCTCCAGGAATGAGGGACTTGACATCAGGCATTTTGTGCAGTGCTAACACCAAAGAAAGTCAGATTTTAGAGGAAAAAAAAAGTGAGACAATAAGCCTATACAGCAGAGTTTTAATTGTAATTTCTTCTAGCATAATCACTGGTGTGCAGTTCAGGCCATGCCTGGTAAGAATAAATGAATACTACTTGCCTTTGGTGTTTTGTAAATAAATCACTCTAGAAAATACCCTGACCTTGCATCATCAATTTCTGTTTTATGGGAAGTGAGCTGTTGTCCTTAGGCAATGGCAGAAGTATGCGAGGTTGCAGAACATCTCAAGAGAAAAAGAAAGAGCCTGAATAACAATGGACAAAACATATTAGCAAACTGTCCTGACTTGATTAACTTGAAATAAGATAGCCCCAACCCATAAAGAATAATGTTTTTTTCTCAGGTTTTGGGATGTTCAGATCACAGAATCATAGAATGGTTCGGGCTGGAAGGAACCTTAAAGATCATCTAGTTCCCACCCCCCTGCCATGGGCAGGGACACCTTCCACTAGGCCAGGTTGCTCAAAGCCCCATCCAACCTGACCTTGAACACTTCCAGGGAGGGGGCATCTATAGCCTCTATGAGCAACTTGTTCCAGTGTCTCACTACCCTCACAGTAAACAATTTCTTCCTTATATCTAAACTAAATCTACCCTCTTTCAGTTTAAAACCATTACCCCTCGTCCTATCACTACACTCCCTGATAAAGAGTCCCTCCCCATCATTCCTGTAGGTCTCCTTTAAGTACTAGAGAGCTGCTATAAGGTCTCCCTGGAGCCTTCTCTTCTCTAGGCTGAACAACCCCAACTCTCTCACCTTGTCCTCATAAGGAAGGTGCTAGATCTGTGTCTTCACTTCAGGTTCACAACATAAAAGTTCTCAGAGGTCTAAATTAGCAAACCATTTAGCCCCAAAATAAAAGACTTTGGCATATGAACCATCTAACAGATATCTTTTAGCACCTCACTGGGTCAGGCAATGACACACATACAAAAAAAGCTTGCTGAATACAGAGATGTAGTGAAACGAAAACACTCTGCTAGTTCTAGTCAAACTGAAGAATTTGCCATAGTAAAATGCAGGTGCAACACACTGCAGATAATAAAGTGCCAATCCCAGCAATATGTCTGTGTCTAAGAGACAGTTCCACAGAAATGTCACCTCAGTGCCCAGTAGCTGTCACAGAGCTAACTGAGTGGGGACAGGAGTTATTAGGAAAGTATGAATCTGTGGTTCCCACACCTCCTCCAAGAAGGATGTTGAAATGGAAGAGACCCAGAGAACCACCACAAGAACAATCTATAGGCACAAAACAATGTCAGTATGGGTAACATTTAAAAACATGGGGATTCTTCAGACTGCATATCAGATCTGAAGGGGCAGTACAGGACCTGTACTATAGTGACAATAGGACACGATGCTACCATCTCTTCTAATACAAGAACTAGAAGGCATCAAATACTGCTGGCAAGAATCAGGTTCAAGTCAAACAAAGCAGGTGCTTCTTCACACAGGCAAGGCTGGGCTGTGAAACTCCCAAGCAAAGGATGCTGTAGATGCTAGCTCTTTACTGGAGTTCAGAAAACAACTGGACAAATTCATGGAAGACAAAAAAATCCACTACTCTGACTCAGGAGTCTCCAAGTTATAAAATTTGTTAAGAAAATATTCCAGGAGAACACCACTATCTGTTTAAGAACTTCACCAGATTTAAGATCTTCACCAGATTTTTCCTCAACTAAAGGCCACTGTCAGTGCAAGATAGCAACCTAGAATGTCCTTGAACTGTACTGCATTCATTCTTATGTAGGCATCTTTATTTTTATCTAATAAAACCCTTCTACACATGAGCGTAATTTTCAATGCAATTGCCCATACATTAATTTCATAATGCCTCACTCACTTCCCCTCTCCCTTGCCTTCCCCCTCTCTCTCTTTTCAGATTAAAGAAAATCCAGATGGGGTGCAGGTGCTGCAAAATGATAAAAAGGTACAACAGAACAAGAGTTGCTTAGACTGAATAAAAGAAATACATTAAAACATGTGTCTGTGCTCCCCTACACCTGCTGCTTAAATTAAGCCTATATACAAGGTTGGAGTTTTCGCAAAGTTTACAGTATCTTTAAAGTCATGCCAGAGCATAGGCATACTGATTTCCTGTGAATGTCCTTTTGATTTACTGTAACTGAGGTCCATTTGTATAATTCCTAACCCACAGAAAAATTGTGTGGCATTGAAGACTCATCTTTTTTGCATTGAGCTTTCCTCAATTCACTAGAATGAGGAGCACAGACTTTGTCAGATCCTCCCTCTCTCCTAAGCAGTGAAAATGAACTACAAATCCTTGCTTCCATCATAAATTTAAATGTAGTTAATTGTGGGAACAATTCCCACATAAAAAGTCTCCCTGGAGAAGACCACTAGCTAGTTTTAGAAACGCAACACTTCAGCCCCATTTGACAGTTACTCCTTCCCTTGGCCACATCTCTAGAAAAAGGTAAGGAAGTGGGAAAGAAAACTGGTGCTATGAGAGAAAAAAGGGAGATAAAGAATAGAGAGGGGGTCTGAAAGAAATGTCAAGGAAAATATGGAGCGAGAGGAAAAATTAAGTAAGAAAGGAAGAAGGAAGGGACAAAAATTTAAAAAGGACAAAAAGGTAAGACTTGAAAGGAAGAACACCAGGAAAAAAAAAGGAGATATTTTCGTAACTACATGAGGACATATTAATTAACAATCTATGTGATGACTACTCCTTGGCTAGTCAACCCCCCAGAGAAAATGAAAAATAAAGTTGGAATCATGCAACAACCAGCACAAGGTTCTCTGACATCCTCCTCATGCTCCTGGTAAATCTCACTACAGGGGTTAGTTAGGATCAATCCTGGGAGACAGCAGCCTACAGCACAGATGCAGCATTTCCATTCAGCTTAGCTCATTCTCAGGACCCCAAGTAAAGTTCAGTGACACCAGTTCCTCAAGATCTCCAGCTTAAAAATTAAGCTTAATTCTTTTTCTAATTATATTGATCAACAACATAATTAACATTTCCTCCACAACTTTTCCTTATTCTAGCTATATTTTTGATCCAGAAGAAGTACAATCACCTGGATGCATTCATGAAGTAAACAGCTATAAACATAATGAGCAAGGCAGCAATAAATCCAAAGAGAACAGTGAAATCCAAGAACACAAAAATGAACTCCAGAAGGATGAGCTAGACAGAACAGAAAATAAAAATGAGGTAAATAGCACAAAAGAAACTCTCTGGAACCACAGAGGCAAAGATTTTCAAGAGACTGGCCTTGTGAAGTGTGTTGCAAAGCTTGATGTTGCAGTCAACGGTGGCAACTCCTGCGCTGGAGTGCACTCCATGCTCAATCCCAACACTAACCCAGTAAAAGAAGCCAGTGAACAGGGAACCTCCAGCCAGTCAGAGGCTTCTTCAGCCAACAATAGACACTTTTACACCAAAACAAATAAGTCTGGACAAGAACTTGACCTAGAGGCAGGCAGGCAGAGGAAGGCAGCCTGCAATAAACCAAACAGTATTCAAGGCGAGAACTCCCAGTCTGCAGAAGACAGCATCTTTCTCAAAGGAAGTGCAATACTAGAGACACAAAACAATGCCTTAAAACTGCCAGCTATTGATTATCCCCAAAATGGCAACCAAACCAGGAACTATGTTGAAAAAGATAGCTTTTCAGTCAATTGTGCACATTCAGACCAGAATGCTGGACCTGCAGCAATACAAGACCAGGACCTTTGTGTAACCCCACCTTCGCCTATGAAGGAGAGCAGTATTGAACCTTTTAAAACTGACTCCGCGAGTTTGAGTGAGGGCATTACTGGTGGTATCACTGCTGTGGCTGTTACCAAAGTCGCACAGGCACCCACACACCCCAACCATAAAGACATCAATGGAGAAATTGAGGAGGAAGATGCAGAAGTTGCAGCGGCTCTGGCTGCACTGGAAGCTGCAACTGCAGGGGAAGATGTGGAAGATGATGATGACTACTAGATGAAGGTTTCTTTCTAATACACTGGGTAAGATCCAGATCTTATTTCTGGATCTATATGAACACATGTACCACACATGTGGACAGCTGTTAGGAACAGCATATATAAAAGGAGTTGGGACTAAACCTCTGTCCCTTCAGCTGTTTTATACAGCCTTTTAATTTCTACTGTCTGAGGTACAGAAGTGCTCCCTTGGCTAGTGGTAATACTAACACTCTTTTCTATGGGGCCAGCCAGGAGCGCAAAGCATCATTTCACCCACACAAGATACTCTGCTGCATACCCACCTCACCTGGACTCATGCAAACATTTCCCTTGGTTTTGACCCTCAGGAGGGTCTGAGCACACTGTATGTTCCAGGTTTAGAAAACTTCCATTATTTAAAATGGAACTATAGAAGCCATGGAGTTAGAAACCATAGATTTTCATCATGTTAGGACAAAAAAAAAAATAACACTGACTCAAAGTTCTATGATCTAATGAAGTATAAAATAGGGAAGGTAGCTTGGCTTGCACTTCACTGCAGTCATGGTTCCATTCCGGATTAAGCCTAAATCTGTGCATGTGCAACTGGTGTTAAGATAACCTCATTTTTCCCCCTTACACCTCCCCTGGCCTTTGTTTGATACCCCAAGTGACCTGCTTGAGTTCATTAAAACAGCAGAAGCCTAGCCAAATTCAAAAGAGTGTGTAACTTTCTGTTGGTTTAATGAGCTGAACTAGCTCACACAAGAATTGCACACACACTATCAGAGGTGCTGGTGAGGGATCAAAACTCAGCCCTACCAGTTTGGATAGATTAAAACTGTTGTAAAACTACAGCCTGAGACCTCTCAGCTCTGCTAAATTTTCCAGGCATACATCGCTTGCCTTAACAACACAGCTTGCAAACAGGTAGCGTCTCAAACATCCCCAGCAAGATGTGTTTTGTTTATATACAGTTAAGAGACAGTGTGGACCCCTCCCTGGCTCTGCTGCAGTCCTTAAACTTAACAGCAGGAAAGGGATCAAGCTTCCAAGTTGAATTAAGCATAAAACCTGAAAATAGCAGCTGCATTCATGGAGTGTTTACCCTTCCTCTGATTTTCAGGCTAGTATGTTAGCCTTTCTTGTGGGGGGTAAAAAAAAAAAAGGAGGTAAACCAACTTTGTGCTGCCAATTTATCAGAAGTTGGATCTTAATGGTTGAAATAGAAAGTGCGTGACATTTTATACCGAAATTGTGGTTTCTGAGTTTTTGTTATAAACTCTTAATAAATTTTTTTTATTCATATAAAAAAATCTGGTTGGTTTTGTGCTTATATAACAGTTACATAAAAGTAGTACTATAAGATATATCCCTCATCAGATACATGAAAAGCACAACTATGTATTTGCCAACAGTATATGCTGAATCCTAGTCTAACCATTAACATATGTAAGGATCAGAATATTAGGAGGTGATATTTAAGTAATGTGTAGATATTTAAATTATTTCTGTTTAAATGCAGATTCCCTCTTTTCTTCCAAATATTGCAAGACCAAATCAAGACTTCAATTTCTCAAAACATTAATGACACCCCTAGGAGCAATTAAAAAAAACTAAAGTCTCAGCTTCAAGAGAACTATATTCAGCTACAGATGAGTCACTACATTGTATCTGTAAAATAAAAAAGCTGTATATGTTTTTAAAGTATTGTAGTACTGTTGACTACCACTTTCCTACTTTAACAGGCCCTTCTAAGCATTTTTGTAAGTGCATACAAGTTTTATGTGCACATTTGTGTATCAAAGACTACTATAATACTGAATGACAGTGAAAGACTATTTGCACATTGCATATTACTAGTTATGGTTATGACAGGACATAACATGTCTGCTTTTATGCTGTGAGAGCCCTGAGGGCATCACCATGCCTGACTGCCCCTGCCCACCCCCCAGGGCTCCCCCTGCGCTGCCCTGGGCCCATGGCAGCCCCCCCGGGGACATCAGACCCTGCCCCAGCTCCCCACAGCCCTGCTCAGCCTGCCCATGGGCCCCACCAAGCCGGGCCTACCTGCAGGTTTACAGTCCGGCCCAGACTCAGCCTGGCCCCACAGGAGATGCCTGGGGCTGGGTTGGCCCTGGTGCCCCCCAGCCTGCCCCTCTCCCTGGCTGGGGTGGTGGGACAGGTTCTGGCTGTGAGGTCCAGCCCTGCTGTCCCCAGGAGAGCCTCCACCACTTCCCACATCCCAGCCCCAGGGAGCTGCCAGCCCCTGCTACACCAAGGTATGATTAAAGAACGAAATGTAACAAAGCTCCCAGGAAACTCAACTAATTTTTCACTATCCACTTGATTAGAATTTTCTAACCTGGACTCCAACCACAAATCACAGCAAGTTTTCATCTTCCTTCCCAAGAATTAAAATACACTAGAGGAGAGCCCCTAGTCAAACCTAACCGTTGCCCTGGGCACTCCAAACCTGGCATCTCTTCTACGGGCAGCTGCCTGCGATCGTGGACCGCCAGACTTCAATCCTCTGCAAGAGATCAGCTGAGCCAAGGCATCACATTTCTTGCAGCCCAAGTTTACGTTGTCTTAGATGTAAGGCAGACAAAAACCAGCGAAGAGCAAGTATACTCACTGCATCGGAAGTAACTGGTCAATGCTTCTCTTAACCAAAAAGAAGTCAGGTATATGCATACCTGAAACCTGCAGGATATGGAAAGCTTCCATAAAATAAACCTATGAGGTATCACCAACATTCAGACTTCTTTTATCTGCTATCTAGAAGTGCCCTGTGCAATTTGGTTTTTTTTTAAGTAAATATATATATGGTTTTTATATTTACGTATGTGTCTATTTCCCTTCAGCTCCACCATGTCACAGTAGAGTGTCAGGAATTCTTAGCCATTTCTCAGACTGTGGTACACTTTTCACAACAAATGTGAAAGAAAATAAATTATTTCAGAAATAATTTTTAAATACCACACACAATTTCCTCCATAAAAATCAGCTTTTAAATAACTATGCGAGAACCAAATCTTATTCAGATCTCTCAGATGCTGATGCAATGAAACACAAACAATGCCAGCTTGAACAATCAATTTGGCTCAGACAGTTGTGAGAGCAAAATTTAGTATCTTGAGAAAACGGAAAGTCACAGGAAAGAAGCTATTGGAATCACAAGTAAGCTGCATTATTTTAAGACTTCTCTCAAAAACTACACAGCTTTTAAAGACACCTCTTCCTCTCTACCCCAAACACCTTAACTTCAGATACCAATTCAATTTTCCTTTGATACAGGAGGAATTAATGAGGGAGCTGGTTGGCCAATATCTATTTTTAATGTTTCTCTATTTGATGCAATTCTGTGGTGAGTGTAAAGACGTGTAGCAATAAACAACAGGATGGGAAACTACTGTAAGACACAGTCTTTCTATGAAAGATCTTTCATCTTGCAAGCTCATGTTTTACTCCAAACTGTATTCTCCAAAGCTAGTAACAGAGTTTAAAGGGAAATTGTAATCTTTCCGTACATAAGCAAAGAGACATTGAGTAAGAGTAAACTTCGCGCTTTCTGATTTAGCAGTGGGTCACCACTGGATTCTGAAAAAAATTTCAGATCACTACAGAGATTCCAGATATGACAACAGGAGTGGAAGATGGCCCAGTCCAGCCAACTCAAGGAAGTTAATTATTTCCTAGAGAAAATGTTATGGGGGAAGTTTGTTTACAGAGCAACAGAACCACCTGAAATTTGATACTGCACAATTCTTCAGTTCAGCAAACAAAACCCTAACAAGAAAGCAGGAACCTGGAAATAGATAAATTCCACACAGAGGTGGCTTTTTTCCATTTTAAAGGACAAAGGCAATAGGCTGGGCAAGTGTTGCTATGGAGACTTCCCATTAAAAATTAAAATCCAGAAATAGAAAGTCTATTATTTTCTAAAATATACTTCCGATTTTATTGCTTTAATCTAAAAATATTATTTTTCATCATCATTTAAATCATGAAATAAAAACCACTGACTTAAAAATAAAAAAATTAGTCCTGACCTTATGCTGTATTTTATAGTTTCAATTTTCTAAATGCGATTTAATTTTCCAAAAGATTAATTCTTGCCGATGTATCACATTTTGCTAAATAAGAATAGAATATCTCAACATTTATTAAGGCCTGTGTATATGGCATTTCATACATTTACTCAAATGCCTATATTGTACCTTTTAATTATATTGAAACAATGAATCTTAATAGATTATTTATCTTGAATTGTCATATCTCTCCTTGCATGTAGATGGAAACTGGAATCCATCTAAATTGCACAAGAGCATCACTTCAAAATTAAACTATTAAAACTTAACACACTGAATACACAAGAAAGTAAATATATCAAAGTTGTTCTACATCTTAAAATTAATTTATTTTTTAAAGGAAGTTGTATCAACAGAATTCTTTCAGTCATTGTGTCCTTCCTGGTTTTAGAACACCTACATCATACAATGTTTAACAGTAATTGTTAGAAGCAGATTAAGACTTTTTCATTGGTCTTTCCAACACAAACTGTCCTTGGCAAGGACAATTTTTTTTCTCACCATCACAAAATCGAAATAAAAACTTCTCAGCTCCTCCTCTAGACAAACTTTCCAAATTTCATGCATTCACATACACAGCTAGAGACCTCAGTCTCAGGACTCCCTTATCCGTTCACAACTTCACTTGGCATTTCAGGGAGGTTTGTTTTTTAACTTTCCTTCATTTCAGACCTTCACTATCATCTTCTAAACTTTGTATCAGGCAATCCTTGAATTGAACTAGTTGGATTACCAGAAAACAGGAAATACTGCCTGCAACTACAAATGATACTACTACTGACTGACCACTTCTGCAAACTGTCCCACCTGCTTTGGGACTTTTCCCGTTTCAAACAATGAGCTGTTGAAATTTGAGAACAAGGTAAATGTGCATCCTTAGAGACTGAAATAGATTACAGCAATTTTATGCCTTTCACATAAGCAGTCAGTACTTTTAACATTTGTATTGTTAAATACAATTTTAACTTTGTTAACATGGTTTAATCCAATTTCACAACATAACTTTATTAAACAGACTTACTCCCCCACTCCCCACCTCTTCCTCCTTTAGTCAGAGAAAAGCAGTATTCCCTTGTAAAACTTAATTCAGAGAACAGAATTCCCTCAATGAAGCAGGAAAGACAATGGCTGTCTTGATTTTGGTTTTAATCCAGTTGTTGAAGTACAGATCCCAAGCAGTCATCTCACAACCATCATGAACAAAACTATGGAGGTTACACCATTCCCTGCTCTGAATCTTGATTGAAATTATTTCTAGATTAACAGGTTTTTGCTGTACTTCATAATTCAGTTACTGTACATTACCAACTGAAAAACACTTTATACTGTGGTGAAACAGAGAAAAAAAATCTTTCAGGAAATACAGCATAGCAATATTATGTCAGTTTGCAGATTACTTAAATACGGAACCAACCCCACAATAAAACCATGTCACATGAAGGGCTGCCATTTCATTTGTTTGCTCATTGAGCTCCCTTCTATTTACTCTGAGCTAGAGATTAGCTTGATTTTTATGAGGGTGTAGAAGCAGAAAGGAGCAAGGCAACACCCTCAGCTATTCACCTTAACCTCAAGCATGGCCAGATCTTCAGTAATCTGTGATCACATGTGCTACTCCCAGCTCTTAACACTCGGAGCTGTACCAGTAACTTACCTAGACTTATGAAAAGGAAAGGAAGGTAAATGACAAAGGCAAGAAGACTACAGAGCAAAAAGAATGTATGAATAAGATTAAAATACTGTTTAAGTATTTGAGCACAAACTGTAGGGATCTGGCCAAGAATTAATAACCCAGGTTGTTTCTATCTCATGTCTAAAAGCTGGTATCTAAATAAAGCTTTACTTGCTTTTAGTTCTGAGAACCTCTTCCAAAAGCAAGATGATATCAAATGAATTTCAAATTCCTCAGGTTATTTTTTCCACACAATCTTCAGAAAAAATAAGATCCATGTAAATTTTCATATTTCCAATACAAGATGTGTTATATGAAGAGACTTTGCTGTGGCCAGAAGTGGTACAAGTTTCTCCAGAACTGAGGAAATATTACAGATTTTTAACCCCACAAATTTCAGTTTGTTAGATAAAGTGACAGAGGGGTTAATCTAACAACTATACAGCATATTTTGTCAGAACAAAGCCGCTGATTTGGGTTCATTTTTAATCATTAATCTCTTGGTTTTGCAAACTTGCATAGGAAACTCATCTAGTTAGCATCTGCAAAAAAGAACTGTACTAAAGATCCAACATTAATCAAAATCAAGACAAATTATCAAAAGCCCGACAAAGTAATACACATACTCCACCCTGACTGGGAATGACTTTTCCAGAGTCAGGCACGAGTGTTAATTACAAACCCAACGCACACTGCTATTGTTTTGACATACGCCACACAGATCCTGTTCTTCCTCACGGCTTTGACTAAAAGTTTGGCTTAGGGCGAAGTTTACGTTGTTCCTTTTAATCACCACAGCAGCTACTCGGCCCGGGAGCGGGCCCGGGTCCGCCGGCCCCCTCCGCGCCTGCCTCGCCCTGCCCTGCCCTGCCCTGGGGCGTAGGAGACCGGCCTGTTCACCCCCGGGGCAGCAAAAGGCTACTGCAGACAACAGGGACGCACTCCCCATCTCCAATTAAATTAGGACTTTTTTTTTTTTTTTCCCCACACACACTGACACACTCCGAAAGTTTTTGAATGATCAATAAAAACTTCAATAGCTCCCTCTGCTGCCAGCAAATATGTATTTCAGCTGCTCTATGCAAAACCTGGTCACAGCTGACAGAAATCTGACATTTTGTCTCTAAGCATATAAACGTGGGTATGTGTATACACACACAGGTACGTAGAATCTTTGAAAAATAAGATTTGGGAAATACCATGGACATTTTAATTTAACACTCTCCTAAGACTGCTGCTTTTAAAGAATAATTATTTTGACTGTAAATCAAAATACTGAAGGCCAGTAGTTAAATACACACTGTTTTCAAAATACTGTCTTATTCAATGTAAAAGTCACACCATACTACCTGGTTATCTAGCTGGATATACAGTGACACGCATGGAGCAATGGCTTTTTTTAGGACAGTTAAGAGACAGGAGTTTGTCTCAAACTGCTGCTGCCGCCCTTACTACTATTTTTCAGTCTTCCTCCCA
This sequence comes from Strix uralensis, assembly GCF_047716275.1. Lineage (NCBI taxonomy): Eukaryota > Metazoa > Chordata > Aves > Strigiformes > Strigidae > Strix > Strix uralensis. The sequence continues at coordinate 25,663,534 of NC_133975.1, forward strand.
TCTTCCCAAGTCATTCCTACTCTGAATGTAGCTGAACCTCCTCTCCATACCTGCCCCTCTGCCATCAGTGCCAGCAGGTATCAGCTAGGTTTGTTAGTTGTTTTGCTGTTGATTTTGCAACAGCAAAATGGCTGGTTTGCTGCCTGCTGACAGCTATGAAAAGTTTGCTGAGCAAATGCTCTCTATTCTCCATAACCACCATTTCAAGACCACCAACACAACAGTACAAGCACGAACGCTTCCCATCCACCACTGCTCCACACTTGACAACGCTGCAGCCCAGAAGAAACAGGACTGGGATGACTAACTGAAAATAGGCCATGAAAAAAAAGCTAGCATGGGAAGTAGGAGGAAAAAAAAAATTAGAGGGTTTAACACATATAAAAGGCATTACACTGACAGAAAATACATTTTTCAGTATAGCCTCCTTTATACAAGACAGCTATACTGCAGCTAAACTTGATGCCATTGCATCTCTACAGCACTAGGGGCTGCACAGATACAATTTAAGAACAGTTGTTTCAGTTAAGATACAACAGGCCTACTCTGCAAAGACTTTACACAGACCAAGACAAAGCAAGCCTGACTGCATGTCCAGAAACAGACAGGCAAGCACTATCCACGTAACAGGGTCTGGACTAAGGCTCATCCATGTCACATGTGACTTAGTATCTCTTCTTACCTAAACTTACCAGCAAAACATACCACCAACCCACTCATCCCTCCTGGTCACAGATAATTCAGAGGTTGCTTGCTTTAACAGCACAGACAGCTTTCAGACCTCACCAGTATGTCTCCTCACAGGCTTCGGCCATCTTCACACTTTCAGCACTACGGGCCTGGCATCTCTCCAGCCTTCTTTTCTCTGAGGAGAAGAACTGTGCATCCAGAGCAAGAAATACAATCAAATTACGGCAAGAGCAAGCCAACAAGAGTAAAGACCAGAAGCACCTTAGTGCATGCCCCCTACAACTGGAGAGGGAAAAAAAAATTTACAAAAATCAACAAGGATACCAAAAACAAAAGAGAAATGGAAATTGCATCAAGTGTCTGACAGTCCTCTGAGCCTAACTACAAACTTCCCTCAAACAAAATTCCAAAATACAGGACTTCACAAAACACTGAAAAAAATAAAAAAATCTAAATCCGTCTTTGTCTGGCCAAGTCTTACATGTTGTTCATTAATATTAGATAGCCAAGGTTTTACCACTCTGTTTATTCATTAGCAGTAGAATTACACACTTAGCAGGAAAAAGGAAAGAACAGGCCTAATGTGCACAGAAATCCTAATTTAATAGATACAAACTGATCTGCACTTCAGACTACATCCGGGGCACAGGTAGGAGTACTCAACATCCAAAAACTTAATTCCTTAGGAGAGACATTCTGATGATTCAACCCAGTAGGCACTTTCAGCATTACCAAACCAGGACAGACCATATGTCCTCCTCTCATCAATAGATAATCTCATTAAAAGGCACTTTTTAATCCCCATCACTTTGTATTAGTACGCAGGAAGTACAAGCTCAACTCGTGTAGAAAAAAAAAAAAACAACAACCAAAACACAAACTTATCTGACACCCTTTTCTCCTGTATTTTCCTATCATGTTTTTAGTGCCCATCTCCCTCCTTCTGTGTCTTTCAGTATGGCTCTGCTGCCCAGCACCACAGGCAGCCACATCTCTCCAGCAGGCTCAAGAGAGCGCCCGCTCCAAGCTGTACACACACACACTTCAGGAACACTGGAGCCTGGGCTCATTTCTACAGAAAGTGCAGATGCAACATCTATCCACAGACTTGAAGTACACAGAAAACACTTGTGCTTTAGCTTTTTTTTTCCCCTAAATGAGACCAGCTGGCTGAAATAACACTGTCTTTCCACAAGTGACACACAAAACACTTGTATGAACAGCGATCATATAAGGTACCAATTTTGTCAAGGCTTCTGTACTTGTGAAAAATAGGGAGACAGTTCAGAAAGAAAATGGCAATGAGCTACCACGTACACTATGGCATGTTTTCAACTGAGATTGTTTATAAAGAGGTTCAGAAATAAGAGAAAATAAATGCTTTAATCCTTACCATATTTCAAGAATACATTGCACATGTGCTCTGTGCTCTTTACAAGTAAAATCAGATTTTATTAAGGATAGAAATAGCTCCCTCATCTGTTTTGCTACAGCAGCATGAGATAGTATACTGAATTTTCTGTCTGTATTGGGGAAAAATAACCGAAGTGTTATTCATGTTAAAAAACGTTCCATCTCAAAAAATTCTTCACATTTGAGCTCTCATGTCAGTCCAGTTATAACAGAATTTCTCAAAATCAGCAATCCTCTTGTATTTCAATACATACACATATTATCTTATAAAAACTGTATTACACAAAATTACAATCTTCTATCCTTATCTTTTCCTACATCAAAGTTTGTTGATATGGTTATATTTGCATTCAGTTTTAACTTCAATATAACCTGAAATTGTTACTGAAAGCATTAGCAAGCCAAGGAAAAGGGAGCAGGGGGGAAACATGCTAAGGGAACAAGAAGTAGTAGAATATATTACTCTCAGGCTATTTTGTTATGTAGGAAAAAAGAAAAAATCCCTGAAAATGAGAATCAGAAAGTGTGTTCAATTTCCATAAGCTTCACAATCAGCAGTGTCTTGATTATCTTTGAAACTTTGGGCCTGGAGGGATTTTTATTTTAATTCTGAATATAAACCACAGCTGTATATAAACCACTAAAACTCAAATACAGACCTCAAAACAGACCTTGTGTGATGCAGCTAGGAACATTCATAAAACGAACCAAAAAAACACCAACAGGATGGTACACTGATAATTACATCTCAACTAGCCACAACAATTTGCTTTGAGCCTCCTTCACACTATTCATACAGAAAAACTTATTTTTAATGGCATTTACAGATCACAGTAATCTGTAAATGTACACACATTATAGTATCACACAGGGACACAGGCTGAGAGGAAGCAACTGCAAAGAGCTTCCTGTCATTTTAATTTTTCATCCATACCTTATGAAAACAATTGAGAATAAAGATCATGTTGTGTATATTTTAAAAGGTCAATGTCAAATATAATAAAAAGTTACTTTCAAGGTAACAAGTCTTCAACTAATCGGATACCAGCTTGGATTAAAGCATAGATTTTCTTCTTTCCCATGTAAAACACGGAAATAATATTTGCAATTGTTCTTTCTCAAGGAAATATAACTGCTCTGAAGTACATCACATAACAACCTAACCTTCTCACTACCTCTATAAACAAAAACTTAAGATGCAAAAAGATTGCATTATACATTAAGACTGTGCAAAGGTTAAACTTCACGCAATGGATACAGGCTTAAGGAAGTCACAAGCAAGCTTAAGAATCAATATTTTTTATTTACTGCTTGGTAGTACAAAAGTTGTATATAAACTTTTTTGTTAAAAATACATCTGATATGCAAATTTAAGAAAGGCAGACTAATATGGCAATATCCATACCCCTACAAAATAGCAGTGTAGTGTTAAATGCAATGAAACAGGCACAGTTTTTAAATCTTCTTATTGAAGTAGCAATGCACAAATTAAATTCTTGCACGCATCAGGTCTTAGAATACCTTAAGTATTTTATACAGGTAAACAATGTTTTTACATATCCAACACATTTTCATTTATTTTATTCTACATATTTCCAATGGAATCAAGATAGAAACTACTTTTAAATTAAGTAAAAAAAATACATATTTCCATTTAAACTTTCTTCCATCCTTTTGACAAACTGATTTGCAGTACTAACTGATCATGTATCAAAACACCATGTTATCAAAATGCTCCCACCCTTTTAAAAAAAAAAAAAAAGCTTTTGGGACAGTCTATAACTGTGTATCTCCTTTCTGAAAATTATTTGAAACTGCTCAGTTTTGTCCAATACTCCTTTTTTCCAGTAATGTTTTATACTCATAGCTCTCAATCTCTTGGAAATTGAAAGCTAACTACTATAATCAATACTAATTAAATTCTTATAGACATATTAGCTTTTCATCCAAATAATCAAGAGATGCTTGAAGAAGAAAAAAATTCAAGAATATTAAATGTATGCCTATAAGGTGAGCTTGGTGTTTGTGTTATACTTAAATATTGAAGAGACTTCATAATCCAGGCTTAAATTAATGGGTACAGGAACAGGGATGCTAAACACTCAAGTTCCAATCCTGGCCAGTTATTTTGGGTCCTCAAGGATGGACAATTACCTCTGAAGTTATCCATTTTAAAAGGATAATAAACCATTTATTCCTTTCAGAGCCTTGGTGGGTGGTTGGTTTTTGGTTTTGCTTTTGTTTTTTTCACAAATATAGCATCAGTGAAAAGTATATACTCATAGGTCTATTCAGTACCTTGTGGATACAAGTAAAAGGAAGACCATCAGCAGCACATACTCTCAGCAAAAGTAAATAAACTTGGTATTTCCTGACAAGATGTGGGAGTATCTAATACATAAGCAAGAATATTAATTTTTCTCTTTGTACACATTGATTGTTAACGCTGCATAAACTGATGAAGAAACCTGATTCTCAGATCTGAAGGAGAAACACAGTTTAGAGCACTTGGACTAAAAGGATTTAAAAGTATTATTTGAAAACAAATCAATTTCAAAATACACACTGATTTTCACTGAGTTCATAAAGCAGATTAAGTTACTTTATAGTTCTCAGAATATAGTGCAATCTCTACTAAAATGCATTACATTAGAGCTTATATTCTTAGGCACTCAGAACAAATGTTATTTTTCAGTTTCTATTACACAGCAAAGTTTGCTGAAGTATTGCAAAAATTTCCCTCCCAAAAATAAGTGATAAGTAGAGACAAAGAATTAACATCACAAAACCATCACTGGTATTTTTAGCAGTAAGTCACACTTAATATATGAAGGGAGTGACACTGGCTTAAGATTGTGGTGACAATGAAAACAGCTACCCTCAGTCCAACAAAGCCACTCTGAAGTACTTTAGTATATACTCCATAAATTTTTAATGCCAAATATTCCATATCCTTATCTAATGGTTGAAACATGTTGCCTTAGCTTAATAAGGAACCTGTGAATAAAAACAAAAAAGGCAAAACTATTAGGCATTCTTCAAATACAAGTGAGTAGTTACAAGAAAATGGGAGAACAAGTGGCCTTGAGGAAAGTAACCTTCCCAAGAGCTCACCCAACTGCATACAAAAAGATACTGCTTAACATAAGCTGAAGAGCAAGGGGGAGGTAAGAGGGGGAAGACAAATTAATTTAACATTTGCATATAGCTGAACCACTCTGTCCTGTGAAGTACCCTTCACAGAGTCCAAGGGATTATGTACTAAAGGCATACATGCAGATTTTGACTGACATAATTATTTCCTTGTATGTTTTGCTTGGCTACTAGCAGTTAGATTAAAAGAATATTTTCATCTTCCAAAGGTTGGCTTTTATCTTCAGCAAACACTTGTCAATTCTGGAGGGGAAGAACAGAGGAGAAAAATCCAGATGGACCAGAGAGGCGAACACAGTTTATCCACAGGGTGATCATATTACTCATAATATTGAGCTCATTAAAAATGCTTGTTTAAGTAGAAAAAAAAAATTAAGATTGATAAGGCTTTTACCTTTCCTGTCCAAAAAAAACTTACATGTATTTTCTCTTTCCAAGATGAAGCCCAACATTTGGCATGAGGTCCACACAGCTCAACAGTGTTTAAGTGTCTAAATCTTACTGATTTTACTGGTAACAACCATTAAGTGTTTAACCTTGCATGGATGCCATCACAGAACTTGTAAAATACTACAGTGCCATAAATACATTTTCTTAAATAGTATGCATCTCTTGGGAATTTTCAGTTTTCTCCAAAGTGCTAGCAGACAAGCTTCTAAAAGTTCCACCTGCAAGAGAAGAAAACAATTCTAAATACAAGCCTAAATAGCAAAATTAGTTTTAGGATGAACACACCAATTTAAAAGTTAGCAGATGCTCTGAAATGGAAAAAAATGCCACAACAGCATGAAGTGATTGCTGTGCACTGCAAGTTTAGCATGTGAAATCCTAAAGGAGAGGAACTAAAAATTCAGCTGGTACTCATGAAAAGGATGGACAAACACACGACAAACTGACAAACCACATCACAACGCAAAGCACGCACAACTTTGAAAGGATACTAGGAATGGAAAATGTTACGTAGCTTCAGTGCACCAGTATCTTAAGTTTTTGTTGACCCAGTAGCTTACAATGGATGTGCAAGAGCTCAACTCAAAATTTTTACTTCAACTACCAGCTGTATATCTACCACTTTTTTTGTGTGCCACTAAAAGCATATTTTAAATAAACTTAACTGATGAAATGGAGTTTACCAAGAACATGGGCCTTGGAGACACGGAGAACACATGCTATAACTTCAAATGATGCAGCCCGACAGGCACTAAGATAAGCTGAAACACTGTAGAGGCCACTTCAAGACAATACTACAAATATGTCAGTTTAGGGGAAAAAAAACCCTGAACTCAGGAGGAGCAGTGAACACAAGCAACCAGCAATATTACATCATTCAAGTACTGCCCAACTCAGGAATTCCATCTCACACAGGAACTCTCAATAACAGCAGTTAAAGTCAGGCCACAAAGTACAAATCTACTGCCTCCAAATGCTGGAACAAACCTTTTCTGGCAGCAGTTAAACATATATTTGTGTGTGGCTTTTCCCTCTGCATCTGAAGATCTGAGCCAAATTGTGCAAAACTATACGCTTTTTAGCATTAATTTATTGGCTGGAGGCACAGAAGTCTTAAACGTTGCTTCTTTGTTCAGTTTTAGTAAATTAAGCTAGAATAATTTATTAAAGTCTGAAATAAGTAATTGAAGTAAAGGTCTACCTACTACCTGTTTGTATGTGAACAGCTTTTCATGGCAGTGGACAAAAACTGATCTAGAACCATGCTAGGGAACAGTATCATAGTCTTTCAAGCAAGATCTGTTTATTTTTTATAGTACACATCAAACAGGCCTGGCTAATTTCCCAGATGATTTACAAAATAGTTCTCTTGGCCTGGAGAGACCTTTACAAGAGATTCCATGGAGCTATTTCTCTATTAGAGCATTTGTTTTCAGAAAGGGCAATACTTTAATCGTAAGGGAGATTCTACAATAAAAAGCTGCCATACATGGACATTAATTTTTTTTATAGCTATAATAGTATATCTCTCTAGAGAACAGCTTATTTTTAGATTAAAGTAGTAACGGTTTAAATTTAGAGGAAAACTTTTAGGTAATTAGATAGAACAGCTTTTTTATTTAGGGGAGGAAAGAACAAATTAGAAAAAAAATTGGACTACCGAACATTTTTAGAGTGATTTAAAAATTTTTTTCTTTTTTGTTAAATCAAAGCACACTGAAATTAACTTTATTTTCATATATGCCAATTTCTTTCTATTTCTAATGTTTAAAGAAAATGTAATTTGTCTGCCCTTAAGTCAAAAACCCTATTATAAACAGTCTGATCATGCTACCATTAGAGATACAGAAAATAAAAAAAAAAAACAGTCACAGAAGTAACAAAAAATTAGCTGGACATGAAAATGCCAATGCAGCCAGTGAAGGAAGAGGTTATCTCCTATTGCATTTAGATAATATTGATTTTTTAAAAAGGGAAGAAAGGAAAAAGAAACCACACCAACAAAAAAAAAAAAACCCTGAGCACCAGGACATAATTCTGAATCAGAAAATAACAGTACAGTTTGTCTTTCACTGACATCTGTAGATCCTTCACAGATTGCAGAGCAGCAATAAGACAGCAGCCACTAGAGAGCTATGATATGACAAAATTTGCCACAGAACAAAAAGAAAAACAAAAAACCCAAACATCCTTACAGTCTACCACCTACCTTCAAGGCAGGACCAGCTGTATTTACACTGGCTTTGACAAGCATTTGTCCAGCCTGGTCTTAGAAGTGTCCAGCAATAAAGATAAAACAGCTTATTCCAACTTCCTAATTTTTGAAAGCTGAACTCCACCTCCTTGCAAATTAACCTACTGTTTGCTTTCTTACACACTGAGCAAAAAGAATGATTTACTTCATTAACCTCCAGAGCTTTTTAAACATTTGGAAGCATATCACATCTCCAAGTCTTACTTCCTCTATGGCAACAGTTCAAAAAAATTGGGTGTAATTTAACGATGAGGCACAGAGTCCAGACAAATACACTCTGCTTAGTTCAAGAGTCGTACCTGTGCTGCCAGTAAAGGTTGGGAGGAAGTACCCCATTGCATAGCAGCTCTCTACTTTGTCTCCCTTTCTAAACTGATACAATTACAGAATGTTTTCTTAATGAATAAACAACAGATATAAAGAAAAAGCCACATCTTGCACCTTGGCCTTTCAGAACTTAAGACACCCGAGGGGTTTTGGGTCTTGTTACCTTTTTAAACATAACCAATTTCCACTTACGCATTTCCCTCATATATAAAGTTACTGAGAGTTTGGAACTGGACTGAGCTGACACAACATGACTTTACCCTTCAGCATACAAAGAGTTTGGCACTGTGCACTTTGTTCACTTTCTTCAAATCCAGTGCCTTTATTTTGTCACTCCAGGGCCCATTTCTTCCCCAAGGGTCAAGATCTGTATTTTGAATCACACCTGTGTAAAATCACCTTTCCCCTTCAGATTATCAATCCGTGTCATCAGTTAGAAGCAAACCGTATTAATTTACAGGTTTTTTTTCCCCCAACATTCTTAACTGTTAAAAAAAAGTAGTCAGGTGTGCATTCCAAAACCATGCCAGACACGTTTGACATGCTTAATGGGGCACCTCAAGTAATTCACTGAAGTTTAATGACTCACAAGAAAACCCCAACCTCCTGGCTCAGTAACCTACCATAGATCCCTGCGATACGAGCATTTTCATGTGTCTCCATTCTTATTAGCGAAAGCTCCACTGATCTATCAGAGAAGTATTTAGTAAGCAATCAACTTATACAAGCACACAGTACAGGACGGCAAGCATAAGGAAGAAGCACTGTAGTTATTCCAGTGATGCAGCTGTCAGAAGCATTTGTTTCTTTTTGGTAATAAGCACATTGCCACTAAATCCAAACTATCATTTATTACAAAAAATTAATATGCAGATGTTTTATTTCTTGGACCAGTGATGACACCTCTGAAGCAGTTTTTATTTCAACATCTACTCTAATTACAAAGTCTAAATAAACAATTAGATAAGCATTTGGTGGGTAATTTAGCCTTTAATTTATCATTGAGTGATCAAATATGATTTTTGCAGACTTCTGTAGAAACTTTTGAAATTGAAAGAGGAGTTTTCACACAGAACCAATACATTTTCAACTTCATTTCTCATTATTGATTACCTTCACTTATTTCACACCATACCACTTTCAGTACAAGTTCCCAATGTTTGATACCTGCAGTTTACTCTGATCTTCTCCTCTCCTGCATCTCCTGTTTCACAGGCGTGGCAGGTGTTTCGCTCCCTTCCTGTTTCACAGGCGTGGCTGGCATATCACCATTGACACTCTCCACACCAGTAACAGACATCAGGCTTTTCCGTTCTTTGGAATTTGATTTGTGCTCCACTTTTGTGACTCTAAATCTGAGGTTAGCAAAAGAAAGATTCACTTGTATTTCCCCAGAGATTAGTTAGATCATTCTCAGTATCCTGTGTATGGACAAGAACACATTTTCAGGTCCCAAGACCAAGACATCAGATCAGACACACATGTGGACCTGTCAGCTTCACTCCAGAGCAATCTTCCTTCTTATTACCTACATGTAACTTTTAATACTCACTACTGCTGAATCACACTTTCTCAGGGAATTATGGTTTAAAGCAGAATCCACAGATTGCATACTACTTCTTAGAACAGTAATTTTCTAAGACAACTACAACATAAGCTAGGAATTAAAAATAGCAAAACAGAATGAAGTGGTTTCTATAGCTCACACTTCGTTGGGAAATATCAAATTCAGAAACAGAGGAATTTATTAATGTGCAATCCTTCTTTCTTTTTAGCCACTATCAACAGAGCAATAGCTTTGAATCTATACCCACAGTAAATCCCCATCTATTCAAATAGTTCTAAAAAAATAGTAATAATTAAAAAAAAAAAATCACATTTACATCTTCCAGAGATAACTTCAGCCTAATAGTAACAGGGTTACAAAAATCAATCACTGATGCTGTAACAGAGTAGAATCAATGGATATCTGATACAACATGGGCCACTGTAGTGTCCCTAAGAAAAGTATACAATAAAATGACCTAAGTCTTACCTTCCCACAGACAGGACTGTAACTTCTCCAAGACGACTTCTTCTGTGCTCTTTAGATTTGTGAGCTGGCTTTATAAAGTGCCATCGTTTGTGGCTACAACGAGTACAAACATCCTTTTCTACTACTCCTCCAACAGTATGGAAGTGATGGCCTTTGCAGCTGTGTTTAAACGGAACTGCACCAGGTGACAGAGGAGACCCTGGACTTGTTGGACTCCCAGGAGATGTAGGAGATAAAGGACTGCAGGAAAAAGTATAAAGAAAATCTAATGCTTACTATAAAATCCTGTTTCTCAAAAAGTAAAAAGGAAAAAACTATAACCTTCAGTTATGTCTAGTGAATAGCTATTTTTTTCAGGGACTGTTTGTGAGGATGTTTGGTTTAAGGTTCCCTCTCATATGATGTTTTTGCAATTAAAATCACTTCCATAAATTAATTCAGTTGCAGTCATGTGCTTAAGGTAACTAACACAAAGGGCATAGGAATGAAGAAAAAAAAAAATCAGGCTAAAATAGGAGAGAACATGTTACATGAACTTATACTTATGAAGACATCTAATTAGCTGATTAAATTCACACTTGGAGAACCACAGAAAGTATTTTAGAATTGTTACAGTATCTCTAAGAACTCACAGAAAAAGAGCATAGTCCCACAATATTGTGAACAGACAAAACCGTCTACCATGAAGAGAAAAGGAATTGACAGATCGTTCAGCTTAAGCTTCAGAAAAAGCTTTTTTTTTAAAGTACCGAGAAAGAAAAAGCAGTACAACTACCAAAAGGCATTTACTGAGAATATCTAATAAAATCAATCTAATTTTCTTCTAAAACAGAAAAGCAGATTGCATAGAAACCAGAAGATGAAGATGTTCTTTTTTGGACTTCAGCATCAATTTTGACACTGTCTTGCAACACATTCTCCTAAAGCAAGCTAGAGCTCAGTGCATTAAAGGAAAAATTACTGTAGCATAAGGTAGAACACCTTGTTTGAATAAAAAAGACAAAGACATACCAGAAGATTATATATCAGTAGCTTATTATGAAACTGGAAAGACATACAAAATGTGGTTATTGTGGTCCTGATAATATTCAGTGTTTTAAATAGCTCCTTGGGCAACGGAAAAGAAGAACAGCTGAAGGACCCATAAACTCTGGGTGACCCATAGTAACCGTAGAAGATGAGAAATTAGGATGATCATGAGAGCATGTGTGTGAAAGGCATATTCACACATACATGAATCTTATTAAAAATAATGGATGTATTGCAGTAAGGACAACACAAATATCAGTGGTTTAACAGAAAAACTTTACAAACCCAGATTAAAAAGCAACTAGACAGATGATCATTCTTCACAAAAAGGTGAAGATCACAAGCTGAATATGAATCATTATGATGATGTTGCTTAAAAAGGACAAATTTCACAGTGGAAATAACAGAAGTATAACCTGTGAACCTAAAGTTACATTACTCAGCATTAATCATGCCTCAGCTGATCGTTCCATCCAGTTTTAGAAATGTTATTTCAAGAAAAATACTAACAAACTGAAGAGACTCCAAAGGAGAACAGAAAGAACAAAATAAAGAAATAAAGCATGCCATAAAAGACTGGAGTTACTTGGATGCTTATTTTCAAAACAAAAATATTGACAGGAGGAATTTAATGGTCTTCAAATAAATAAGAAAATGCTATTAAGTGAAATAAAATCTGTTCAACATCTGAAGCAAAGACAGAAAGTAATGGCTTTAAGTGGCAGAAGTACAGATTTTACTTAGCCATTACTATTCCTATTGTTAGGAAGCATTTCACAGTGCACTGAACTTACGAAGAAATACACTGGATTTGCATTTGAGTTACTAAAGCTTTAGGAGTACCTGAGAGAAATGACTGAAGAGAAAACAATAATTTTTCCTTCTCCTTTTTGTATTTTAATTCACCACTGACATAATAGTCTAAAACTCCCAAAATAACACCACACATGCCTATGCAAAAAGATTTAGTTAAATTTCAAATATTTCTGCTGCACCATAAAAGTTGAAAAATAGTTCCTATACTTAAGAACTGCTTTCATAAGTTCATTTTTTTTCTTCAATAACCAAGCCTCTCATCACTAAAGCAAGTGATAAACAGTTGCATACCCAACTCCTTGTTTTGCTAAAACTATACACTCCCACTTCTTTTATTAGTGACACAGTACTACTTGAACCTTCATCATCTTTGCCTTGAATATGAACACATGGTTACATACGAAGAGTATTTAGAGTACTACAGATATAGTTTAAAGGTATTATGTACAGATATAAGTACTTTTACACAAATGATGCATCTGCAATTCAAGGGCTGAACTACTTCCTTTACATAGTTCTCTAAATAGGTGTGTAGTGAAAAAAATAAGAGCTAAGTCAGCCGATCCATATTACCACAATTATAAAGAAAAAAGTAAACCAGAAGGAGACATAGAAAGAGGTGTCTATTTTATGTTAGCATCCATACAAATGAAACAAGTGCTGCTTCTGTTCTTTCAAGTCAGAGTAGCTTTGGACTAAGCCAACTTGGAAGTAGCTTCACCCTAAAGTAAACAACTATTTGCAGCCTCTGTAAATCTTTAGCCCAAAAAGCAGTAACTCTATCACACACTTAAAACACTTAACCAGAAGAGCCAGATACTAACCCTGAGCATACATTAAAATTTAGTGACTCAGACACCACGAGGAAATCAAAGTAGTATTCTCTTAGCTGATAACTCAAAGAAGTGATGTAGCTTTAAAAGTGCTCAGGAAATAAAAATCCTTTGAAAGGGTACAGTTTTAGTTGCCTCAGGAAACATGCATTAAAAAGACGAGTAATTACCTTTCAGGTTCAAAGACACTGCTATCTGCTACCATGGCCTTTAACACATCAGCATTTGCTGCAATGAGAATAAATAGAACTCTTCAAAAGTGTACGGTTCTAACTTTAGGAAAAACAAACAGCAAAATTAAAGGTCCTCAAAGAAATTTCATCTAAAAGACACATGACTGCATTATGTATATCTCCAAAAAGGCATGAGAACATTATGCAAAAAAAAATGTTAATATAATTCTATGGTATTTTCTTACATGAGCTACTAAAATTACAGTTCAGGTTGCACTGAAAGCTCTGCCCCAGTACAAGACACATAACGTAGCCATCTGCACAACACTCCCAAACAAGATCTCTGAAAATTTTAAAACATCCATTTGACCACAGAGTATCATCATCTCACATGTATAAAGCAAACTATTGGTTTTAATCTGAAGTTAAGTGAGCCCTACAAAATGCAAATTAATTATCAGCCAAGAACTACTGATTGCTCACATATTCTAAAAACTACACGGGGTACTTATTCCCAATCTCGAGAAAAAATGCACAAGCTTTTCAAAGTCCTAACAGTTAAGGAAAAAAAAAAACACACCAAAAAAACCCACAAACACACCCAAAAATACAACTCTTCCAGGCCTGATCTTCATTCAGAAGTAACTCAAAGCCAGGTCAATGCTTAGGAAAACTTCGATTTATACAAATGTAAAATTAAAAGGCTAAAGGTTCCTGTATTATAAAAACATACAGACTCTTAAATGTTTCTTTTACTGGGCAAATACATTCTGAATTAACCAAACATTCTATGGGCTGCTTAACCATGATTTCTTTTTCAGTCATATCTTCTTCTTTATCCTTTACTTTGCACACACAGTGCATGAAAATACCATGTCCCAAACTTAACCTTAGTGCTAATCTACCCTATTGTCTCAATTATGCACAAACCTTTCATCAGATAACAGCTGCAAGAATCATTTCAAGACAAAAAGTTTAATCTGCTCAAAACAAAAATTTTGCATGCTTTAAACACTGCCATTATGAAAGTAACCTTGAGCTTTTATTTCACAAACAAAAGGATGAACCAAAAAAAAGAAAAGAATGCCCAAATAGTTAAAATTCCAAGAAATACATGAAGCAAACTTACCAATGCATGAAGCAAACTTACCATACAAAGTGATTTTCAGGTAAGTGAAATACTTCCCTATTTTGTTTGAAGTTACTGCCTTTTGAAGGCAATCTCCAAGAGTTAAGTATGTACAAAATGGTTATTACATGAATACATATGAACATCCCACACTTGATAATATCGTAAAACACAATTTGTTACAGAACACCATCACAAAGGCTCATAACTTCAATATCACAATACTATACCTTCATTTTTCATAATATAGTTAACAATTTGTCCCACAGTGTCGCTATTCTCATGTATGGTTTCATTCATTTCTGTGCAAGGAAATAAATATGTTGTCAGTATCTTGGCCTTCCAAATCAAGAATTGAGCTATTTTAAAACAAAGCGAAAACAAAAAAACCCAAGCCAGAACAAAAATAAAACACACACCAGAAGAAGTTACATTAAAAAAAGGCAAGATCTATTGTCATTTTGGAGGGAAAGCTTAGTTAAGACATTTTAGTTCTTATTTTGGAAATAAGCCAAACAAGTTGATGGAACCTACACATCAGCTCTAACATATTCATCTAAGACTTGAATCAACTCAGTATTTTCACAAGCATATGTCAAAATTCCTTCTCTAGCTAGTAAGGAGTAGACAAACAAGAGCGCAGTATTTCTAATCCTAACAACTGGGAAGTGTGGGAAAGAAGCAAAAAAAGAAAAAACAAACAAAAATATCATTAAGCTGTTTCAAGTCACTATTTTAAAATAGGTATTATCAGTTTCTAGTATAAGAAGGATTCAATTTAAGCTTTTCACCACATCTACAAGAAGATAATTTTTTTTAATTAAAAAAATTATCATATGACTACAAGAGCAAGGGATTTAAGAAAGAAACCTCATGACTATACTTAATACTTTCGTAATCAATTGCACCCATTAACAATACTGGAAGCTTCCCCAGAATAACCTCAGAAGGCAGAGAAAGATCCAGGAGAGAAACAGAACAATGAAGAGGCACAGCTCTGCCCTTCCCTAATAATTGTTATGACTAGCTTTATTTAAAAAAAAAAAAATAAAAAAACCCAAACACAGGATTGAGACAAGTTTGATAGAGACAAATTTAGGGTTTCACTTAAGTAGTAAATTAGGGGCTTCTCCATCTCTGTACCCATGCTTCATCTTCATCCTAATACCTGCAACTTCGCAATGCAACTTAGACACAGCTACTTTGCCAAACTAAGACCTAAAAGTTGTCCCCCTTTCATTACCACTCAGATCAGATAGTCCCACTCACTGCGTACATGCCCCAGGCAGTAAATGCTTAAGGCCATACTGACACATCATTACTGCACCACATGGCTCTACCCTTACCACAGAGCCACTGTAATCTGCACTTATTATGAACCTACTGACAGTAATTAATTGGGAGAAAGGAAGAGGCTCAAAGTATTTACAAGTGACCTGGCCCTTGTATTTACTTAGCCAAGTGCTATACTGGGTTACTATAGCTGTTCCAAAGTAATAACACTCATTTGGGTTTTTTTTCAAGTAAGAGTAGATGGGAATAAGGAACCATAAAAACAAAGAGCACAAACAAACAAGCATTAGAACAACAACAAAGGTCGTTAAAGATTTAAGAAAAAATTGTAAGCTATGCACATTACATAGAACAGTCAGTCAAAGGCTCAGTTCTATAATGAGAGGGGAGATGAGAATGACAGCACAACAGGAACAAATCAAAATTGCTAAAAATAAAACCAAGATTTTAGGCTTTCAATGGCAGCTTTTTGTCACTCCTCAGAATTATGTATAAAACTACTTTGTTGCTAACAGCATGTGGAATGCAGAACAGCGACCTGGTGACTCCAACTGCCGCGTATAGTTGCAAACAAATATACTGGATACTTTGATCCTCCTGTAAGCTCGTAATTGATGTTAGAGGACTTGCATGAGAGACTGGAACACTCCTAGCTTTGACTGGCAAAGATCAAAACCCAACAGACATATAATGGCAATAAAAATATTTTCTTAATATTGTTTTGAGGACAAATATAGACAGAGAAATGACAGAAGTCTCACATTATTCCATAGTATTGCAATGCACAGAAATAGGAAGTTGTTTATTAGACTTGTTGATTACCTATTTTTTCATCAAGTTTTTCTTCTTCTACTTGTTCAGCCTCTGTTGTACAACGATACCCTTTTTTCTTAAGGACATGACAGATGAGGATCCCCAGGAGACCCATGATGAAGAAAACAGGAACCAATGCAAAGGCAATATACTCTAGGTGTTCAGTCTTGCCATCATTGCCATCAGTTTTAGTTGTTGAGGTAGTTGTCTGTAAGCTATAGCTTGACAATACCTGGAGAAACTCCCTATTAACTACATAAACAAACACAGTTGTTATTATTATACACTGTAAATCACTTCAAAGCATTTAGAAAATTACAAGCATGACCAGATCCCCATAGCATCAATGTGATGTACCTTCTGTGATGACTTGAATGGACAACACACACTCTACTGGCTGAGAACTCACACCCGTAACAGTAGATATCCCCTCTTCATAAAATGATTACAAAACATCCAACGTACAAAAAAACCCACATGATACTTCAATACAACAGTGAAGAACAAACAATATTCCAGCCTGATGGGCTTGGTATCTCAACAAGAGGGCCTGCATATTTCACAGAAGAAAAACACCACCATTGCTCTTCGTTCCCATCAGTGAGGAAAATGCCACATCATTCCTCCAGTCCTAAGTTCATGCAAAATTACTAAAAAAACCCAATCTATGGATCCTTCCCTAAAATGAGAGTACATCCAGGATTTAGTATTGATCCTTGCAAAGAAAAAGTATCAGGTGTGAGAGAAATAGCCTTGATATCTTCTTAACAGTGGGATTTCACAGCACAGAAGAAAAAACATTTACCCTCTACTCATCAGCATAAGGTGGGCTCATTCTTCACTTGTTTAAGATTTGGAAACCATTTTGTATTTAAACTTGAAACAGGGTGGAAAGAGGCTTTTCTTTTTGTTTGTAAGAATTTAAGTTGCAGCATACGCACACACTAACTCCACACCCACAATTAAGCATTTTTGTTTCAATTAAGCTCTGAATTTAGCAGATATTTCATGTTACAGATCAGGCTTTTGAATGATCAAAATTATAGAACACTTAGAACGGACCTCTGAAGTTCATTAGTCCAATTGCTGCTAAAAGCGAGTCTGATTAGATCAGGTTGCCCAGGTAAGCTCCATCTGAAGGATGGACACTCAACATTTCCAGGCAACCTGTTCCAATATTTGCCCACTTCTATGGCCAATGTACACAGATAAATTAAATTCTCAGTACCTTCTCACTGATCAAATATACAAGTTCAACTGTTCAGTTAAATCCCAAAATACATGTTCACATATTCAAAATTCCCTCTGAGCCTCTGGAGTTTATACACACTCCTCGCCCCACATAATAAAGATGTAAATATAACTCTTTCAACATGCAAGAATATTCCTGCATTCCTATTCTCTATTTTTCTCCTCCACTTAAGCTGAAAACAATTGTTTGGAATAGGGAAGAATGACAACAAAAAAGACCAATAAAAAAAGTCTAGCACTATTTCAAGATATTTTCCATCTACTTGTACTAAAATGGACAAGGCAATTCAGTGTTGTTCCATTAATCAAACTGATTGAAGGAATGAAGAGTCATCAGAAAGCCATTTACATGACAGTGACACTTTCACAATAAATGTCCAGATCAAATCCCTTCCTTAAAAAAAGCAAACAACGAACCAAAAAAAGAAGGCTCCAGAAAACTGCCGAAAGACTTACTCCAAACACCTCAACTGTATTGGCTGTATAACTAAGTTGTATTTGAAAAATAACACTAAGGTGACAGGTAGCTAAAAAAAGATTTTTAAAAGTAGTTAGGTATTTACCTTAGATTTCTTTATCTCAAAACACTAAACCTTTTTATTTTTAAATCATGTCTGAATTTTTCAGGACATTCTTGAATTGTCAGTTCAGTAGTAAGTAATAACACAAGACTTGCACAAAGTGAAAAAACATCGGAAATTCTTTGAAATAATAATCGATAAAACCCCAATTAGCAAAAAGAAAAAAAGATGTGTTAAGAATTTATCTAAACTAATTTTGTAGACAATAGTAGAAATGCAGAAAAATGAAAAGAAATGCAAAAAAACAACTGAATAGATCATGAGGCTAAACATTAAAACAAAATCTCAGGATGTTTGTTTTGGACAAAGCCAGATGGACTAGCCTGCTCCCAAAACCAAAAGAGAAAGCTATTCACTTTTAAGAGAGGCCAGCAATCCTACAGATAACCGTATGCAGATTTACTAGATAAGTAACCTTTAGAATCACAGAATTGTCTAGGTTGGAAAAGACCTTGAAGATCATCCAGTCCAACCATCAACCCAACATTAACAGTCCCCAACTACACCATATCCCTCAGCGCTATGTCGACCCGACTCTTAAACACCTCCAGGGATGGGGACTCCACCACCTCCCTGGGCAGCCCATTCCAACACCTAACAACCCGTTCTGTAAAGAAATGCTTCCTAATATCCAGTCTAAACCTTCCTTGGTACAACTTGAGGCCATTCCCTCTTATCCTATCACTTGTTAGTTGGTTAAAGAGACTCATCCCCATCTCTCTGCAACCTCCTTTCAGGTAGCTGTAGAGGGTGATGAGGTCTCCCCTCAGCCTCCTCTTCTCCAGACTAAACAACCCCAGTTCCCTCAGCCGCTCCTCGTATGACGTGTGCTCCAGACCCTTCACCAGCTTCGGTGCCCTCCTTTGGACACAGAAGCTTTAGCTTGTGCCCGAGTAGGAATTGAACACGATACAGAATTTAACACTTTAAGGCTGCAGTTGTTTTACACTACAAGGAAACTAAAGACAGCAAAGGGTAACAGACACAATCATATAACTGAGAAAGTTGATCTTACATACAGTTTATTTGCTTTCTAAGAACTTATAATTCATGTTTTAATATAACAAAATAAAATAGTTATACGTTTTAAAAAAATTTTGCTAACTCATCAGGTAGCAACAGCTACCAAGTCCCCCACTTAATCACACAAAGTAGCTTAATTTATTTCCCACACAGGAGGAAAGCCATCACACCAGAGAAGTATTGTTTTGATGACTAGAACATCTCAGAATCTAAGAAATCCAACTTAAACAGTATAGAACACAAGCTCAGAAGGGTATTAATAATTAAGCACCCTTCATGTTCAAATATAAGACAAAAATAGGCAGACGCTTTGGATTTTGCTGCACATTATTCATTTTAAGAAGGAATGGGAAAGGCCTACTACACTAAGACATCCACAGCCACTTACTAGTCAAGCTAACAGGTGGAAGGGCCACAAAATTAATCCAACTCAACTTTTCAAGTTTTCTAACTCTCTTTGTGGCAAGAGTGACAGGCATTGCCCAAACAAATAACATATCTTTTCTCCATAACCGTGGTAGGTAATTCCCTCTTCAAACCTAGAGAGCAAGTGGGCCATATTGCACAGCTAAAGGCCCACGCTTCAGACTCTGAAGCTGTGGTCCATTACAATTTCTTCAGATGCTCCACTAGCTTTAAGAGGTCCCCTCCCCTTCAGTTCTCTGCTCCCCCACTGGCTGTGCACCTGACAGACTGTAGCCCTGAAAACTGAATATTCTGTAGCACAGATCAGTCCACTAATTGGATTGTGATTTAAAGAGATTTTGAACTAGGCAGGAAAACAAAGTATTTTTTTCATTTTAAAAATACTTTATGAAACATAGATACTCCAACATACCAGCCTACATAGTTAGGCCTATATGATTTTTCTTCAGTTGTCCTTAGATACCTAAAACTCTAATTCTTGCATTAAAATTCAACAAGATACAAACAACTTTGCGAGGTATTTTGCCTATTACTAGTAAAACATTAAATCAATACCATTTCTATATATACATAATTTACACAAAGTCCACAAACTGTTTGATGCCATTCATTTTATTTTCAGAGATATAGAAATTCACCAAAAGCAAACCAAAAATATCCCAGAAGAAATTAATTAGCTGGTTCAAATACTTGGTACTGTGTAACCTTACAAGCAGAGCAAAGCACTCAGCTTTCATTATCAAACACCCTACACATATCAAGTAGTTTGCCCTCAAAAACCTCAGCAGTTATGACATAATGCAAGACCAAGGCTTGCCTTGCTAATGAGCAATATATTTTATGTCCCTAGTCATAGCTACATCATTCATTGTACGTTCCCTATTCCTCTCTTCCAGAGGCATATTATGCTTATTAACAGACTGTTGATAGTCTACCTCATTCTCATGATGTATGATGTTGCTTCACAATGGTTCTTAATGACAAGTTCAAGCCATAGCCACCATCTTTGACTCAAATCAATTCCTATGGAAATTCATTTGCTTTGGTGTTTTGCTGTCCTAGCATTTTTATATACCTGTCATTGTATACAAGTCTAGATATCAAAATTACTTGAGGCTGTGATCTAAATAAAAAGATTTAGGAGCAGTATTCAGCACATTTAAAGCGATGCTTAAACTGCAGATCACAGATTGCATTTATGCTACTAACTCAGATCCCATATACTTGTTTGCTTCAAAATGAATTATGTTAGGTATTGACCTTGAATATTGTCCCCCCTTACGGACAGTCAGCCTCAGACAAGCCTTTTACACTTGTTCTAATCACTACTACTCTGACACAAAGATAGAAGAACACTATCTCAGCAACAACTCAAGAAAATTTTACAGCACCTTCAGGAAACAATATAGGAGGAAAAAAGTTAGCACATTAATGAAAAAGTGTCATCCTTCATTAAATTGCAGTTTTTACATGGCCTAGACATATCTATTAACATTCTAGTTAAACACTGTATTCCTCCCATATTAGTAAAATAATGTTTGACCACAAAAATATTCCAAGACTACAATGTCTTGAAGGCTAAAGCTGGAGCAGACCACATAAGCAAAGGTATTGCTCTGCAATAGATTTTCTTTCCCCTTAAGGTTTTATAAACTCACAGGAAAGAGACCTTAGAGAGATCATCCCATTGTCAAAAAGCAGGATTAACTGTATCAAGACAACTATCTGCCAAGCATAGCTAAAGATCCTACAAAGGTAATAGCTTGCCCTCCACACCTATTTTCTTTCTCATTGCAAATGGAGCGTCAGAACAATTCCTCCTTTAATACCTACTACCACATATCAGATTCTGCTTGCACTGAGTTACAGAATTACTCTTCCTTGGTTTTAGCTGCATGTACTTGAAAAGATTTCATACTAGGACGTCCCGAATATGAGCCCGTTATCTCAAAGCTTTGCCTTGAGTATTGATCCAACTAGATAATTCTCAAACTTTTTCATAAAGCACATAAGAAATCTCTAGACAGATTTAATATTGCTTAAAGAACAACTCAGATTCTCGAAAAATAATTCCTTTTTATAACAAAGATCAAACCTGTTTAGTTGTTATATACGCAATACAAAATTCATCATTAAAATAATGCATTATATTTTTCTACATCTCCTATACTAAACTTAAGCATAATCTACATCTAGCCGATTACTTCAAGCACATTCCAGTTTTTTTATTGTTTAATTTACAGAAAGTAGACCACAAACAATGACATAATCTTCTCTCTGCTCCACTGATAAAGAGTTTGGTTATTCTGGATTTTGCCCATTACACCCATGCTATTTATTTCTTACAGCATGCCTTTTAAAGAACTTTGCTTCCATTTTATGAATTTGATTGTTCTAGCAATCTACCTGCTACAAATAAGTACATACGTATTCACTATCTTCTTCTCCATAAAGTTCAAGGAGTTACATGATTTCCTGCTTTCAGGCACAAAAATGAAGTGCAGCTAACAATCTCACAGTATACAGAAACAAACTATTGCTGACCTTAATGTTAATTAATATTTAAAGAAATTAAATACAATCAATCTACAGCCTATTGAAGTACAAGACAAATGAAATATTCAGATATGGCATATGATCTGCTCAAACATCTCAGAGAAGCATAGATAGAAAACACATCTCAGTAGCAACATCAGCTTGTGCATTTCTCCCCCTCCTCACCATTAATGTGCCAGTTCACCCATCTGTGGAAAATGAGCAATCACTTAAGGTTCAAAATAATTTAGACAGAGTATGGTTTACTTGGGTGGTTTTTTGGTTCTTTTTTGTTTGCTTGGGTTTTTTTTTTTTTTCCTTCTTTTTCTTTCTTTCATTCCTGGATCACTTCCAGTTCAATTCACCATGTGGACCTACACACTGTTTAAAAGGCATAATCAAAGGACTGCTTAAGCTGGCAATGCGACCAGGAGGAATAGTCAGGCAGCTGTGACCTCCTTTCACCCTGCAAGGAAGAGGCACTAGCGATCATACCTAGTGCTTCATCCTCTCCTGGGTCTAGGGGAAGTACACTTTGAACTGCATTAAACTATGACACTTCCTACCTCTAGGCCGGACTTCTGAGGTGGATGGATGTATGCTTTGACTTAAACTATTCATTTTAAGTAACATTTAAAGTAAAACTTTTTTGATTTTAAATTACCCACTTTTAAATTCAGGCATAAAAATAAAAGAACTTGCTTATTAACTGAATTTTCTAAATACACACTAAATACCTCACTCTCAAGAATTTAAGAAAACTAACTTTATTTTTAAAAACTTCCTAAAGTAAAGGAGTGTTAGTGAAATTAACTAAATGCCAAAAATTACCACCTTATGTCCCTTGACATTTCAGGAGTAATTAATAT
This sequence comes from Strix uralensis, assembly GCF_047716275.1. Taxonomy (NCBI): domain Eukaryota; kingdom Metazoa; phylum Chordata; class Aves; order Strigiformes; family Strigidae; genus Strix; species Strix uralensis. The sequence goes on from NC_133975.1 coordinate 25,686,627, forward strand.
TTTCTTAAAAGAAAGAAGCTCTAAATCAGCTATTTACTTTCACTCAGCACATTCAACTTATTTAGATATAAAATAAAGCATTGCACTAGAGCTGAAGTAGATTTCTGTTATCAAAGTCTAATTTCATTTTTTAGATTCTTAATTCAAATGCTTAGCAGTGAATTTGTTTAAAACTGTGATGGTAATTATGTACTATTTAATCAGGGGGTTAGTTATTTTAATAATAGTAAATTTAGAACAGTTTGCTGCAACTTCAAATTAAATATACTTTTAAAGAGTTATCTGATTTAAATAGTATTTATCTATTCTGGACACTCCAGTGAAATTGCCTTTGCATAACTACACAGATGAAATAACAAGCAATTTCAATCACAAGTCAAAATATATCACTGCCCAAAACAGACACACACAAAGGTATTTAGGAAACGTTTGGGCTTCTTTGCCTTATAGTAGGGTGGTAGCTACAGAAGACACCAGGCAAATTAGAAAAGGCAGCAAAGAACAGGTTAAAAAAAAGTTTATTTTCTAGAGAAAAAAACTCTTAAGTGAAGAAAACCTATTCCCTACCATTTGCTGCATCCATTGTTCAAGGAAATTGTACTTTAGGGAATACCCTTAAACTGAGTAACAAAGGAAAAACACCTATCATCGAAGAGGAACATTCAACAAGTTTGTGAATTCCGCTTAATTTCTAGCTTCCTTGTAGTAATCAGAACCTACACCAGAAGTGAAATAAGCAGGAAGTCTGATGAGAAAAAGGAAGCCACATGATGAAAGAACACACTGACAACCAGTAACAGTACTGCTAATTGCCTTAGAGGTTAAGCAAGGTTAAGGTTTTCTGTTAAGAACAGATCTCAAAACCTTCATTAGATTTGTCAAAACCGGTATCCCAAAAAATGAGAAGGATCAACGACATTTCTTTAAATCTCGTTCTAACTGCACCTACTTTGACAACACTAATAGTATGATCAAGTCTCAGGGCTCACCTACATGAACAGAATACCTAGCAGTGTCCTTATTACCCAACATTCTATTCAAAACCATAAAACTGCAAGTCTTTTATAGTACCTCAAGCTGGAGCCTGCTAAGAGTCCTTAAATTAGAGACCGAGTCTTTGGGTCACTGAAGTCACCACAAAAGTTGTGGTTGTGGGCAAATTTCGCAGTAGGTCTGGAAAGAGAGCTTTCTACTCTGAACTCTTCAGAGATAAGTCTCTGTCCTGATGAGTTCTTTCCTAATCCCTATTTATTTCTCAATTACATGCCCTATCAACACTTTCAGTAAGTTGTCTCCAAAACGTTTTAGGCAAGCTTCCCTGAAAGCCTGGGGGTGGGGTGGGGATTCAGACAGGAGACACCTCCTATGTAAGGATAGGGCCTATTAACGGCAAACACTGTATAATGCACATAACCCTTAACAATTTTAAACCATTGCAATTTCTGCACTCCCAGATAGAGCTTGTTAGGAACCAAAAAGGAAGACCAAACCCAATAAATCATCTTGTCAGTCACCCAGCCAATCCAATTAATCTCACCATGAAGGCATCTTGACATTATTAAGAATTCAATGAGAAAAACAAAAAGAGTATCTAGAGCAGTTTCGTCCTGTTGAGAAAAGGAAAAATTGCAATATGAAGGGCAGTAACAGAGACTCAGTCCATTCGTTGTGCGTGACACAATAAGCCGTTGACAATGCTGCAGAAACATGTACAGAGACAAAAAGCTCATGTTTCACTGTTTACCAGTGTTAAAACTGCAGCACTTACGGTGTAATTGCTTTGGTCACTACTCATGCAGCACATAGCTTCTACTGTAAAAATACACAGAACTGGTGCTTTGCATTTCTGTCGGAAAATTTTTCCTCAAATTTCAGTTTTCAAATAAAATATGCACTGCATGCAGCTACCACGTGCATTTAATAAAGCACTCTCCACCAGTTTGGCTGTTCAGAAAAAAAAAATAAAAAAATCCTTCCTGGACAGACCAGATATTTAAAAGTATTCCATATCATGGGTAAATTTACAGATGCAAGCAGCATCCAGAAAGCAGCATTAAATCAATGCTACCAAACACATCATGTCAATACATGTATGCAAACAAACATCCACTCTAGTTAAGTCAAAAGTCAATTTTAACCAAAACCAGTGTATCTCCTGTGTAAAGATATAGCAGATAAACTGACAGAAAGCATTTGGCAATCTCAAAGGAAGGAGAAAATTTTTTCATAGCTTTCGTATTTCCTGCTAGACTTGCCAACTTTTAGCTTTCATAAGTACAATCCTATTCATCTAGATATACCAAATTACTGCTATCATTATTAAATCCTACCAATGCACATGGCATACTAACAGTCCTCCAGCATCACTGCCTTCAAGCTCAATAAACCAATCCTGAGTATAAGTATTTGTAAAAAGTCAGTATAAGACTATGCATACACATCCTTTGGTTTACTAAAACATGTTTATACTCTCTCCAAGATGCCTGTAGTAGGCAAACTGTATAATAATCCTGACATGTAGAAACATGCAGTAATATGCCGAAGTAACAACCATCAAAGAGCAAATTAATTTTTTATCCATTAAAAAATATTTTACACTAAAGCAACTGAGAAGAGAGGAAAAAAAGATGGTCACAATCAAGAAGAGAAGAAAAATCCACAATTCCTCTCCTCCTATCTGTATACAAAACCTGAAAAAAAGAATTAGGGCCTTGAAAAGCACTAGCTACCAGTCAATACAAATTTGAAATTCAAGATGCTTAAACTCTTTCAGTGAAATCAGTTAGCTGGGAAAAAATAAAAGGTCTGCTAATACTAGCATATTTAGCACCATTTTATTGGCCCCAGTTGTGCTTAGCAGTACTTCTTTCTTTCTGCTCTCCTGAAGAGAAGGATGGACTGGATGACAAGCCTTCCATTCCTCTTTCATTCAGAAAACAAATACCAAGCTGGCCTGCACCAAGTAATAATTACAGATGTACAAAAGTAAGTACAGAAAGACTAGAAACATCTATTGCTTAATTTTATGCTAATAAGCATGCCCATGTTAACCATTTCCACTAAGCTTAAAGTTTATTCTCAGACAAGCTGGTACACTCTTATCAATGTCATACCACCTAAAGGTAATAAAGCTGCTCAAGTTGAAAAATCACACCAGGTAAAAATGATCAACAGCTTAAACACAGATGTTTGAGAAGCATAAACAACACACACACAAAAAAAAACCCCTCCAGGCTACAGAGGCAACAAAATCAGTTTTGAGATTATTAGTAGCATAACACTTGGAGTTAGATATAAACAAAGAAAATGTCATTTAAAACCAACTTCCTCTGGCGCTTGTACGTGTGCGGGTGTTCTCCAGAGATCTCAGGAGTTACAGTCAACGGAATTTCCAAAACCTAAACGCGAAGCCAAGTTTGATCTCACAACAGATGGCGAAGTAACAGCGATTCTTTGATGCATTTCTATCTTGTGAGACATCGGATTGCAGATTAAAGTGAAATCAACTACAGAGCAGTTATCAGACTCGAGTTTGTACAGCTCATACGAGGATTTTCTTTTTTTTTGCTGCAACTCATGGCCACACATGACTAAATTAACAGTCGGGCCTGTCGCGACACGAAGAACCGTTTTATGGTACTGGCCCGGGGAGCGCAGCCCGCAGCGGTGCTCCCAGCCCGCCCGAGCGGGAACTCGGCGGCCCCGCTCCCGCCCCCGCCGGCCGCGCTCCGCTGACAGGCGGGAGAAGTTTCAGCCGCTGCCGCCGCGGAGCCTCGACCTCCTCCCCGCTCGCTCCGCCCGGGGGCCCGGGGGCCGGCGCGGAGGGGGAACGTGCCCCGCTCCTCCTACTCTCCAGCGGCCCGCGGCAAAGGGACTCGAACAGCGGGTACCCGCGGGTCCCCCCGAGTTACCCGCTGCGGCCCCGCCGCGGTGGGGGGGAGGCGCCCGGGGGAGAAGCAGCGGGGTCAGCCCCGACACCCGAGCGGCGGGAGAGGCCGGCGGGGTCCGGCGGCTCCCGCTCCCCGCCGAGGTCACGGCCGGCGGCGGGAGCCCGGGGGGAGGCTCCAGGGCCGCCGGCGGGGAGCGAGGGGGTCCCGCCTTGAAGCTTCCCCTCTGACAGAACTCCCGCCCGCGGCGAAGGACCGAGACCGCAGCGACCCACCGAGAGCGGAGCGGTTGCCCAGCCAGGCAGCCGTCGGGCCCAGCGAGGGAGCAGTCGGCGGGGTCCCGCCCGTCGCTGGCGGAGCCATGCCCGCGCTGCCTCCGCGCTGGCAGCCGCTGCTGCCGCCGCCCGGCCCGGCTCGGCCCGGCCCAGCCCACCAGCGGCGGGGCGCGCCCTGCCCGCACGGCGCCTGCGCGGAGCCGCCGGCCCAGGGCGGTGCCGCGCCGCGGCGTCCCGCCCTCCGTGAGGGAGGGCTGTAGGGAAAACAGGCTGGGCGGCGGGAAACGGCTGCACGCGGGGTGCCCTGGCCTGGCGTTGGCGAAGGGGGTGGGTGTTGCTCACGCGCTGCTGTGGGGATTTTTCCGAGGTGGTCCCCCACCCCCAGCAGCAGTTTAATATTGCAGCTCCTAGACATGGTTTTCTGAGCCCGGCCAGCCCCCAGCCTCAGCCCGGGAAGCTGGGGTGCAGCGGGGAGGCAAGATGGAGGCGGGGCAGGCTGAGCTGACTCCTCACCCGACCTGCTTAGCACTTGTCATGTGCCACAGTGGCTCCCGAGCACCTGGGGTGCTGTGCCACCCTCGTGGGGTTGCCCAGGGCCTCTCATCCAGGTGGGTTTAGGCCTGGCTCCCTTGAGACCCGTGGGTTTCAGCAGTGGCCAGAGAAGGCTCATCTGCCACTGCCACCCCAGTGGCCCTGCTCACCGTCCTGGGAGCATCTTTGCTGCCAGGGCGTAGCATGGCACATGGGCCAAGGAGATGTGGCAGGGACAGTCACTCTGCACCGGGGACTCCCCTGACACCCCCGGGGAGCCTGTTTGTTACCCGAGCTGCACTGAGGCTACTTAGTGTAAGGGCAGGGCAGTCCCCTTCCCCCGAGGGGCTGCAGGGCCTTGTGGACGTTGCTGTCACCACTGCAGCATTCGCACTGGGACCTGCAAGTGTTCAGAAACTAGATAGGACCCTGCATTAGCTGCCCCTTAGTGCATGGGGACATTGCTCACACTCACCCTATTACCTCTTCCCATCAGCAAGGCCTCAAATTCATGCTTTATTCCTTAATTCTTCACAGCTAAACTCCAGCTTAGAATTACACTCTGGTAAACTAACTCCCACGCTTAAGACTTTGGCCCACTTTGTACTTAAGCATCTGCAACTGGACTTTTCTACTGACATGGCATGAAACTAAGTCATATTCTTATATCAAGGCACAGGCAATTATAGCTTCCCTGTAGTTCCAAATATATTGCTCTAAATTATTCTAATCTAAATAATTTATTTACTTGCTTTTACTCATTTTAAATATCTAAGCAAAAAACAGCACTCATTTAAGAAACAATATTGCAATAATTATAAAGGCAGATACATTCTTGAATGATTTTTTCATCTAGTGCCAATTATGTGTGCAGAAATATCCTTATCAGCCACTGACTAGAGCTATCCGCAGCTAGATTCAGCATACCAGACTGCCACCTTCTTCTCTGGGACAATGCCACCACCTGACATCTCCTCCCACCATGTCGTGTGTGGTGTCCCGTACCCACCCCACCCCCTTCTTCTTTTCTGGTAAAGAAAATAGGCAGAAAATTATGTCCTGGAAAATAGTACCTCAGTACTATTTGTGCACTTGAAAAAGATAAAGCGCTCAGAAAATAACCAAAGTTTTAACCCTTTTCCTCTGTGCTTGACTGTCAGCTCTACTCATGGTACAAACTGCAGCCACTAATTTTTATAACATTTTTTTTTTCAGAGATACAAGTATGAAAATATCAGGATGATTTAGTATCTGAGTTAAGCATGTTGACAAGCAAAAAGTAAAAAATCTGTCTTTTATCCTTTTGGGCACAAGGGAAAAAGGCCTTTCCAGAGAATAAGCATTTTCTGAGTCTAGTGACAGAGCACTATTGATTGTTTAGATACTTGTTTACATTTCCATTTTTAGCATCTGTTAGTACCATGATTTTACAATTCCTTTCACAATTCAAAATTGAGTCCCGATAGAAGCAAATTCTGAAACCCTTTAGCTGAGTTTGACTGCTATTTGCTCATCAGCAGCATCCAAATAGAAAAGGCAGTACAGCAGTCCTGAGACTAGATGATGTAAGCCATGAGAAACAGCTGTGACACAGATAATAAAATGTTAAAGCCCAATTAGAATGAACCCCTAAAGCTACAGAATATAGTACCTAAGCAGAATAAGTAGGGATTGCTGATTTTTTTATTTTGGCAAGTTTAACTTGTGTACCAAATCAAATGCTCAGCCTGAAGGCATTCAGGAATTTCATTAATATGTTTATAATTGGAAATGCATCTTCTCAGTCAGGTAAATACCAAGAACATGGAATCTCAGATTTCTTGTTATTTGAAGAATTGGTGGGAGACTTATGTATTTATTAACAAAGAAAACTAACAAGGAATGAGCAGAACTATCCTTTTCAACAGAGGAAGTCAAGCAGCAGGAGGCAGGGTTCTTCACGCTTTTAAAAACAAGTCTTTCTTCCTCTTGGGTTTCCTACAGAAAGTACTGCTGCTCACCCGAGTTGCCTCTGCTATGTCTCTTAAATTTTGATTTATTCTTTCTTTGAGGGTGTGGTTCTGTGTCAACTGCGCTTAGTGTTGTAAAGGAGACAGACTCAGGGACAGGGGGATTCCTCCTTTTCTCTTTGTTAAGCGTAGCACTGTGGTTCCCAACTCACAGGTAACTGTAAAATTCAGGTGGTTTTCTGAATCAAATCTGACTCCATGAAACAAGCTCTCCAGAGGTGGGCTGCATCTCAGACTCTCCCTCTGACTTCAGAAAACTTGTACTACAAAAAATTATTAGAGAACTAATCTACGTTTACAACACAGCCCAAAAGCAGTGAATCAGCACAATTTCTGAGGCAGTAACTTCCTGCCCTTCTTCACCCACTGGAACAAACACCCCTGGGCACAGGGCAACTCTTACATCAGCTTTGCCACTAGAAGAAACCACCTGCCAGCTTTTATGGAGAATAATAAATCTCACTCAAAACACTCTGAAGTTTCCTTATCAGACTCAAAACTAAGTTGCAATAAGGTTTAATTGACCCAAACTATGTCAGTTTTTTCCTCAAGATTTCTAAAATGTGTCTTCGGTTTGTTCCTATTAGTAGGGAATGCAATGAGTGAGAAAACATGTAAGCAGTTTTTCTAATGCAAGCCAGTCAAGGAATTTTCTTCTTTAAGTAGTCTTTGGCTTTTCCCACTACTAATTCTTGACACTTCATCTCAAAACCAAATTTAATTACCTTATTTTGTACTTAGTTTGTGCACGCACTTTGAAGAGTTTAGGTTTTGCCTCTTTTCATATGTAGTATTAGATATTTCTGAATTCCCCTTGGAAGTCCTCACTTCTGTTACTGGAAATCTGGAAAATTGATATGCCTTTTTTGGCCTTTATAACTAAGAGACAAGTAGGTTTTTCTTGGTATTTCTCTGTTATTTTATTTTGAATCACACATTAACTTATGTATTATTCAGAGGATGTCCTATTAACTAATTTACCTATTTCTTCCTTTGTTGTTTCATTGACTTTCTTTATTGGAAGACTTTTTCTGGATTTCATTTTTATTGGTAAGAATGCCTAAACAGGCCAGACAGCAAGGCATCCTCATTTGTAAAAGTTACAGAAAGAAAAAAACATTGGCAGCAGTAAGTAGAAGACAGAACCCATTGCTTTCACATCTTAAGTGACATGGTCTTAAACTTCAAAACAAAGAAAATGACACTGGAAATGTCACATCATCAAGCCCTTTTATATGACTTAACAAGATACTTTATACTGAACTTGAAAACCATTAACCAGCATGCTAATTTCACAGTTTTATATATATACATAATTATGTATAAAAAAACTCTATTACATGTATGCACAAATACCTCAGTGTAAAGCTGACCAACGCTAGTGCTAGTAAAGCTTGAACATATGAAATTCCCTTTGAAATTCAAATGGTATATATTCCCACGTCATTTAATTGTTCAGTTTTATTACTGGAATCACAGTTAAGACACAGGCTTCTTTATCACTCTTTTCTAAGAGTTCTTTCTAAAAGCATTCTTTGTATGTATTATCTATACATTCAAGGCAAGAATACTTCCAAAACATTTTAAAGCTGCATCCAAATACCAGCAGTATTTAAAACACTCATATAAAGAAGCACTCTTTAGTGGTAACTCATCTGACAGTGGTTTACTTTACAGATCAGAATGAGCAAAATAAAAATGTAGATGTGTTAAAAAAATACTAACTTCAGGAAGTGGGATGATGAGGAATAAGCAAAATAATTTGATGAGTAAGATACTAGGTACTTACAAAACTCAAGTTTAATTGCTGGTTTTCTGACAGACTTGGGTTTTTATATATTCATAAGCTCAATTCCTCATTCATAAAACTGCTATTACAAATCTCTATAGGATTGAGACCACTTCTAAGTATATGTGTCTACAATCTGAAGGCTAGGAAATCTTATGTATTTGTTTATGGCAAATTATATATGAAAAAATAAAATACATTGACCCAGACAGTATAACCTATCTTGGTGTACTGGTTTTGGCTGTGAGGTGCTTAGCTGCCTACTGGAGTTAAACCACGACACTTGGAAATGATAGCTCTAACTCAAAGCAGCTATATTCATCAAACCTTTAGTCAAGAAAAAGTTATAAGGAACACCCCAGCAAACTGTTTAAAAGCTAAACTCCTAATTATTACTTTCCACTTTGCCCAGTATGCAGCTCTTTCTGGTGGTGAAAGTAGATGTATTTGTGAAAGGTATTGCCTTACACAGAAAAATAAATCTCTAAAGCCTAACAGCTTCTAACAGTTCTCCTGTAAAATTCTAAACTTTATACCTGAAAAATTGCCCATTTTTACAATATTTCAGCCTGTCAGGTTGAGAAGACATCAGTAAAGAAACTAAGCTATAAGCATAGTAGTGTTTTTCTAGAAGCAATCTCTCTCTCCTGCTCCCTCTCTTTCTCTCCCTGTCCCTGGATCTATTTCATGATGCTATCCCTCTAATGCAATAATCAGTTAGGTTACAAGACTTTCTTTGTAAGCAGGAATTCAGTTTCAGTTTTATTTGTACCTGTGTAAGGTCAAGGTTGTGGCTGCTACCTTTCAAGGAAATAGTTTAACCACTAGATTTTTGGTTTGGTCAGGACTGTCTCCGCTTTGTTTGTGATGGGTCCCACTGATGAGGATAAAATCTGTTTCTCTGGACCAGAGAGAATAAAAAAAGCTGGACTTGATTCTGGAACCTAGTAGTTATGCTGCTTGCCTGAGGAGGAGAGAGTAAGGTCCAAAGATAGTTGCTGTCCCAAGAACAGAGCCAATACTTTACAATCACCTGCATGTGGATTGAAAAAAAAACTATTGAAAATAGGAATTGGAGCCTAGCGCATCCCTCCAGGATGCCAGCCCTTAACATTATAGCAACTGTGGTAGGGAATGAAGGAAGCAGTGCAATTAGCTTTAATTCTTAAAACTGTTGTGGTTGCCATTACATTTCCTGAGACACCAGATCCTGTTGATACTTGGTAGGTGTTCCCCAAGAACATCTGGTAGATAGAGCTTTCCTCAGGGGACTGAAGGAGAGGAATGTTGATGTTCTGGATTCTGATCAGGTTTAGGCACGATTTGGTATTAGCTAAATCCTAAGCATCAAGACAGATATGCCTTCAATGGCTGGGAAACTTTAAAGGCTATGCTGTGGCTTTTAGGAAGCTCAGGTGCCTTCTGAGTTAATTAACAGCTTTGGGCTTTGGTGGAGTGTAAGGAGTTGTATGTTATTAGATCAGCTTCTTGGAACATAGGGAAAAGAGAGGATCTTGAGCAAGTACCAAAGCAGCTTCAGAGCTTGACAAGAGGAGTACGGGAATAAACAAACTCCATCCTACGCTGAAAGGAGTTGTGAAAGAAGACTAGTGCTTTTGAATGTTGTGGAGAACCATATTATGAATATACAATGTATAGGGTGGCTTGCTTGGTGTGTAGTAAAGGCAGAAACTGAAGTAGCATGAAGTAGACCAAGTCCCTACAGATGGCATCTTTTTCATGGGTTTTATGCTGGCACAGTTGTTAAGGAATTTATCACACCATAGTTAGTAAGTAAAAATCAGTGTATAAATACTGTATTAAGGTTTTATATTGTAATGCTTATTTTAAGTAAACTAAAAGTGAAGCAAAGGTCTACAGTAATTGTGTGAGCCAGCACAGGCAGGATGCAGGAACAACCTCAAAACCATAGATGAAATGCAGACTAAATTTATTCTCGTTACCTCACGACCCAGGGGATCTCCGCAGCAGCACCCGGGTGGAGGCACGCAAGTGGGGACTCAGGCACCATGGAGCTCCGTCCTTGCTAGCCAGAAAGAGGAGAAGAAAAAGAAGATCTTGAACCTGCTGCTTTTGCCTGTATATATCAGGGATTTTTGCAGGTGTAGTTTTCCACTGTGCTTTGATCTTTCCCACAGAGGACAGGAATCTCAAGGATGTTCGATAAGGTGCCTCTGAGTCTATCACAGGCCTATGTTATCTGAATGCAGACATTCTACCTGTCAAGCACACAAAGCTAAACAATGATTAATAAGATATATGTGTTTTTCGACACCCCAGCTGCAAGTCACTTGAGTGTGTTTACAATCCTCCTCACCGATCTTCCATTGTATTCCCACAGTAATGCAACCAAAATCCCCTGGTTCCCATTCCCCATTCATACAGTATTATGAATTAATCTAATGGAGTTTGAGTTCGTCACAGTTGGGTGAGTACTCATTGGGGAATTCAATGATAGTACTGGTGGGTGGAAAACTAAGAAAGCCCAATAGTATTGTGTGAAGTCACTAAGCATGAAGGAATTGGCTTTGTTAATGGCCTTGTTATGAATTGCGCATTCACAACTCTGCATGCCTAAAGCTATATATGTACATATAAAAGGAAATGTAGAAGTATAAATGTTCTATTAATATTTTGATTAATCTCTAATCATTTTGACAGCATCCATAAAAAAAAGTAGCAAAGTAACTGAGGAAGGTCACTTCTACATTTCACCAGGGAAGCAGGAAGGATGCATGGAGATGTGTGGAAACCTGGAACCGCTTCTTGCCTCTGCAGTGCCTTTGGCTGGCTGTGTAAAGGGGGCCAGAAGGTGCTTCTGAGTGGAGTCCCGCCCCGTCTTCTGCCCAGGGCAGGCTTGCACTGTATGTTGCATTGCAGATGTTTTCCAATTCCCAGAGCTAGTAAGAAGAGCAGTACAAATTTAAAAGCCTGGATATTCTAATTAACCAAATTCTATTGATTTGTTTTATTCAGCCAGTTTGAAGATACTTGTTACCTTCATCTTCTCTATCCCTGTTCCTATTAGGAAAACAGAGTAGCTGAAAGCTGGATTTCTTTCAAGTTAAATGATTTTTAATGTTCAAAACTTCAGATAAGATTTGAAGTAAGTCTCCCTAACTTCTGAGATTTGATCATCAATAACAAACTGCCTGTCCTGTAAAATGATAGCACTAAATTTTTTTGAAAAGGAGAGTAACAAACTATTTTGTAAAGTATAAATATTAATCGAGTTTCTATATCAGGTAGTTCAGGAGTGACTTTGCCCAAATGCGACATAGAGATTTGTTCTTCAGTGGAGATGGACTGCTTGGCTCTCCCCATTTTCTGTCTTTTTTATAGACCAATCTTTCTAAAGCAGTCTCCAGAGCTGTATGAGAGATAGCAGTTAAATCCCTGTAAAAAGTGATTAGTAATGGCAAATATGCTACCACTGACTCTTCAAAAAGTAGCTTTGTAATGCATTTCCTACCTTATGATTTCATGGAAGTTTTTTTTCTTTTTGTAAAATGTATAAAGAGCTAATGTGAAACCAATTGCATTGTGATTATTTTTTTCCATACTGGTCTGATGTAAGAGTAAACAAGCCAAATAGCAGTAATTTGTACAGATTATGCCACATGCAGCTTTATTGTGGAACACACAGAAAAAATAATGTGCTGAAGATTGTATTCATAACAAAAATGAGGCTATGAGAATACAATGACAGTGAACTAGTAAGGAGATATAGCATAAATATATCTGTTTGGCATTCACATCTCGAGATTTATGGTCCTGGCCGATCAGCAACATTTACACTTAGCTGTATGCTGCCTAGCCACTTTTGAGGATTTCTCATTCCTCAACTCAGAAGATGCTTTCTCAGATCTTAGTCACTCATATTTTCCAGAAAATTTAGAATCTAATTCTAGGAATTATGAACTTAATTTCCTGGAACAAAAAAAAAATAAAAGGATGTAGACCTCCAAGAGCCCTCTAGCAAAGGACTTAAGTGCTTCAATTATTAGCTTAGAGGCTCACTTCCTCATAAAAAACCCTACTTTAATTTGAGCATGCTGGCTGTTCAGGTGGAATAGAATACTTCTTCAAAATAATACTGAGGCTGAAACTATTAAAGAAAAATACAAGTCACAATACTGTGGTAACAGTTCCTCATACATTTTCATTGGATGATAATCTGGGAAGTGATCTGTCAGCCTGATATAGTTAGATTTCTCATGTTGGTTGACCAATCTATTAGCTACCACATTTAATCTCCTTAAGCATGAATATATCATGTGGGTAAAAGCCCAGATCCAAGTAAATAATCGCTAAATTACAATTTAAAGTCTAGTATGTAGAG